>NC_092507.1:53915779-54559946 GCF_047511675.1 Marmota flaviventris
TTATCAATTTGTATCAATAATCATAAAATGTTTCATACTCAATTTCAAGCTTAGGGTAAAATCTAAGGTATTTATCAAAGTGTCACATAATAACTTATAAACATGAATGTTAATCACTGCACTATGTATAATGGGCAAAAATGGGAAAGAGCTTTATTGTGTAATATGGGCATATTGTGCTACTTACGATTAAAGCCATGAAAAGCAGCTTTGAAGTGTATTTATTGAACTGGGAAAATGAATAGGTTATAGTATAAATTAGATAAAAGCAAGGTAAATCCCATGTGCGCAATGTAATCCATTTCATAAGCAGTCTCTCGCTGAAAAATAAGTTTTGTAAAAAGCATTTTTCTAAAATTATACTTTTGAAAAATAATTTTGTAACAGAACAAAACCAACCATGTTCCTAACCACAGTGGAAATATTAATCTCGTGTTCAGGACTTGTAGCTGAAGTTTGAAGCTGAGAGCAAAGGTCACCATGCACCTTGAAGAAGTGGGTGTCTTCTGGGGAGAAAGATGTGTGGGGGGAGAGGCCCAGTGAAAGGGGCATTATTGTGATGTGTGCTATGCAGAAGGTATCTCCAGCCATCGTGTCAGAGAAACAACAACCAGGAAAATAATCTGAGCGAGCATGGCAGTCTCCCCTGTTATGTTAGGAGAGATTTTTGCTTTTCTTCCTCTTCTTGGAGGAGTTGGCCTTTCAGAGTGAGAAGGTGGTGCCTAGGGATGCCTCTCCTTACCTTTACCACTTGTAAGAGTCAGCCAAGGTCCAGTTTTCGTTGGTGACAAAAGAATCTCTAGAGGAGCTTGGATTTAATTTAAGGTTGAAATTTAAAAACAAAAGAACTGAGCTTTACCTATCAAATTGAGACTGTTCATAGTTGCATGTGTGTGTGAGTGTATGTGTGTGTGTGTGTGTGTGTGTGTGTGTGTGTTTTATTGAGGGATCCACACTCCCTGGAAAGTATTGGGTTTATTTTTTTCCCTGTTGTAGTATGTCAATCTCTAGCCCATCTTCCTTTATTATTTTAACTCTTATTGACATATTGACCTGATTCTATAAATAAATTTGTTTTTTTTGCTTTTCGTAGAATTGTGTTTGTGTTTTGCACTCATTCTGAATGAGTGAAAAGGGTTAGAAGGATATGCACTCAAAATTAATGATAATGGTCTTTTAGTGGTAGGATTATTTATTCATTTTATTCTCATCTTTAGTCTTCCTTGTATTTTCAAAACCAAATGTGTATGATTTATGCACAAAACATATATTACAAAAATGTCTTTTATGAAGTTATCACTGAACCAGATCTCCATGGTGTTATGTGATTTGCATTTTATGATACACATACTACACTCATCCTGAACACCTCAGGAAAATGTTTCTCCAGATAAACTTGTAAGATTTTTTTTTTTTTTTCATCAGACAAGAATATAGGGCCACTTTGGCTTTGATTACCAGAAACAAGAGTAAATTCATTTCACCTGTCACTGCCATTGATTTTTGCCCCCGTCATCTCTCATTTAGAATGCCTCAGCAGACTCCTCATGTTCCCACTCCAACCTCTTCCACCCTCAGTGTTGCCTTCTGAGGGATGTTTCTGGAATGCAAATCTGGCTGTGATATTTCCCTGCTTAAAATTCTTCAGTTGCTTCCTGTGTCGTAAAACCCAACTCTCAGGCTGGTGTACTGGGCCCTTCCCCCTCAGGACTCTGCCTGCATATCTTCCCTGGTGTCTTGCTTCTTTCCTATTGGCATCCTAGTCTTCAGCCTTATTAAATCACCTGTAATTTTCCTGGAGCGCTGTGGCCTTTTTTTATGCTTTTGCTCTATTTCTCACGTTTTTTTTTTTTTTACCCTTCCCTTCTTCCTTTTTGTTACCATTCCTTTCTTTGGAGAAGACGTTAACTTTCCTTTAATGAGCTTGGTTCTATCTGGCAGAATTCCTAATGCCACAGGTACACACCTGTAATTTTGTTTCTTCATATATTTTCCCAATAAATATTAGTATATTTTCAAAAGCCAGAATCGTACCTTCTCCTCAACTAACGAAGGGCTTGTTATAAAAAAATTTTTTCAGGGGATGGGGTACATGGGACAGAACTTGAGGGCACTGGACCACTGAGCCACATGCCCAGCCCTATTTTGTATTTTATTTAGAGACAGGGTCTCACTGAGTTGCTTAGTGTCTGGCCATTGCTGAGGCTGGCTTTGAACTCTCAATTCTCCTGTCTCAGCCTCCTGAGCCACTGGGATTACAGGTGTGCATCACCGTGCCTGGCATAAAATAAATTTTTAATACTTATATGTGTAATAGCTAATAACTTCATTGCCTTTTATTGTATGTGTAATAGGCAATAAATTCATTGCCTTTTATTTATTCATTTTTCCATATTTTTATTGGTGTGTTTTTGTTGTACATTATGTGGGATTCCTTGTTACATATTCGTACATGCACACAGTGTAAAAATATAATTTGGCTAATATCTGTTTTTTTAAAGTCATCTATTTTCTTTCTTTTTTAAAAAAATATTTTCTTAGTTGTAGATGGACACAATACCTTTATTTTACTTATTTATTTATTTTTATGTGGTGCTGAACCCAGGGCCTCGCACATGCGAGGCAAGCGCTCTACCCCTGAGCCACAACCCCAGCCCCTAATTTGGCTAATATCATTCCGCAGTATTTCTCCGTTCTCTCCTCCCCTGTCCCTTTTCTCTACCAATCTCCCTTTGATTTTCAAATATATTACATTTTTAAACCCTGCAAAAAACCCATGAGATGGGTATTATAATAAGGATAAAGAAAAAGAAAATGAAGCTTGGAGATATTCTAATTACTGTGTTGCTATTTGCTTAGTATCTATCCCTGCCACTGGAACGTAAGCTCAGCAAAGACTGGGAAAGTATTAATCAAGGTAGGCTAGGATATATTACAGTAAAAAAAAAATCCCCCATTTTTTGTAGCTTCCAAAAAAAATAACACAACATAGTTTATTTCTCACACATACTATTTGCTCACTGGAAGTTGGATGCTACTCTGCCACACTTAGATTTAACTCTGGGACCAGTCAGAACAGCCTCTAGCTGGAACATTGCCAGTTGTCACAGCAGCAGGAAAGGGGACATGGAACCACACAATGTCTTTTGAACTTTTGCCCATGTTTCATTGGCCAAAGCAAGTCACCTGGTCATTCCTAAGTACAGCAGGAGGGTATGTGAAATCCTATTGGGATGGCCCTGCAGAGAGGAAGAATGAAATATATGGAAAACAGCATAACCTATCATAGGGATCCTAACTGCCCATCCAGCACCCTGTGCCTTGTACACTGTAAGTCTCAGCAGTCGGTCATTGAAGGAGTGACTGTTCCAAAGCTGGTAGGGGTACTGGGGCTGTGATTTGATTAGTCTGACTTCAGAGACCACTCTGAATGACTTTATTATTCATATTATCACTTGTATTAGGTGCTTACTAATATTCCTTCTCTGCTCATTTTCTCTTATTTTTGCTTTTTTTTCCCCCTTAAGGGCACCAAATTTTGTTACTGCGGATGTACTTTTTATTTATTTTAATGTGCTGCTGAGGATTGAACCCTGTGCCTCACACATGCCAGGCAGGCACTTTCCCATTGAACTATAACCGTGGCCCTTATTTTTGCTTTGTTTTAAAATATTCTGTCAATAGCAGGGAGTTAGTTGCTGTGGCTATAAAAGAAGTTAGAAAAAGAATGAACACAGAAGGGGAATGAGGCCAGGAATGTTTAGTTTCAGAGAAATAGCGTTCAGAAAAAAAATTCCCAAGGAAAAGAATAAGAGACAGTATGAAGCAAAAGATAATGATTAGGGAGAAAAAAAAAGATGGATGGCAAGATTTGATTGGAAAAAGCCTTTGCTTTCAGATATTTCAGTGGCGCCAAGAGAGCAAATAGTGGAGATTCTCAGGTTTGATCAAACTTTCAAAGGTAGATGTGGTAGTGAAAGTACTTATCTTTTAGGACATTCTGAGATCAAAGATGGAGTTGCAGTTAATATCCATAGTGAAAGTTTAGAGAGCTTTTCTTTTTGCAGTGTATTTAGATGGGCTGCTTCTCAGACACAAAGAAGCAAGTGTCTTAAAAATGAAGAATGAGTTCTATCTCTGAATAACCACATTTATCTTCTTGAATGACTAAAAACCATCTCAACAATTCAGAATAGAAAAAACTGGAATTCAAATATTGTAGGTTAGATAGGTACTTTTGGAGATTATCTAATAGTCTTTTCTTATGGTTAAAGTAACTATGAAATCATAAAAATTCACTGAAACATTTCTTTTTTTCTTTCTTTTTTTTGGGTACCAGGGATTGAACTCAGTGGCACTCAACCATGGAACCACATCCCCAGCCCTATTTTGTATTTTATTTAGAGATAGGGTCTTATTGAGTTGCTTAGTACTTCCCTTTTTGCTGAGTGGCTTTGAACTCACTATCCTCCTGTCTCAGCCTCTAGAGCTGCTGGGATTACAGGTGTACACCACTGTTCCTAGCTTGAAGCATTGCTTTCTCACTTCTGAGATTAGATTGTGGAAGGTAAAAAATGTATGTTAGTACAATATATTCAGAAGGGCAATGTGAATTTTCTTAACAGAAATTATAGAGGTAACGTAAGAACATAGGTTTGAAATAAGGTGGGCCTTATACCTAAGATAACTCAGTGTAAAAGGAAGAAGATTTACTTGGGCTCATGGTTTCAGAGGTTACAGTCTGTGGTTGGTTGGCTCATTGCTTTTGGGGCTGTGGTCAGGAGTGGGGGGAGCATGTGGTAGAGCAAAGCTACTTACCATGTGGCAACTGAGAAGCAAAAACGAGAAAAGTGTCCAGGGTCCCTATTCTTTTTGAGGGCATGTCACCAATGATATAACTTCTTCCCAGCTCTGAAAAGTTGCACCAGCTTCCAATAGCACCATCAGCTGAGGACCAAGCCTTTTAACATAGGGTCTTTGGGAGACCAAATTCAAACTATTATGGTCAGGTAAGTTGGGTTTAACAGTGCTACATGAGGATCCCCAGCAGTGGAAATTTCTTTCTCCAGAGCCTTAAGATCTAGTAAGCGATTTGGAATCTTAATAAATAATTGCCCAGTACCCTGGTCATAATGTGCAAACTGTGGATTGTCTGAATCTACTGAGGAGAGATGAATGCAGAGCCGGAAACAGGGCACTCTGTCTCTTAGGATGACTCTAACTCCGCCACAGCTTGGTCAGGCACACTGGAACACAGCTCATGCTGCCCCTAGAAAGCTTACAGTGGTGACTCATTTATAAACAGCCAGCCTTTTTATTCTTGCTTAAGGTTGCAGGAGAGTAATTGCCATAGCAACAGCTATCCTTTCCAGTTCAGATAAGTACAAGGGTAACCCTTGGTAGAGAGACTGGAGGTTTGGGAAGTTCTAGTACTTTATTCTTTATTCAAAACCTCCTCATTTTAAAGCAATTTAGTTCTTTTGTAACACTTCCCTGGAAAGTAGCATAAGTTTTGGATAATCATTCTTAGGGCTAAAAAATACTTTCTGAGGAAAAACACTTTCTCTAGTCCTGGTCTTCGTTTTATGAAAACTAACTGAAAATTTTGCTGCTTTATTCATTTACTGTACTTTAAATGTATTTTGTCTCTACTTCTTCCTAATCCAGTTCTTCTTCTGACTTCCCATTTTGGTTAATGGTATCTGTTTCTCTGTTTACAAACAGAAGCTCAAAATTCAGTGTTATTTTATATACCTCATCCTTAAATCTAAAATTGTTGATCTCCGATTTTGTCTACCTGGCTTCATGGTTCTCATTCCTTGCATGCATGAGTGACCCCGAGGAGCCTTTTGAAAATGTGACTCTTGAAACCCATCCCTGGATATATTGTGTCCTGAACGTTTCATAGTTATTGAAAAATAAGGATAATACAAAAATAAAATATAATAAAATGACTGTTTAGCTATAACCCCACTCAGAAAACTAAACATCATAAATATAGCTGATTCCTCCTGTGTTCTCCTGATCCATCATTTCCTTCTCCTCCATTTCATGGTAATTATTATTATAAATATTATATTTATCCTTCCCTTATATTTTATTATACATATGTGCCTTTCTAAACAATTGATGGTTGAATTTTGTTTGAGTTTTATGTAAATGTTGTCAGACTCCATAGAATCTGTGACTTGCCTTTTTATTCTGTGTTAAGGTTTTGGTATTCATTCATTCTGGCGCCTGCAGCTGTGGCTCATTTATTTAGTCTAGTACTCCACTAATGATTGTAGCACCATTTATTCATCCACTCTCCCATGGATAAATATTTGGATTGTTTCCAGTTATTTTTTAGGGGGAAGAAACAGTGTGCATATTAAATAATGTCTCTGTGGCATATATTAAGGAGTGGAATTGCTGGACTATGTCCACCTTTACGTTTTTACTTTGCAAAATAATACTTACTATTATTATTTTTGCCAAAGTGGTTGTTTCCATTTAACACCACAGTTGTGTATGAGAATTTGTTTTGTTTTTTAACTCTGTTCTTACTTGTTATTGCCTGCTGAAGTTTGAATGTGTGTGCGCACCTGCAAATTCATATGTTGAAATTTAAACTCCAAGGTGATAGTATTAAGAAGTGGGGATTTTGGGAGGTGATTAGGTCTGGAGGTCTGTGCCCTCATTAGTAATGTTAGTGCCTTTATAGAAGAGCTGGTGGGCACTAGCTAGAACCTTCTGTTCTTTCATTTCTTCCATCATTTAAAGAACAAAATTTGTCCCTTCTAGAGGATATAGCACCAAGGTGCCATCTTGGAAGTGGAGAGAGCCATCCTTCACCAGACATTGAATTTGACAGTGCCCTGATCTTGCATTTTTCAGCCTCCAGAACTATGAGAAATAAATGTCTATTATTTATCAATTATTCAGTCTGTCATATTTTATAATAGCAGCAGGAATAGCCTAAGACACTACTCAAGATTTTTTTTTTTTTTAATTTCATACTGGAGAATATAAAGTGGTATCTCATGGTGTTTTCTTTCTTTTTCTTTTCTTTCTTTCTCTCTCTCTCTCTTTCCCTCCCTCCCTCCCTTCCTTCCTTCCTTCCTTCCTTCCTTCCTTCCTTCCTTCCTTCCTTCCTTCCTTCCTTCCTTCCTTCCTCCTTGGGGCCTGTGCATGCTAGACAATCATTCTACCACAGAGCTATACCCCTAACCCCTCATTGTGATTTTAATTTTCCTTTTTCTGAAAAGTAATGAGGCTGAGCATCTTTTCTATGTACATCTGCCAGTTTTGCATCTTCTTCTGCAAAATTATTATTTGTCTCTTGCTGTTCCCCTGCATTTAAAAAATTCCACTGGTAATTCTGAAGAGCAGCTGAGGATACATGTGACTGCCTTTATGTCTCTCCCTGTGCCTCTTCTTCATTGTTACCATTATGTCTGCACTTGTTCAGATACTCAGCATCTTGTCTATCATAATATTCTTGCCACTGATCTCTGAGCTTCCAGTCTCCCTAGCATCAGTGCATCTGAATAGGTACTTCTTCTTGGATGCCAGTTCTAAATGATGTCTAACTCTCACGTTTAAAGTACTGGTGACTTCCCATTGCCTGAAATTCAATTCTGAACTGCTTATGTATTCATATCTACCTGCACCTCTAATATTGAGTTCCTCTAGTTTCATCACCTACCCTTGACTTCTGCTGATCCTAGTATCTTTTTAATCTCAATGTGAGCACCGCTGTTTCTTCCTTCTGTACCTAGCCATCCATGAGCTCCACTGTTTACCGCTACCTATCACCTAAAAGCTGGAAAAAATCTCACTTTTTTTCACTGTCTTCTAAACTGTTACAATATTTTGTAATTATTTATTTTCCTTGTCCTCCTTACCACATTCTACCTGGTGTTATGGTTTTATGGTTGTGTTTACCATTGGGTAGTCCAGGGAGGTAGTCTTTCATCCCCATCCATCTTGACATCTTTTATATACTAGGTGATGATAATATTTTGGGATATGAATGAATGAGATTGTGGAATGGAAATAGAACCATATAGAAATAGACTTAGGTCTCAGGTTTCAGTCTTCTTTTTCCCTTTTTGTAAAACCAATCAAGTCAAAGCCAATAATTGAGTCTTCTGAAGCATGAGTGTTCTTTTTCCTACAGCACCTTTCATATGCTTAATGTGAAATTAAATGGAAGCCATGGACATTATTGTTGTTTAACAAACTATATTAAAAAGTGCACCATTAACTGTACCCTTAAGACTAAAGACACTTTGAAAGAATTCTTAGTGATGAAATATAGTAAGTATCTTAGTGTGAATTTGCTTAAAAAAGTAGTTTAAATTTATTGGGTATTAAACCTGGTGAATAAAATTAAGTAACTATGTAATACTACTTCTCACAAAAAAATTGATGGGACTCTATATGCAAAAATCTTAAAGATATAATTTTAAGAATATTATATGGAGGGCTGGGGTTGTAGCTCAGTGGTAGAGTGCTTGCCTAGCATGTGTGAGACACTGGGTTTGATTCTCAGTGCTGCATGTAAACAAATAAGTAAAATAAAGGCCCATTGACAACTAAAAAATTTTTTTAAAAAAGAATATTATATGGAAATATAAAGGATTATGACCGACTTTCTTATGTGACTTATAAATTTGCTCTAAAATAATTTCTATGTGAATGTTCCAAGGAACACTTTTAGAGAGGACAGCATTGCTAGAAAATATATGTAATTATCCCCCAAACAATCTCCATATTTATAAAATTCATATACCAGTAAATTCTCTTGTGTATATATTTTAAAGCCATCCTTGGTGTTTTATAATTTTATATTGCAACAAACCTTTCTTGGTGGTGGTGTATGCTAATGATACTGAATGGAAAGTCATTGCTGCTTCCTCAGGTCTCTGAGTTGGGCTGGTGTGCAGAAAATAAGGATTGGCTTTTTGAAGCCAAACTGAATCAGGCTCTTTAGTGATGCGTCCATTATTAGAGTGGTTAGTTTGAGTGATACCAAATGTCCATTAAAGCTACCAGGCTCTCTCTCACAGTGATGGATGAACGTACCTGTCTTTCATGAAATCCCCAATCACACTTAGATCAGCAGCAGATCTGAATGTGACCCCAGAGCATTTCTTATCCCTTTGTTCTTTTATTCTGGTTCCTTTACGTTAGAAGTTGAGAAGCCAGACACTTGCTTGTGACCCTGTTCTAGTCAAAGAGATGTAAGAGAAAGACTGAAGAGGACCTTCAGAAGATAATTTGTTTCCCAGTGAAAGGGATATGACTACAAGAAGGTCATTGGCATTTCCCTCTTTAATTCCTTCTCTTTTAGAATATTGGTGAGATGATACTACATTTGGAACTGTAGGGGTACCCTAACTACTACAGGTGCAGAAAGCCAGTATACTGAGGAGGTAGAGCACAGGCTTGGAGAGATGGACTCATCATGGCCCTCTGAGCAATGCCATGGACTGTGGAGAAGCTTAGCTCCAGAGATGTGTATGAATAAACCATAAGTGCTTTTTCATTTACTGTTTATTGGATTTTCTGTTACACAGAGCTGAATGTACCTGATGATAGTCACATGTTGAAAGAGTCATTCATTCATAATTCCCTCTCTAATCTGAAAAGATTTATCTATCATCTATATATCCTTCCAAACATCCATCTGTCCATCATCTCAACAAGCTCTCAGTAATTTTTTGTTATGTTTGAAATGAGCTTCAAGAATCACCCTTAGTTGTTTTTTCTTTTTTTCCTAAAACTTTTTTAAACGACTTCTTACTCATTCTCTTAATATACAACATCCTTCTGGCACATTTGTGAATACTTTTAAAGTCATGGAATCATCATCTTATGGCAATCTGACTCATATTCAGATTTCATCATATTTTATATCAGAACTGACATCAGATATTCTGTACTCATCTGCATAGCCTGGTTTACTTAGGATTTTGTTTCTTTGGAGAATTTAAACAAATTCTTCATCTACAGGATAGCTTTCCTTTCTAAAGTTCACATTTTCTAAATATTCATGGGACTTCTCAATCTGAAAAAGTTGCCCTCTGGGAGTTAGATAAATGAATAAACCCTCTTGATGCTCCTTGCAAAATAACTGTAGTAGTTTAAGTTATTATTTTGTCCATGCCCCTTAAATTCCTGATCATTGATCTTATAGCATTGATATCCAATGCATATTTGTTTTTTTATGTACAACAGGAGTTAGCAGACTTGTTCTATGAAGGGCCAGCTATTAAATAATTTAGTCCTTATGGATCACATGTGGCCACTGTGGCTTTTTTTTTTTTTTTTTTTACCAGGGATTAAACCCAGCACTTAACCATTGAGCATCATATCTTAGGCCTTTTTATTTTTTATTTTGAGACAGGGTCTTGCTAAGTTGCTTAGGGCCTCGATAAGTTGCTGAGGCTGGCTTTGAATATGTGATACTCCTACCTTAGCCTCCCAAGCTGCTGGGATTATAGGCATATGCCACCATACCCAGCTTGCTGTTGTTTTTATAAACATTTCAAAATATAGAATCTGTTCTTAGATCGTGGGTCATACAGAAATAAGGTACAAGATGTATTTGGTCCACAGGCTATAGTTAGCTACTTTTTGTCTTAGCAGGTTTTTCCAGAATGTAGGGGTAAGAAACTTGTACTTCTTCAAATGCATAGGTAAAACAGCTTGGAGTACTTAACAGAGGAGTTACAAGGTAGAGTAACAGAAAATAAAGAGAAGACAATATTCTAGCACCCTAGCATTTGTATCTATGTAATAAATGTGAAGGTAACTTTTGATTTCAGCTTAGAAATGTAGATAACTATAAGGAGTTTCCACTCCCACACTTATAAGAAGAATAAAGTGCAACAAACTGCAAATTAATATTTTCTTTGGTACCCATCAAGGAACTGAGGTTTCATAGCCAATACTACACATACAATTTGGAGAGAGAGAGAGGCGCCTGCAAGAGAAATAGGACCTGAATACATTTGAAATGGTTACAAAAACCACTGATTTTACACTTTGAAAAGGTTATAAAAACAGCAGCAAGCTGGATGTGGTGGCACATGCCTATAATCCCAGAAGCTTGGGAGGCTGAGGCAGGAGGATCACATGTTCATAATGAGTAGACAATGCAGGTGGCATATACACTGGAATATTTAGATAGACCTTTTAAAATAAATTCCGAAGGCTGGCTATGGACTAGAATCCTTGGGTCCACAGAAATGGGCATTGAACTTTCTTATACATTGTTTCCTTCTGGAATCCTATCAGGTATTCAGTTACTGTGAGAGATTAGGGAAAATCCTTGAAAGAAAAAAATTACTAAATCCAAGAAGATTGGAAAATCCAAATATATAGCCCTCTATTTATTACATAAATGGACTTTAGTTTAAAATCCCCCCCAAAAGGAAACTAGTAAATTTTACAAAACATTTCAGGATAAAATATTCTCTTTTTTAAAAACACTCGCTTGCAGAAAATTGAAGACGTGTGGGAGTCACCCCATTGACACCTATCTGGAGCCAAACGAAAGCAAAAATACCTTCAGTCAGATTTTTTAAATTTACATTTTCCAACATTTACCATGTACCTAACATGTTAGGTTCTGGGTGTCTCCCAAATGATGACAAGAAGAATTTCATTGTAACCTTTTGAGAAAGAGATTGGTCCTAGCTATTAATGAATTTAAAAATTGGTTCAGCATACTACTAGACAGATAGACATAGTAAATGGATAGAGTTTTAGTATAAACAACTTATAAAATGAATGAATTCCCTTTGGAAGACAGAGAAGTGACAAAATGTATGTATGGTATTTTCTTAAGATGCTAGGATACAACTGTGAATTTTCTCTTATTCATGAAATTTTTTGACTCCTAAAGATATATGTAAGATTAGAAGAAATAATCAGAATGAAGAGAGAGATTCTTATAAAGATTTTGAGTTAGAAGGTGACACTTAAGAATCTGGGAGCACATGGGAACACAGTTGGTGTTTCCACTGCAGGATGAAACTTTAGAATAGAGACGATATGGAAGTTAAACAGCTGCTGTCTGTAAACTTGAATAAGAACTGAAATAGATTTTGGCTCAAGCGGAAAATCATGATCTGCAGGCAAGAAATGTAATTGGCATCTAGCTGACTTGGTCAAGATTGACTTACACTAAATGTGGAAGTAGAAGAAAATTTGGTCCAGATAAACATATGAAGTGTTGTTTTTGTATGCTGAGCCACAGAGAAGGAAGATAAGACTGAGAATTCTTGTGGCATCCAGTGACTCACAGGAGAAAATAATTAGGAAAAGTCCAGAAGTGCCAATGCTACCTCAGATGCCAAACCACAGGCCACAGGAAAGATGCAGGGTGGATTTTGATTATGACTTGGGGAAATATGATTGATCTTGTAGGTATCACCAAGACTTGGTTGGATAGAAAACAACTTTAGAGGTGGTGGAAAAGTTTGTCTTCTGAACTGATATTCAGAAGGGTATAAGAAGCAATGGTTGTGATAAATATCAGAAGTTCATGTGAAACTTCTAAAGGTCTAATTGTATATATTCCAGATTAAATTATTAGGGAGGTGTAAATCATGTAGCCAAATGATTAGAAGATTGTAGTACAAATTAGTGCTGCTAATCATATTTTCAGTTCTACTCCTGAGCTCAGAGGACCTTGCCCTTCTCTGCCTCTTCCTTATAGTTAATGTAACCCCGTGACTTTCTGTAGTGGATACAAGTGAGCAGAGGGATCAATGTTATATAGACTCCCATTCATGCAAATGTGCATGAATGAGAAAGAAACTTCTGTATGTTAAACCTTTTAGATCTTAAAGATAATTAGTTGCTGTTGCATAATATATCCTTTATTCATTGATATAAAGATGTATGTTCATATCAAAATTTTATAGTTTGCTGACAATATAAAACATAATTATGGAAGTGGATTTTAGCTATAAAAATATTTTCTCAAACACCAACTTGCAGAGATTGCCAACATACAACCAGTTAAATGGTGCAGCAGCTTTGTTAGAAGCAGTAGTGAGAATGGCCCCTTCTAACAGCCTTCCCACCTCCTCCTCTCACTAGCCTTGGAGGTTGTTGGTGCCTATTTGTAGAACTCCTAAGGCTTACCAAAATACAATTGAAAAATCACAGCTACAGAAGATAGACTTTTGGCTCAATAAAAGGAAGTTCTTTCCTTCAGTGAGAAATGGCCAAAGATAGAACAAGGCACTCAAGTGAGCTGCTGTCACAGGAAGTGTTAAAGCACTGATTGGCTACACAGTACAGGTATGAGGAAGGTGGTGTTCTGTCATTGGCTGCCCATTTCTAGCTAAGTTTTGATTCTCAGGCCTCTTGAATGAATAACCTCCTCTATTATTCTTTATCTCATTCTCACTTTAGTTTTTCATTGAATTTATAAGTTGGTATACTAAAACTCTATTTATCTACTATGTCTATCTGTCTAGTAGTATGCTGAACCAATGTTTAAATTTTCAGAGCTATCTGTTAAGCACAGACATTATTAAAAAATTAAATTACATAAACAATTAAATAAATTATATCAAAAAACTAGGTTATAACACTCAAAACTCACCACTTCCTAGTTTCTTGGCTACATTTGTTATTTTAAGCTTATTTATATCTATCCTGTCTGGATAGTGGGAACATTATATAATGTACAGTGTGCTTTTGCATTCCTGGTGTCACATTAGTAGCTTGAAATCCACCCTAGTGGGAGTATTTATACCTCAGAAAGTATCAAATGCAACAAATTAGAGCCTTGTCCCTGGGAACTGCTTGTTAAACATTTACCCCCACAGCACTGTATCCATCCAAGTCTCCACCTCTGGAATTTGAGGATACAAATTTTGTTATGTTCAGTGTTGTCAGTTCTGGAAACATTTTAATTTATTGAATAAACTAAGGACTGACTCACATCAGGGCCAGCCAGAATTTTCAAAGAATCACGGTGAGAGAAAGCAAGGAGCATGAGTCGAAGCTAGAAGTTGCTTTCTGGTCTGCCTGCCTTGGCTGTTTTACAGGGACAACGTGTAGGAAATGGCATGTAATGCTATTCAGTTTGTAAACGAAATGATCTCTCCCAGTTCTCCAAAGAGCTTCCCAGAGTAATCCCTGAGCCATTCACAAGCTCCTGAAGAAAAATTGGACATTCTTTTTCTTCCTTCTGTTCAGTACAAGTGTATTTGCAGGCAAGAGTGCTGATTTTACAGGCAAAGAAATGAGATCTTCACTCAGAAAAAAAATCTTAATCCCCCAAATGCAATATCAACAAAGCTAAAGAAGAAGCTAAGGCTGTGAAGTGGTTTGTCTATCAGTGCACAGAATCCAGGCCCAGTTAGGTGGCCCTCCCCGGAGGCTGAGCAAATAAAATGAAGCGAAGTCACTCCCACTGTTGTAGAGGTTTTGCTGGGACATTCCCCAGACTGAAATGCACAGGTTGTCTTGATGAAAGCCCTAGAGGCAACACCTTTTGACCCATTTGGCCACAGAGTAAAAAATGTTGTCTGAGGATATTTGCACTGCTATAGACCAGGGTTCATGAGTTAGAACTCTATAGACACTATCTGGGCTACTGACAAGTTGATCTGTATGGAAGTTCAAAAAACTGAATTAGTTTCCAGCAGTTAAATATCAAATTTCCACTAAAAATCTGGGTTTCTGACTTCCCTTAAAGTTTCAGTATATCCAGCAGCTCAAGATCTATATTAACCACAAGGCGAAAATCCACTTGAGCTAAGTTTTGGTGCTTAACTCCATTAGATGGTCATACACTGTCCAGCTCAGGACCATCCCTTCCATCTCCCAATGCTTTATGTCTGTTCATCCCTACTCCATAAGGTTATTTGCCAGTGCTTATATCTTTTGATAGTCACTTGCCCCATGCAATACTGATTACGTTTCATGGGTGAATAGCTAACAAAAGTTGGTATTTGGCAGCCAGTAATCTTCCTCCTGAACAGTTAACCTCCTTGGGTTTTATTTTCTTCAAGTGTTAAATGAAGCGGTTAGACCAGGGGATCCCTAAGGATTCCTATTGCCCTGGCATTCTGTGCTTACTCTAAATAACCTTAACCCTTTATCACTTGCAGTTTTTGTTTCTAATTCTTATGTTTCTGTTTCTGTCACTCTCTCCCCACCGCCATCTCTACGTCTATCATCATCTAAAAGATGGTTGTTTTCTATATTTTAGAGCAGGAGGGCTGCAGAGTTATCCATGAGGGAAAGGGTGGTGTTCTGTCATTGGCTGCCCATTTCTGGAAGTCAAAGGAGCATGCATGCCCACTCATTCTTTGTGTTCTCTCCTTATAAGAAACACTATTTGCTTTATAAGGCTCGAAGCAGGAAAACATATTGATTTTAAAAGGGATTTCAGAACTCATGGAAAATACTTACTCTTTTACTTCCATCAAACATGCTGAGTATGATTTGCTCATAATATAAAGAATTCAATTGTTGAAAATGTTATACTTCTTGGTTTTAAATATACCAGCCAGTACCAGTTCTTTATCATTAAGCTACCATGGTGATAGATATCCTAGACACACATATATAAAGAACAATTTGCATTTTTCTTTAAACGCTACATAAGATACATATATAAGAACAGAGTGCTTATCAAATCTAAGTAGTTAGCTTTTGAAACAGTACTGGTTCTCAAGAACAATGATGCTATTGCCAATACACTAATTGCTTCAGGAACCTGAAGACCAGAGTGTGAGGTAAAAGCTGCTTGCAGCCTTTCAGGGATATGATTTGATTTTAAGCAGATCTAATTTGCTATACTTTCATGTTGTTGTTTTTCTTCTTTGGTTATAAAACATATCACAAAATGAAATATATCTTATTTTAGTTTCATAGTTAGATGGAACATATTTAGTTGTGTGAGAGAATTGTTTTTCCCCCCTCTCAATTTCTTTTTCTGTTCAAATTAGAAATGTACCTCTGAGCCAATAAATTTCTGATTATAATTTCAGAACTAACATTGGTTTTTGAAACAATCAGTGAAGAGACTTCACTAATATTTTTGCTACTGTGTGTTCTAGATCATTAAAAATTACACAGTGACAAGAAATTTAATTGCCTCTTGGTGGTGGAGGATGAAATTAGAGTTTATGTAGAAATAAAATCTACAACAGAAGTACACCTTCAAGGTTTTCAAGTGTAGAAATAATTTGGGTTAGGACAGTTTACATTTCAGTCCTCTTAATTCTTCTTTCCTATAGATCATGTTGTGTGTGTGTATGTATATTCCGCCCTTCCCCCTCCAATTTGTTTATTGCAGGAACACATAGTGCTAGTGATTGATCTATCCCTGGGAGATGATTTGATAATAACAGGTTACCTAATTGCATTCCTTCACTTTCTTTTTCACTTTAATAAGAAAGGCAAAAAAAAAAAAAAAAAAAAATCCTGAGTTTCTTGCATGTTTCGAAGGGCTCCTCAAATGCTAATTATTCTTACTGATTCAGAAGATCTCAGGTTTCTACTGCTTAAAAGTGCAAGCAAAGGTTTTCTTGGAACCAAAAAACACCTGGAAACTAATGAATGTTCTTATAATCTCATTTTGTTGTATGATAAACTTAAAAAGATTGAACTAAGGAAAATTTATTTTTAGTAATTACTGGCATGTGCAATGGGTATATTTACTTTTGTTCTATTCTTTAGGATATGAAAATAACTACAACAGCTGAATTAAAAATCTCTATATTATTTTCCTCCAGCTTTCCACAATTAACTCTGAATTCTTCTGCTAGATGCACAGTTTGCCATAATTTCAAATGCAGAAAAACAATAAAAGAAATACTTCAAATGAAAGTAGGGTGTGTAAATTACAAAACATGATAGAAAATATGATTACTAATAAATAGATACACTATGAAATCTAACAGTATCATTAAACACTCAGTTAATAAATAGTTCTGCTAATTATATTGTTCTTCAACAATTATGGTAAGGATTGTAGTTTAAATATAGGTATCTCTATATATGCATATATATATATTTGAATGAATATATTTTAAAAGGAAGAGTTATACTTTAATAATAAAAGTTTTGTTGATTTATTTTTAACATTTTTCAATATTATGATATTACGATAAGCATTAACAATAACAAAACCCAAAACAAAACAGAAGATTGATGATTCAGTCTGGGAAATAAAAATAAATAACAGTGAAAAAATGTTCATAGAAAATATGAGCTTTTTAAGGCATTAGCTACCTCTTCAATTGTTTAAGATCAAGAAATACCTTAGGAGTTTTCATAAGCTACCAGGCCCTGGGCTGGGCACTGGACGAATTAAACTCACATTCTGTCTCTAAGGACAAATGAGGTGACTAGCTTTGTGTGCATCTCATAGTTTTGGTATCTAGCACGGAGTTGAAGACATAAAAGGCAATCAATATCTACTTGTTGCATTGATTCAAATATTTGTTGTCAGAGTGAACAATTGAGATTTCATAATCACTATGTTGATTCATGTTTGGGCTTCTTAGAAATTTTGTAAATGGCAGAGAACCCAGGTGTAGGTTCTGTTAAGGTCTCTAGGATGCAAATGATTTAACAGTATTCAATAAAATCATTGCAGTTACAGTTTAGAAAGTTAAATTTTTTCCATTTCTGTTAATGCTTAATATAATGGCAAGCGCAGGAGTCTGAGGATAAGATACCTATGAGATCTTGGGAAAGCAACTGCCATGGTTGAGATGGCAATTTCTCCATCTTTAGAATGTAGGCCAAAGAAAGATGCTAACCTGAAGTCACAGATGATCTTAGAGGTCTTGAATGATTTAGAATTCGAGAAGACAGAAGACAGAATGGTGTGCAAAATGATGTGGGAATGTTGTCTCTAGAGTTTATTTTACTTTGAAAAAAATCATTATTTTACTTTGAAAAATCATCTTTAGAATAACATGCAAAACTTTTAATCAATACATTAAAATCAGAATAGAAACCTTTCAGCTTGTTATTACTCAAGAGAAATGCCATTTTGGGTTATTCCCCATTTTCTACATTTATAGTGTAATTAATCCATCAAGCAGCTGATGGACATTTATTGAAAACCATTATATATTTTGAAAGGTAATAACAAAGGGAATTAGCAAAAGATCTACCAATATCTTTCTTCGAAGAATCCACTATCTAATTAGGAAGATTAAATCAACCCAGTCTTCCTTTTCAAGATTGTTGTTGAGATGAATCTTATAACATGGAAGATTAGAGGGAAGCTCTATTGAAGATTATACTGGCTTTAATTGAAAGAAATTAATTCTAGCACAGTTATTAAGGAGATAACATTCAAAGTGCTGTGCTAATCTATTCATGCATGACACATTTATGAGTACTACTCTATGCCAGACACAAGAATATACTAATAAATAATACAAGGTCTTTTGACATTAAAAACTATTATAGTGCAGGAAATAAACACAGAAACAAATAATCATCATGTTGTAATTCAGTATTTTAATTCAGATATGAAAAAGTTGTAAGGGAAAATAAAGAACCATTCTAAGGACCCTGTTTGGTTCTGACTCTCAGTGATCTCAAGCTTGAGTGGTACAAAAAAAATATATAAAAACTGAAATATAGGACAACATATGTTGTATCATTAAAATTAGTTACTAAGTGTCATACTGCATCTGGGGTAGGAGAGTTCTCTGTCATCTATGGGAAGTAGGCATGAGAGAATGATCAAAACAAGGCCTGTGAAAGACATGGAAATGTGGTTGTGCTGGAATCTATAAATAGGGGAGATGGAGCAGAGCCTGGCATCAAGGGCAGAGACATTGACTAAGGGCACATTTGTGACACAATACATCATCTGCTTAACCTAGAGCACAGGGCAAGGGTAGAGGCTGAACTTTATCCTGGAGAGAGAAAAGTATTGTGGATTTATGCGTAAAGGGAAGAATAGACAGTACTGTGTTTTTAGAAGCTTCACCTAGGGTAAATGGAAATGTGGGGAGGGTCAGGGCCAGAAGATCTGCTATAGCAGTAGTTCATGGAGAAGCAATGAGATGCTAGAAGCTAGACAGAGGTGAGCCCACTGGGAATAAAAAGCAGGAAATGGATTTCTGTGGTATTGCAGAGGCAGAGAAGCAGGATTTGACAGTGCATGAGGTTTGGGACTGAGCAAGGTAACAGGCAAAGATGAGTCAGATTTTTTTTTTTTTTTGAGTACGCTGTTGATGTTGGCAGAAATAAGAAAGTCAAGAGGACAAATTGTTTATGGAAGGAATGATGCTTGCAGATGTTTAACTCTCATTGAGGTCAGTGTGGATGGGAACAGTCATGTAAAGCTTGGGAGCATAAAATATGGGCTTTGAAGGGCAAGTGAATTTGGGTAAACATAGAGGAGAAATTTGGACATTCTAGGCTCAAGGACCAGCATGCATGGAGGTTCCCACTTGGAACTATTTAAGAAAGCTAAAACAAGGGCTATTATTTATTTAATACATTATTTATTGAGCATTGCTGGGTTATAAGTTCCATAAAGTTCTATAGAGTTCATCTGATTTGTTTTACCAAGTTTAAGATTGTGTCTAGCACTTGGCATGTGTTCAATAATGTATTCACTAAAAAGATCAATCAATAACCACTTATGCTAAGGATTGTGCAAAGTATCTAGAATAGAGGCAAAGAAGATACGTTCATGCCTTCAAAGAGTTCATATCATACAAAACAATGTGTTACGTGGTTGCAGAGCTGTTTGGAAATCAAAAGAGGTAAATCCAAATAGGCTTTACAGAAAACACATTGACATTCTCAGAATGTGAGTGGCATCAAGGAGGATGGGTAGGAGCTCATGAAAGGCAGACAGGGAAGTAGAGGAAGGGATTCCAGACAGAAGACATTGCATTGTGTAGGCGTGGACTGTTGGGGAATTTATAGGTTTATAGGGTGTGTATGGACAAAGGAAAGGGGAAAGATGAGATTGGAGATGTACATGGAAGCCATTTCTTAAAGGACCTATCTGTCATACTAAGGAACTCTGAATTATTTTCAAGGACTTGGGTATGCTGAGGGATTATGAAGATAAGTGATGTAGGAGTTATAATCTTAGGCATAGTTGCCAGCAAGAGTCAGGTTGAGAAGGTCTAGCTTTCTACATACTATTAGCATAGTCATACCCTTTAGGAAGGTCCCGGAAAATTACTAAAGAAGATATTTAAAGAGATTCATTTGCTGGCATCGCTTCCATCATTTTCTTCACACCTTAGGACCTAGTTACTCATTTTTGGGTGGAGGGGTACCAGGGATTGGACTCAGGGGCACTTGATCACTGAGCCACATCTCCAGTGCTATTTTGTATTTTATTTAGAGACAAGGTATCACTGAGTTGCTCAGTGCCTCACTTTTGCTGAGGCTGGTTTTGAACTCTCAATCCTCCTGCCTCAGGCTCTGGAGATGCTGAGATTACAGGTATGTGTCATTGTGCCTGGTATTGCCTGGATACTCTTATTCCTATATGGGGAACTTGAACTTGGCCCTTTCTTTCTTTCTTTTTTTCTTTTTTCTTTTTTGAGAGAGAGAGAGAGAGAGAGAGAGAATTTTTTTAATATTTATTTTTTAGTTTTCGATGGACACAACATCTTTATTTTATTTTTTATGTGGTGCTAAGGATCCAACCCAGTGCCCCATGCATGCCAGGGGAGTGTTCTATCGCTTGAGCCACATTCCAGCCCCTGGCCCTTTCTTTCTACAAGGTACAGTTGTTAAGAGCCCATGAGAATTTCCTGCTACTAAAGCCACTGGGGCAGGGAGATGGAGAGGCATCCTATGTTTACACTGTAAAAACCTAAGCTATATTTAAGCTTCAGGCTCTTCTACTGCCTAACTGTTTGACATGGAGGCATGTTCATTAGGACACCTAAACTTGTTTCTTCATCTGAAAGAATAAGGTTAAAAGTTTAAAACTAAATGAATGCATTTCATCAATTCATTGGATTATGTTTAAATCAGTGGATGTTGGAAGAGAGGATATGTATTTTTTTTCCAAGGCTGAGTTCTTCTTACATTTGCAAATAAGAAGTTTTATACCCAAACATATCATTCTTCCAAATTTTTTAAAAAAATAAAGACATATTTCTAAAGCTGTAATTTAAAAATTTACTTTTGGTTAAATATAATTATTCTAAAAATGGCATATCTCTACATATGTTTGCTTGGTGCAATTGAATATTACTTGCCTGTTTATAGAATGTGACATAAATGGGAACAAGATAATTATAGACAATTCTGGTTAACAGAGTTACCAGAATCTAAGTCTTCTATGAGTGGATGGCTTAGATTTTTTGTTTTTTAAAGATTTGGGTAATTTCTTTTCTCCCAGTTTTTATTTTCTCTTTGACCCCGAGGGAAACTAACTGCATTTATTTCAAACATTTCTTACCTGCATGTCTTCAATATATAATCCTAATACTCGGTACATCTGAAGGTCCTGACATCTGGCACTCATAAATTGCTTTATAAATGTGGACTTGGGCCTTGTGGGCAAGACAGCAAAAGCAGTCAACAGAATAAGAGCATTTGTTGGCTGCTAATGATTGCACTGGGTGCTTCAGGGGATAACAAAATTGAGAAAGAAAATATTTTCTATGCTTTCAGGTAAGCCTACAATTTAGCCAGGCAGTCTAAACACAAATGCTTTTTTGAAGAAGAATAAAAGTAGCGCATATGGGAGTGCTTGGCATTGCCTGGATAATAAGTCTAACATTACCAAAGAAATGCTCTGTCAGAGCTGGAATCTTAGAGACCATTGTGGTCTCCTAGACACGTGGAAGCTTGCCAGCTAAACAGGCTCATTCGTTACTCTTAACTTGACAGACAAAAGTGGTTTATTAATGCATCTTGTGTTGGATCTGAAATTTTAAGAAATGGAAACAACAACAAAAAAACTCATTTGGCTTCTTAGGATTTCTTTATTATAGGCAGTTTTGTTTTTTTTTTTTTTTCGGTTATTTTGACTACAGATTTATTAAGGACTTCTGAGGTGAAAATGGTTTGTAAAGCAGTTCTACTCAGGAGGTGTTTGTGGGGGTTTGGATCACTTGGAACTGGTTGTGGTTTGACATGTGAATGGTATCCATGAGCCTGGACAGCCCCAACTGTTGAATTTGCAGCTACAGTGGAAAGTTCTGCCCTCTGCATCTGTCGAAGACACCTATCATTTCTGTCCTCTGGGCTTCTATGATATGATAAATTATTTTAATTAGTATAGCAAACAATTTTTCCTTCTCTAGATAATATTTCAGCACCCAACACAACAACTTTGACAGCTCAGAAGTGAGATTTTATACTATACTTACTTCTGTAGGTATCAACCATTGTAAATGATTTGGAGAACACACATTTATTGCAGAATAAACATGAAAGGTTTTTATTTTTTTCAATCTGGAATTTTCAACCCTGATCTTTGAATTCCTTGTCAGTGTCCTTTAACAACAACTGGGATCAATTCTATGGCTTTCTAATGATATTTTAGTTATTAAAACTTGGTGTAATTCAGTTTAAGACTTCAGTCTCATCTGTAATTCAAAGCTCCCTTCTCCTAGTGAGGGCTACTGCTGGAAGCCTGCTTTATTGAGGGGTGAAATATGTTCTGGCTCTGAAATGCCTTCTGGGCTTTGCTCTTTGAGGTCAAACTCTTTTAGATTAGGGAAACATGGGCAGAATGAAAGAACAAGGAAGCAGAGATCTTGTAGTATGACTGTCCTCCTGCTGATGATGCTGGAATGCTGCCCTGCTGTTGCAGTAGTGTATCCTGGTACTGGCTGATCTTGGTTGTCTCTGGTTGAGGTAGAGTGATGGCTACCTAAGTGCTGGGATGTTCATCTTTTGGACAGAGCTCAGCTTTTCAGCTGCCTTCTTTATTCCCAAGAACTCCTTCAGATTGAGGGAGTCAAATCTTTCTTGAGTTCTGTTTCTCATTATAGGAGCACAAGTAAACCCCCAATGCCAGCTGTAGTGCCTTCTCTGGAACTTTGGGAACAGGGAAATGGGTTCCATCTTGTTCTTTAAGGCACACTGTATCATAGTGGCTTTAAGCCTTGCTGGCCTGGCCATTTTGGTGACCTTTCCATCTTTAAAAATCTCTTTTTCAAAAAAGGACCCAACCTCTACATTCACATATCTCTCAACTTTTTTGAAATTTAAGCCTTCCCTCATTTTGTTCAATTCCATGGCAGGAAACATCCAACCAGGGTGAATGTCAGTGCTGTCCGGGTCTCTGTGAATGGATCTCCTGTAGCCTCTCTCACATAGTTCTAGCAAGGGGGAAGCACAGAAAGAGCATGAGTTCTGCACTCCCCAAAGCATGTGGAGACTGAGAAGCTTCTGTAAATATTGGATAAATCATATATCAGTAGGTAAACATAAGGCAAGATTATGGGATTTCAGATAGAGACATGAAAATGAACACAGAGTTGAAGAATATGAACATGTTCAGAGACAAAGACTTAGTCTAATTTGGTTGCGACATAGGGAAGTAATGAAAAATCAAGTCGCAGAAAGAAAAAACTGAGGCAAAAGATTCCAGGAGTTAGGAACTTAGATGCTAAGGACATAGTCATGAACCAAACCAGGTGGCAGATGCTTACAAGTTTGGACATTGTTGTCTACATTGCATTTCCAGGACTGATATGGTTAGTAGCAAGTAGTTCTGAAGCTCTAGAATTCTAGATTCTGGTACTGTTAGAGTTACTATAGCTTTCGGGAGTTCCAGAGGTTTATATTTCATTCATCTGACACAAATTACATCTTTTTCATCTGAAATTTGTGTGATTAGAAATTTCTTAGCTTTCAGCAAGTAGGTCTCATAAAATGTACCATTCCATGAAAGTCTTTACTTGGAGTTACAGAGATAACAGTATAGTCTTTGTATACAGTAAATAACTCTTCCTTGGTATTGATTAATTGGAGAAAGAATTAAACAATACAGTGGCAATACAGTAATAGGTTCTTATTGAACATGTTCACTGATGTGGATTTAAAAACAAGCTTTCAGCTAACTGTCATAAGCTTTTCTGATATTGTTGGGAAATATCATTGATTGCCCTTTGTATATTCACAATTCTTCACACTGTGAATTTGTAGGATGGCAACATATAGTAAAGTAAAATAAAAACAGCAACAAGATCTAACATTTATTGAGATTTTTACTATATCCCTTCTCTTTTGTAAACCACTTTCCTCAGGCTCAACTGAGCCCCACAGAGACACCATGGGGAAGGCACTGTCACTATCTCCATTCTACATCTGAGGGAACTGAGGCATAGAGAAGTTAAATTTCTTGATCATGACTATTTTATAAGTAAAGGTGGAACTAGGAAATCGTCCAAGCCATCTAGGTTCCACTGCTGAGCTCCTCAATGATGCAGCCTTGATTGGGGAAGTATAAGACTCAGGATGGGTCTCCTAGTATATGCAGACATATGAGGGGTGTGGTAAGAGGCTTATTATGAGTGAACTTACACAGCTGTTCTCTTCACATCTATCTTTAATGTGAGTTTCCCTGATTTTCTACCTTTTTCAATAGCCTGCAAGTGAGTTGACTGCCCCTTCTTTATTGTCAACCCTACCTTCCAGTAACTGGTGACTGGCGTCAAGGAAAGCTGTTGAAGGTGGCAGCTCTTTAATGTAATATTATCATTTAGCATCAAGTTCTTAGTTGGAATATCCAAAAACTCATTTTTGTCAGTATAATAAGAGTTGAGTAAGCTCAGTGAGATAATTTCATCAAAATTAAATTGGGAACAAATGTATTGATTAATTTCATGAATTCATTACTTTTTAAATCAACTGTGAGGTATAATTTTAGATGATAAATTGGGTCTATATTTTAAATGTATAGTTTAATGAATTTTGACAAATGTATGAAATAGTAAAACATCAAGCACAATCTACATGTGGAACTTTCTATTATTCCAAAAAGTCTCTTGTACCAACTTCTAGTCACTTCATGTGCTAACCTTCAACTCCAAGAAAATATTAATATGTTTCCTGGTATTATAGATTAAATTTTCTCTCCATTTGACATAAAGGGTCATATACACTAGTGTGGTTTCTGTTGTTCAACAAAATGTTTCCAAGGATTATTCATGCTGTTTCATGTATTGGTAGTTCATTTATTGATGATAATATTTTATTATATTGATATAGTACAACTTGGTCATCTGTTTACCTTTGCTGAACCTTAAGTTGTTTTCAGCAATTAGCTATCATGAATGAAGCTATTCTAAATATTTGTGCACAAGTCTTTTTATACTTGAACTTTTCATTTTTATTGGGTTATTAAGTTCCAATTAAGAGACAGAAACCATACAGTGATTTGAATAGGGACAGTTTAAGGAAAAAATATTATAAAATCACTAAGTATATGATATTACTAGTAGATTATCATTAGAAGTTTAAAATAAAGCAGTATTGGTTAATAAGAGGTAAAGAGAATTCTGAACAATATGGGATTAGTAGAAGAGGGAGTAACCATTATCCCTAAGATAAATTGAATATCCAAGGAGGAGGCCATTCCCTTCCTGGACTGATTTAGGTTCATTTGTGAGGACACAGACTTGGTTCAAAGACGGTAGAGAATTTCTGTGAAGTGCTTCGCCAACAAGACTCCACTGGATATATGCCTTTACGAGTGCCAGGGAAGTGGGGCCAGGGGATGTCCACAGGGACGTGCTTCACTTGTGGACTACTGCACAGATTCCTAGGGAAAGGCTGGGAAGTTGTCCAAGTGGGAGGTGCCTAGTTGGATGTACTATTAGGAAATTACTATCTGGGTTGCCAACAAAAGCTGTTTATCTAGAAGGGGTCCAGAGTGGCACTTCATGAGAAAGTATCCTAGAGGGGTCATGGGGAAGCTGAAAACAAAGAGGTTCTAGGCTGTCAGTGCTCCACTGGCTTTTAAGCACCTTGAGGGGCTGTTCAGGGAAATTGGTTGAGTGGAGTTGTTTTGCCAGTGACACTTCCTTTTGCCAGGGAAAGCTGCTCAAGGGAATGTGTTGAGCAGGTGGCACTTGTGGGGAACCCACTCTATGGTCCCTGGAGGAAACAAAGCACAATGAGATTCCCTGACAGTGTGACTCCATTACAAAGCTGTCTGAGGGGGTGCCAAGGGGAAGCTACCAAGGGAAGTGGCCATATGCTTTTGGCTACCAGGCACCACAAAACAAAAACAGGAACAAAAAGCCTGCGTGATTTGCAAGAGCCTGATGTGAGGAACATGGCAGAACCCAAAGCAGAAAACCCCTTTTCTTCTACTTTCTTTCCAAAACCCTCTTTTATAATGCCTTACATTTTCCCACCTGGCAAAAGAGAAATATGAACAGAAATTTGCTCTGTTGTCACAGAGCAGGCAATAAAAAATGGGTATGGAGCTGAGTCAATAGACTGGTAACTGGCACACTGAAAATACATAGAAGCAGAGTTGCTGAGTCACATGTTACTACTGTATGTTAATGTAAAAATTGCCAAGATATTTTCCACAAGTGGTTGGGCTACTTGTATTCTCACTAGGGAGGGTTGAGAGTTTCCATTGCTCCAAATCATCACTGATCCATGGTAGGATCACTCCTATTTTATTAAATTGATTTTAGTAAACTTTTGTACAAGGAATTTTTTTATCAATTTCCCAAAGACCTTACTTTGTTTTCATTAACTTTCCTACTATTTATTTTATATTTTATTAATTTGTTTCTAACTTTATTATTTTCTTATTTCTATTTTGAATTTGCTTTTCTCTAATCTTAATGTAAAAGCTTATTGACTTTTCTGACTTATTTTCTGATTTAAATTCATATCATTCAGCGTAAATACTGCTTTAAATGTTCATCACACATTGTTTTTCATTTGCCCTACAATGTTTATCTAATCTATTCAATTTGAGGATTTCCATGTAATTTTTTTCCCTATTGATTTTAGTTTGTCTGTTTTATTTACACAGCATCCTCTGAATTATTACAACCCTTTAAAGTTAATAGTTGCTTGTGTATGGCCCATTACTATTATTTATCTTGGTATATATTTCATATAAACTTGAAGAAAATTTGGATTCTGCTGTCATTGGGTATATATGTTATAAATATCACTTTGGAAAATTTGTTGATAATGTTGTTCAGGAATTTTTTATTCTTACAGATTTCCTGCCTATTTTTTTCTTTCAATCACTGAGAGAAGAGTGTTAGATTTTCCAGTTATAATGTGGGTTTATTTGTCTTTTCAGTTCTGTCAAATTTCGCTTCATGTATTTTGAAGGCTGTTGTAAGGTGCATATACATTTGCAACTGCTATATTCCCTGGATCAGTTGACTTTATCATTAAGACAAGCTTATTTTTGTCATATTTCTTGTTTTAAAGTCTATTTTTATAACATTATGTCAATACTAGAAAGACCAGCATTTTTTGTAATATTAACATTATGTCAATATTAGAAAGACCAGTATTTTTGTGATTACAGGTTTTGTGATATTTCTTTTTCTATGTTTTTCCCTGTAATCAATATCTCCCCCCCCCCTCCGTCTCTCTCTTTCTCTCTCTCTCTCCACCCCCCTTCTCTCTTTCTCTGTGTGTTTCTTGTAGACAGTATATAATTGGGTCATGTGCTTTATTTTGTCAAATTTAACAATCACTGGATTTTAATCGGAGTGTTTAAACTCCTATTTAATGTCATTATAGAAGTGTTGAGTTTAAATCTATCATCTGTTTTTTCCCCTATTTTTTTCTCAAAGTTTTATTCAAACTTGGTTCTGAGTATTTCAAAATATTTAATATTACCCTCCACTGTTAGCTTTTTGGTTGCAACCCCTTTATTTTTTAAGAAGTTGGCAATCTTTAGAATTGAAGGGGAGAGAATTAAAGTGTAATTTCCTAATATCACCATAAGAGGGTTTGAGAAGGTCTCTTCAGAGGCAGAGGAGACCTCTACTTGAACCTTTCAGGCTCTTGACACATCTCAGAAAAAAATTTAAGAATGTGTCAGGTTTTAGTTAAGAGGAAAATTTTTCTTTATTGGAAAGTGAAAAGAAAAGATACGCATCCTCAGAGCAGAACGTGGGCTGCCTCAAGAGTGAGACAAGCTGTCAGGGTTTAAGATTAAGTTTTTTATTAGGGTATATAAGTAGGTAGAATAAACATGATCCCAAGGGGCTGGACTTCCCTCAGGATTGGGAAATATTGAGCAGGACTGTATTTTCTCGCTGGGGGTCTGGCTGGCATGTAGATTTTAGTTTACACAAATGTTTCTGGCAGCCAGGTGGTCCATCAGGTGATCAAGCTAGTGGGTCATCCTCTTATCAAATATTATCCTCTAGCTTCACGAGGTCAGTGGTCTCTTTCTGTCCCTTAGGTTCCTTGGTCCACCTAATGGCTCATGAGTTGTCTACAAGCTTCCCATTCTGCATTCCAATAGGCATATTTCTCCTTCAGAGCCTTAGTTTTCTCTCTATATCCCTAAATTTCTATCTCATGAAAACATCCATTAAATATAACAAACTAATATCTTTCTTAATTGTTCAATATTGAACTAGTTATCATCTTTTGGAAAATGAATCAATAAATAAAATAGCCATTTACATAGTTTTCTGCACTCTGTGGGTCAAATCAGGGCTCTAGGCTGATTATATGCTCTAAGAAGGTTTGCAGTATGCTTATCACAGTCTATCTTCAAATAATATTAGAAGACTTCATATGTAAGAAAAAATAGAATTTCATCTCCATTTCTTTGCTCCTATTTTTAATAGCCTTGTATTTTGCATCACCATATACTATAAACAGCACAATAAATTTTTGTTTTAAAGATCAAATTTTCTTTTAAAGAAATTAAAAATGTGTGCAATTTAGTTTACATTTCCTTATGTATTCACAAATTTTCAAGCTCTTCATTCATTTTTTTGGACTCAGTTTTCATTTATCATGTTCTTTCTGCTTGAAAAACTTTCTTTAGCCTATTTTATATTGCATGCCTGCTGGTATTGAATTCTCTGAGCATTTGTTTGAGTAAGTCTTTATTTTGTTCTCATTTAAAAAAAAATGTTCTCTTAGAATTCTAGATCGACAATTTTTTTCTTTCATTGCAGTTCTGTTGACTGCTGACCGGAGACATCTGTGATCGTTCTCATTGTGGTTCTTTACATGTCATGTATCTTGTTTCTGGTAGCTGCTTTAAAGTATTTATATTTATTATGTAGCCTTTGGCAATTCAATTGACTTATTTGGTGTGCCTGTCTTGTTTTTATATCCCACTTGGGTTTCTTTACTTTCTTGAATGTAAGTTTATAATTTTAATCAAATTTATTAAAATTTTAGCCATTAAGTTTTTCAGTATTTTTCATGTTTCTTTCCTCTCCTCTGGAGCTCCAGATATATGGATGTTAGATCTCTTAGTATTGTGTATCAGGTCATTGAGTTTCTGTTTATTGTTCACTAGTTCACTCTTTCCGTTAACACTCTGTGTGTGTGTGTGTCTGTTTATATATGTGTGTGTGTATATATATATATATATATATATATATATACACACACACACACACACACACAAACACACATAAATATATATATATATATATATATATATATATATATATATATATATTCTGCTCCCCCCCCAAAAAAATTTACTGTTTTCCTTTCATGGTATCTAATCTTTTAATATTATCAAAGAATTTTTTCTAACATTGTTTTTTATTTCTACATAGTCCATTTGGTTCTTTTCCACATTTCTCATAATATATACACTTTCCTTTAAATATTAGAAGTTAATTATATCTGCCTTTATGTTCTTTCCTGCTCATTCTATCTTCATCTTCAGGGTTGGTTTTTGTGGATTGAAATTTTTCCTGGATAAGACTTACCACGTTTAGAAATTTCTCTTCCATGACTATTTTTTTTCTTACTAGCTGCAAGTTCTCGTGATTTCACATTATTGAGTGCCTGGACATTGTTCTCTTCCTTGAGCTTTTTTTCTAGTTATTGGTTACATTACTTTCAGATTATCCTGATTCTTTTAGAACTTTTCAAGAAGTTTTGATAAAATGAATCTAGAGTATGCCTTCTTTTGGAGATAGACTGGCCCTATTACTGGAGTAGAACTTCTGGAGCTTCACTGTTACTCCAAGGGGTCAATGAAGACTCTCCACTCTGGTCAGAACTCAGGTGCCCAAGAAAACAACCTTCCCAGGCTTAGTCCTTGGGAGTATTCATACCCACCTGTTCATATTCCCAAACCGCTTCAACTGGTCCTCCAGACTCAAAGGAGATGTGAGTTGGGCTCTTCTTCATTTTTCTGACTTGAATTCCACTGGGTACAATTTTCTCTGTGTCTGTTTCACCCCACAGATTAGGCTCTTGCTGGAACAGCGTGGCAGTGTTTGCTCTGATCTCCTGGCTCCCATAGCAGTAGCTGTAGCATGGCTTCCTCAAGATGGCTCCTGCTTCAGCTCTCTGAGGCCAGCTGGGAGAGCACTTTTCAGACACGGCTGCACAGTGCAGTCTCTGGATCAGCTAAGTTCAGGCTTCATTTCTGATCTCAGGTTTTCACATACCAAATATGTGTGTTGTTTTTCTCTCTCTGTTTTCCCTCCCTCTGTGATGAACCAGCACCACTACTTCTGTAACTGCCCCAACTAGCTTTGCTCCAATGGGCTCTTTCTTCTTTGTTCAATATATAAAAAAAATCTGAGTCTCTAAGATACTCTAACCCACCATCTTGACTCTTTATTAATTTTTGGTAAAAGGTAAAACTTTCTTATGACTAAAGTATACCTACTTGTTATCTTGGATATAATCTCTCCGTCTACTGGGTGGATTGCATTAATAATTAAAAGGTTTTCTGTTGAGTGTGGAATCAGTGTACAAGGAGGTGGAAGTTCTGAATGGTATGTTTGCCTCAGCCACAGAAAAGTCTACAACCACTTTCAGTCTCATATGCTCCTCCCCAGTTGCCCCACCTCAATAAAGACAATTTTGTCTTGCCAGTGGATCATGCCAAATTATCTTGGAGTCATCTTTAATACAACCCAGTCTTTAGCAAATTCTGTCAAAATACTTCAACCTCAGGGCTGGGATTGTGGCTCAATGGTAGAGCATTCGCCTAGCATGGGCGGGATCCGGGTTCCATCCTCAGCACCACATAAAAATAAAGGCATTGTGTTGTGTTCATCTACGCCTAAAAAATAAATATAAAAAAATACTTCAACCTCATGTGTCCATTTCCATTGCCACCATTCTGGTGCCTAACGATGTTATTCTGTGCCTGGAAGGTTATAACTTCCTAACTCCCTGCACCTATCCCTTTCCCCAATATTGACATGAAATTTAAGTCAGATCATACTAATCTTCTGTTCTAAACTCTGATGATTTTCCACTTCACCCCAAAGCTGAGTTCTTAGAGCAGCCTACAGAATCTGAGGCAGACTGACCTCAGTTACTTCTCCTTTCCTACCACTCACTATTTCCAGATACAGTGATGACCTTACTTTTTCTCAGTCACGTAGGAATGCTTCCACCCGAGGGCGATAGCATTTCTGTCCTTTCACTTTTTTTTTTTTTTTTAATTTTTCATCAGGTATCTTCATTGCTTCTCTAAATGTCAACGACTTTTTATTCTCAGGTCTTCTGTGATCAACCTATTTAAAGTTGCTCATTTTTCTCTATACTATTCCTCTTCTTTTTTCCATTTTGATTCTGTTGCATTTGTCATCATTTAACATTGTTCTGAATATTTTATCAGTTTATTATTATTTTTCTTTTATCTGACCTAGAATTTAATTTCTATCTGTTGTAATCACTGGAACATCCTGGTTGCCTAAAACACTATTGAGCACATAGTATATACTCCAGAGAGATTTGTGCAATATGATATCTGGAGTCAATTATCTTAGTGACACAGTACTTTGTCTTTGATAGTTCTGTACAAAAACTTCCAGATTCTTGATTTCCTGTTCCCTTTTTTTAGATTTCCACAGGCCACTGGTGTTGGTTTTGCCAAGTTCTTTTTTTTCACAGGCAGGTTACATAATACAGTTGACTCAGCTAGAGCTTTCTTTTGTATTCAGACATATTTTCTTGGACTTGAAAACTGGTTATTTGGCTTGGAATTGGAAATCTCCAAATAGACTCAGGTATATATCTTTTGGAGTGGGTTATTTCTGCTGAGAACTAATTTTGTCATTTGTGGTTTTCTTTCTAAAGGTTTCATTCTCAGATGGCAACATTAATTTAAGTTCCAAGGCAATTTATTGTAGTCACTAGGAACCACTTTGCAAGTGTTAAAAATGAGTTCGTTTCAGCGGTGAACATTTGAATTCATATAATCAGTGTTTATTCCTTGCCACCTCTTATTATAAATGATGGTTTGGTGCACAGGCCAACCCACAAAAGCCTATTTTATTCACATGAAGCTGAACTGTGGTTCTAATAATTTTGTATGTATGATGTTTATAATCTTTTTATGTGAGAAACTGTATCCAGTTTCTGAGCAACTGTGAAGGTTACCTGGCTGTAAGTTCCAGGTAATTGATCTACAAACATTTTTGATATATAACCTGATGACAAGTTGGGGGTTTACCTTTACTTGGAAACATTTAATTATCTCGAATCAAATGTGATGATCAATGTATGTAGGTTTTGGAAATTTAAAAGTATTAAGTAGGGCTGGAGGAGGATCTCAGTGATAGAGCACTTGCCTAGCATGCGTCAGGCCTTGGCTAAATCTTCAGATCTCAAAAATACTCTAAACTTATCTTACAGCATTTTTATTCTTTTTTCTTCTCAAGTTGTGGTTCATCTTAGCAACCTTCTATAGTCTTTTCTTCTTGTGAGCCTATCTCTCCTGGTTAGAAAATAAAATATTAAGATTGACTATTTTAGCACTTAACTACTTTGGTGATTTTGTTAACAGAGGGACAGAGAATTGATCACAGAATGGCCAGGGATCATTCTTGTGACCTGCTGCAGTCTGGCTGCAGCAAAATAACCAGGGGGTGACGAACAACTTGTGTACATTGATATAGCAGGAGTGGGAGCCGTTTATTGTAGGACAGGAGGGGTATATATACATTCCACACAGCTTATCTTAATTAACATAAACTAGATACAGCAGTCAACCAATAAGGAATCTCCACACTTAATGGCTCGCTGGCGTTACTTCACAAACCACTCCCTCTGGCAAAATGCCAGGTGCCATCTTGACTTGTTTACAGACCCTAACAGTGACCTTCATTAGCCCAGGCATCTTTGAACAAGGTGAATGAGAGACACAAGGTACAGTTCAGCTCTGAATGCTGGTCTGGCACATTTTTGCAGAAAATCTGTGTTCCTGCCGTCATGATGCTATAACTGTGGTCCCTTGGAATTTCAGAGTGACCTATAGTAAAAAGAGACCACAATGTTTCAGAAAAGTGAGTAAACCTCCATTACCAGTATGGGATTAGATGATGTCTCTAGCCTGATTCAAAACTTTACATAGGACTTTATATATGTCTTTATCTTTGTGTACTTCAACATCCCTTACATTATTTAACAATCTTCATTCTATCAAGAAAGTTGGGAAGAGGGAGCCTTTTGCTTTCATTTGAGAGATATTTGTTTTTGGCAATATGTGAATTCTTATTTTTCTTTGGGATGTTGGAATCTCATGTATATACTATAATGCTGCAATTTGGCATTCAGGTATTCTATCTCGGATATTTGTATATTGCCTTTCAGTGCACAGCATTTTCCAAAGGCATTCATAATAGATCCCTGGACCTTATTTTTGATTATTCATAAATATAATTAGAATGTTTATATTTTCTATTTGATAATTGATACAACACATTCTGGATTATTCAGACACTTATTTTGCACTTTGCATTTATGTTTACTTTCAAACAAAGTGAACATCAATTGACATCAAAATAACTAATGCAAAGTTTAGCATTAGTTTGAATTGGGAAAGATTTAGGAGAGTTGAATCATCTCAGGAGCCTGGTACAGAGATGTCAAATACGAGATAATATTTAGCATACCATATTTACCTTTTAGATGAATGTGTTTGGGTCACTGGGTAGCTCCTGTCTTTGTATATGCTGCAATATTTCTTCCTTTGTGTTTTGTAATGCAATGAAGGTATTTTGATAAAAGTATTAAAATTATTATTGTATTTTATTGTATATACACTAAAATGTACATATTGTACCATAATGTCATAATGACCAATTGGTGTCCAAAAGTAGTTTGTTGTTAAGAAGAGAATATAATGAAAATTAATCAATGGTAAATATATGTTCAAAACAATAATTAAGCCAACAATAACTGACATAAAAACATAAATACTGACCTAGATAAATATAGCTTTTTATTTCTTGTAGATGGATACAATACCTTTATTTACTTATTTTTATGTTGTGCTGAGGATCAAATCCTTTGCTCACACGTGCTAGGCAAGTGCTCTACCACTGAGCCCCAGCCCCAGCCTCTAGATTTCCACTTGTATAATCAGTGTTGGCAATTCAGTTTTGGGAAAAAATTATATAGCACATTAAACTAATGAAGTTAAATTGCTTGCTTGTTAGGAAATTTCTCCACTCTTCTTATTTCCCTGCAGAGAGATAAACATTAGAAAAATACTTCCAGTATCTTGTTTTGCCCCTTATTCTTGTCTTTGGAGGGGGAGTAAATTACCCACTTGAAGGATGGTGGCCATGGTTTTTGATTGGATAGGGCTAGTCTACTGAAAGCCTGAAGGAATTATAAATTCAGTCTCCTTCCCATGGCTTCCTGACCTGTGTGCCAAGAATGACTGACTTTTGTTCCTGGAATAACTGGAATGTTTGAACTCATGGGTTAAGGTTTCCAATCTCCAGCTACTTGCAGCCTTGCATTTGCACTAATATGCTATGCAGATACTGTTGTATTTTATATGTGTCAGATGCTAAAAATGCTTGGGAAGTACTAGACTTATGATAAATCTGACCCATGATGCCGTCTACTTAGAATTATTCTCTATATTCCACATTAATGTTCAGAGCTGTCAATTCTGAACAGTTCAGATATATGCCAGAGAGAAGCAGATGCCAATCTGTCAACCAACATATATTTATTGGTTTCCTAGAGATTATGGAGAAAAAAGACATATACCTTGTCTTACCATCTGTTCTCTAGAAAATCCTTTCATTCTCCACTTACTTGTTATTGCAAATTCTGCTCACACTGATGTCACAAGTTCAGCAGTACACTTCCTGCATGGTCACCTGATAAACTTATAATGAGTGGATGGGATGGCAATGTCTGACTTGGGGTTTGGTCTTAGAGACAGAGAGGCGTATATGTAAGACATGATTTTTACTCCCTTATTCTTTTCTTAGTTTTGACTTTTTTTCTTCATTACTAAATTGCCATGGGTGACCTTGCCTTATAGAAACTTTATAATTATTTTTGAGTTTCCAGATGGTTTCCTAGATTTTGTCTGGCAGAAGCTTATTCTGTCTTTCTAAAAAGTCATCAATTGATATGCCCTTTAATGAAATATAGGTATTTCTGTTATCTACCATTCATTGACCAGGAGTGGAGCATCCTACTCTGTACAAGGCTATGGGAACCTGGCATTCCATTGGCGCACAGATTGTTAAAACACTATGATATGACAAAAGTATACAAGAAATAGAGAGTTGTAAGGGATGCTGCAAGAGGCTAAGGGTAGGCTTCACAGAGAGCATTAGCCTAGGTTTAAAAGGATGACACAGAGGGATGGGTTGACATTTGATTTTCATTGCTCCTCCCTTTTTCACATAGTTGTTCACTGAATAGAAAGTATTCAACATCTCCTATGCAGCAGGGACTCTGCTAAGCATTGACTGAATAGGGAATGTGCAGTGATCCAGCAAAGAGACCATGTAGGGAATGCAGACAGTCTGGGTTAGGGCAGGGGAGTGGCATAGGATCAGTCAGTCACAGATCAAATCTACCTGGTCTGATTCTTGGCAGAGGCTATGTACCTCAGGAATTCGGGACAGAGGTGTGGTTACACAGCTTTGGAAGTTCAGGTAGATAACACTTTCCACTTCAGGTACAATCTGTACCATTTATACAAGTTCACATCCAAAATTATGTTATCTTGGGTCCTTGTTTCTATATTTGTAAATGAAAAAAAGAGGAGGTAGCCTATAGGTTCTTGGGGTATTAGACATAGTTTCTATAGTTCAAGAATTTTTGTCACCTGAAGGTGCTTAATAAATGTATTTAAGATTTGGGGATATTGAACTAACATTAGTTTGCAGCATTTTCTGACAGATCAAACAGCAAGGGGTGCTTATGTGCGTGTGTATGCATGTGTTTAGTGTATACATAAAGAGCGAAGGAACTTACTGAAAAAATTAATTTGTGAACTAGTGATCAATAATGTAAGTAGCAGCTGTTAGTTCAATGAAAGAATACATGCACTCCTTTTTTTCTAAGAAGGTTGGATGATTTCAGCACATGTGTCAATAGCTGGCTTAAATTCAGTTCTTAAAATTTCTGAGATGATATTTGTATTAGTTTGTTTTAGTTTTTAGTTACCAGGGCACTGGAAAAGCTGTACCCATGACTTGCTTTTATCACCTTTTAAACAATGTGCATTTTTATATTACTTAGTAGAAAAGACAAATTTCTGGTTTATTTTAGTTTATAAATTCGGATTTTTTTTTTGCCATCAGCTCATGGAAATGCTCCCATAAAGGCAATCAGAGCCATTAATCGTTGTAGCTATAACTTCAACAGCTTTCATTAGAGAGGGTGAAAATATAAGTATAGCTGTGGGAAGGATTTGAGAACTAAGACAGCTCACATATGTCATAAGATTAATTTTAGACCAGATATTTTTTCCATTCAATGCTCACTTACTTTCTCCACTTTTACAGTATCTTGCTAAGTTTAAAATAACCAAGAGATTTTCGACCAGAGAGACAGAATTGTTTCCCAAGAGGGCTGATTCATTATGCATATGTGAATATATTCTTCTCCAAGAATATATGCATACATTCTTCTCTAGGCTGAATAAATTGCAAAGCAAGGCCAAGATATGTATGAAAGTTTTTCAAATTCTCATTGTGTCTCCAGAACTAATATATTAATGCTCTTAGATGTTATTTTGTCTTCGAATCATGTCCTGAATGCTCACTACGGCACCTTCTATTGCATATTGAGCATGAAGTTAGCCATTTCTCAAGTTTTCTATTAACTCCTTCACTTCCTTACCAGCCTCATCCCCAAGAGGGGGAAAAAACTACTGAAAATTTAAGGAATAAAATAGTTAAAAATCACTTTCTATTTTAAGTCACATCCAAATTATTCAGAAATTATTGAGCTTTAAGTTTAAAACCTTGAAACGAAACAAGCAAATCAATACTTCTCCATCTGATTACTTAGATAACACTCCTTAGTAGAAAGTCTCTGTGACTAAAAAGAAAATCAGCAAAGTACTGACAACAACCCTTTCAACAAATGACAACACATCTTTCAAATCACAAAGGAGCTGACGTTTATAGTGGGAGAAGAAGGACTACATTTTCCCTACATACCTTAGACCATTTAACAAAATCACCAGCAATAAGACCACATGAGTGGACTAAGCCTATCCTGATGGGTACCTAGCTATTACAACTGGGGTTCAAGGTACAGATTTGCTCCCAAGGACAAGATAGAGGCTTGGCTATTGGGGTGAATTCTAAAGATAGAACCCTTCAAATGGTGGCCTAATTTGAACTGCTTGAAATATTTTAAATCTTTTTATGACCAAGATTAGAATTGGTCCTGGATCTGGGAATGTTGCACTAGGGCTTCTGAGTGAGAATTAAAATATCAACTTTTCCCATTTACGATTCATTCCCTGGTGAAACACAGTTCCTCTTCCCTCTAATCTGAACTGGTCTGTTAGTTTAATTATTAACCAATGTAGCGTGGTGGTTAAAGTTAGAGGTTATAGTATCCAATAGATACCCTTATTATTGCTTTGGGGCCCATGTCAGGCTTTTAACTTCTTAAAGTCTCTGTTTCCTTATTTATAAAATTCATATAAGAAAATTATTTCACTGCATTATTGTTAGGACTGATGTAAGACTCTTGGTATAATCCGTGGCACTTACCTCAGTAGTCTTTGTACTACTAATAGTTATCAGGTAGGAAAAGAAGACTTTAAGTTTTCCAAGGATTGAATCAGGCTCCAGATGACACATGGCTTTTCATAGTGTGACCAAGCATTTTCAAGCTGCTCAATAGTGCCTGTCTTCCTGTGAATTGTGTGACAGTCCTGTAAGTATCAATAAAAATCCTGTAATAATGTTTGCCAAGAAACACAACATCTGATGTCCTATCCATAGGTGTCCATGTAATATAGTGATCAGTTTTACCTAAGCTTTGAATATGACTTTTTTCACTCCTGAATATAATGCAGAGCTTTTTATTTCTTGCAGATATAATTGTTCTGTGAAATGTGAATGATGTGCTAAGAGTAAAATAAGAAGTCTGTGCTTTTTTACAAAGACTGGTTGAAGCTAAAACTTGTTCATGATTACTATTCGAGTTTCATATATAATTTTATGGGAAAACCCTATATAAATCATGTTAAGTTACTATCAAATTTCTTCCTTTGTGCTTATCAAACTCGTGTTTTTTCCACAAATTCATATGTGCCAGATTTAGTCATATAAATTACATAAAATGTAATTTTTAGAACAGTCATTCCTGTCTATTCACCAAATTATTTAGGACTTTGCCTGAAATCACTCCCAGAAAAATGATTACATTTATAAGTCGTGAAATAACATGTTCAATTTATTGAATAATTATTATTAATTTATGACAAATAATGAGCCACAGTCAAGAGAAAGATTCTGGCCTCAAATAATACACAATTCCTGAAACCATGAGCAGACAGAGCTCTGTTAGGTCAGTTTCAGCTGACACTGGGTTCACTAGAAAATGAGAAGTAAATGAAGAACAGTGGTGATTTTAATGTTTCCTGTGCGTGGTACTTAGATCAAAGAGTTGCTAATAGTTCTGAACAATGGCTGCTTTGTAATCCTCAGCACTCAATGACTAGATTGCCAAAGTAAAGTTCAGTTTGTTTAATGTCTAGTGAAGAATGGGGAAAGCAGCTATTAAGGCATCACAATTTTCAAAGGGAGACAGGATGACAGTGTTAATGGATGCGGAATTTTCTCCATCTTGAATCACCTATCATGTTTTATTGGATACTTACTATATGCAAAGCATGGTGAGCAAAGCTCTGTATACTGAGCATTGTGGAAGAATATAAAAAAGGGTAATATGAGAATTTGTATAGCACTCTTTAGGCAAAGGAAATTCTTTTGTATAGATTATCTTGTGTTCTTCACCACATCCCTGTGAAGAAGAAATATAGATGTTATAATTTTTCCCACTTTATGGATAAGACAACTGAGGTCTTTTGAGATTGAATGATATTCTCAATGACCCATGGAGCTGGCATCAGATTCACATCTTCATATGTAAATGTGGATTCATTCATGCAAAAATATTTATTGAGCATTACCACGTGGCAAGTATGGTGCCAAGCACTGGTGCTGTTGCAAATCCTAGAACTCCTGCTCTGCCTGGGTTCTTCCATCGGAAGGGATGATGGAAGGGGTACAGTTCTAGGTGGGACATGCTAGGCTCTGGATTGGTGATGCAGATAAATGGAATGCACTGACAAGAAAAGAGGACTTCTTTTTACTTTTGGAAGCAAAAATTGATTTCTGCTGTATTGAGGTTAAGTATTTGTGGGAAGCTTTCCATTAAAGGGAAGGAGAGGTAGTACAAAGCAGCTAGTTGGAACCCAGGAAGTACAAGAAAAGTAGGAGACAGCAATGAAAGATGACTAGAGCTGGGAGTGGTGGCACATGCCTGTAATTACAGCACCTAGGAGGCTGAGGTAGGAAGATCCCAATTTTAAGGCCAGCCTCAGTAACTTAGCAAGCCCCTAAGCAACTTAGTGAGACTCCATCTCAAAATAAAAGACAAAATATAGCCCATTGGTTAAGTGTTGCTGGTTTAATCCCTAATACCAAAACAAAACAAAAACAACAACAACAACAACAACAACAAAAAAAACCCACAAAAGACTAGAAAGAAAGTTTGGGACCATGCCCTGAAAAACCAGGTAAAAAGTTTGAATTCTTTGGAAGGGGAGATTGCTGAGAGGTTTTATGGATGACAATGATCTAAAAGATAAATTAAGATTCATGTGGTAGATTGTGAATTGTACATTGCAATGTGTGAGATTAGAAACAAAATGAGTTTTTAGATGATTGTTTTAAAGCATTTGGCTTCTACAATTAATTATATTGCACAGTGCAATTGTTATAATAATTATAACAGACTTTCCTTAATTATTCTTTTGAAATATGTGAAAGATATTTTTGTATATTTGGGGATAATTAAGAATTTAATTTTAGAATAATTAAGAATTTAAATTTATTAATTTGGAGTTTAATATAAAAGAACTCTTTTGATTGAGTATATGGAATGAACAATTCTCCTCTTTCATTTACCAAGATATTTTTCCATGAGATCATTGTCTAAGACCTGTGCAGTATTTCATAGATGCATAAAATTCTACATGTCTGTGCCAGGGTTTGACATGATATTCCACAAATAGAGCTAGAGATTTTTTTTAAAACTCTAATTATCTTTATTCTCTGCAGCTTGTTCAAAGACATTCCCTCTAAATTCATCTTTCTTTATATTCTCATCCTGATCTGTTGCTTCACTTATTTTCATGGACAATTGAAATAGTTAAAAATTAATATAGGTAAGGGAGAAGAATGAATATTTTCTGATTTAAAGAACAATAGAGATAAAAAGAAGATTTTTATTACATATCATAAACCTTGTTATTTAACCTGAATCATCTGATAGTTATTTTATTGTAGTTTTTCCCACTCTTAGTAATAAATGCACAGTTTAAGCTTCTTATTGTGGACATTTTGTTTTGTGGTTTAATGCTGTCAGCCCGTACACAGATTTAATAGTTAGAACATTGTCCCTAAGAATTCATCAGTATCTGTTGTTTAGGATCCTAAAGCTTCTAATGAATATTGCAGCAGACAAGGTAAAAATACATATATTTTGTCAAATGGTTATAAAAAATTAATACAGCTACATAAGACATATTACATAACACTTGCATATATGTAAAATCCTATTATTAGACAGAGTTTATTAAATTAAAAAAACAGACATTATTTTATTTACAATCAAATCTTTTTTTGTGTTAGTGGAAGTACATGACCATATTCCTCAGGATCCTCATCACTAACTTATTTTAATTTTCAGTGATTAAGATTTCCTAAATATATGATCATACAGCTATTGACTAATACATTTGTATAATTTGACACATTGTACAATAAAATTATTAATAACTTTTACTTATATTCATAACATTTGAAATGTTTTCATGGTTGGGAATTATAGCCTGAAAGTATGTTTCTGTGTAACATTTTCAAATTAATGTGATCTGAGAAATTTCAAAAAATTATGAAGTCAATATGAATTTTCTTTTCTTCATTTTTTTGGGTTTTTTGGTGGTACCGGAGATTGAACTCAGGGTTTCTCACACGCTAGGCAAGTACCCTACCACTGAGCTACGCTCCCAGCCCTGAAATAAATATGAAAACATTTAGAAAATATTTAAATTATGAGAATAACTTGTTGGGGGTTATTGTGTTCTGTTTATTATCTAGACTCTTTACACACTTTGTATTTTGTATTATTTTCATTTTAGAAATTAAACAACTGGGAGATAGAAAGGTTATAGCTATTTTCTTTCCCCTTGTCTTGCCCTCCAGTCCCCCACCAGTGATTCCATTGGCTAATCCAGACAGAAGCCAGGAGCCAGAAATGCCAGGAAAACACAGTTTTCAAGAGTCAACACTCTAAAGATATAGAGCAAAGCAGGGGAAAGTTTAAGAGGGGATCCAGTGCACACAAGCCCAGAACTAGCACATAACTGTTGCATAGCAGGCAAAAGTATGCTGCTTTTTTCTTATCTTTCCAGATTGCACATGAAATTTCCTTGGTCATTCATTGTTTGAAAAATGTTAAGCACTTGCTCTGTGTATGTGGTTGAAATGTAAATAAAACAAGCAGCTTATTAGTAAGGGATGAAATAAACCCACAAATAAAAATTAAAGGGCTGTATGCTTCCCAGATTTCTGAAGATTAGTTGTATCCATCTTCTGTGCCATTCTTGGTCTTTGTGTTTCTCTTGCATTATGTAAGGGTCATGATGTGGAATTACAAAGGAAAAATGCAATCTGCTTGCCTTCCTCAAACAATTAGTATTGTCGGCTTCCCCAGATGTTTGTGTGTGTCGTGATTACTATAAGACATGTGCAGGTGATGGCAGCATGTCTGGTTCCTCATTCTTTGTACCTTCATTGGCTAGATAGAAGCCTTGCTGGGGAAGAAATAAGCCAGGCGATTGCTCAAGCTGTGCTTCAGTGTCCCTTTAATGCTTGATCAGCTGCCATCTCCAGTAATGCTGGCCACTGTGAACACCTGCATCTTCTTGATTACTAAGGACTCAGACTTTGAATGAAAGTGAATCATGTCAGGCCCACATCGGTTGCCATCAATGCAATGTAAGTCTTTGAGTGACAAAATATTTTTCTGTCTATGCTGGTTATTCTGTTTTGCTCTCCTAGATCCATTCTCTGCTCTGTTCTGTGCTCTAAGAAGCTGATCTCTAGGCCTCTTGTTATGAATGTTTATGCTCCCTCCCAAATACATACATACGTTGAAATCCTAACCACCAAGGTGTAGGGTCTTTAGGCCTTGACTACATCATGAGGACTCATGAATAATAGTGCCTTCATAAAAGAGACCCCAGAGAACCCCTCCATATTATCTACCATGTGAAAACACAATGCAAAGGCACAGGTCAGGAGGAGGGAGTTGGCCCTCACAAAACATCAGATCTACCTGCTCTGGATCTTGGACATCTCAGCCTCCAGAACTGTGAGAAATAAGTTTCTGTTGTTTCTAAGCACCCAGTGTGTGATATTTTGTTATAGCAGCCCAAACCGACTAAGGCAATGCTGCCTGCCCCTTGGATTCCATTTGGTTTAGGCTTGTGGGAAGCAATAGAAGGAATGGAAAGTGAAGAGAGTGATTAAGATATTTATTAGCTCTCTTCCTCCCTTCCAGTTCGTGGATTTTGCAGATGCTGTATTCCTCTGTGAGAAGTGAGGTATCTGACTTCCTGAATCTTGGCTCCAGTTCTTACCAGGTTTCTAGAGCACTAAACCCTTTCCCTTGTTCCTTAGTCCTATAGGTGATAACACCTCCCTACAGTTGCTAGTCTTTGGGTGCTTCACTATCTCCTGTCTGTGTCCTTGATCCTGCCTGTACCTCTGTGACATGTCCCTTCATTTAATGCTCTTTAGTTAAATCCTTTGAGTGTGTTCTTTGTGTGCTGGATGCTGTGCTACATCATGAAGACCTGTCAGGACTGATGAATGAATGGCCCAGCTCTCAGGAATTGCCTTCTCACTTGACCTCATAGAAGTCCTGTCCACTTTCTGGGCCAGTGTGCATTCAAAGAATAATCAAGGTATATACTGCCTGGCCATTTGGACCCAACTTGGGAAATCCACTGGGTTATTTGAGACTGTCATTTGGAATATACCAAAACTTAGCACCGCCAGACCTGCCTCCTTGGCCATACTTCTACACATGTGGATCCAAAGAATACTGTAAACATTTTTTTGGAATGCTGATCTCAATGTCGGGGTGGGGGGATTTACAATACCATTTCTTAAAAAAAAAATATGTGCTTCTTTTCCTGGGTTCCTTTATGGTCTTATACGCATATGTTAAACTGTACTCTTGAAAAATGATTTAGAAATACTAATTAAAACCACCTTAAACTACCAATTTATGCCTAGCAAGTCAGAAAACATTTTAAAATAGCCTCTAGTATTGTTGAAGTTGTTATGGCACAGATGTATTTATACAATGCTGAAGGCATCATAAACCAAAATAACCCTTGAGAAAAATAGCGTAAGATTGCATATCATTATGATGTTTGGTTTAATAAGCACTTTCTAGAGAATTTATTCTGAAGCAATTAAAAGCAGAATAAATCTATATACACAAATTTTCTGTTTTGCAAGAAGAGACCAACACTCAATATCTGAATTAAAATACTAAATTTATTACCTTTTACAGCAAAAGAGAGTCTTATGAGGTGCAGCCTCTGTGAGCAATGTATGAAACTGAGTTTATATAGGGTTTTCAGAAGTGTGGAGTCCAGGGATTTAAGGGCCTTCTTCAGTGGAAATATTCCACTTCTGATCTTAAGTTGTGGATATGTGGTTACCATTGTGGGTCTGTTGCTATATGTCAGTCAGCTCTTCATGGCTCTGACCAAAATATCTGACAAGAACAAGTGAGAGGAGGAAAAGTATGTGTTGGCTCACTGTTTCAGAGATCCTCATCCATGGTCATCTTATTCCATTGTTCTGGGCCTGAGGGGAGGTAGAACATCATGATGGAAGGGTGTGGTGGAAGAAAGCTTCTCTGTTTCTGGCAGCCAAGAAGGAGAATGAGAGGAAGAGACGGAGAGAGGGATGGGGGAGAGAGAAGAAGAAAAGGAGAAAGGGGCCAGGGCCTGATATAGTTGCCAAGGGCATGCTCCCAGTGACCTACTTCTTCTAGTTGTGCTGGACCTGACTACAGTTATCAACCACCAAGTAGTTCATTCAGCTGTCATGGTGACTCCATGGGTGATGTCAGAACCCCAATCTTTGCCTAAAACCCCCCACATCTGAACTTGCTGCAGTGGGGATCATGCTTTTAATACCTGAGCATTTGGGGGGAACAATCCAGATCCAAACCCTAACATGCCAATTGACTGACTTTAGAAGTGTTGTCACTGAAGTGAATCTATTCCCAATTGCTTGGCTTTCGGAATCCTGAGCAAATGCCTTTTAGAAATATGCCTATTGAAGTGAATTGTTGACCAATTATACAGGTTTAAATTCAGCTGAGTAGCTACTTATTACCATGACTACAGAATAATCAACCTTTTTTCTACAAGTGCAGGAACATTTTATTCTCAACAACATATTCTCTAATAGAAACCTGGACCTGATTTCAATGTCTATTATATGGGTAGTTAGATATTGTAATAAAGACATAATGGAATACTATACAGTTAATAACCATTGTTCATATTGAATAGCTGCACAGTAAAAGGTTTATAATATAAAGGTAGGTTTAAAATGGGTTTTGAATAAAATTTGCTTGCAGATGGCAACTCTTTGAAAAATATTATGTGTATGTAAATGGGCCAGTTCACGGAAGAATGATGAGGAATTTAAAAATATTTTTTATATGTTTTTATGTATTGCTTTAAATATGTACAAATATATAAATATATATGGTTTTCAATAAAGATTGTAAATGGAAAAGAAATCTAATAATCCTACAGATAACAGGAGCATTTGAAATTTAATAGATATTATGGTTTAACATGGTTTGTCTTCTTTGCAACTCATGTTGAAACTAGGTTGCAGCGTGGCAGTGTTGAGAGGACCTAGTGAAAATGTATGGGTCATGAGGGCAGAGCCTTCATGCATAGATGAGTGCCTTTATTTTGTCAGTTTGCTCTTGTTCCTTGAGACCAGAGCCTATGTCTTTTATTTTAATTAACATTCAACATTTAGATTTGGAGTATCTATTTAACTATAGTGCTCAATGTGAGTTGTATTATTTAGAGAAGGGCATCTGATCATTGTACACATCATGTAATTATTACCTGTTGAATCAAAGTAAATAGTTATCAGCCAATGGAACTGTATATTGTCTTAAGGTTTAGTAACTTTTATTTCTGTGGTAGCTCCATGAATAGTTACTATAGCCCTTATAAGGTTCTAGTATAATTATGCTATATACATCTTTGATGAATTATCTGCCGTGTACCTATCCCAGGGAAGGCACTAGCCTATCACACATGGTCAAGTTCATTGTTTAGAAAGGTAATTTTCTTATTTCAATGACAAAAGTCTAAGTTCCATAAGAAACATTAAGCAGATTCAGTTCAATGTAACAAATCTTAGTTATCTCATTTTTGTTATTTTATTGCTTAAATGGATTTTAGAATGAAATGCTTTTTCATTTAATGAAAGCTATAGTAGAGTTTCCATGGTACAATGGACTTATAATCGTTGACATCTATGTAAATTGTTTTGATGGATTGTGTGATTAATATTTTAAGGAGCATGTTATTTAACTTCTTATTTGGAAATGAAATCATTGTTGTTTAGAAATGACGAAGCTGCTCTAAGAGTCACTGATAGGATTGGATACTGCCTCAGACGACCTATGATGTCAGACCCCTGGGATCTGATCACCTCCTTTGTACTTGACCTTGTCTGGAGGAAAGCTGCTCTATTAATATCCTCTATGTATCTTCTTTTTCATTTCAATTCATCTATTTATTCCTTTAAGAGAAATTTTTATAATAGTAATTAGTAGATTTGCCTTTTAAGGTCTAGCAAAGCCATAGACCATAACATTTTAGAGCTGGAAGGGAATACATAATATCTCCCACGGTTCCTTTATTTTACAGTTGAGGAAACTGAGGCCAGCAGAATTATCATACTTGCTTAAGACCATAGCGACAAAATCACTGTGGAAAACTAATATTTTCTGCTTCTAAGTATCTTCAAACCAGAGAGTCTCATAATAGTCACACTATTTTAAGCATACAACAGACATTTTGACAGAGACTATTGTAATTGAGTCACTACTTCAGTTTGAACAATGCTATTTAAATAGGTCAGGATCTTTGTTTATTGTCAGAGGGAATCACCAAACAAAACACCCTTAGCAGCCTATTTATGCCTCTTGCTCAACTCTTAAGTCCTGAAAATCACGTCCCCAGCTCCCATCAGAGAGTATTTTAAAAAACAAACAAACAAACAATATTGTGAATATTAGATATAAGCTCTCTCTACTTAGCCTCTTTCCCTATGTAAAAATGTGTCTGTGTCTGCAACTGTCTTCATCTCAGGCTTCCTAAGGTGGATTGTCCTTGCACATCTACTTCATCATGATCCTTTTTCCCCTCAAAGGTCCCCTGCATCTCAGCTTTTCCCTCTTAGCAAATAGGCTTTGCCAGTCTTCTAGACTCTTCTGTTGTTTTTCCTAAGTATTGCATCTTTTTCTCTGTTGCTCTAAAGCTTAGTTTCATGAATAAATTGCCCACATTTACTTCATTTTATTAGCTCCAGTTCACCCCTCAGTTCTTTCATAAATTTTCATAATTTCCATAAAATAAAATTTATTCATTGAAAACAAGTATATGAGAAATAAACAATGACATAAAAGTAACCAAGGCTAATTGTATTTCCTAAAGGAAGGAGAGCTGAGTTGATGGATGGTGGTTGTGGAAGAGAGGTATTTAGGAGTCATTCTTTGGAAGGGATATTCTTTCTGCAGAATTTTCCCCCTACAGTCTTTGATCTATCCTGGACTTAAATTACACTAAAAAATAAATATGGACAAGTTTATTTTTTAGTTAAAATTGACAAGTATTTCCTAAACTTAAATTAAAATGCAAAGGTCTTTGGATGGCTGAACAATTTAAACTTGAAAGATCTACACTAATGAATTTTAATATGATATTGTATTTTCATGGACACTAATGATTAATGGAATAAGTAGTCCTGAAATAGTTTTATGCAAATATGATTATAAAATTTTCAAACTATGCTGCCTACATAATTCAGTGAGTAAAAAGAATATTTTTTACAATTAGTATTCACGTTTTGACATACAGATGGAAAAATTTTTAATTTGGAACATGGATCATTATACCATATATAAAAATTAATTAAAAATGAACAGACATATACATAAATTTAAATATATACTTTTCTAGAAGAAAACATCAGAAAGTATGTGATCATGGATTTAAAAATTTCTTAGAATATACAAAAAGCACACAACATAAATAAATAATTTAGTTTATTTTTAAGCTTAAAAACATTTGTTCTTTTAAAGATACTATTAAGAAAATAAACTAAATACCTCAGTTTTGGAAGAAATAGTTAGAAAATACACATCTTGTAATGAATTTGTTTTCAGAATACACAAGTAACTCTTATAAATCAAGAAGGAGAAAAACAACCATATAAAATTATGGTAAAAATGGAACATATAATTCACATAGGAAGACATATGAATGAAAAATAAACATATGAAAATGTTCTCAAATTATTATTTATTAGCAAAATATAAATCAAAGCCATAATTAGATACTGCTATACTCCCATTAGAATGGCTAAAATGAAACAAAAAGCTAAAAGTCCTGACAATGGAAAATTTTGGCAAGGGTGTTGAACATCTGGAACTTTCATGCACTGTAGCTGGGAATGCAAATACTTTAGCCATTCAGGCGAACAGCTTTGCAGTTCCTTCTCAAGTTAAAAATATACTTACCAAGTGGCTCAAAAAACCCAGTCCTAGGTAGTTACCTCCGAGGAATGCATACCCATGTTCTTACAAATATTTTATTCTACTAGAATGTTCATTGCAACTTTATTCATAATAGTCCAAAGTCAAAACACCAAATATGTGGTCCGTGGATAAACTGTGGTAAGTCCATTAGATGGAATATTACTCAGAAATAACAAAAGGATTACTGATAGAGATGACAACATGAATCAATATCAAAAGCATAAGGCTAAATGAAAAATTCATAGGTGAAAGACCACATACTATATATTTCATTCATATTAAATCACAGAAGAGTCAAAAGTATAATGAAAAGCAGATCAGTGGTTGCCAGGAGCTATATGGGGGATGTATCATAAACAGGCAAGAGGAAATTCCTTCATCATGACTATGGTGGTGTTGAGTCATATACAGAGTTCTGTAAATGACAGAATTATGCTAATTCTATCCTGCGGCCCCCTAAAATCAGAATGCTGTATATGACTCAAATCTGGTGAATTTTAATATTATATTTTTATTTCAGATATGCTGATTATTAAAAGTGACATTTGAAAAACTGGATGTTTGTCTTTTTCTACACACACACACACACAATTGAATGGCAATGTGCTTGGTTAAAAGTTTTTACCTGGGTTTCATGATAATATTTTCCATATAGAGAAAATTTGTCATTCGTTTATTATGTCTGCATTGCCTAAAAATTTTTTCTTTTATTTTCTTTGCATATATCTTGTGTCTTTCACTTTTGATTCTCACTCATTTCTGAGTAAAGAGAGTTCGTGACTGACATTTTGGGGAGTTTTTTGAGAGTGAGGTCAGAAATTTTAGGAACAAACAAATTCTTCTGTCAGAGCTAAGTGTATGTATGAATGACCTATTTTAGTCTTTATTTCTTCTCAGCTAACATAAAATGGCTCAGCAGGGTTGTTTTTATTTTGAATCCCACAAGGGGATACACTCTAATCTTTTCAGGGTTTAGGGCTTAGAATTATGCTAATTCCATCCTGTGGCCCCCTAAAATTAAGCTTTTATCTCTGTTATTTCCTGGACACTCTTCTCTAATGACAGCTAATGACCACCTAATTTGTCTGTTTAACAGTTACTTCTCAGTCCTTATTTTAATTGACTTTTCTGCCCCAAGACTGTATGTTGTATCTCTTAAAAGTTCCCTACACCTTTTGTCACCTTAGTCTCCTTTTGATAATCCTTTTTGGTCTTCTCACTATCCTCATTCAAGAATCTATTCCCTTCGGATTATTTTCTTATAGCCACAAGAATACATTTTTTTCTAGAATGCAGAGGTGAGCATTTGATCTCTCACTTAAAATTATTCACAATCATCTGCCACCTCCATTTACATATGGAATACAATCCATACTATTTAGCATTACATTAAAATATCGACATGTTCTGTCACTTAGACATCTTTTCAACTGTTCTTCATCCTGTGGATCCTATTCTTCAGACCCACATAAGCTGCATTTAACTCACCAAATACCTGGTGATGGTGAATGTCTTTGTGATGTTTCTTCCAAGTATTTCCTCCAGTGGAGTCCATTCATCCTTTAGAACCATGTGTGGTATAAAACTGTGCCCTTAGTGCTAGTTAGTCCCCCCTATGTATTGTGTCATATATAACACACAGCGCCCATCACTGCCCAGTCTACACCTGTCTTGGGTGTGAGTTCTTAGGTAAGCAGACTGGTTTTTGTTAGCAGCATCTGTCAAATGGTAAAGACATACTATTTATTTTCTTTAAATAAATGAATGACTGTTTTGTAAGATTTAGAATGGAGACCATCGATGCATTTCCCATCGAGTATTAAAAATTATGACCAGATGATAATGAAAGAGGAAAACTCACAGATGTAAAATGTGTAATGTGAAGGTAATTTTCTCTCTGTTCAGTGTTATTTAACACAGTATTAGACTTAGCATTTTAATGAATGATAATAGTAGTTATTTTATTATCATCTTGGCAAAGATAAAAATGAAAATAATATTACTACCTGAAGTCATCTATAAGAGATCCCTAAGAAGTGAATAAGTTTTTGTGTAAACTTTGCATTCTCTATTTGAAAGCAGCTATTATTTTTTAAAAATTTTGATCTTTATTCCTAATTTTTATGTGTAATTTTTACATCACAGCCAGTAGAAAAAGCATTAAACTTTTTAGCCTGGGTTGGTTGATGTATATGATCCATTTTTTAATGGATCTGAAAAGACTTTTTGTGACCTGGATAATGTTTTTTAGTTTCATGAGAAAAGATAGAAGTAGATGTTGCTGCTTGCTCACTGATCGCCGGGGGAATATTGGTGAGGATTACATTCATGTGGATGTCATTTGTCTGTTATTTTCTTTGATCATTCCTGAGTAGAATGTAGTCTAAAGGACTTGAGATTAATATCATTTTAGACTTTATTATTTACTCATCTTATGGTTTGTCCTTTTATGGTGATTATATTTACCTTGTCAAATTCATCACAAGTACCTGTTCAGATCCCAGGAGACTGTTTCTCCTTCGTGAGGTATGTGTTACAGTCTCTGGTAATAAGAAAATTCAAGCATAAATAGCTCTAGAGAAGAGATACATAAGGTCATGTTATTTCAATTGTGATTTTTAAGAGGAAGTAATGTTGAAAGAGAACATCTTGGTAGTGAGGTGAAAAGAATAAAACATGAAATGTGTTAATGGGACTACAATTTAGCAAACTAAGTAATGAGGACCTACTATGTGTAAGACCTTGTCAGGACCACTCAGTTTAATTTAATCCTCATGATATAACCCCGTGAAATAGGTAGCATTATCTCTATTTTTATGAACAAAAACACTGCTTGAGAGGTCAAATTGTGGAATGTACCACAGTTAATATGTGACAGAATCTGAATCTCAATCCAGAGTTTTCTGAATTCAGTTTTAGAGAGCTTTCCTGAACACAATCCTGGCTTGCATTGAATAGAGTTTATACAGAAAAATCTGTAAACATCTCATTACTACTACCAGAAATATTACTGGTCTTTCCTCCTAAAAGCATGCAACATTTTAACATTTTCTTATATTCATCACGTACTATTATAGCCATAGGTGGAATACAGATAATAATTACATATAATAATTGTTTTTCACCAATAGAAACACAAGAAGGATTGAATGACTTGCTAAAGTTTGCATAACTGCTAATTGAACTCTTACTGCTAGCTAAAGATCAGTGAGAAGTTTTATTTTGTTTATGAGCAAATCTCTTTCATCTTTCCAATAAGGTTCTATGTATCTTACAAAAGCATGGTTCAGATTTACCTTCTTCATGAACCCTTCCCAGGTCGTGGTGAGCTAACATACAGAGCCTTCCTCCATGATATTACTGTAATGTTACAGTACCTCTGTAATATAACTTAGTACCTCTGAGTACCTCTGTAATATAACTGGTTTATCAGTTGTCCATTACCACTCAGTCTTCCACTTACACCCAACTGTCCTTGAAGAGAGAAATCATTTCTTTTCATCTGTACCTTTATAGTATATGACACTCATTAGTACTCAGCAAGTAGTTGACTAAATGAATGGATAGATGAAAGAAAAAATGCCTTGAGTCCATGAGCTTATGAATTCATAAAGAAATTCATGGTGTTGACATATTTTTTGACATAAGTTAATGATATTCCCTGAAGTATGAATAAGCCTTTCTAAATACAAGACAAAATAACCCTCTAATTTAGAGGCAACAGACATAGGCACTGTCATGAATAAACTGGACCAAAAGCTAGGTTATTGCAATTTTAGTCCTAAGTAGCTGAATAACTTGATGAATGATAAGTCAACTTTTATAGAGCTCTGGATTTCACCAGTAAAATTAGGGAATCATACATGGCAAAAGTTACAAAAATGGCACTTGAATAAAGTTAGAAAACCACTGCTCTAGGACATTGGAGTAGATCTCTACTGGTTGTCCAACATTGACTTTTAAGAGGAAGAACTCTTTTCAACCTAAATTTGACATAGCTCCAGAAGGTGAATAAATAAAATTGAGATTCTGTGGCTACTAAGCCAAGCCTCTTTGTCCTCTAATACCTCTTCTTTGGTCTCATATTCCCTATATATCAAATATATTATTATTATTTTGAATTTTTATTAATTTTTAAAAATTTGTTGTTTTTAGATATACATGACAGTAGAGTATATTTTGACATACATACATGGAGTGCAACCCATTCCAATTAGGATCCCATTCTTGTGATTGTATATAATATGGAGTTACACTGGTCATGTATTCATTTATGAATAAAGGAAAGTTATGTCCAATCCATTGTACTTTCTTTGCTATTTCCGTCCCCCTCCTTTCCCTTCATTCGCCTTTGTCTAATCTAATGAACTTCTATTCTTCCCTCCCCACACCTTACTGTGTATTAACATCAACATATCAGAGAGAACATTCGGCCTTTGGTTTTGGGGGACTGGCTTATTTTACTTAGCATAATGTTTTCCAGTTTCATCTATTTACTGGCAAATGCCATAATTTCAATATTCTTTATAGCTGAGTGATATTCAATAGTGTATATAAACCACATTTTTTTTTAATCCATTGGTCTGTTGATGAGCACCTAGGTTAGTTCCATAGTTTGGCTACTATGAATTGAGCTGCTATAAACATTGATGTGGCTGCCTCACTGCAGTATGCTGATGTTAAGTCCTTTTGGGTGTAAGCCAAGGAGTGGGATAACTAGGTCAAACGATGGTTCCATTCTAGGTTTTCTAAGAAATCTTCATGCTGCTTTCCAGAGTGGCTCACCAATTTGCAGTCCCATCAGCAATGTATGAGTGAAGATTTTTTTTCCCCACATCCTCACCAACATTTAGTGTTACTTGTATTCTTGATAATTGCCATTCTGACTGGAGTGAGATGAAATCTCAGTTTTGTTTTAATTTGCATTTTTTTAATTCCTAGAGATGTTGAACATTTTTTCATATATTTGTTGACCATTTGTGTTTCTTCCTTTGTGAAGTGCCTGTTCAGTTCCTTTGCCCATTTATTGATTTGGTTATTTGTATTTTTGGTGTTAAGTTTTTTGAGTTCTTTTTATATCCTGAACATTAATATTCTGAGGTGCAGGTGGCAAAGATTTTCTCCCATTCTGTAGGCTCTCTGTTCACATTCTTGATTGTTTCTTTCACTGAGAAGAAGCTTTTTAGTTCCATACCATCCCATTTATTGATTCTTGATTTTGTTTCTTGGTACTTTAGGAGTGTTATTGAGGAAGTAGGTTCCTAAGCCAACATGATGGAGAGTTGGGTCTACATTTTTTTTCCTACTAGGTGCAGGGTCTTTGGTTTAATGCCTAGGTCCTTGATTTGCTTTGAGTTGAGTTTTGTTCAGGGTAAGAGATAGGGGTTTAATTTCATTTTGCTGCATGTGGATTTCCAGTTTTCCCACCACCATTTGTTGAGGAAGCTATTTTTTTCTCCATTGTATGTTTATGGTACATTTGTCTAGTATGAGATAACTGTATTTATGTGGCTTTGTCTCTGTGTTTTCTGTTCTGTACCATTGATCTTCATGTCTGTTTTTGTGCAAACACCATGCTGTTTTTTGGTTTTTTTTTTTTTACTATTCATTATTCTCATTTAATAGTATAATTTAAGGTCTGGTATTATGATGCCTCTTACATCATAGATCTTACTAAGGATTGTTTTGACTATTCAGAGCCTCTTATTTTTTCAAATGAATTTCATGCCTGCTTTTTCTATTTCATTGAAGAAAATCATTGGAATTTTAATAAAAATGACAATAAATCTGCCTATCCAAAAACATGGGAGATCTTTTCATTTTCTAAGTTCTTCTTCAATTTCTTTCTTTAGTCTTCTGTAGTTTTCAAGGTAGAACTATTTCACCTCTTTTGTTAGATTGATACCCAAATATATTTGTGTGTGTGTGTGTGTGTGTGTGTGTGTGTGTGTGTGAGAGAGAGAGAGAGAGAGAGAGAGAGAGAGAGAGAGAGAGAGAATGGGGTATTTTTTTCCTTATTTCTCCTTTAACTGATTCATCACTAATGTGCATGGACTCAATTGATTTATGGGTGTTAATTTTATATCCTGCTACTTCACTGAATTCATTTATGAGTTCAAGAAGCTTTCTGGTGGAGTTTTTTGGGGCTTTCTAAATTTAGAATCATGTCATTGGCAAATAGGGATAGTTTGATCTCTTCTTTTCCTATTTGTATCCTTTTAATTTCTTTCTTTTGTCTAATTGATCTGGCTATGGTTTCACGGACTATGTTGAATAGGAGTGGTAAAAGAGGGTATCCCTGTCTTGTTCCAGTTTTTAGAGAGGAGGCTTTCAATTTTTCTCCATTTAGAATGATGTTGGCCTTGGGTTTGGCATATATAGCTTTTACAATGTTGAGGTATGTTCCTAGTATTCCTAGTTTTTCTAATGTTTTGAGCATGAATGGATGTTGAATTTTCTTAAATGCTTTTTTTTGCATCTGTTGATAATTATGTGGTTCTTGTCTTTAAGTCTTTGATGTGATGGATTATGTTTATTGATTTCTGTATATTAAACCAAACTTGCATCCCTGGAATGAACCCTACTTGATCATTATGCACTAACTTTTTAATATTGCATGCAATTTGCCAGTATTTTATTAAGAAGTTTTGTATCTATGTTCATCAGGGATATTGGTCTGAAATTTTCCTTTCTTGATGTGTCTGGATTTGGTATCAAGGTAATATTAGCTTCATAGAATGAGTTCAGAAGGGATCCCTCTTTTATTTTTTGGAATAATTTGAGGAGTGTTGGTGTAAGTTCTTCTTTGAATGTCTGGTAGAACTTGTCTGAGAATCTGTTTGGTCCTTGGCTTTTCTTTGTTAGTAGGCTTTACATGAAATCAATCTGTTTAAATTTTCTATGTCCTCCTGATTCAATTTGGATAGGTCATATGTCTCTAGAAATTTGTCAATGTCTTCATAATTTTCTATTTTATTGGAGTATAGATTTTCAAAGTAATTTCTTATTACTGTATTCTAATGTGTTCATGTGATAATTCCTTTTCATCACAAAACTTAGTGATTTGTATTTTCCCTTTCTTCATTAGCTTGGTTAAGGGTTTATTGATTTTATTTATTTTTTCAAAGAAACAACTTTTGTTTCCTTGATTTTTTTCAATTTCATTGATTTTGGCTCTGATTTTAATTATTTTCTGTCTTCTACTGCTTTTGATATTGATTTATTCTTTTTTCTAGGGCTTTAAGATGTAATGTTATTTATTTGGTGACTTTCTAGTGCTTTAAAGACTATGCTCAGTGCAATGAACTTTCCTCATAAAACTGCCTTCATAGTGTCCCAGAGATTTCCATATGTTGTAACACTATTCTCATTTAACTTTAAGTATCACGATTTCCCTATCATCTGTGGGTCATTCAATAACATATTATTTAGTCCCCAGGTGTTAGAGTAACTTTTGCTTTTTGTTTTTTCATTGATTTCTAATTTTATCGCCTTATGGTCTGATAGGATGCAAGGTATCATCTCTATTTTTTTTTTATTTGCTAAGAGTTTCTTTGTGGCCTAAGATATGGCCTATTTTAGAGAAGGATTCATGTGCTGCTGACAAGAAAGTGTACACTATCTTTGATGGCTGAAATATTCTATATATGTCTATTAAATCTAAATTATTAATTGTATTTTTTAGTTCTGTAGCTTCTTCATTTAATTTTTGTTTGGAAGATATATTCAGTGATGAGAGAGGCCTTAGAATCACCCAGTATTATTGTGTTGTGGTCTATTTATTCTTGAAATTGAGAAGGACATTTTTTATGTGCATAGGTGCTCCACTGTTTGGGGCATATATATTTATATTTACAATTGTTATTTCTTATTGATATATAATTGCCTTAAGCAGTATGAAATGACCTTCTTGGTCCCTTTTGATTAACTTTGGCTTGAAGTCCATTTTTTCTGATGTGAGAATAGAAACCCCTGCTTATTTATGAGATCCACATGAATTATATGTTGTTTTTTTTCCCCATCCTTTTCTCTTCAGTTTGTGGCATCTTTGCTTATGAGGTGAGTCTCTTGGAGACAGCATATTGTTTGGACTTCTTTTTTAATCCAATCTGCCATTCTATTTCTATTTGATTGATGAGTCTAGGTCATTTACATTCAATGTTATTATTGATTTATGTTTTTAAATTTGTTTTATTCCTGGTTTTTAATTTAAATTGATTTCTCCTTTGATTGACTATTCTTTTAGTAAAGAAGTTCCTCCCTTAGCTGGTTTTCACTTCTATTTTTCATTTCTTCTTCATGAAATATTTTATTGAGTATGTTTTTCAGTTCACACTTTCTCTTTGTGAATTCTTTTAACTTTTGTTTATCATGAAAGGTTTTTATTTCAGTGTTAATTCTGAAGCTTAATTTTGCTGGGTATAGTATTCTTGGGCTGGCATTCATTTTCTTTCAGAGCTTGGTATATATTATTCTAAGACCTCATAGCTTTGAGGGTCTGGGTTGAGGAATCAGCTGAGATCTGGATTGGTTTTCCTCCAAATGTCACTTTTCTCTGGGAGCCTTTAAAATTCTATCCTTATTCTGTATGTTAGGCATTTTCATAATAATGTGCCTTGGTGTGAGTCTGTTGTAATTTGGGGTATTTTGAGTTCTGTAAGCCTCCTGTATTTTGTTTTAAATTTCATTCTTTAAATTTCATGTTTGGGACATTTTCTGATATTATTTCATTTAAAAGATTGTGCATTCCTTTGGTTTATATCTCTCTATATAAATATATATGCCCCAAACAGTGGAGCACCTATGCACATAAAAAATGTCCTTCTCAATTTCAAGAATAAATAGACCACAACACAAGATGGGTTGTTGAGTCCTTCCTTTGAATTGTGTTGCTCACTGAGTTAAACACTGAGGTTTAAGACTTCCCAATTCTGTTATGGGGAGATTAGTGTGAGTGGGCTGGGTTGTGGGCTGAGTGTGAGTGTGGCTGCTAGGTCAGGCAGGCTTGGTGGTGAAGTTCCATGCCCAGCAAGCCATGTTATAGGTGGGCGGCTAAGGTGCTAGTCACATCCAGGGGATCTGGCGCCCATGTATAGGGGGCCCAGCTGACTTAGGCCAGGTAGATCAGGGCTGGGTGCTGAGTCCTGTGGGCTCATGGCAAAGATGTGTGCAGGGCTGGGCAGGCCGGGCAGTGAAGTGGCATGTAGGACAAGCTGGATTGCAGGTGGGCAGTCAAGTGGCTGGCCAGGAGTGGGGCCCCAGCTGGCCTGGGTCAGGTGTGTCAGGGCCCTGGGCTCTGGGTCCTGCAGGCTGGCAGCACAGCTGTGTGCTGGGCCAGATGGTTCTGGCAGTGAAGCAGAAGCCTGGCATGTAGGGCTATGGGCTGGTGGCAAAGCTGAGGGCCTTGTAGTAGAGTGGTGGGCTGGGTTTGGGGCTAGAGGGTTGGGAGACTTAGGACTGTGGGGCAGGAAGGCCCTGGTGGGGGCTGGACTGATGCCAAACCTGGGGATCCCAGGGACAGGGGCCAGTGGATGTGGGACTGGGGAGGGTGTCGGGACCAGGATGGTGCCAGCCTAGGTCGGTTCTGGGAAGCTGGTCAGTGCCAGCCCTGCTGGCTAGACAAGCTGAGAGCTGCCAAATCCACTTGCCCCACCCCTACTCCCGGTAATCCACAGGACTCACGGGGTTGGGGAGAGTTGGGCTGGGCCACGGGGCTCTCCAGGCTCTCTAACCTGTGTTCTCCAAGCAAAATGCTTCTAGTTTCTGACATTCCACAGGTTTGCAAGCCCTGACAAGTCCTTGTTAGGCTCAGACAGGCCCACACAGGCCTAGCTGCAAACTCAACAGTTTCTAGTATCCATTGGCTCCACTGAGCTGCAGGCCCAAGATGGCTCCTGGATGGGATCCCCCCAGCTGATTGATAAACTCAGGGATTTTTTTTTTTTTTTTTAAGATCCATTTAATGAGTCAAACAGGCTCTGGTTTGGTAAGGGCAGACTGCCCCTCCAGTTTCGGGGTTTTTCACTCTAAGCCTTGGGGAGAAGTAGTAATCCTGATGAGTTATGAGACTTAGGAGAAATATTGCCTCACTCTAATCTACCATCTTGCCCCTCTGCTTATCAAATATATTAGTTGCTTGTGAAATTCATGGATGACTCCATCCCTAGGTATAGCCTAATTTTGCATCTTAAAAGTAAACATAATAAACATGCAAATCATGCTTTGAATATGGAGATACTTAAAGACCAATCAAACATGCCTTCTGTGCTTCTCTGCACTCTATCAAGACAATCTTACATATTATTCTTTTATTAACCACATTAGTTTCTACCTTATGTTCTTGCAATTACTTCTATTTTTTCTTGTGTCCATGTAGATCTGGATCCTCTGACCTTTGAATATGGATGAACAGAACGTTTGTCTCAAAATCAGGTGTCTGCTTTTTAAGGAAGCAGTAATCATTGCCAGTTAATATTCAATTAATCCAGCTAAACCAGTGAATATCATGCCATTAATTAATTTGAGGTCCTGAGAAGATTCCTTACATGTCTGGGATCTTCCTCGTAAGAAATCTGTAATCATGTAGTATTTATATTTCTGCAAAAGGAATATATAGAAATTTTATATGCTTCCTTAAGACTTTAGTGAATGATTAACACTTTGTTTTAGTTTTCTTCTCATTAAAGGACAAAAATGCAATTAATAACAAATTACTAGTGTCTCTCAGCCTAAAACGAAGAGTTGGAACAAAATCTGTGTGTTTTACACATGTCCCATGAACACATTTGGACAATATGGTACTGGTAGACCATTTAGAAATCTCTACAAGCATCAGTAGTGAATGAATGAATCTCATCTGCATTGACTTAAAAAAAACATAATTTTAAATATTGAAGCAAAGAAAGAATAAATTTAGAAGAAAAATACTTGCGAATTCTCATTTTAAACATAAGATAAAGCAGAGGCAAATTATTATGCATTTTTGATTATGTTTTACAGCCACAGTTTCATATACATAGCCTAAGTTTTTAGATTTCATGTAAACTTCTATGAGATTATATAAAAGAATAGCTGTTCACAGTTTCCATACACTTGGCAAATGTCAGAGTCTTCTTTCTTTTTTGTTTCATTATTTAAAAAATACCTGATTACCTTGCTGGTTCTGAGATCTCATTTTTGTTCCTAATCACCCTTTACACCTTGGCCCTGAACCACCCTCTTTTGCTGCTTGTTTCTGATAAATGATGCTTGTTTGCTGCTGCCAAGAGACAGCAGAGGATAATGGCTGATGTGGTAAGCTCCACCAGCATATTGCCTGGGTGTGAATCTTGTCTGCCTTCTCCTAGATGAATGCGCCTGAATGAATCATTTGCCCCTTTTGTGTGTCAGAATTGTCAACTTTAAAATAGGGATAAACATTTGTGAGAACTACATGAGTGGGCACACTTAGGGACTACAGAGTGACACTTGTCACAAAGGTAATCAACTCCCTATCACAAGAGTAAGAACATGTATCCTGTCAATATTTAGTATCTGTGTCTGATGTTCACCTTGCATTCCGATTCTATCTCCTGCCTTCTTCTAGCTGCTGCCTTTGAGAGATGACATTTTAGTGCATGTAGGAAGAGGCATGGCACTCATTTTAGTTATTCAAAATTTTTTTTTAGCAAATATTTATTGCTTGGCACAGGAATACAGTATTCACTATGAACTTATGAAGTATAAAATATACAATATACATTCATACATGAATATAAATTGTGATAAATATGGTGAATAAGAAAATTAAGAATTCATGACAATTAGGGAAATCAGTAAAGGCATTCTGGAAGAAATGACATTAAAAGTAAAGGCAAAACAGTGACTTAGCTAGGCAAAATTGAGGATGCGTTACAGTTCTGAGACAAGGCATGCTAAATAAACTCTACGTCGTTTGACTAAAGAAAATGAATTAAAGGGATAACGTGGGGAAGCCAGCCGGTGACAGAGAAGAAAGTTAAGGCTATAAAGGCAAGTTGGGATCAGATCTGTAGGAACTCGTATTATTAAATATCATATCAAAGGCTTTGCATTATTCCAGAAATAACAGGAAGCTGTGATGGAGGCAAAGTAGGGGAGTAATATAAGGATATTTGCATTGTTAAACGATTACTCTGGAGAAGAGCTGTGAGTGGATAGAAGGGTTTCTTTCTTTGTTCCTTCTACACAGTACACGTATAAGGACTGTAGCCTGGTAGCTGTCTTTGATAATTTTCTTCCCTATGCAGGTAGCTTTCACTCATTTTGTTCCTATCTGGTCCGTCTCACACTGCACTGTGAGACTGACACATGCCAAGGCTGCATTCAATACTACAGAATGAATAACCATTGATTCTTCTCTCCCAAGAATAGACAGTGGGCGTTTTAAGGCCAAGGACTATATCAGATTCATCTCTGTATTACTCATAGCCTCTAGCAAATCTCTGCTACATGTTGGGGCTCTCATTTCTTTTTTCTTTTTTTTTGGTCAAGGAACTAATCAAAAGAGAAGTGATCCATATTCATAATTGATGAAAATGGGGATTTTGGATCATGAATGAAATTTCATTTTTTATACTCACACTGAAAGTTGGTAATATTAATTCAAATCTAAGAGCAGTGATAACAGGCTTATAAAATTACCGAATAGCTATGATGCGGCATTTGAAGATCTAAACTTGAGCACGGGCAGGTACTCAGCAAATACTTATTAAGTGAATTGAACATGTTTCCAACATATTTGCTCTTTCATCTCTTTTTATATCCTCTATAATTCAGTTTGGAAGACCATAAAAATTCCTTAATGTGAGCTGGGGTTGTGGCTCAATGGTAGGGCGCTTGCCTAGCCCCTGTGAGGCACTGGGTTCAATCCCCAGCACCACATAAAAAATAAATAAATAAAATAAAGTTTTAAAAAAGAATTCCTTAATCCTTCCTAAACCTTCCATAATCACATCTTCACTTTGCTACTGTGAGAACTCAGAAATCAGAACCCTCAGATGTTGCAAGGGCTTTCAATATCTAATTACTCATTGATTTGAAGATAGGCATTATAGTTTGGCTCTGGAATTTCCCCCAGAGGCTATGTGAAGGCTTGCTCTCCAGCCTGTGGTACTATGAGAGGGGTGCTTTAAGAGGTAGGGCTTAATGGGAGGAAATTAGGTCATTGAGGGTGTGCCCTTGAAGGGGATATTGGGACCCTGGCCCCTTCCTCCCTTTCTTCTTCTGCCTCCTGGCCACTATGATGTACTGTGCTGCCATAGACCTAAAGCAATAAGGCAAAGTGATCATGTATTGAACCCTTTGTAAACATAAACCAAAATAAATCTTTCCTTCTTATAAATTGTTTATCTTTAGTATTTTGTCACAGCAATGGAAAGCTAACACAAGAGGGCTTTTTTGTTTTCTCACCTGTATTTCAGATGAAAGCAAAAGTGGCTGAGAAACAAAACAATTTACATTTCACCTTATGGTATTTTAACCTAAAAAGATTAATTAGTGGTATTAGTTGCTTTTTTTTGGAATAGGAGAAATAATTTAATTCCTTAAAATTTTCTCACTTAGTGTTTACTGCAGAGAAATTCACTAAGAAATCCATTAAGGTATAATTTACACAAGGAGAAACATGGGATTAATCTGTCACTTTCTCTCTGTTATGTTACTGTTGGAAATTAACATTCTTCAAAACAAATTACATACTAAAATTCTTCTTTTGCCAACAGGGTATTGATTTAAAGTTTGTACCCTTATTAGTAATATCCAAAAAAACCCACATTTTATTGTAGAATTTGGATGTAAGTGGTTGTTCAGGAGACAGTTTACTCAGAGCAGCATTTAGCATAGCTGCTTTGCCATTTGACGACTACTAAAAGAATATCATTATCTCTTTGTTACTTATCATTTTCTCAGGCTAAGCTAATGGTTTAAGTCCATATTAATTCCTAACACTTTGCAATTTTTATCTCAAAAGTCTTTAATGCTTATTACTTAACTGAACAAGCTGATTTTTTTTTCTAGGAAATTCTTACATCTAAATGTTGGATTCAAGCTGTTATGATCTTGAACAATTTTACACAAAACCTGATCTGCTTGTTTTAGTACATTGCATATACTTTTCCCCCTCTCAAATTTATTTGTTTACTCTCCATTATTTGCATCATCCCACTCCAAAATCTTTTAGCAGGAAGCACATTTGTCTATATTATTTATCTCCCCCATATTCAAATCTGAAAGCAGCAGTAATTGAGTGCCATGGTCCAGATTTCTGAAAGTATGATGAGACCAGTATCTGCAAACTCAAGGGAGGAGTTTAGTACCTTTATGTATTGAATTCAGGACGTGTTTATCCAGTGTTGTGTCTTGAAGGTGGTTTTAATAGTTTGTGTTTGTTTTCAGCAGTTTCCTGAAATTTCATTAGAATCATAAAGTTCATAGATAACTATAATCCAGTTCCTTCATTGGACACTTGAGGAAGCCAAAGACCTGGAGCTCAGTGGATAGCTGTACCTAGGATGTAGGGGCTGGGAGCAGACAGGGCAGTCAGGCTCTTCTCTTGTCATCATCCCTTTCCCTGATTCATCCTGCATTTGATGTTCTTCCAGACCCGAAAATGAGTCAGACTCATTTTCTTGAACTAGACTTTATGCTAGTTATTTTAAGACACTAAGACCCGTTGGTTTAGTGGAGACATTGATAATTTATAAATTCAGTAAAATTTTCAAAGAGTTTAGAAAAGGGCTAACATAGATTTGTCCATTTTTAGTGAAGTTCAGTTCATTAAGAAACAAAAGGAAGACATACTGCCTCATTATTTTATGATCCTTTCATAAGTGGGCATTTTCACATCTGAAAGGATGATGAATAGGACGTTTCCTGTTAAGCTAGAAAGGGCCATGTGACAGAACAGTGGATGGAGAACCACCGAGGTACTCCACATTCTCTAACCAGTGCTGCATACGTATATGGCCAGGCACCTCCTTCTGAACCCAACAGGTTCAATACCAATTATCATCTTGGCAACTCTCAACTCTCATCAATAGACTTATATAAACCAAGGTGTAGGAGTAGTGAGTTATCGGCCTACAGAAAGTGAAGAACCCCTTTTAGAGATGGTGCAGCATTGGGGGGTGGTGAACTCAGCAAGGGGAAGTATTGTGTATTCCTTGGGTTTCTTAGGAAGGTAAAAGTGACTTAATACAAGAAACGTAGTATGCAGTTACTGGATGATGAAAATGAAAATGGGCCTCTAGGTAATCCAAATATTAGTTAATTGCAATACCAGCTACTATGCCTAGAGCTGAGAAGAAAAGGAGAAGATGGTATCACAAGAGCGTAGAAGGGCAGAGGAAGGATCATCACTGTAGGAGCTAGGACCACAAAAGGGTGCATTGAAGCTGGTGAGCAGACCTCTGACAGGGTTCCTGGGTCTTGTTCTGGGTCTGTCATGAGAGAGTGTCCAAGTTGTTCACAGTCCTGGAAGAGAAGACCCCTTCTCTCTAGCTCACTTGTGATTTCCCACCAGTGATTCCTTTTGGCAGCACCTAAGGGAAGCCAGCTGGGAAGAGAAGCTGTGAAATAGAGTCTGCAATGCCACAGAGCAGAATTTAGGATGGTTGGCTTGAGGCTGAAAGAACTTGGTAAATAACTCATGGTACCTTATTTGTCCATCGGTCACTTATGCTGAAGACTTTCTGATCTGCTCTTTGTGTCTTCTTGAGCAAGGAGAAATAAAAATGGAGGTATATATCTGGCCAGAGGCTCACAATCTCAGCCAAGCAGCCTACATAGTATTCTGGATTAAGTGAACATTTTGGCTCAAAAACCACCTGTCAATACTCTAAGAAGGTAGACTCTTATGCAAGGGGAACCTGCCAGCAAGGGTCTTAGAGTGTACCAGTCAGGTTGAACAGGGGACATTAGTAAAGTTTATTTCTTCCTAGCATGAAAGCTCCTATTTGCTCCTTGGGAGATAGCCAGCATCTGAACACAAGCCCTGGAGAAGGCATCAATGGGGAATATGATTTTGCTAGAGAAGTGTTGGCACTTAAAAGAGGACCCAATTAAGCAAGATGTTTCCCATTTTCATTTCTTCTTCTACTCTGCCACTCCCTTTTTCTGAAGAGGAAAGGAGTGACGATGAAGACTTGTTCTAGATCCTGTTCCATTCCTTCTCCTAACTCTAAGTTCCACACAGCTGAGTCGAAGAAAGGGAAGGAGTTATAGGATTGGCATTATGAACTCCATTGGAACTGCTATGAAGGAAGAAGAAATAGGTTTTACATTGCAGATGGAATGTACTCGTTAGAGAAAAACTAAAACCAGTTAATTCATATCTGTGTTCTATCAAGTTCAGAATGTTCCATAAACCAATTAATAAACAACAAAATGAGACTTTATTATGCATCATCTCCAGAATAAAGGACTGTCTTTCAACCAGAAAAAAAAGTACCATTCCTAATAACTTCAAATTAACAATTTTACTTTCCTCATTTCTGCATGGGTTGGTTTCACATGTAAGTATAACTTAGGAGTTTTAAATGACTCTCATTATTCTCTGAAATTCCTATGAGCCAGGGATCACTCGTACCTGTAACCTGTTGAAGGTTAAATTCACATTATTGCTATAGTAGCCAGAGGTCTTTCCTTCATTTTAGACTTTAAATGAGATGTAATGATTTAAAGAGTATACCTGTCAATGAGTGTAACAGAATGCTATGAAGGGTTGATAGGAGTTTGAATGAGAGCATCTTTTAAGTGCTAAAATATAAAGCCACAGGAAAATCTATTGAAAATATGTGAGACATGGAACTTAGAGTCATCACTCTTACTCATCACTTTAGAAATCCTTAGAAACACTTTGTTTTAGTGAAGCATATGGTGTTCTATTTATTGGAAAGTAAATGTAATGCTGGAAGAATAATCTCAAATTTAGAGACTCTAACCTCTTATTTATATTTATCTTGAATTTCAGGCATTTTAAAACTTCAGTAGCTTTTTACATCACTTCCTTTTTGTTCTTACATTATTAGAGAGCATAGTTTTGAAAACAGACCAACTTAAATTCTATTTCCAACATCAAAACAAGTAAAAAAGGTAAAAAGTTATTTACTTCCACCTGAAAAGTTGTTCATAAGACCCAATCACTTATAGGCTGCTGATGCGTTAAAGATTTAGAACTAGAATTTTTTGGCCTTAACCAGTGGACTGCCCAACTTTGGTCCTGTTTCATTGCTACTCCAAGACTTGATTTCCTTGCTTGTCATGATAATTATTCCAGCTTCCTTTGGTTGGTTGCTCTTTTGAGATCATTGAAATCATTCATGTAAAGTGCTTAAATTGACAAAAAAGTAAATCCTCAATTTATGTTAGCCAAAATAAAAGGCAGTAGACACAGAAAATCAGGAAGAATACAGTATGTATATTCCATGTTCTCATATTTCTCAGAATCCATGAGCAGAATCAAAATTTCCACCCAGGATTGATGACATAAACTATTTCTGCCTCAAAGCAAATTGAGATATTACCTGTTGACCTTTTTTTAAAGTACTAAAACCATTTTAGAACTCTGACTAGATTTTACTCATTTATTTTTCAAACAATTTTTTATGGAGACCCTTGTTATTGTCAGTTACTGTGCTAAGGCACTGAGGGGGAATATTTTTAAATTCTCCTCTGATTTTGTAAAGTTTTCAGAGCAAGTCTATATCAATCAGGACCCTAGTAGGGAATGGATTGTACTCCCCAAGACAGGGAAATGTTAGTGGAGGTAGTACTTAGAAAACCTATTGGCAAGGTTGAGGATAACCAAACGCACGATGAACCACCTGGGAGGTAGCAATAGTAGAAGCTGTTGCCAGTTACAGGCCTACAGAGGGATTCCTGCAGGAGCTGGGTCCTACAGTAGAGGGCTTGGTGGCCACTAGGGAAGGCTAAAGAGATCATGGACACAATCCCTGAGGACCAACCTCCCAGGCACAGAGCAGATGGGGAGGGGCGTGGAACTGCAGGGGAGATGAAGAATATCCAGGAAATAATCCATCTTTCTTGCTTTCTTTGGTCTTGTCTTATATAACAGATGTTGCCTTTTTTCTGAACATAAAAATACTATATTTTTATTGTAGAACATTTGGAAAACTGCACTGTAACTTGGAATCCTGCTTTTCCCTAGCCAGGACATGTTCCTGGTTGAAGGCACATGAATTTATCCAGTAGGTTCTCATATTCAAAAAAAAAATCCACAAAATATAAAATTTATTTCTGTGGCTAAGACCTCAAAAAATATTCTTGACAAAAAGATGTACTGATATTCCCCTGGAACATTCTGTTTTCCTGCCTGCCTGTGCTTCCTTACCATGGTGTCTTCTTCTATGCATTACACTCTTGGCATATTAAATTCCTTCCTATATTTTTGAATACTAGATTGTTCTACATTATCTCCACTAAACACATTCTCCTCATTATTTTTTAAAAATATTTATTTTTTAGTTGTAGTTGGACACCATACCTTTATTTCACCTATTTATTTTTATGTGGTGCTGAGGATCGAACCCAGGGTCTCGCACGTGCGAGGCAAGCGCTCTACTGCTGAGCCACAACCCCAGCCCCATTCTACTCATTATTTAATAACAAAAAGAAAACCTCCTTCAACCTTTATGTAATTTCCATTGTTATCATTAATAGTTTTTTCTATGCCTACATTTTCATAGAGGTGTAGTCATTGTTTATGTATAGTTCTAGATCCTGCATGTAGAACTAAAATTGAATCTTATTTTTTTTATTTTTTTAGCTTAGCAGCATAACTCCTGCCCCTGGTTTTAAGTAAGCCCTTAAGAGACCCTGGAGATTGAATAAAACTCAATGATAAAATATCTGCTACTTGTCTACTTCTGTGAGGTTTTAAGCAACCTTAGAGGAAAAGCTTTAAAATTCTGCCTGCTACTATTTGGTCAGCTTTAAAAGAGCACAGCATTTGTGATCGTCCCTTGATGTATGTAAGAGGAGATTGTTTTCCTTGAGGAGATTGTTTTCCTTGATGTACGGGATCAAACACCTGAAGAGACTGTGGTGCTCTCTCCCTCGCACACTCACAAAGGCATTGACACCCCCCACCCCCCACTCTTTTGTCAGTTTCATTGCCAATTCCTGCATAATATAGTCAAATTATGTGTTAGAAATTCAACCCTGGTTTCCTGGGTGATGGTACAATACGACTACTTAGTATTCCTAGTCACACAGCTATGATTCCATCATGCTCCTAATCTATATATATCTTCATGTTAGGGAAGCAGACTTTTCCAACCAGGCACATATGAAGAATTTGAACATACTGAGTAATAAATATATAGGAGTTCCTGAGCTCAGCAACAATACAGGACATTTTTGATACCAAGATCTTGTGAAATCAAACCACCATATGGACAAACACTTCCTGGACTTGATAATTTTTATAGTACATCTATTTCCAGTTAAATTTTGCAAACTCAGAATTCTTTGTGTTCTGTTGTCATCTGTTATATGACTAGACTTTAAATTTGGCCTGTTTAGCCTGAGTCTTCAGAAACCCAAGGCTAGTTTTTCTTCTGGAGATGGCAGAATCAGGGTGAAATGTTAAATTTGGGTAGTGTTATTGAGGTTCTCTGTTTGTTCCAGTGATCTACACAAAACAAATGTCAGAAACTGCAAGATCTCTACCTCAAAAGTGCCCGATTGGTGATTTAAACCAGGAAATTCAGGCTCTTTGTAAAGATTGGTTGCTAAGATTGTCTGTGATGAATACTTTCTGTGTACTTACACACGTGAGAAGTTTAAACCGGTAGTCAAACTTGAGATTGTTATTTTTCTCTCATGTACATTTGTATTGCTGAACTTTTTTTCTTTCCTTTTTTTCTTTAGACAGTGTCAAGGAGTCCTATTCTTTAAATTCTAAATCTGACATATTTTATCTGTGTTATCTCAGCCAAATAATCTTTCTGACCCTCTCTTGTCTCATTTCAAAAAAAATGAAAATAATCTTGCAGATGTCTTGTGAATCAAATGAGATACTTTATGAGAAGGTACTTTGTAAACTACAAAACTTCACACAAATGCATAGTATTTCCATATTGGTCATGATTATCGATCATTTGGGAGCCTAATACTTATCTACTCTTCCCTTTTCACAAATGTCTTGGATTTTATTAGTTTGTGAATCTTTCTCAGCATGTCATACTTAATTGGCTTGATAAATTGTGATATTTCTTACTCATGCACATCATACACATTCAAGTTTCAGTTTAGAGAATATGTCACCTATTTTTGTTCAACTAAGGATACAGAGCTGTACTTTTTTGTGTGTTTTTCTCCTATAGGTCATAACAGTTACCAGCCAAGCTGCACCAAACAGCAGACATCCTAAGAGGGAACATTTCCCAGCTCTATAATGAAGAAAAGCAGGAGTGTGATGACGGTGATGGCAGATGATGTAAGTAGCAAAGGGTGTAGCTGCTGCACGCCTCCCACACTTGGTCTGTTCAGTGAAGAAATCACTCTATAATTCCATTCAAAGGCAGACAAGAGTGTTCAACACCATCATTCTGTGACTAGAGGTTTCGATGAAGTGGGCATTGCCAGCAACTGGACCCAGCATTCTAAGAGGTAGACAGCAGGAACCATTCCTTCTCTGCAGTTTGCAGATGGGCTGTTTCAGTTTTGGGTTTTCACTGCACAGCCACCAATTGCTGATCTATGTTCACATCCTAACCCCTGGTTAATTCCTCTTTCCAGCTTCTTATGTTATCCATTTTTTGAAGACTTTCTTCCATACTAGTAACCATGGACCGCTAACCCTTAAAAGTCACTCCCTGTGGTAGGGTCTTTTGCTCCTAAGAAGTTTGTGATACACACATCTTTTAGGCTTTTGCTGCAAATGTCCTCAGACCAGCAGCTTTAGCCTCACCTGGGTGTTCACTGGAAATGCAGACTCTCAGGCCCTACCTCAGATCTACCAACCAATGGGTGTTATTAACAAGATCCCAGTGTGAGTGGGCATGTACATCATGTTTGAGAAGCTCTAATCTGAGTCACTTGAAGATGCCCATAAACTCGCCATCCTATTGGTTTTGGATTTGAGTCAGTTGAGGTTAATTATTTCCTTGCTTTCAACAGACCAGTCAGTCCATCATTAGTGTATCTTTAATCATCTATTTTTTACCTAGTTATTTTTTGAGATAAAAATTAAATGCCAATTAATCAGATGTGCACAAGAAAAGAAAGTAGGGAAGGAAGGAAAAGCATTGATTTTTCTTTGCTTTCTTTCATAGCTCATCTTATTGCTAAGCTCCTGTGTCACAGATGGGGGTAGGGACTGGGAGGGACTTGAACTTGCCAATTAATGGTCTTTCAGTCTTTCGGTTCTTGTTCTTTCTTTTTAATTATGGGGCATGTGGTCAAATGGAAAGCAAACATTCAATTAGGCTCTAGCAGAAGGGGAATAGTATTGTCCTCAACTTGTGTTGTCCCTTTCTATTAACCCCTGCTGTTGTCCACGTGTGAGATGGCTCATTCACCCAGCTCTTTGGTTTGCAATCTCTGCCTTGGTCAAGCATTGCTTGGGGGTGGTGGTGGTGGTGGTATATATAGCAAGGCATGATTGTCCTCCATGTGAGCCCTGCACCTTTCTCAGTTCACTGAAAGTCTCACTTCCTGGGCCCTTCACCTAATCTCTCTGTAGAACTCTGTTCATTTAAGAGACAGCTCAACTTACTGTCCAACCCTTATCTTTGGGTGCTCACTCCCTGGACTCTGTGTTTCTTTCACCTTATGATGTAGCCAATACGTGGCAGGCATGTTGGGACTGATTCTCAGTTTCCCTCTGTGACCCTGGGGGCTTAGGGGAACTTCAAGGACTCTCAGGTGCAGGGGGAGACACAGGCATGCTATTTAGGGTAATGCCTTCCCAAAACATGCCTTTGCTATTGCCATTTCTCCTCCTTTGTGTTGTGAGACCTAGTTAACCAATTCTGTTGTCACTCGTGATAATATTTCCTTTATTCTTTTCTTCTTTCCTGGCTCCTGGACCAAAAGGGAATTTCCCTTCTTATATTCTAATTTTTCAGTACTGATGGGAAAAAAAAAACCCTGCATTATGATTATCTATTCTCTGCTTAGGGTATCTACAGGGAAACATTTAGAATTCAGAAATTGTTTTTCTTCTTGAAAAATGAGAAAGAGAAAAAAACCTTGGGATTATCCCTTACTTATTACTATGTATTTATGGTGTGCACAAAGACTCTGTTTTTTAGAATATTAAAATTGAGAAATGTTCATAAAAGATGGACAAACCATGTTTTCCTTTCTCATTGTAAATGTATAGAAATAATGCTGACCTTCCCTGAGAGTTTGGTTGCCACAATCAAAAGAGGAGGAAGATGGCTTGCCAGAATATGCAAAAACAAAACAAAGCAAAACAAACAACAAATTGGGTGTGGTGGCCCATGTCTGTAATCCCAGTGATTCAGGAGGCTGAGGCAGAAGGATCACAAGTCCAAAGCCAGCCTCAGCACATTATTGAGGCCCTAAGCAATTTATGAAACCCTAACTCAAAATAAAAAATAAACAGGGCTGGGGATATAACTCAGTGGCTTAGCACTCCCAGATTCAATCCCTGATTACAGCCCCCCCCCAAAAAAAAAAGAAAAAGCAGAAAAAGAAAACCACAGTTAATAATTAACTTCACCATAACCAGAACAAATAAATATCACATAGATTTATCCTGTCCAATATGGTAACTATAGCCACTTATGTCTATTAAACACTGATTTGAATGGAAATGTGTTATATGCATAAAATATTTTGGATTTTTCATTAATAGTTCTTAATATTGATTGCATGTTGGAATGATAGTATTTTAAACATATTAGACTAATATATTATGAAAACGAATTCACCTATTTCTTTTTACTTTTTAACGTGGTTATTAGAAAAATTTAAATGATACATTAGGACAGTACCAACCTAGAACTTTTCACTGTGCAGCTCATCCTTATTGAATGTCCTACAAAACAACATCGATTTAGCAGAATATATTTCATATGTCACACCCTTTAAATAGTTTTTTACCCTTAATCAAGGATATCTTATTATGCTTTCATTATTTGAACTCGGAAAAATTTTATTCAGTGATTTAAACATAAACCTAATATTATTTAGCATCTATTGTGTGTCAAATATGGTTCTAAGTTCTAGAGATTCACTAAGCATTAGCATAAAGTTCCTGTCTCCATGATCCATAGAGAAAAACAAAAATAAATTAGCAGCTTATGAAATAATCCTGTCTATGAAAAGGGCTATATAGAAAATGAAGTTGGTCAGGGGTACAAAGAATGATTTGATAGTGAGACTACAGTCTTTATGAAAGGATAGTGTGAGGAGACAGCATGTGGGCAGGATGACTCACAATCAGAGAGAAGTGAGCCCTCTGATGCTCTGGGGAAGGGAACAGTGTGGCAAAGCCCTTTCTGCATTCAGGACACTGTGATTGGGTCTGCAGGAATACAGAGGAGAACCTTCAGGCTCTATATTCTTGTAGTATATAAATAATAGGAGACTCAGTGTGAGGAGTGTCACAGGAACAGCACACATTCAAAGCTTTGCATTTGTGAACTAAGTTCTAGAAGTAAGAGGTAAATTAAGTGCAGTCCAGGTACTTTTAAACACAAGAATTCATCGTGATAAAAGGCATAATAATATTGCTTAGAGGATAGGAAGCTGAAGATTTGGAGAGGAGTTGAAAAGTGGAAAATGAGTAAGACTAGGAGGGACGAACCAGGAGATAGGCATATAAGTGAGAGAAAGGGAGAGAAGTGTGTGTGTGTGTGTGTGTGTGTGTGTGTTTGTGTGTACACATAATGTGCCATAAATATGTATGTGTTTATATATATATATATATATATATATATATATATATATATATATACACAACACATATACATATGTAGTACTATAGATATTTATATATACATATATTACACATGTAATATATGTGTGTGTGTGTGTGTGTGTGTGTGTATGTGTAGTATTATAACCAAAGACAAATATCCACATCCACAACTCAGTCATAGTTTTGCTTTTCTAATCATTGATGTTAGGAGATTGTTTCAAAAGAAGGAAATGTAATCAGTAAGAGCGATAAAAATTACCTTCAGACAAACTTCTTTATAATTGACGAAGACACCAAATTTTTCAAAGACAAAATTACTTTTATTATTGTCTCATGGAGCATTACAGCATTTATCCTCAGTAGGAAGCCTGAATGTCCCTTTAATGTGTCCCAAAATTTCTGTCTCTAATTTCATAAGGTTTGAGAAATTTGGCTCATGGTTCCAATGGAAAGTGCACCAAAGTATGTTACAAGTCCTTGGAAAAATTTCTTATCCAGTTTTCTAACAATGAATTTATTTATTTATTTTTATTGATTTTTTTTTTAGTTATACATGATAGTAGAATCCATTTTGATAAAATTATACACAGATTATATCTTATTGTAATTAGGACTCCATTCTTATGGACATACTTGATGGTAGGATTCACTTAGGTGTTTTTCATATATCTACATAGGAAAATCATGTCAGATTCATTCCCCTTTCTTTCCTATTCCTATCCCCTTCCCTTCCCTTCATTTCTCTTTGTCTAATCTACTACACTTCTTTTCTCTCTCTACCCCTTTTATTGTGGCTCAGCTTCCACATAGCAACAAAAACATTTGACCTTTGGTTTTTTGGGATTGGCTTATTTCACTTAGCATGATAGTCTCCAGATACATCCATTATTTAACATAAAGTCATTCTTCTTTATGGCTGAGTAATATTCCAATATATATATGTATGTATGTATATGTGTATATATATGTATATATATATATATATATATATATATATATATATATATATATATATATATATATCTCACAATTTCTTTATCCATTCATCTGTTGAAAGGCACCTAGGTTAGCTCCACAGCTTAGCTATTGTGAATGTGCTGCTATAAACATCAATGTGGTTGTGTCACTGTAGCTTGCTGATTTTAAATCCTTTAGATATATGTAAAGGAATGGGATGACCAAGTTAAATGGTTGCTTCATTCCTAGTTTTCTGAGGCATCTTCATCCTGCTTTCCAAATTCTAACCTGAATTTAACTGGAAGAATTAAAAAAAAATAAGAACACTAAAAAATGATTGAAATTGACAAAGTAAAAGAAAAATCAAAGCATTTAGGGGCTTGACTCTCTGGATATTTTAAGTGTTGACTGGATTTTGATATGAGGATGAGACAGAGGTAAAACCCCCGTGGTATCCCCTGCCTTCCTTCCTGCATACTTACCCTAATTAGGTGCAGGATTTCACATGAGTTTTTTCTTTGCAGTAACTATTTGGAATTGCATTGATAAGAATACTGATTTTTAAACAGACAATTATTTAGAAACATGTATAATTCCAAACTAGGCTGTTTCTTTAGGGATTATCCAGACATAAAGTAAATTTTTGAAAGTATGATGCATTTTAAAAGTTGTGATTTCCAGAGATGACATTCCAGTTCATGCTTCTTTCCCCAGAATGTTTGATCTGATGAGAGGTATAGCATAAGTCAGAATCATGATGCTTAAATTAGGAAAATAAGACCAAGACCACAAATTCAGCAATTGAGAAATGACTGAATTAGAGTTTTTCTTTGAGGTTGTTAATAATTTGAGGAGAATACTATATAAATTATGAGTATGAATTATAGGGTTTAAGATAATTATGAATGGCTCTGCATGGATTAATGAGTGTTTTTAAAACAATGTTAATGATTTCATATTTCAATTAGTTTCTGAAAAACTCTTCCTGTATGTTCTTCTTTTGTGGCAATGTATTTGCACATTAATTGGGGTTTTCCAAAACAAATCCTTTTAACTCAAAAGAATAACTTCAAATCTGTAAATTCAAGCTCATTGGCAAGTTAGTGTGGAAAATATTTTGTGGTATATGTGACTCCGTTACTTTTCAAATAAAAAGTATTAAATAAGGACATTTAGTTCATTTACTGCAATTAAACCTGACTGGTATTGTTTGGTTTTTGTGAAGGGAAAAAAATATCCAGCAAGTAAACCAGGCCGTGGTTTAGCTAAGTTATATCATTATTTCTGTTTTTTGGGATATTTCTTGAAGAAATATTTCTTGAAGAAGAGGTAAGCAGTATAGTTGAATCTGCTTTCTGGACAGCTAACACTTTTTTTTCAATCTGCATATTTGGAACTATGTTGATACTTAAAGTTATGATTACTGGCCTTTAATTTGTTTTTAAATCTTTTCAGGAATATTTTGTATATTTTATCCCCTGAACTAGTTTATCTTTTTTTTTTTTTGGGTACCACCAATTGAGTCCAGGAGTTCTCAACTGCTGAGCCACATCCCCAGCCCATTTTTATTTTTAATTTTTTTTATTTTGAGACAGGATCTCATTAAGTTGCTTAGGACTTTGCTAAGTTGCTGAGGCTGGCCTTGAACTTATGATCTTCCTGCCTTGGCCTCTAGAGTTGCTATAATTACAGGCTTGTGCCACTGCACCCTAAGAATGAAACTTGTTGTCACAGTGGTACATACCTGTGATCCCAGAAACTCCAGAGGCTGGGGTAGGAGGAAAGCAAGTTCAAGGCCAGCCTGGGCAAATTTAGTGAGACCCTGTCTCCAAATGAAAAACAGAAAAGGCTGGGGATGTGGCTTGGTGGCAGATCACCCCTTGGTTTCAACCCCAGTATTGCCAATACCATGAAAAAAAAAGAAACTTATATGCTAACGATCCCCTTCAGCCTCTAATTTTTAACACACACACTGACATGCAGTATATGCTAGACCTATAGTGAATTCATTATAATGACTAGTTACTAACCAGTAAACCTGATGCATTCCTGGATATTTCAAACTCTCAAATTCTGGATTGTTTTTTCTTCTTCTTGTTATCAAATTGTGACTCTACTGAATTTCAGACAAATGACATGTCAAAACTCTAAGTCAAGAAGAAAATATGATAATATCCCGTTTCCAGGCAGGGAGCGTGGGGCTTGTAAAAATTATCAAGCCTCTTCTGGTCCAGATTTCTGCCATGGAAATAGAGTCTTGTATGGATCAGTTAAATGAATGCAGGTTGGGTGAGGTGAGATACTAGGTTTCTTCTTGCTAGTTGTGTTCTCAAGTAGCACAGGGTGTGCCTGTAATAGACGTGCATCAGATATTTGTTGAGTGAACTCAGACCCTCAAACTTGAGTTAACTATTCCTGTATGAACTAGCATTGGGCCAATTGGGTAGAGGACAGGGCAGTAGAGGATTTTGTTCGTTTAATCCTTAGGGGGTCAAGTCTCAGGTCCTTCTGTCCAGTCTGACAGATTGGTAGGAAGTGCTTGTGTTCTTAGGATGATTTTCAGTTAAACAACTTTGACCTGATTCTTCCATTGTTCTCTGTTAAGATGAGTGTGGAGAGTGAAATGATTGCTCTGATATTTCCTCTTGCTCTCAGCTGCCACTGCAGTATTGCAGCATTTTCTGCCATTGAGCTGATATAAATGGTCCAACAGGCAGAGGATCACTTGGGAATCCCACTCCCAACAGCACCAGGAACCATGGTCACCAAGACATATGGGAAGGATGAATAACTCTTATCATGGTTTAACACTGTGCTTTTGTCCTCTTATAAGGATTCGATTTATGTCAGCTTCAGGGCATGCACTTGAGCAAGGCAGTTCAGGACTAGATCTCAGCCTTTATATGATTTGACCAAAACAAAATAAAACAAAACAGAAAATCATCAATCATGAGATTTTTTTTTAAAAAAAATAGGAACAGATATAGTCAGTTGTTCCTAATTTTCAATACCCTACTATCTTAAGATAGAAAATATTTTTACTTTAAAACATTGAAGAAGGAACTCCATATTTTATTAAAGTTGGCTCCCATATGACAAAATGATAACATGGATTTGCAAAATGTAATTTGAATCTAGCAAATTTCATTTTAGTACATTTAAAAAAACAAAGGAAAAATAAAAGGAGAAAGAAAAGAAGCAGCACTCTAATCCATGTGCTCTTCAGAGAGAATATTATGTACCTACAAATCTCCAGGAATATGCAACTAATAGGTTTGTTCATAAAGCTGAGACTCAGTTACCCCTCCCCTTTTGTGGTCTCTTTAGCATTTGACATCAATGTTAGATTTCGATTGTGAGACTGTGAATTGAGACTTCATAAGTGACAGCTTGACCATTTAGTTTCTTGTTTCACTCTACCCTGATATACATTTGAATTTTATTCTCTTTTTCTTCTTTTTTCTTTCCTTGTGGTTCCTCCAGAATGTTAAAGATTATTTTGAATGTAGCTTGAGTAAATCCTACAGTTCTTCCAGTAACACACTTGGGATCGACCTCTGGAGAGGGAGAAGGTGTTGCTCAGGAAACTTACAGTTACCACCATTGTCCCAAAGACAGAGTGAACGGGCCAGGACCCCCGAGGGAGATGGCATTTCCAGGCCGACCACGCTACCGTTGATGACACTTCCAAGCATTGCTATAACAACTGTAAGCCAGGAGTGGTGAGTAGCCTTAGGTATTTTGAATACCATCCCAGATGGTGCATGTTAAATGTCAATTCTGAATTTTATTTTCCACTTACTCTAAACACAGTTTCATGTTATTAAAATGTTAGTTATCTGTGGAATAACTAAGACTATTGACATTTTGAGAATTTGTTTCCTTTTGAGTATCAAGATGAGGCATTTTAAACAGAAGTGATATTTTCTACTTCTTAAGATGGGAAGGATCATGTTTTATATGGAACCCGCTGGGGAGAGAATGAGATGCGTTCACATTAATGTCAAAGGAAAGAAAAATGCTATGCTCTGAGTTTTTTCAAAAAGTACTGTTCAGTGAGCATCAATACTTTTAGATTTAGAAGAAGAAAATTATATTAGTGTATTTCATGGGAGATATATATATATATATATATATGAATGATATGCGTATTTCCATTGCTATACTCTATACATATCCCTCACTTCTTTTTAAATATAATTCCACCTAGCTAACTGCAGTTATAACTGCTATAAAATAAAACACTTCTTTGTAAATCAAAAGAGGAATGGAAATCATGCTGTGAGAGATGATCAGACTATTAATAGTCTATATTTGTGAAAGAGGCTATTTTTAACTAGTGTTAAAATGTTAATCAAGAACATAAACTCTTATAACGGTGGTTAAAATGTGACTACTTTTAACTTGACACTTCAAATATGTGCCTCAGCATGTATTTTTTTTAGTAGTTTCTCCTTTATTATTTTCTTTCTCTCTACATAATTTACAAATATTTCCCAAGAATGGCTTGCTTATATAGTATAGCAATTTATCACTAAAACAAAAAAAAATAATTTCTCAATGATGTATGTAACTTTAAATTATAATGTAGTACTTTCAAAATCACTCTTGGTTTAGATGATTTATTATAAAGGAGAGGGACTAAACATTTAATTATTCACAAATTCATTTCATAAGTCCTTACAATGTGTGACTTTTATGGTGTATTGTGTACCTTGCTGCATGCTGAGTTCTACAGTGCTCATGTGTGGCCCCATGTGTGCTCTTTGAACACCACAGGACCTCCCTTAGTCCGTGTTTATTTATTATACCAAGAAATAGATCACTGAAACTCCAGACACCACAGATCCCAGCGTGAAAGAGTTCATCAGACAATTGGAGAAGCATGCTAAGCCACTGCAGGGAAAGTGGGTTACAACTTTGAGAAGTGCTGCCTTCTATCTTCTGCTTGACTGAATTAATATTAAAACAGTAAGAGCTCAAAACCTAAAGTGGGCATATTGCTCCCATAGAGCTTACTTAGGCAAATAGCTCACATGATGAATCATGATTATGCTGTGCATAATTGTGAATTTGGAGTCTTAAAGACTTCCAGATTTATTTTTCAGCAAGTTGGCACTGGTACAGTTTTACCAATTGTTAAAATATTAAAATATTGCTTCCATACCAGTTGATGAAGATATGCTTGCCTTAGCTCTTTGATTGCTCCTGCAATCAAAGAGACTCTTCCCCCAAAGCCCTTAGAGTTCCCCATAATCCAACAATAACGAGGTGATTACCAACAAGTGGGAGTTTATTTTGGTGAGTGTTGGTGCTATAGCAGCAGTTCTTAGGAATTTTGAATATCATCCCAGATGAAGTATACCTTTTAAAGTTTGAGTTGATTTAACTCAAGGGCATTTTAGGATTTGTGGAATTGTCTCTTGGAAATATCAAATCTAGACCTTGACGTTTGGGGCATGCTGGTTTACTTTTCTAAGTGGAATATTTTTATTTGTACAAAGAAGATGACAATGATCACATTTTATGGTATGGAAAGGATTAAATAATCTACTTATTTTAGTAAAAAACATATATTAGGTAATCAGCACAGGTTACTTTCCTTCTTCTTGATTCAGTAATCAACAAAGCCTTTCAAAAATACTGATACCCCGTTCTCAGGTATCAGTAGTTTCATGCTGGATGTCAGTAGTTTACGGCAAAATGGAGTAGTTAGCCATTGTCCAGAGAGTTTGTATTGTATAGTTTGTATTGCCACCATGTTTGTAATTCATTTGAAACATGTCTTTTTTATTTTAATCAACTATATACTTGTGAAAGCATGAAAGTGTCCAGTCATTAGGTCTAAATTCACTTTAAAACTAAGAGCTTTGCTATACCTCCCTTGAAAATGCTTCTATTAGAGTCTTGGTGGTTGGAGACAGCCAGAATGGCTGGCAGGGGAATCTGATTCAAGATCACCTGGTGAGAAGTGAGTAGGGTTCCAGCTATCATTGCTGCCATCAACTTGGTGAATGTTTATGGAGGTGAGGAAGACATCCTAGGGCCAGTGTGAGAAAGAATTACACTAACCTCTCAGAGCCCTGAGAATATGGGACCAGTCCCTACATCTAGACCAGAAGTCAGCAAATGTTTTCTGTAAAGTGCTAAATAGTAAATATATTCAGTTTTGTGAACTTTAAGTTCTGTGATGATGATTCAACACTGCTCTTGAATTGTGAAAGTAGCTATAGGTAATGTATAAATGAGTAAGTAGCTGTGTTCCAATAAAACTTTGATTAAAAAAATGGACTGTGGGCTGAATTTGGCTCATCAGTCAGAATTTTTTTTGACCCCTGTTCTAGACTACTAAAGATACTGAGAACATGACTCCCATTTTGTAATTGCTTTGATAGTTACCAAGGGCAGAGACTGACCTTGAGTTCCTAGATGGTGTGCCAAATTAGTCATCAGTATGGGATTTTGTGCACTACGTCAAGCCACCAAAGCCAGCGAAAAGAATTAGATTGAGTACTAATGAAAAATATTCCCTTATTGTACATAAAGTTAAATATAAAACATTACCATAAACATAGTGCTTCTTCAGGAGAGCATATTAATGAGGGGAGCTGGCCATCACTGCAGGTGACATGCCTGGAATATAAGGATAGCACTTTAACTGATCACAGAGCAAGAAAGAGTTAGAAATGAGCTGAGTCCCATTTTATGGGGTGATTTCTGTCCTGCTTCCTTGTTTTCTCATCCCTCAGTGACCCCAGTGAACCAACCACGGGGGTGATGATACCTACTTTTCAGCTTTGTCGTGATAAATAAACATTTGTGGTGAGTGTAGCACAGTAACTGGTAATCAAGGCTATTTTGTTGTTGTTATCATTGTCATATTACTGTTATATTCAGATGGAATGGCTAGAGTTATGTATTTTCCATTATTGGTGGTTCTTAAGGAACTTAACCACCTGTGTTCTTTTTTTTTAATTTTTTATTGTTGGTTGTTCAAAACATTACATAGTTCTTGATATATCATATTTCACACTTTGATTCAAGTGGGTTATGAACTCCCATTTTTACCCCGTATACAGATTGCAGAATCACATCAGTTACACATCCATTGATTTACATATTGCCATACTAGTGTCTGTTGTATTCTGCTGCCTTTCCTATCCTCTACTATCCCCCCTCCCCTCCCCCCCTTCTCTCTCTACCCCCTCTACTGTCATTCATTTCTCCCCCTTGTATTATTTTTCCCTTTCCCCTCACTTCCTCTTGTATGAAATTCTGTATAACCATGAGGGTCTCCTTCCATTTCCATGCAATTTCCCTTCTCTCTCCCTTTCCCTCCCACCTCTCATCCCTGTTTAATGTTAATCTTCTTCTCCTGCTCTTCCTCCCTACTCTGTTCTTAGTTACTCTCCTTATATCAAAGAAGACATTTGGCATTTGTTTTTTAGGGATTGAAAAATATGGAACGCTTCATGAATTTGCGTGTCATCCTTGCGCAGGGGCCATGCTAATCTTCTCTGTATCGTTCCAATTTTAGTATATGTGCTGCCGAAGCGAGCACCCACCTGGGTTCTTGAAATCAATTTGGAAATAAGGTGAGACAGGAAGTTAGATATGAGGACAAATTGTTACCTTTATTGCCGATCAAGTTGACATGGGAATATGTAATTTATATCTGTGGGCAAGTAGTTTCCTAACATTGAACACCACAATTACACTGACTTACTAGTTGGGAACAGAGGGTTCCTGGTCAGAGCAGGCACCCCTCCACCCTCTACACACACACACACACACACAAAACAAAACAAAACAAAACAAACAAACAAAAAAACCCTATGCCTATAAAACTTGCAACATGCAGGATCTATAGAAATCCTGACCATGTGAGAGAGTCAGCTGGGTTGTGTATGGCCACTTTCTCCTTCTGGAAGCATCAACAAAAATTAAAAATTCCTCTCTATGGGGAAGAACGAGGAAAGAAGAATAAAGAGGCTAGAAATATTAGGCTGGTGGCATTCCCAATCCTTGGGAGGGACATCCAAAGCTAGTAGGAATGTTCTTTCTTAACCTTACCCAATTGATTTTGTTCAATCTTTTCACCTTAAGTCTAATGCAACAGCAGGGGTGGGGGGCTGCAATTCTTTTTTTTTTTTTTTTTTTTTTTTTTGGTACCAGGGATTGAATTTAGAGGTACTTGACCACTGAGCCACATCCCCAGCCCTATTTTATTTTTTATGTGGAGACAGGGTCTCACTGAGTTGCTTAGGGCCTTCCTAAATTGCTGAGGCTGTCTTTGAACTTGTGATCCTCCAGCCTCTGGCTCCCTAGCAGCTGGGATTACAGGTGTGGGCCACCACACCCAGGACAGCAGTTCTATAGGGGGATGTCAGCAATATACCCAGGCAATCTTACAAAATCTTTGTGTAGCTGTTCTCACAAAACTACCCGCAGGAAAATCTGAAATCAAAGTTTCTTGTCCTACTTTGTAAGTTAAAAGTCCAAAGAAATTAAAGCCTCAAATTCATCCTCCCTATCTTCTTAACTCTCTTACTTTGTCAGTGGGCTCATAAGGCTTGGCGTGAAGTGGGGTTTCCTCTCCAGCTGCAGCCTGAGCATCATCAGAGTGAAGGCTCTAGTTCCTTCCGTCACACAGAAGTCATGTTGTGCAATGCCAGGTCTCTGACAGGCTTCACTTTTTAAATGATTTAAGGAATTTATTGATCAGCAAATTTACCAAAGCAACATCCCATAACTGAACATAGGAAATAAGTCAACTCTGAACCTTGAAAGTCTACAGTTAATCTATCACTTTAACCTTTCTCCATGAGGATCTCAGAACACTCAGACTCCTTCTAGTTCTTCCCTGCTTACACTTTTCCTGTATGTTAATTATTTCTATACTCACCCATAGAACATTAGCATTTATTTCACATTCAGTTTTTATTGGGATTTTTCTCAGATACTTACCGATATCTTTGTTTTAAATTCTTCCTAACGATCATATGAAAAGCACAAGACCTAGAATAGACAACATAATAGGAAGAAAAAGAAGGAAGAGGAGAGGGAGAATAAAGAAGAGGAGACATAGGAGGGGAGGGGAGGAGACTGACAACACAAGTTGGAGGACTCAGGTACCTAATTTCAAGACTTCCCCTAAAAGTATTGTTTTAGTCAGCTTTTTCTCTGCTGTGACCAAAAGACCTGGCAAGAACAATTTATTTTAAATTTATTTATTTATTTTGCATTACGATTCTTAGTACACCATTTTACAGTAATGTATCATGTCTCTGATTATATATAAGGTATGTTGACACCAAATTCACATCTTCATACATGTATTTTGTATAATGATGAGGGTCTCCTTTCAACATCCATGCTATTCCCCTTCTCCCTCCCTTTCCCTCGCACCCCTATTCCCTATCTAGAGGTAATCTTCCTCCCTTGCTCTCCCTCCCAACCCCATTTTGAGTCACCCCCTTATATTGGAGAAGACATTCGGCATTTGTTTTTTTGGGATTGGCTAACTTCACTTAGCATAATCTTCTCTATTGCCATCCATTTCCCTGCAAATGCCATGATCTTATTATTTTTTTAGTGCTGAGTAATATTCCATTGAGTATAAATGCCACAGTTTTTTTTATCCATTCATCCATTGAAGGACATCTAGGTTGGCTCCACAGTTTAGCTATTGTGAACTGTGCTGCTATAAACATTGATGTGGCTGTGTCCCTGTAATATGCTGTTTTTAGGTCCTTTGGGTATAGTCCGAGAAGAGGAATAGCTGGGTCAAATGGTGGTTCCATTCCCAGTTTTCCAAAGAATCTCCATACTGCTTTCCAAATTGGCTGCACCAGTTTTCAGTCCCACCAGCAGTGTATGAGTGTACCTTTTCCCCCTGGCATCCTCGCCAGCACTTGTTGCTGTTTATCTTCATAATGGCTGCCACTCTTACTGGAGTGAGATAGTAAGAACAATTTTAGAGGAGGAAAAGTTTATTTGGGGGTTCATGGTTCAGAGGTCCCAGTCCATAGACAAATGGCTCCATTGCTTTGGGCTTGAGGTTAGGCTGAACACCATGGTGGAATAGTGTGGTAGAGAAAAGCAGCTCAGTCTAGGGGACCAAGAAGCAGAGAGAGACTACTCTGCTCAACAAGGATAAAATATAAACTCCAAAGGCACACTCGCAATGACCCATCTCCTTCAGCCACACTGTACCCACCTATTGTTACCACCCAGTTAATCCGTTCAAGTGGATTAGGGTAAGGCTCTCATAACTCAAACATTTCACCTCTAAACTTTCTTGCATTTTCTCACATCTGAGCTTTTGGTGGATACCACCAATCTAAACCAAAACAGATATATTACTCAAGACATCATTGTCTTGGCCAAAGAATGGGCACAGATTAATGGAATGAAATAGACCTTCACTTTACCTACAAAAATATAGTCAACTGATCTATGACAAAAGACAAAGATAATTCAATGGAGAAAGTACTGCCTTTTCAATAAATGGTGCTGGAAAAATTGACTATTATTATAAAAAAGTAAAACTAGACATAAATCTTATATCTTTCACAAAAATAAACTCAAAAGGGACCATAGACATAAATGTAAGCAAAAATTATAAAACTCGTAAAACACAACATAGGATAAAACATAGGTTACGTTTAGTTTGGCATCAAGCTTTTAGCATCAAGCAGACCTATGAACAAAAAATAAAGGATAAACTGAATTTTATTAAAATTCAGAATCTTGCTCTGTGAAAGACTATGTTGAAAGAATTTTTTTTTAAATCCATGTAATTTGGAGAAAATATTTTCAAAACACGTATTTGATAATGGAGTTATATCCAGGAAATATACAAGAGACTTTAAAAGCATCACAACAATGAATGAGAACATTGGAATGGTGCTGCTGCTTTTGGAGACATCGTGGCAATTTCTTCCAATGCTAATCACGGTGTTACCATATGATCTACCAATAGTGCTCCTAGATATTTACCTAATTGATATGGAAGCAGATCTCTCACCCATGTCCTGCGCGGGCTATGAATTTTGGTTTCCCTTGTGAGAAGTGTACTGTGTGAGAAATATAGCGAAAAATCCACGACACAGAAAGTAATTTTCAAAAAGCGGGGATGGGACGGCTTTACGACCTTAGGGATCCTGCTTCCACACTGGAAGGAGAGAGAGAGAAGAGCCCACTTTTGCTTTATTTATACAAGGGGGCTTCAGAGGATCTTCATGGAATGTACTTTTGCCAAATAAAGTAGGAGGAGGGCTTTCCAAGCCCAATGGTTAACGCCTGAGTCCTGAGCTTCTGAACAGCCTCTCTAGCTGAGCAAAGACTGAAGTCACCATGTGTTTGCATAATCCATTAAGAGGGAGAAACCACAAAAAGACTTTCAATGCCAGACCAAAATCTCCTTGGCTCCAAGGCGGACTAGAGGCTTTTTAAATAGCTCAGGGGTGCCTCCCTCAACACACATCTACACAGAAACCTGCATACAAATGTTTTTAACATCTTTATTTGAAAAATCTACCAAAAATCAAAAACAATCAAGATGTCCTTTGATAGATAAATTGATAAACAAATTGTGATACATTTATACAATGGAATACTATTCACCACTCGGAGACAAAGTGACATATTCAAGAAGTGAAAGTGTTCATATTGTATGTAGGGTATGTGAGAAGGTGTTGGTGGAGATATGACTTAAAATGTGGGAAAGATGAGTTTGAAAACATAGTCAGGGGTCTGATTATGAAGAGTCTTGAAATTCTGGCTTTCATAAATTGAAACCACTGAATTTTTTTAAATAAAATGAATATAGATATATATTTTGATAAAGTAATAAGAAGAAAGAGGTTGGAGGTTATAAAGCAAGAGAGGAAAGTTGAAGAGTGGGTAATAAATGCTGAGAAATTTGAGTACGGAGATAACTAAACTGGAAAGGAAGAAGACTCTATCGAATAGTATTAGAATAGAATGCATGGGAGTTTGGTGCTCAGTTGGGTATAGATTGGGAGATGGGACAGAAGCCAAGAATCACGCAGAGGTTTTTGGCTTAATCAACTAGAGAAATGTAATGCTATGGATGAACAAAACATGGATAAGGGGATAAAGTGTAAGGTGAAAGATGATGGGTTCAGTTTTAAACAGTGATTTTTAAAGTACATTTAACATTGTGCTAAGCGGACGTTGAGAATAGTTAAAAACGTGCGTATTTGTGTATATGTGAGCGTGTGATCATAGTTTGGAGATCATATGTGCAGATGATAATGAAGCAGTGGTGTGTGTGTGTGTGTGTGTGTGTGTGTGTGGTGTATGTGTGTGTGTAGTCATGGTTTGGAGATCATAGTTTGCAAATGATAATGAAGCAGTGGAATGAAAGACATTCCAGACCAAATGTGCAATGATTAGCTAGCTAGCATCAATTTTACCTTGAACTAAGGGCACAGCCTACGGAATAAAAAAAAAAAAGAAAAGAAAGAGCTATAGAGAAGGTAAAAAACAAGCAATCAGGAAGGAGGAATAAGTAGAGCTACAATAGAGATTCTGAAAAAGCAGAAGTTAGGTCACAGAGAAGGTTTAGCACTCTAAGACACAGGCTGCACAGAGCATAAGTGTAATGAAGACTGACAAAAAGCCTTTGGACAAATCAGTTTAGGGGACATTGGTAATCCTACTGCACATAGTCCTAGTTGGGTGACCCAGGTGGGGAGGAATGAATTGGTAATGTTCCAGTTCTGTGTTTTAATGACTTTTTTCCCTTTTACATTGGATATTATAGTGAAAGTAATACTAGGGTATAAAATAAAACTTTGAAAGATGCACGTATTGGAGGTAGTAAAAGATAGCAATAAAATTGCTCTTTTAAGATTTTTGTTGGTAAAAGGAAAGGGAGAATGGAAGCTGACTGGGGGTAAACAAGATGAAGGGGCAGTGTGGAGATTTGCCCACAGATGCTGATTAGGAGGCACTCATAGGGAGAGATGGAAGAGGAAAGCAATGGGTAGTAATTGCTGTAGAATATGGTAGGCAGTGTGTGGGGTAGAGGATTGATTTTAGACAAGATTAAAAACTTCTTCTTTGGGGGCTGGGATTGTGGCTCAGCGATAGAGCGCTTGACTAGCACGGGCGCGACCCAGGCTTGATTCTCAGCACCACATAAAAAAAAAAAAAATAAAGGCATTGTGTTGTGTCCATTTACAAAAAAAATTCTCTCTCTATCAATCTCTCTCTCTCTCTCTCTCTCTCTCTCTCTCTCTTTTAAAAAAAAAACTTCTTTTTTTGAGATATGTAAATCCAAGTCAAGAAAGGAATGAATATATTGGAAATGACAGGGAGAAAAATAGGGGAACCTCATGTCCAAAGGTAGGGATTAGTGGCTGTCAAATCTTAGGTGCATCAGAATCACTGGAAACACATATTGCAACAACACACATTGCTGGAACCCTGGGATTGATGGACTAGGGGAGGATCTGAGATTTTTGAGTTTCTATCAAATTCCGAGGCATATTTGTAGTATTGGCTTTTGCACCACATTTGGAGAACTATCAGCATACATTTACTTTTCTTATAAGGTCATTTGCTGAGAATAAAAAAGCAAGGGTCCTCTGCTCTCAGCCATGGGCAAGCAAGGCACAGCCCATGGCTGCTGGCTAGGATTTTTGTCTATGCCATTTTTTCCTAGGCCAAGTCCTAGGAAAATTGACCCCTGGAAGGATTGAACTTCCTTCCAGGTGCTCCTGTTACTGGTGTTGAGAATCACGTTGAGTCCTGTTCCCCTGGTATTGAAGACTGAATACCTGAGAAACACTGAGGCAAGAGCAAAAAGTTTTGTTTAAAGGATAGAACACACATACACACACACACACACACATAGAGGGACAGAAGGTCCACTCTGCAGAGGAGGGGATCCAAGTTGATGTCTGAGGGAGTGGAGGTGTCCTGACCCTTTTATAAATTTCATATTTGCTTTGTTCTCATGCCCCCTCCTCCCCTTATCTAGCCAAAAGGTGGGAAAGGAACCTTCCAGACTGTGGTCCAGGGGGCATTCATTAACAGCTCCTTGTTGGGAGGAACAATTTCCCTGGAGGCAGGTAACCTTGGCAACGGGTAAAGGAGGGAAAGTGCTCTGGAGGTATTAGCATTTTATTTCTTCTTGAATCAGCCCCATCTTCCTTACCCAATTATTCATTACCTACACTGACTGTCCTTTTGTCCCCTGGCCTCACTAGGTCACAGTAATGTTTGGGAAATGCAACATAATGATATCAGGGAAATGTTGGCAGCCTTGTTTTCAGTTGGATAGGAAGAGGCACAGAAATAAATAAGGCAAGGACTCTTATTTCCTAGTTTTCCTTAAGGTGCATTTTTCATATGGAACAGTTCTGGTTTCTTCTTTGTTGTTCCCTCAAAGAAGATATAAATATATGTTTGTCTCCTACCTCCATTTGCCTAAGGGCTCTGCTTTGCTTCTTTAAGTGTTTTAGTTGTGAACATGCTTTGGGCATCTATTAATTTAGGTGTGATGTCCTTAATGTCCACAGTCCTGCCTTTCACCTCCATCAGGGAGAGCAGGGTCTGTTTGCCCAGGGCTTCCTACAAGGCTGGAAAGCATTTTCCTGTATTCTCCTTATCTTGGAGGGGAAAGGGTTGGTTCATAGAGGTGGCAGCTCTGGGTCTCGAATTTATTGCTCACAAGTTGACCAACTGATGAGATTTACAAAGCAAATATTTTATACTGCTAGGCTGCCTCTCAATTACAGATCCTAAAATCCCATTTTAAACATCAAAATATTCAGAGGCTGTGAGCAAATGCCAGAGATTCAGTAAAAGCTGGTGTGAGGATAGGACATTGATGACATGCACATCTGTTCAGCTCTCTCCAGGCTTCACCTTCTACTGAAATCCTTCGGCTTCAGAAACAGCATTTAAGGTGTGTGCATGAAGCACAGCAATTGACAAGTCAGCCCCTCTGGGCTGCCCACCTCAGGTGTGTGAGATAATGGACAAAGGATATTTAAAACCTCACATCATCCCCTCTATACAACTCCTACTGCTCTTCATTTCCCCTTTCCACTATATCTGGAAAAGATAAGAAAAGTTAAGCACTCCATTGGTGCTGGTGGGGAATTTCAAACCATCCAAATTCCTGTCCTATCTAGGAATCCTCATCCCTTCTCCAAACCCTTAACCATAATAAAACACTAAGCCATCACCACCCCATCTCCTCTTGTTTCACTTTAGACAAAACCTGAGCCCTCTTGTTAGGGAAGCATGAGAAATGTAAACTTCTTTTCATTTCTGTTCCTGCTATGTGCCTTTCATCCTGACATTCATAAATTTCTGGGCAGGGGGCTGCTCAGCATCCAGCAGAGGATGCTGGGTAGCCAGATACAACAGGTCTCTTAGTTTTAGATAAGCTAATGAGGCTTTAGTCCAACAAATGTATGGCCATTTCATATTTAAAAAAAAAATAGTGTACTTGGCTCAGGGCTCAGAACTGAAAGGTGAACAAAACTTGGCTTTTGCTCTTGTTTTTAGTGTTATAGTCTAATAAAAGAGGCAGACATGTAAGTTAACACAATATAAAGAAATATCTTGTGTAGCATTTATAGGGTACTATAAGAACAGAAGAGGGAGTTGAAAAGTAATTATGTAAAGTCATAAAAGTATGAAAGAGTGTTGCATATTGAGAAAACAATATTTAGTTTTATTTGGCTGGAAGGCAGGGTGACTATGTAAGATCCAATTAGAAAGGGCATTGAAGGCTGGGCTGGTACATTGGATTTTCTTTCTTTCTTTTTTTTAATCCTGAGGGCACTGGTGAGCTTTTGAAGGGCTTTACAGAATGGAATGCATTTCGACTCATTGTATACAAATGGAGCATACTTTTCATTTCCCTGGGTTTTACATGATTTAGAGTTACACCATTCATGCAATCATACATGTACCTAGGGTAATTATGTCCATCTCATTCCATCATCTTTCCTACCCCCATGCGCCTTCTCCTCTCCTCACTCCCCTCTGCCCAATCCAGAGTTCTTCCATTCTGGAAGAATGTTTTTATATAACTCACTTTGATGGCAGTATAGACAATAGATTGGAGGAATGGAGGAAAAAGGGCACTTTGAAACAATACTGTTTACTCCAAGCAAGCAATGATGATGGCTGAGTCAGGGCGAGGCAGGGAGATTGGCCAGAGGGGGACAAATGTACCCAATGCTGCTTTAGGTGCTAGAATGCAGTGCTGAAAGAGGCCAGAGAAGTTATGTGTTTATGAAATTTATATTCTCACCAGGTGTAGGGGAGAAGCCCCCCTATTCCTTTCTTCTCTCAACAGGAAACTCCAGAGTTGAGGCTGAGCACTTGGCTACTCAGGAAATGGACTACTTTTCAACCTTTCTTGCAGCTTCCTCTCAGTCTTCAGTGAAGCTGCTAGATGAGTCTGTCTAGATCATGCCCTGGAAATAAAGAGGCATTGTTTTCCCTTTTTCAACTGGTCAGGGCAGGTATGCAGTGGTGGGATTTCTTGCACCATGTAGCCAAGGCAAGACTGCAGGCCTGATGGAGCAGCAAGACGGAAGGGCCCTAAGTGAGTGAGGACCTCATGGAGGAGACTCACCACAGCAGACTGGATTTTAATGTGAAATAAATAAAATTCTATCTTTTTTTGTGTGGGGTTTCTCTGTCACAGAATCTGAACCTACCTCACAGGTAATAGGGGAGATATATAATTATAGTAGAGATTTATGTGAAGGGTATGCATAAGCCATGAACCCCACAAATGCAATCACCTAAGAGAACAAGTTATTTAAATCCATATACTTATGTAAATGTAAGCAGAATCTGTTAAGCTTAGCATATTATCATTCAGAATAAGTGCTAGCTGGAATTTGCATGCAAGGAAGAGGCTTATAGTCTGCACATGCTGGCCGGTGAGAATTCCTCAGCCAGAAGGATCAGGTAGTGTGCAAGCTCCTTACATATATGTGTGCAAACCAGTGCGATGAGAGAGACTGAAGCTGGTGATCCCAACCTATGTCACATTGTTTAATGTACTTACTAACCCTAAGTTAAGTAAGTTGGTTAATAAATTGGTAAATATAGGAGTCTATTCATTGAGGTGAAAGCTGATTACAGTAATAACTACTGGATCTTCCAGGAAGAAAGGCAAGCCCCACAGACATGATTTATCCCAGTGAGGCCTGTAGTGAACTTTGACCTACAGAACTGTAAACTAACAAGCTTGTGTTTTCTTAGCCACTAGTTTGTCATGATTTATTTCAGGAAGAATAGAAAAATGAATAAAATCCCTCTTGCAAACAGAAAAAGGTATTTGTAGCTATAGATTGGTTTACAGCATTTATCATTTACATACCCCCGTTGGAGGAAAGTTTTCAATAAAGAACTAAAAATGGTGGCAAATTATAACAGAAAACTCCAGATAATAGTGTTATGCTCGAATTCAGGACCCCCAAAGACCACCAGAGACCCAAGATCGATGTAAGCAGCAAAGAGGTGTTTCTTGCAAGCTAGCTCAGTCCTCCGTGCACACACACAGCAACTGGTGACGCTGAGAGGCCCCGAACCCAGGGTTTGCAGCAGTTTTATACACTCTTTAGAGAAGGCAGGGACTTCACATACATCATAGCCTCTTTTAGCAAATCATCACACATCGCGGGAAAATCAAATAACAACTCTAAAACATGATTAGCACATTCACTGGCGGGAACAAGTTGGGTGGGGTGATTGGTCAGTACAAAGGGGGTATTCATTTGAACTGATTGGTTTGAGCCAAGAGGGGTGTACGTGCTGAACTACATGGTTTCCCAACTTGTTATCAACCACCATAAACTACTGGGAGGGTCATCTGGCATCCCAGGTATTTCCCTGTCTCATGCTGATTGGTGGCTGCTAGGGGGCTGCTATGGATCCCCACCTAGCCTGACTGAGTCAGGGACACCTGGCGCAGCAGATCTCTCCTGTTATTTGTAGATAAATAACTTAGCAGGGTGGGAATGTGCCTAGGAGTGCTCTGTGGGTCTTTCCAAGGACAAAGTCCATGTCCCTTCCTTGGACAGGCTTTGCTCTGAGGTAGAGGCTGGTTTTTCAACACTTTGGTAACAGTGATTAGAAATGAACTTTACAACATATAAAATTTAAACTAAATGGAAAACTATGGACTATTAGAGAATATATTAGAGTGATAAATAAGAATTATTAAATGGACATGAGGAAAGAAAAACTCATAAATATCTGTAAATAAACACAATAACTGTTTCAGCACAGCATGGGATTTGGTGATTTCAATAAAAGCCTTCCAAATTTTTTTCTGAATAGTTTGGGGGATGAGAATTCGGAGAGGAAGATATAAAAGTTTGATCACATTTGGGGCCATAGGGACAGAGCACATCATGGTAAAAGACATAGTCAATGTCTTCTTATGTAATAAAGTTGGTTTGAATATGAGCACTGGAAAAGGTGAAGCAACTGTTAATAGAATGCTGAAGTAGAGTAGTCTTTCCAAACTACAGTTGGAAAAATGAATATGCGTTTAATCAAATTAGAAAAAAAAGTACAGGGCGGATGCCACAAAGTAAGAATTTCTCCTTTAGTTTCATAGGGTTAATAACTATAAAAATTATGAAAGAATAAAATACAGGTGTTTTATCATTAAATTTTAATGGGTTAAATACTCTCATCAAAACAGAGGCTTTCAGATTGGACCATATGCACTCTAATCATCTGTTAATCATTGTGCTGTTTTTAAGGAATAGTTAAATTGAGAACTAAATAGACTTTGAAATACATATATGAGGAATTCTAATAAAACATAAGTTCTTCTTTAAGAACACAGCAATTGGGCTGGGGATGGCTCAAGTGGTAGCGCGCTCACCTGGCATGCACAGGGCACTGGGTTCGATCCTCAGCACCACATAAAAATAAAATAAAGATGTTGTGTCCACTGAAAACTGAAAAATAAATATTTAAAAAATTCTCTCTCTCTCTCTCTCTCTTAAAAAAAAAAAAAGAACACAACAATTAAAGATTTTAAAAAAATCTCTAGACCTGAAGTGAAACAGGAAAATAGAACAGTGGTTGAAGGACCCTAGCAGTAGAAACAAGTAGAGACTCAAGAGACCCACAGCCAGGGGCTTGGACTGTCATGTCAGCCTAGTTCCAGCAGGCAGGAGTGGGACTAAAATGCTTGGAGGCAGAGCCAGTCTTCCTTTCTAAGATGCACATGTCTGGAAAATGGTAAAAGTACTTACTAACTGCAGTGTTAGACTTTAATAAGTCAAGAAACCTTTGCAACTTCAGCAAGAATTGTACACTTTGGATAATTATTCCACAGAACTGACTCATGGAAGCCTTATTCTCCCTTGGTCACATAATCATGCCAGGCTCTTTAAGTGGTTAAAATAGTTGTAAGCCATCAACAAACAAACAGGTCTGAGTGCCATGGGTAGAGTGTTAGAGTTTAAAATAGCAGATGATTCATCATTAGCCTACTCATGGTTGTCTTGGCCAAGAATTAGCACCTGACTTTCAAGTGTCCTGGAGATAAGCAAAGAAGTCTTTAGGTCCAGATGTAATATAACTAGATTACACAGTCTTTGTGCCTGGCTTTTGATCAAGACTGTGACTGCATGATCAATAGTATTCTACAACATGTATAATCAGAAAAATGAGAAATTATATCCCTTCTATGTAAAATATCAAAGTGCAAAGTGCATTCTAATGTCATGTATAACTAATGAAAACAAATTAAAAAATTAATAAAAAAGACTTCTTAACTAGAAATTGCTCATTATCAATTATTTCTCCTGAATCTTTTGTCCTGTTTATGGAACAGTAAAAACCAGAAGCAAAAGTATAAATAACAAAATACTAATAAATGATATTTTGCAATAGGGTATAAATATGGTTTAAAGAAATATTTTAGTTTTGCAAATATCCAACAAGGGCTTGTTTGTATCATAAACATGCCCTTATACCTCCTTTTATCAACAAAATGCAAATTTTGTGTAGAATATCAATATATTGGTTCAATTTAATGATTAATTAATTGCTAACTTAATCTAGTCCCTCCTCTGGCCAATGAGATTACAATGGAAGAGTAGCTTATAAGGGTTTTCATTTAATTTCCCAAATATATTTGATCATTGCTGTCAGTATTTTGATAGGTTTCCTTTTTTTAAAACATCTGTCAAATTATTCTTGCGAATTACATCAGTATTACACTAAATAATAGTTATATTATGAATTAAATTATGAAAGATTATTGCACTAAATAATAGTTATATTATGAATTACATTATGAAAGATTATTGCAAAGTCAGAAGTAACTTCCCAACAACAGCAGTCCTTATCTAACCAATGTCATATAAATCAGAGGTCAAACCTAAATAAATTCTGCATTTCTAATCTCTTATGAGTATGGCCATATGCCTTATTTAAATCAAGTTAAATACATACATTTGGATCCAAAAATGCTGACTTCCCCATATGGATAATAGACATTTCCACATATACTTTGAACATTTGCATTGGAGTAGGCATTTAAAGAATGTCTAGTAGACTGTCATATTTTTCAAATGTTAAAATCATTGTTTCAAAAGTCTCCCTTCTTAGTTATATTGATGTTGTGCCTTTCATTCATTCCTTTAATATTTATTACCACATAATTTCCAAGATTGATAATACAGAAGGAACATATTTATATGAAAAAATTACAACCCTGGAGGAGAGTCAAGCAACTGGAAATATTTGTGTAGCTCAGGAGCAAGATTACATCTTGCTCTACATCTAGAGATGCTGATGTATAAGTCTTAGTAGATAAACTGATAGTTGAAATTTTTATAGACAAGGAAGATGAAATCTCATAAAGTTTCGAGAGTGAGTACAGAACATTTGAAAAGGCGGGGGGGGGGGGGTTGAAGAGCAAGAGAAGACAATGAAGCACTAGTGAGCAGCCCTAGCAGTACAGGAACAAGGAGAGGAAAAACAAAGCCATTAAGTTTTTCATGCAACAGATAAGTAAAATAAGAGCAGGAAGTGTGATTTAGTCTGGCAATTTGAAGACCATTTATGATTTCCTATTTCCGCACTCTAGGCTCCAAGAATCTAGTAGCCATGGTTTCTAAATGAGGACACTTCTACCAGGAAACACAGTAAGAGTTCCACTAATGTCGAATGTAGCCACTCCTATGCCTTAGTTCCTTGGCCTATGTGGACATTGATTTAAAGTTCTTAAAGGACAGTGACCCATCCTATAGGGTGTCATTTCCACACGAGCTCCTCAGTGGTAAATTTAAAGAGTTCATTACATTCCTTTCTTAAGCTGGTGGCTTCTGGATGGTGTGGTGGGAGTAGCGATACCACTGGTTATCAGTGAAGAGTTCTGCTTCCACAAATGTTGATTTGAACATTAGAGAAGCATGCTGAGGCAAGCATATAAAGCAGGTTTTTTTTTTTTTTTTTTTTTTTTTAAATAGTAACACAGACTTCTCCCAGGAGGGAAAAGAGGGCCATAGCTGGTATCCTAGTATCCCAAGAAGTGAGAGCATCCTGCCTCCCTTTCATACATTTTAAACTTTATTCTCCTGCTCTCTTCCTCCTTATCTCTCTCTTCCTGTGTACATGACTAGGCCCAGGAGATGCCAGTAGATGGAATGGCCAAAAGATAAGAAGCAGATGGGCAGGAGGAAGGGCCAAATAGAGTGATCCAGACAAGTAGCATTCCAGGAGACATTCATTAACAACTCCCTGTCTGCACCCTTCTGGGAGGGGTTGCATAGGCAGGTAATCTTGGTAATCAAAGGACTCCAGAGACATTAACATTCCAATTTCCCAGGCGCCATCTCTAACTTCCTGAACTAAAAGACCAGCCTCCATATTCTTGATCCAACCCCATTACCTATCTACACTGACTGCCTGTGTTTAATTCTTGCTTCACTATATTCAGTGAACCTCTTGCTTATTTCCTGTCCACCATGGAACGGCTGAGACACAGTGAGCAGGAAAAGTAAACCCAAACCAAGAATACATTGTTAATTCTGGCTAGATTGAATAAAGCCTTTTCTTGGGTGAAAGAGTCCTATGCAATCAGTTTGCCACCAGGGGGCAGGGTGGGCTTCCTGAGAGATGATACCCACATTGCTTTCTGTCACTAGCAGGCCCAGTATTCAGCAGCATCAGTTACTAGATCAGCTTTGAAGTGATGAAGCCCATGGCATTAGGTGCCTTCATAGCCTCCATCTCTACCACTGTAGCTGTTCTTCACAAGACCATTACCTAGGCATCAAAAACTGACTGACATTTACTGGGCAAGGCACCTTTGGGATTATTTAGGCTTTTTCTCCAATGATAGGCATGAACATACAATATAACAATCCCCATACTCTGTTCTCACTCCTGTAGGTCTATCTATAAGCCTCTTAGCTAAAACTTCTGAGTTTGCTCATTCCAATGTCCTAGCTAGACAATCATTGGTCTATATAGCTTAATTACAGTCCACTTCTCTTCTCCTAACTACTGCTTTCTCTAGTGTAGTAGCGATTCATTTTTAGTTTATCTACATATTGAGTGGATCTATCCATGAATCCATTTTGGACCTTTTCCGTCTCCTTCATCAACAGATCATAGTGAAACCTTCATAAGTTTACAGTGTGACTTAAGGAGTACTCATTGCAACAGTGACAGATGGCATGGGGGTTTGTGATTTGTGTTTTTGCAGTGCTCTTATACCCTCTGGACCTGCTGAAGTTTGATTCCAGATGTATCACATCCCTGTTATGGTGAATTACTGCTGGAGTTATTTGGCTTTGTGACTTGTTGAGTCTAGCAGTGTTTGTGGTATGTTGATAAATATTTAATGATTTCCTCTTGAAAAACACTGCCCATGTTTGTAGCACTTGCTGAGTTCTATTGTGTAAATATTTCCACTATTACTGGTTTCAAATGCCAAAATGATGTCATAGAATGTTAATTGGGAAGAGATGTGTTGGTACAAACTGTCTCTAGCACAGTGATGGGCAGTTCTGGCCATATGGCCTCATGATGTCATTTTAAGTCTTGGAATTTAATGCTCAGTTTCTAATGGGGCCCAGTGATATAACAAGACTTGTTTATCAGTAGTTTATAGTTCTGTACTGTAAATGCAATAGCTTGGCTCTGGCACACTAAAAGTATGCAATATACTAAACATACTTTGCTATCACAAACAACTCCAGTAGTGTGAGTCCAAGAAACAATGCTGCACCTTATGCAAAACACCTCCTTGTCCTGGGCTCCACTTAAAACTAGTGTTTCTTTACATCATCTGACAAATGGATCATTGTAGTATTTTCTAGTGTGTTAAAGGCCTCCCAAACTCAAAGAGGCCTGTCAAATATCATCATTCTTTTCAGTGGCAGGAGACAACAAATAACTTATTATTTACTTAGGAATAGATATTCTAGTATTCTCAGAACACTAGACCCCTAAACACTATTTGTATGTGGCAGCCTCAGGAGTCTCTCTGGGTTTCAGCTTGCTCTGGAGCATGCATTCCTTTCTAAAGCATCCAGAATACTTGCCATTTCCTGCTCATCAGATACAATTAAAATGACATCCTTAATACAGTGAATCAGTGTGATGTTCTGCAGAATGTCTAGATGACCCAAGCAGTCATATTATCTTCTGATAATATTATGGTCCAAGCAGTATAATTAGCACAGCCTTAGGGTAAGACTGTAAATTAATACTGTTATCTATGTGAATAGGAACTTATCCTGATCCTTCCTCCTGATGGGAATGAAATAAAAACATTTGTTCATTCAATGGTTACCAGATAATTAAGAGTGTATTAATAGCTAGTAAATATACATGTGGTGTAGCAGCTGCCATTGAAGTGACTGCTTGGTTAACTTGTGATAGTCTATTGCAATCTTCTATGGTTCATTCCCATTTTTTGCACAGCCTGAATACTGTGTTAAATGGAATCATACAGGGGCCACCACTCCTGTGGTATTTTTACTGTACTGCTTCTATGTTTAGATATATTTAAGTATACAAATACTATTGTGGCATAATTGTATATTCAGTATAGTAACATGCTGTGTAGATTTGTAGTCTAGGAGCAATAGACTATGGCCTAGCAATATGGTCTCGGTGTACAGTGGACTATATGATTTAGATTTGCAATGTGTGCAAGATATGACTAAATTTATTGGCTGTCATCTATATTTCCTCTAAGGACAATATGTTCTGGGAGCTATTTCCATAGATTCTGTGGGTCAGGACTTGCTGACTCATTCTAAACTTGCTAGAGACTACAGCAATTCTTCTCACCTCAGTTCTGATAGGTGTGTGTGACCATCTGGACTCTTAATTCTCAGATCCTGTTATCCCTATTGCTACTATGTCCTGCCTACCATTATTCCTAGACTTTTGGCTGATACAGGTATCCCTCTAACCTTATTGCCTTGATAAAGGAAGTGTCTGGCTTCCTTAAGGAATATGGATAGTTATAGGGTGTTCTGTCTTCTGGAATGGATCCCATTTCTTGTATGCATGCTCGTCTGAGCCTGTTAAGTCCTTAATCCATCATTTGCCTATAGCTATTCTGGCATCTCTGTATGGAGGCTTTTGCCCATATTGGAGCTCTTCCTCATACAGCTTTATATCCTGCCCCTCCTGATCTAGCAGCCCTCAGAAATCACCCCCAATTCCCAGTAGTAACATGTCATCCAGGCTCTGAGGCTTTCTAGGCATAGCATTTCTCTTTTTCCTTAGGTGATCCAGTAGTTCATGAGTCAGATTGTGCTGAGATTTGACTCTGATTATGAGCCATGAGAGGAAGTGGGTCAAATCCTAAAAAGGGCAATAAATGTCACCTAAGCCACCCAACTCATTCAAGGCATTTGTATAACTTCAAGTGTGTGTGTGTGTGTGTGTGTGTGTGTGTGTGTGTGTGTGTTCTAATGAGGGTGAACTGGCCATTTCTTTAGGCATGTAGGATTCAGGATAATCCCAAGGTTTCAGGGTTTTAACTAGTTATTGCATCCAAGTGTCAGGTTCTTTTCCTTTCTTATCAGAATCCTCAGTTTGTCTAAGAGACCTGCCTCAGCTGAAATTTAGCCTTCTTTGAAGCTCTGCTGGTAATTCAGTCCTGATCCTCTTCTTCAGCTATGATTGCTTTCCAACTGTGGGAGTGAACATTTTCTTTAAATGTTGCCAAGGAGGTCTTCTTATTGTTACCCTTTGCTTTAATTTGTTGGTTAATAACTTGAGCCTGTTTTTTTTTTTTCCTCCTCAATCAGCAGTGCTTAGCAACAGCCAACCAATTCCTCAATCCTTATAGTTGCTGTTTCTTCCTACTTCTGAAATACCCTGGATATTCTTCCAGCTCTTGAGCTCCTTCCATTTGCATTCCATCATTGGTTAAAGGCAGGGGATTGCACCAGCTTTCCAAGGACTGTTAGTACTCTACCTATCACCAGTGAGGGTTCTCACTGTGAACCAGCTGGAAAATGATTGAACTCCAGAATCTCCATCTTTAAAGTCTGCTTCCTAGGAACACTTCTGACATCAATGGTCTTACATTGGGTTCCCCAGAGCAAAGCTTGAGGGGTATGTTCTAAGGACAAAGGGACTATCAAGCAAGACTGTGGTTTAAATAGAGACTATCTTCATTCTGATCCTATGAAACACTCTGAAGGATAAATAACATGACACGACTAATCCCACATTGAGACAAAGAGGCCAGCCTTATGTATCCCATGCAAGCAGGTTATTAGCCAAGTCAGTCTTGATGGGGGAGAAGAAGAGGCATAGACAAATGGCTCCCATTTGGTGCAAAGCATGTCTCTGGAACAGGTGAACTATTTGTTGTCATCTCTATCACTCACAGCAAATAGGAGATGGTATAACCAGTGGAAGGGATCTAGGTAGACATCAACAGCATCTACTATAGCAGTGAAGAGCTATCATGATCTGCAAGTGATTAGCAAATTCTTTGAGTTATTCTGTATCCTCCTTGATAACTGTTTGGAAGTCTTTCCTAGGCTTGGGAAGGAAGATTTTTTATCTTCTCTCCTTTTCAGTGGATTATTTTCAATGCAACTGGTCATAGATTCCATATTGTCTGCCCAACATATAGGACCCCTAATGCAAATGAGATTTCCCCTCCTTGTCCTGTTCACTCTTAGAGTCTCCACTAACCCCTGGTCAGTTACATCTTTTTCTTCCTCCTTTTCACCTTTACTCTTACTCTATAATGGTGAGGGATGTATCTCTTTTTAGATATATTTTCCTACTTACAATAGCATTGTGGTAGGAAAATAATGCTTTGCCATTTCGTTTTTCATGTGCAAATGAGAATGTCCCTATTCTAATATGTACTATTTCTGAAAAGAGGTCAGTAATAAAGGAAAAACGGAAGTACTGATCCAAAAACAATGCACAAATGTTTAAGAGTGAGAGTTTGGTTTCCTATGTTTTCATTCTGAGTTTGGGAATTTGCATTTCTTGATGAAGAAAAAAAAAGTGTAACCTCAACCCAGGGCTTTAGTGCTTTTGAGGGGTCTAGAAATAAATCATTGTCTCCCTGAATTGACCTGAGGCAGTTTACAATGAGAAGCACCCTGTTCCTCTTTACTTTCCCCAACTCAGCATACCACTGTTCTGTGCTCCACTTGATAAAAAAGTGATGTGTGCAAAAGTGTTTTGAAAACTGTAAAAATAAATCCATACAGAAATGAGGCATTGTTGTGGCTTGCAATAAACCTCTCCAAAGTTGGCAATGAAGTTGTCTCTTTCCTTATATCCCATTTCCCCCCATATCTAAATCCTTTGCTCCAGCCTGACTCTTTCTCTTGCTTGTAACAGAATGCCTCCTTCACTTTTGAACTTCCAGTTTTTGAAATTTCACCCATGATTCTAGGACTTGGGTTTGAACTTTACTTTGAGGAAGCAAATTTTGATACTCTAGACATTAACATGGAGGATGAATTTCCCTGTGGGCAAAATGGTGACAGAAACTTGGGGACTTCAACTATTGTGCACTGAAGTTCCTTCCTCTAGGGAACCATCTCTGACAGTGTTCTCAGAGTGTGGTCTCCAGGTCAGAGTATCAGTATCACCAGGGAGATTGTTAAAAACGAAAATGCTTTGCAGAACCCTACATCTAAGCTATGGAATTGGCTTAAGTGCCCACTAACAGATAGATGGAGAAAGAAAATATGGCATATTCACACAATGGAATATTATTAGTCAACTATGAAGAAAAATGAAATCCTGTCATTTGCAGTGAAATGGATGGAACCGGAGAACATCATGTGACATGAAATAGGCCAACACCGAATGAATATGATGTGTTCTCTCACATATGGAAACAATAACAACAACAACAACAACAACAAAAGTGGACTTGGAAGTAGAATAGTGATTACTAGGGAATAGGAAGGGTGATGGGCGTGGGACAAGAGTGGAAGAAGGGTGATTGGTTATGATTTAATATATGCTGTATGAATGTATGGAAATGTCACATTGAACCCCATTAATATGTACGATTAGTATGCACTAATAAAACACAGATACGTAAACACATGGGAACTCTGGGTGTGGTGTCCTGCAATCCATGTTTTAATAAACCTTCCAGGTAATTCTGAAAGCTACAATGTTTGAGAACCTTTGTCAGAGGGAGTCTCTTACTGATCACATTTGATGCCACACTGCTGTCCTCAGGGGATGCTCTCCAATTTTAGTACGTCAGACCACAACAAACCTTAATTTTTATGGCACAGCATTTAAACTAACTTTCCTAATGGCTTGGCCATAATAAAAGGGACATAAATTCCCAGTTTATTGTGTAATTGGAAACAGCGATTCATAATATATGCAAATGTATTCTGCTAGTTAAAGCACCAATTTTGTAGTCAGGCAAACTAGACCTTGATTCCAACTTGTCACTTAATCATGTTGATATGAAGGTTCTGCACCTGTGAAATGATAGCAATAATAATACCTACCTTTCAAGACTGCTGGGAATTAAGTAGGTAATGATGGTAGAGCAACTCAAAGTGTCTTACTCATAGAAGGTGATCATTAAAGAGTAATAAGTCACTGTTGAGCTCAGCCATCATCAATTCATGGTTCCTAAGCCACTGCCACAGGGCGTGGAACACTTTTTACTCTTAAAATTCAGATGTCTGTAAGCATGCCTTGGGTCCTTGGAGGACTAACCAAAAGAGATGCAGGAATTCTCTCCTCCATGTATGACTCCCACAGTCCACACTGTAATTCATTCTCTGAAAACCTATCACCTAGGCTGTGGTTTCTGGCAAACATCAGGTCCATGCCCAGCATTTACATGGCTTGGAGCAAGGGTACAAATTGGAGTCTCATGTGGTCTGTATTTATATTTTTATTCTACAGAGCAGGTTATAAAACATGTTATCCTCTGCATAGGCAGAATAACAGCCACCACAATCTCTAGAATCTGTGAACGTGTTAACCTTACATGATAAAAGGAGTTGGCAGATGTGAAACTAATAACCCTTCTATCTTCATAACAACAAGAATTTCTGAATTTGTACAAATGTTTTTATGATTATACGTTGATGAAATATCAGTGATGACTGGATTTAATGATTATTTTGTATAGCAATGTCATTGAATGATTCAGAGATATTTGAATGAATAACCAAAAAGATATGATTTGTTAATTTTTAAGTTCCAAACACTTATTTTTCTTGCCTTTAGTTTAGCATAAATCCTAAGTGAGATTTCTTTTTCTTTTTCTTTTCTTTTTTTTTTTTGTAGACAGTATTGCCAAACTAGGTCACTTTTCTTGAACTATTTTAGTTCTGGGATAGTTTTAAAAATTGATTTCAATTTGGAGAAATGGCTCTACCAAGGCAGTAGCAACCGAATGGTAATTAAATTTCTTGAAGAGTACTTGGATTCAGAAATAAACTGCTAGTTTTTATGTCAGGTCTACACATTTTAATGAGGTCATATATGATACATTGTTATGATCTTGGGAATATTACCAGCAAATATTTAATTTGATTAAATAGATTTTTGGGATATGATTTTCAATAACCATAAAGCAATATTGAGATGCTTCAAGTTCTACTCTGATCCCCTCCTCATCTTTTCAGTTCTGGGGGATTAAAAGAAAAATTTTAAAAAATAGAAGTATACTGCTTAATTTGTTCAACTCTCTGATTTCATTTAACAGATATATAACTATGTCTAAAAGAGCCAGAATATAATCTCAACATTTATTTGTGCATGAATCTTCTCCTTCATGCTCCTCCTGCCCACATTTTTATTTTCTTTTTCTAACTTTTAAATAATTTATCTGAATGTCACTTTGTTGGATATTTCATATGCAAAAAATTCAAAAACACTTTTTATTTTTTAAATGAAGTAACCAAACCTAGATCTGTTTGTATTTTTGTAAGCTTTTGCTGAGTTATTAATAGCAAGCCAGTTCACACAGCTCCAATTTCTGAGTGCCTTGAAAACTATGAAGGGGAACATAGAGAGATGTAAGATAATGGAGTTTAGCACTTCTGGACAAAATGATATGTTGTTATGCAAGAATCCATGGCATTTCTTCCATCTTAGAGGTCAGATTTGAGTAATTAATTTGCCTTTCCTTTTTATCTTAATCCTTCCCTATATGCTGAAGCCACGTCTGTATAAGATGCCAATTTGAGCATAGCCCATAAATAAACCTTCAGGCATTGACACCCAATGGCCTTTTGTTCCGAGAACTGGGACACAAGATGTAGAGAAGTGTTTTTTGGAGCGTGGGCAGTTTAAGATATGCTCTGTGATACCAAGGTTGGTATTGGGGAACATAACTTATTATGGGACAGTGCATTCTTTTTTAAAAAAAAAATAATTTTTTTTTAGATGTCGATGAACCTTTATTTTATTCATTTACTTATATGCGGTGCTGAGAATCAAACCCAGTGCCTCACACATGCTAGGCAAGTGCTCTATCACTGAGCCATAACCCCAGCCCCCTAGACAGTGCATTCTTTACTCACAGAAATTTGTCTTCCTCCTATTACCTGAAAAAGGACTACAGCAACCAAGGTATATTCTATTAGTGTATCCCAAATTTGCATCAGTAACAATAAGATCTGGGATTTAAGTCCAGGTCTGCTTCACATTGATCTCATATTGACTCATATTTGACTTCTTTGGGAGAAGATTCCTGATTCTCTTTTGAACATTGTATGCATATTTCTGATGTTACAAGTAACACCTGTATTTAATTTTTTATTGGATTGCATGCTAGTCTTTTACTTATCTTATTTCCTTGAGGGCAGGTATTGGATTTTTTCCTACATTTTTTATTGTTGTTTTGTAGTTATACATAATGATGGTATTTGTTGTTAAATGTGCATACATGCACACAATATAACAAATATAATTTGACCAATATCACTCCCTAGCATTTTCCCTCTCACTCCCTACCTCTCACCCCTTGGTTCCTTTTCTCTACTGATCTCCCTTTGATTTTTAGGAGATCCACCCTGACCTTTGTTTTTCTTTTTCCTTTTTAGCTTCTGCATATGAGAGAAAACACAGGACCCTTAACCTTCTTTGACTTATTGCACTTAACATGATGGTCTCTAGTTCCATCCATTCTCCTGAAAATGCCATAATTTCATTTTTTGGTATGGCTTAATGAAAATTAATTGTGGATATATACCACATTTTCTTTATCCATTCATTTGTTGATGGATACCAAGGCTGGTTCCATAGTCTGGCTATTGTGAATTGTGTTGCTGTAAACATAGGTATGCACATTTCACTGTAGGAAGATGACTAATTAGTGATCTTCAGGGTAAATACCCAGGAGTGGTAGAGCTGGGTCATATGGTGGTTTCATGTCTAGTGTTTTGAGGAATCTCCATCCCAATGTCCATAGCAGTTGTACTGATTTATCCTCTTACCATCAGTGTAAAAGTATTCCTTTTTCTCTACATTTTCTCTAGCATTTATTATGAATATGATGCTGGGGATTGAACGCAGGGCCTTGTACATGATAGGCAAGCACTCTACCAACTGAGTTATTTTCCCAACCCCCAGAATTTATTATTATTTTTATTCTTGATACAAATATCAAGGAGGCAGATATTGTGTTTTACTTTTTCCTGCATTTCTGAAGCTCCACAGATTGTATTAGGAGTTGAATATGGTATAATAAGGAAGCTTTAGATTTTAAAAAAGAAACCCAGTACCATTTTATTTCAGCAAATATAGCACCATAAGTATGGGCATGACATTTAGAAGCCATTCAAATGTCTTTAGGTCTCTGATGAATGGCCACTGGGATGTTTTAAGAGAACTCTTGAAAAAATTCCATAGTTTTCTTCAGTAATTTATTCAAATATGGGCCATTCATTATTGTCAGCAAATTCTGTCTGATATTTAACCTGACGCAGTAACCTGTAAATGACACACTGAGGCCCTGAGAGAGTTGCTGGAATTGTCAAGAGTTTCATTCTTACGACTGGGGTGTATTTAAGGCTTAAGAAAGTCTTAGCCCAGCATATTTTAAAGGTCAGTATTTTTAGCTTCTTGGGAAAATGGTCTTGTGTTAATTCACAAAACAAAAGGTGTTGGTTTAAACTATGAGTTCATAGCACCTCGAACACCGTTTCGCAGTCTCTGAAGCCTGTCAGCCTTTATCCTTCTCAAGCAAAATCACTCTTTGTTCTATGTTCTCAAAGCTACTCTCTTTAACTCATACCACAAACATCTACTGGCCGTGTGTGCGTGTACACACAGCCCTTTTCAATGCTATTTTAGGTGTGTGCGTGTGTGCGCACACACATACACATACACACCTGTGCAATGCTATTTTAAGTGTGATATAGAAAGTGGTATAGATCAGAGTTTCTTGAATTTTTGAAGATTTCCTTTTTGGGTCTTTCTTGTGAGATAGTGAACTTGAGTAAATGCTTGTGAACTATGTGAACGATAAAGGAGAGAATGAGTCAAGTTCTACCTTCAGGTGGAGCTTGAAATAACCTTGCTACCTTGCTATTCATTATTTTGAATGTTCTATAGATACCTGTCTCCTGATAACCTATTATACAAGAGTGATGGTGCAGGTGTGATTGCTGCTTGAGAGGTATGTATTCTTCCAACCTTACCAGGAAACACCAAATTATTTTTCAAAGTGATTGAAAATTTGCACTATCACCACAGTGCATAAAAGTTCCTATTTATTTGCACACGCTCTGGTCCTTCACATTGTTAGACTTCTTAATTTTTGCCAATCTAGTCAGTGCATAATGATATCTCTCCTGGCTTTAATTTGTGTGTATGGAATTACTAATGAAATTCAGCAATTTTCAAGTGTTTATTTGCCATTTGTTTTATTTTCTGGAAGAAGCCCATGAATGTGTTTTGTCTGCTTTTCTATATTTTTTCTCATTGATTAGTGATTTGTAGGCATTGATAAAATATGTTTGAATACAAATATTGTGTCAGTTGTAGGTGCTATAAATATCCTATTCTGGGCTGGCTTCTTTGAATTTTCTTCATAATGTTTCTTGACAAATAAGAGTTCTTAATTTTTGTGTAGTTGAATTTGATGAATCTTTTGTGTAGTCAATGCTTTGTGTTTAAGAAATCCTTTCAAACTTGAGTCCAGAGGATTTTCTTTTAAATTTTCTCTAAATGTTTTAAGATTTAAACATTTAAACTTAAAAATCTGAGGTTTAGGATTTCAGTCCTTGACCCATCCTTCTTTCAGTAGTCTGCAGTGCCATCTCTGTCATCTCTGAAGACTCCATTTGCACAGGGCTGTTTATGGGCTCTTTATTCTCATTTGTTTGGCCTGTGTGTTTGTCCCTGAGCCTAATTAGTAATTTATGTCTATAAGCAACACCTCTCCCACCCTGCCCCTTTATTCTTCAGAAATGGCGAGTTATTCTTGGTCTTCTGCTCATTCATGCAGATTTTAAAATCATCAGTTAAATTTTATGAAAACCTATGAGGATTTTGATTGTAATTACAATGACTCTCTGGAGCCATTGTGGAGAATTGGTATTTTTTGTTGTATTTGAGCCTTCCTATCCATTTACACACTATATTTTTCCAGTTTTTCAGGTTGTTTAAAAATCTTTACTAAAGATTTATAATTTTGACATAGATCTTTCACCTTTTGTTAGATTTAGTTCTAGGCATTCCTTACTTTTGCTGTTATTGTGAATAGGATCAATTTGCTGTGAAAATGAAAATAAAATTAGATTTTGTATTTTGACTTACTGCTGGCTCCTTGTTACCCTATTATTATTTAGAATAACTTGTCTAGAATTTTCTTTGCTTTACACATAGACCTTTTTCTGTAAATATTGTTCCTTCCTTTCCAATCTTTATACTTTAAATTTCTTTTTCTTGTGATTACATTGGTTGTTCAGTATAGAGTTGGAAAAAAAAAAAAACAATGTATAAGATAGACTTGTTTTCACTGTAAAGGAGATTGATGTTATTATTAAGAATTATGTCTGTTATAGGCCTTCTGTAAATGTGAGGCTATGGAAGTTTCTGTGAATTCCTCATTTTATAAAAATTTTGTTATATTATATTATATATATATATATATATATCACTGCATAATAATCAAATCAGGGTAATATTCATTTCCATTTCTTTGAACATTAGTCATTTTCATGTGTTGAGAAATTTGTACTCTTCTAATCATTTTGAAGTGTATTATACTATTCTGACCTATAGTTACTCTACTCTGCTAAAGAAGAGTCAGAATAATTCCTTCACTCTGTATTTTGCTACCTCTTATTGAACTTATTTCTGTCCCCCTTCCCTCTAGTTTCTTGTGACTACTAGTCTTCCTAATCTCTAGTGACCACTTTTGTTTTCTGTTGTGCAAGACTGACTTATTACTTTCCACAAAGGAGTGATAACATGTGGCATTTTCCTATGTCTGGCTTATTTAACTTAACCTAATATCCTCCAGTTCTACTCATGTTACTGAAAATGACAGAATCTAATTTTTTATAGCTGAATAGTATTCCAATGTGTATATATATACCATATTTACTTATTCATTTATCCACTGAAGAGCATGTGGATTGATTTTATATTTTAGCTATTGTGTATGGTGCAATAACCATGATATTGAAAGTATCATTTTGGTAAGATAATTTTATCTCCTTTGAATATGTACTCAGTAGTGAGATTGCTGGTTTGGTAGTTCTATTTTTAGTGTTTTGAGAAATCTCCATACTGTTTTCCATAGATCTGTACTAATTCACATTTCCAATAGTATACAAGAATTTCCTTTTCCTGACATCCTCATGAGGATTTATTATTTTTTGTGCTTTTGTAGATAATCATTGTAACTAGGGTAAGATGGTATGTCATTGTGATTTTGATTTGCATTTTTCTGATTAGTGAGACTGAACATTGTTTTGTATTTGTTGGCCCACTTTAATTGGATTATTAGTATTGTTATTTGCTTTTTTTCTTGATATTCAGCTTTTTGAGTTCCTTATATATTCTGGATGTCAATTCCTTGTCAGATGAATAATTTGCAAATAGTTTCTCTTATACTATAAGTTGTCTTTTAATTCTCTTGATTATTTCTTTTGATGTGCAGAGGTATTTTCCTTTGGTACAATCCTATTTGTTTATTTTTACTTTAGCTGCTTGTCCCTTTGGGGCCCTAACTAAAAATACATCATTACATATATCAATATCTTGAAATGTTTCCCCTATGTTTTTTTTAATTAGTTCACAATTTCAGGTTTGACATTTATGTCTTCTATCAATTTTGAGTTGATTTTTATATACAGTGAGAGTAGGGGATCTAGTTTCATTCTTATGCATACGTATAACCTGTTTTTCCAGCATCATTTATTGAAGACTTTGTTTTTTCTCTTTGAATGTTCTCAGTGCCTTTGTCAAGAACCCGTTGACTGTATGAATGTGGGTTAGTTTTTGAGTACTCTACTCTGTTCCACTGGCCCACGCATCTGTGCTAGTACCATAGTATTTATGCTAGTACCATGCTTTTTTAGCTATATAGCTTTGGAGTATGTTTTGAAGTCATATATTGTGATGCCTCCAGCATTTTTTGGTTCAGGATCACTTTGGCTAATATAGGTCTAATATGGTTTTGCATGGATTTTAGGATTGCTTTTTTATTTCTGTGAAAAAAGTTGTGGGTGTTTTGATGGAAACTGCACTGACTGCAGTTTGCTTTAGGTAGTGAGGTCATTTTAACAACATTGATTCTTTTGATACATGAATATGGGATAACACTCCATATTTTTTTGTGTGTCCTCTCTAATTTCTTTTCTCAGTGTTTCATAATTTTCATTGTAGAAATCATTTAGTCAATTTTTTTTTTTAAATTTTGGGGGAGTCTTGGGGACTAATCTCAGGATGCTTTACCACTGAGCCACATCCCCAACCCTTTTTAATTTTTAAAATTTTGAGACAGGGTCTTACTAAGTTACGTAGGACCTCCCTAAATTGTTGAGGCTGACTTTGAACTTGTGATCCTTCTGCTTCAGCCTCCTGAGTTGCTGGGATGACAGGTGCGCACCACTATGCTAAGCAGCAATCATTTTCTTTCGATATTTTGAATATATTATCCCATTCTTCTGTGACCTGTAAGATTTCTGCATAGGAATGTACTACAGGTCTAATGGGCCTTCCCTTATATATGACTTGATAATTTTCTCATGCTGTTTCTGGGATTCTCTTTCTGCCTTGTACTTTTGACATTTTAACTATACATTATGTCTTGTGAAGAACTGTTTTGTTTGAATCTGAATGAAATTTTTGTGTGCTTCTTAAATCTGAATGTCAACTTCCCTTTGAAGAGTTGAGAATTTTTGGCTGTTATTTCATGAAATATGTTTTAATGTGTTCCCCCTTTTCTTTATCTTCTGGAATTCTCATAATGTGAGTATTTGTTTACTTAACAGTGTCCCATCAGAATTGGAGGTTTTCTTTATTTTTTGAAATTGTTTTTTCTTTTTTTTTCTTGTTTGTGTTAATTCAAAAGACCTGTTCTCATATTCAGAAATTCTTTCTTTTGCTTCTTTTAGTCTGTCATAGACACTCTCTATTGTATATTTTTATTTTATTGTCTAAAGTTTTTATTTTCCAAGATTTCTAATTAGTGTATATATATATATATATATATATATATATATATATATTAGTTGTAGTTGGACACAATACCTTTATTTTATCTATTTTTATGTGGTGCTGAGGATGGAACCCAGCACCTCGCAGTAGTATAGGTAGGCAAGCACTCTACCACTAAGCCACAACCCCAACCCCTCTAATTAGTTGTTTGTTATGATTTCTGTCTCCCTGGTGAACTTTACATTCATACCCCAAATTGTTTTTCCAGTTTCTTTGTATTATTTGTATTCTCTTGCATCTCCCTGAGTTTACATAGGTTCATTATTTTAATTTTTTTTCAGGCACTTTATAAATTTCCTTCAAACCAAGATCAGTTTCTGGAGAATTATTGTTCTTCTTTGGAGATATCATGTTTCCTTTCATGTTTCTTGTGTCCTTACTTTGATGTCTACACATCTGGAATAACATTTGTTTCTTTCAATTTTATGAAGTAGCTTTGGTAGGAATTTTTTTTTTAAGTTCAGATGGGATATAAGATGCCAATTGAAATAGGTGCCTTGGGTTTGGTTATAGGGGAGCTCAAAAGTATAGTCTTTATTTGATTTCTTTACCTTTGATTGATATCAGCAGTGTCTATTAATGCCTCAGTAGCCTAGACTGCAGTAATTCATGGAAGTAGTTGTATGACTTTGCAGTGGACGTAGGCTTCCAAAGGTGTATGTTTTTAGGTTCCTCAGAGATGAATCCTGATGGCATTGAGGCTTGTGACAGCAGTTTCTATACTGTTGGTTGTGTGGAATATGGAGAGAACTGTCCCCAGATCCCTCAAGGAAAGTATAGATGATGCCAAGAGTCATGGCACTAGAAGTCATGATCCTTGGGTCTCATGAGTGAAAGAGCCCTTCCCTAGGACACTTGGGATGAATATGGGTGATATCTGGGCCTGTGACATCAGCAGCTGCAGTTCTGGATTCAAAGAATCAGACAGAGCCTTTCCCAGATCCCATGGGATGAGCACAGGTGGTGCTGGGATCTGTGGTACTGGTATCCATGTTCTTGAAAATTTGGAACACAAAAGAGACCTGACCTGGGTCCTGTGTGGGTTATTACAGTTGGTTCTGAGGTTTGTAGTGCTGTTAGCAGATTTTATGGCACTATGCAATCCAGATGATACCTTCTTCAGGTTCCAGGGAACAAGCACAAGAAGTGCTAGAACTTTTGGCACCAGCAGTTGTGGTCCAAAGTCTTTGGGTTATGGAGGAGATGTGCCCTAGGTGTTCAGGTCATGTGCAGATAATGATTGGACTGGTATCCACATTCTTAGAGGAGGGGAGACCTTCCTTAGGTCTGGGCTTTTGTCTTTGGAATCTGTGGTCCTGATGCTGCAAGGTGTGGATAGGAATGTTCCTAGGTCATAAGGGAAAATATTTGGTGGGGACAAAGCTTGTGTCCTTGGAACCAAGAATCTTAGTGGGCCTTTTTTCCCAGTCTTCAGGGGCATGTTTGAGTGATGTTTAGGTTTTTCCACCAACAACTACTGTCCCAAGGCTGAGGACTGACAAGGAGACCTTCCCTAGCGCTTTCAAGGTGAGTGCATGTGTTGGTGGCGGCAGAGAGGGGATTGGGGACTTTGGAAGCCATGTTCCTGGTGCTTTAGAGAACAGCTTTAAGCTATCCCAGCTCCTGATGGACAGAGTTGGGGGAAACTAAGACTGCAGTAGGGGCTATAGTCCCAAAGTTATGGTCTGTGGAGAAGACCTTTCCTAGGTCTTCCCACTGGAGTAGTGTTGGTGGGATTCAGGTTGGTGGTTAAAGCAGCGGATGGTCCTGAAGGTGCAGGATGCTGAGGGGACTGTCTTCTGCCCAGTGAGATGTGCCCTGGTTCCAGGCTTCTTGCAGAGTTAAACATTTACACTGCAGATTCTTAAGCCAAGATGGTGCCTGACAGTAACTATTGTAGTGTAAGTTTGGTGAGGGGGTTTGGGGGAGGTCCAAAGTGAGCACTCCTTTGGAGCAGAGGAGTCACTTTTAGACCAACAGCTCCTCAAACTGGGTTTGAAGCTTGCAAGGATTGTGGAATTCTGCAGTTAAGACTGCAGTCTGCTACTGTGATTGGGGTTGATGGCACTTTCTTAGTTAAGGAGTAGCAGGTTCTCTATCATTTTCAGGGTCAAAGTTGCAAATTTCTTTTTTTTCCCCCTCTAATTGGCTGTTTCTGAGTCTGGTAATTAGGGTTTTCTCTAATTTCCAAAGTACTCCCTTTTTCATTTTTCTTGAAATACAGTTTCTCTTTTCCTGCCTTTCCCTATTTGTAATACAGTTGAGCAAAGGGCACTTCCATCCATTCAGTCTTCTTGGCTCCTATTACCTTTTTAATCTCAGTTGTATCTGCAATTACTTTCCTGTTTCCATTTCTAATATTGTTTGTTGGTGCACTTTCTTTTTCTTGCTCCATCATGTCAGAACTTTATCTAATTTTAGTCGTTTCAAAGAAACACTCTCTACTGTATCTTTGTTTTCTGTTTCATTGATGCATGTCTTTGTCTTTGACATTTCCATTCTAATTTATCTACATTAACTTTTCTTTTTATAATTTCTTTTTTAAAAATTTTTAATATTTATTTTTTAGTTTTTGGTGGACACAATATCTTTATTTTATTTTTATGTGGTGCTGAGGATTGAACCCAGCACCCCACGCATGCCAGATGAGCGGGCTACCACTTGAGCCACATCCCCATCCCCATTTTTCTAATTTCTTACGTTAGGTGTTTGGCGTATGTATTTCCGGCTTATTTTCTTTTGTAATTTCAGTGGGGTTTTTTTGTACTTATACTTATTTTTATTATTATTTTCAAATGCTTTTATTATACAATATAATTATACATAATAATGGGGTTCAATTTAACATCATCCCACATGCATGGAATTTAATTTGCTCCATTTTGTCCCTAGTGCTTCTTCTTTTTCTCTCCTTCCCCCTCTTTCTATTCCCTGTTCTCTACACTAGTGACTTTCCATCTGCGTCTTTATTTTTAATTGGTGTTTTATAAATATCATAAAGGTGGAACTTACTGTGGTATATTCATATATGTACATAACATAATTTGTCAAATAATTTATTTTCTGTTTCCTCCTTTTCCCCATCCATGATTCCCCCTTAATTTCCTTCCTTTTTCCACTGATCTTCCCTCTGTTTTTTTTTTTAGATCACACCTCTCTCCCTTTTCCCTTATTTTGCTTTACTTTCTGCATAGAAAAAAAACATTTAATCCTTTGCTTTCTGAGTCTGACTTATTTCACTTAGCATTATGTTCTCCAGTTACATATTTTTTTTGTGTGTGTATGTATACATACACACACACACACACACACACACACACACACATATATATATATCTATCTCACACTTTCTTAATTCTTTCATCTGTTAATGGGTACCTAGGCTGGTTCCATAACTTGACTATTGTGAATTGCTTTGCTATAAACATTTATGTTCCTGTATCACTATAGTATGCTGGTTTTAGTTCTCTTGAGGAATGGGTTATCTGGGTCATATGTTGTTTTTTCCCCTAGTATTTTGTAGAATGACCATGCAGCTTTCTGAAATAATTGTACTAATTTGCAGTCCTACCAGCAATGTGTAAGTATACCTTTTTCTCCACATCTACCCCAACGTTTATTATTGTATGTGTTCTTGATAATTACCATTCTAACTGGAGTGAGATAAAATCTCAATGCCATTTGGATTTCCATATTTCTGATGTCAGGAATGTTGAGTATTTATTATTTATTTATTTGTTAGGCGTTTATATTTCTTCCTTTGAGAAGAGTCTATGTAGTTCTTTTGCCCATTTATTGATTGGTTGTTTTGGTGTTAAGTTTTTTGAGTTCTTTATGTATTTTGGATTTTAATCCCCTGTTGGAGGAATAGCTGGCGAAGAGTTCTCCCATTCTGTAGTCTCTCTTCATGTTTTTAATCATTTTCTTTGCTGTGTAGAATCATTTAATTCACTTGTTGATTCTTTGTTTCAGTTCTTGAATTTTAGGAATTTTGTGCCTGTGCCAATATGCTGGGGTATTTTTTGACCCTCTGTGTTCTTCTAGCTATTGCAAAGTTTCTAGTATAATTCCTAGGTCAAAATTTCTAGTGTAATTTTAGGAATTTTATTTCTTGAATTTTAGGAGCTTGGTGCCTATGTCAATAAGCTGGGGTGTTGACCCATGTTTCTTCTGTCAGTTGCAAAATTTCTAGTGTAATTCCTAGGTCTTTGATCCATGCTGGTTTGACTTTTGTGCATAGTGAGAGATATGGACCTAGTTTCTTTCTCCTACATATGGATATCTGGTTTTCCCAGTACCATTATTTGAAAAATTATTCTCCAATATATATATTTTGGGCAACTTTGTCAAGTATCAGATGACTTTAACTGTGTGGGTTTGTTTCTGTGTCTTCTCTTTTATTCCATTGGTCCTCAGGTCTATTGTGATGCCAATATCATACTGTTTTTGTTACTGTAGTTCTGCAGTATAATTTGAGATCAGGTATTCTGACACCTATAGTGTCACTCTTCTTCCTCAGGATTGTTTTACCTATTCTTTTTAAATCATGCAAATGAATTTTATCACTTTTATTTTTCTAGTTTTGAGAAGAGTTTCATTGATATTTTAATGGGGAATTCATTGAATCTGTTTAATGCAGTTGGTACTATGACCATTTTGACAATATTAATTCTGCCTGTCTAAGAACATGGAAAATCTTTCCATCTTTTAAGGTCTTCTTCAATCTGTTCAGTGTTCTATAGTTTTTATTGTAGAGGCATTTTGCCTCCTTGGTTAGACTTATTCCCATTTTAATTTTTTAAAATTTTTTAGGTAATTGTGAATGGGATAGTTTTTCTGATTTGTTTATCAGCAGATTCACTATTGAAATACAGGAAAGCTATTGATTTATGAAGGTTGATCTTGTGTCTTGCTACTTTGATGAATTTGTTTATCAGCTCTCAAAGTCTTCTGGTGGAGTTTTTTGGGTCTTCTAGATATAGGATCAAGTCATTAGCAAACAGATAGTTTGACTTCTTCTTTTCCTGTTGGAATACCTTTAATTTCCCTCTCTTGTGTTATTGCTCAGGCTATAGTTTTAAGAACTGTAGTGAATAGGAGTGGTAAGAGTGAGCATCCTTGTCTTGTTCCTGATTTTATAGGAATGCTTTCCGTTTTTCTTTATTCAGTGTGATTTGGCTTTGGGTTTGTCATATAGAGCCTTTATAATGTTGAGGTCAATTCCTTTTCTACCTAGTTTATCCAGGGTTTTAAACACAAATGGCTGCTGGATTTTGTCAAAGGCCTTTTCTTTATCTATTGAAATGATCATATGATTCATGTCCTTAATTGTATTTATGTGGTGAATTAAATTTATTGATTTGTTTATGTTGAACCAACGTTCATCCCTGGGATGAAATTCATTTATCATGGTGTGCTATCTACTCTGTTTGTGTGTGTTTTAATATAGATTCTCTATTTTTTGGGTGTAAAATTATATATGTGTATGTATTTGTGTGTATATTTTGTTCAAATTTCCTCTTGTTAATTTTTTGATCTGTATGTAATTGAGATTTGGTGGAAATCATCCATTCTGATGGTGATGTGTCTTTGTAGTTCTATCAATTTCAATTGGTGAATTTTGAAGTTATTTTTTACTCGAATATAACTTTATAATTCTTACATATTCTTAATATACTGAACTTTCATCACTACACAGTAATTATAATGATAATAATGCTATTGTATTTGCCTCTATCTTCTCTATTTCTTTGTTTTGGTTTTATTGTTTTCTAGCTCATGTTTCTCTTATAAATAGTAGATATATGAAATATGTTTTTGATTTTATTTTTTAAATTAATCCTATTTTAAACAGATTCTTAATCTGCTCATATTTATCATGAGTATTGGTATCGTTGGGCTCGTTTCTCTCATGTTACTTTCATTTTCTGTTCTCTTTTCCTAAGCATTTTTACTTCCTTTTTATTTGGATTGATTAAAAGTTTTTTTCTTAATTTTATTGTCTGCCTTCCACTCTTTTCTGGCAGTGATTTTTAAACCATTGCTTTCCAAAAAGCCTTTCACCTCAGACATGTCCTTGATTCACATGCTGTTTCAGCTCTCATTTTTTAAATAATTGCTACACATTTGATACCCTCATTATTTCCTTCTGTATGTATTTCATTTAAGTTATGCATTTCTCATTTTGTTTGCCTCTACTCTTGTAGTTTTCATATTAGATCTGTCACCCTGGGATCATTTTTACCTTCTGAAGTATGTTCTTCAACTTTCCTTGAGTGAAAGTTTGAAGGTGTCGACAACTCAGTTTCATTGGTCTGAATTTGTCTTTACTTTCTTCTTTTTTAGAAAGCTTACTTTGCTTGATTCACAATATTAGGTTGACAGTCATTTTTCTTCGCCAGTTCCACCTACTCTTTCCTAGTTTTCATGTTGTTCAGAAACATGATCTCTAGTCTAACAATCTGTTTTTTGAAGCCATCTATCATTTTTGCTTCAACTGCTTTTATTTATAGAATCCTAACCTTTTTGTTTTGAGATAATTAAAATTATGGATTCACATGTATTTGTGTACACTTTACCTAGTCTACTTGTGACCTAATTCCCCCAAAGATAATAACATCTTGCAAAACTACAATGCAATATCACTAAGATTTTATTCTTTACTCTTTTAAAAATTTCAAGCCTAACAATTCTGAATTCTGTTTTGGATATTCCAAAACCCATAAGCATTAGATTTGTCAATATCCTGACTTTTACTTATCACAGCTTGCTACCTAATATGTTTTCTGACATTTTAATGTGTATTTAATACTTGATCTTATTGTGTGGGAATCCTGAGGGCCTCAACCGAGGTTGCTTCCCTCTGTGTCTGTTGTGCCAGGATCTAGGAGGTGTCTAGAACTAGCTCCATTTTAAGACCCTTAGAGCCAGGCTTGCTGAAGGAACCACAGGCTTGGTTCCTCCCACTCAGTATCCTACTGCCAAGGTATTGTGATCACCTTCACTGTTCACTGTATTGGGTTGCTGTCCCAGTGTAAGGATTGTTTGTTTTATTAGGTAGGGTAGGGTTTATAAGCACAGTACTATATTACAAATGTAGTCCTATGAAGAACCTGGCTGCTTTATAAAAGAAAGTTGGTAAAGTCTAGTTTACCATGTTGCTGGGAGCAGAAGTTCTGGAGAGAAGGTGATGATGTTTGTTAATCTATGGAGTGACTATTAAAAAAATTGTGTCGTATCTACAGTGCATGTTTTGGAGAGTCACAATATTCTCTCTAGGTTCTTGTCCAGGACTTGAGTACACATTTCCTTAGCTGTTGGGAGTGTAGGCTTCTACATATGATCCTTATCCTCTCTAACTTGCCTTTGTCAGAAGAGAATGGCAATGCCCAATGACTGACGATTGTGTATGTCTGACTATGCACCTTCAATTCAGAACGCCACTCAAAGAACACCCTAGTTTATAGATCCCTGTGGAGTTGACGGAGCCAACTGGTCTATGTCACAGTTCAGTGTCTCTGCAAATCCTGCTCCCCACATGCAGCTCTATCTCAGGTCTATTTTCCTGGGAGAACTTGACCTAAATTAATCTTTCTTTTAAAATTGTTCTAGCACTAAGATGGCTCCTTTCTCCCTCCAGAGTAATATTTAAAATATTTGCACCAAGTCATGAATTTCAGTCCTGGAAACCATATAGAAGTAATCTAGTATAATATTCTAAAATGAAAAATTGGATTCTAGAGTTTAAGTAATTCACAAAAGGTCACCAACTTGTTCTGTTGTCTCATTTTTGTTTCTCCAAACAAAAGGACTGAACTCTGATATTTAAGTCCCCTATAATTTGTGATTCAGGTTACCCGTGGGTCCATGCCTCAGAGACTCCGGCACTTACCAGCCAAAGTGCTGTGTTCCCTGCTGGGCTCTTTGCCAAATGTTTTTGTTATTTTCAGACACTTTTGAACTATGACCAAAAAAAAAGAAGATGAAGAAGAAGAATTGAAAAGAAAGCAAAATAATATACTACAACAGAGAAGTTTAATAGGTCTTGCTTATTTCCCACAAAACCCTTAAAATTATTGGGCATGGAATAGATGCAGAGCTGGCTTCCTGAATGTAGTCTGTATCACAGAGTCCTACATTCAGAAAGTCTTAGCTGTTGATGAAACACTCGGTTGCACCTTGAAATTCATAGTAAGTTTTGATTAAGAAGTCCCAGATTTTATTTCTCCATGGACTTTGTAATAATGTGGCTGGTCTTGGATAGACAGTTCAGTATAGGTAGAGGAATGGACCCTTTAGAAATCTAAAAGATGTGGGATCAAATCCTGCCTCTGTCCCCAATATTGTATGAATCTCTATCTTCATTGAAAAGATATTGGTAACAGGGCCTGCATGTGTTTGAAACTTGCTGGTTAAAAGAACAATTAACAAATATTGCTACAACAGTTACCATGTGAAAGAAACAAGAATTAGTAAGGCTTAGTCAGTGGGCTCTGGAACCGGATTTCCTAGCTTTATATCTGAGCTCTGTAATTTATCCACATGCTACCCGGGACAAGATTGTTAAACATTGAACAGAATTGTGTTCCATTTGAAAATCATAGAGTTGTTGTGAATATAAGTCATTTAACTATAACTTCTTGGCATGGTGCCTGGGATGTAGTACTCATTCAAATGTTACCTGGTACTGTTTTTAGGGAAGGCACCCAAACTCTTCTAAAACATATAGACTACAGAAGAAAATAATCAAAGGGATCTTTGTGGAGAAAAGGTTGGGAACATATGAACACACTGTAATGTAGGACATGGCAGCTATAAACTTTATTTACTGAGTAAAATGATTATCCTTAGCAAGATACAAACCAGTTATCATTTACTTCGGACCTATCAGTGTGTTCTTAAGGAGGAGGGATAATCTATTGTCAATATGTTCTAAATAGATAATTCTAGTATGGTTTAGTACAGTTTTACCTTTGTAATAGAAACTCTGGAAGCACAAATTCTTCATAATGCTTGTATGTTCATTGTCTTCAGTTTTGTGCTCTTGGGACCTCGTTGGAGTACAGTAACTCTTTTAGTCATAATTTATCTCACTAGTCATAACCAAATTAGTAAGAGTCTAAGATAAGCTCTGAAAGGAAGCTCAAGGTTTTGCAAAATTTCTCAGAATGGATCCAAGATAGAGTGTAGTGAATAACTAAACAAAAGAGAAATAAGGTCCATTGTCCATTTTTTAAATTATTTCTTACATACATCACAATAGAGGAGTGCATTACATCCATAATTTTTTGCATTATAATTCTTAATATACCTTTATACCACAATTTATCAAATCTCTGTTTATATATAAGGTATGTTGACACCAAATTCACATCTTCATACATGAATTTTGTATAATGATGACCGTCTCCTTCCACTATCCTTGCTATTCCCCTTCTCCCTCTCTTTCCCTCCCACCCCTGTTCCCTCTCTAGAGGTAATTTTCTACCTATGCTCTCACTCCTTACCCAACTTTGAGTCACCCCCCTTATATCAGAGAAAACATTCGGCATTTATTTTTGGGGGATTGGCTAACTTCACTTAGCATAATCTTCTCTAATGACATCCATTTCCCTGCAAATGCCATGATCTTATTATTTTTTTAGTGCTGAGTAATATTCCATTGTGTATAAATGCCACATTTTTTTAATCCATTCATCCATTGAAGGACATCTAGGTTGGCTCCACAGTTTAGCTATTGTGAATTGTGCTGCTATAAATATTGATGTGGCTGTGTCCCTCTAGTATGCTGTTTTTAGGTCCTTTGGGTATAGTCTGAGAAGAGGAATAGCTGGATCAAATGGTGGTTCCATTCCTGACTTTCCAAGGAATCTCCATACTGCTTTCCATATTGGCTGCACCAATTTGCAGTCCCACCATCAGTGTATGAGTGTACCTTTTTCCCCACATCCTCACCAACACTTGTTGTTGTTTGTCTTCATAATGGCTGCCATTCTTACTGGGGTGAGATGGTACCTTAGAGTAGTTTTGATTTGCATTTCTCTGATTGCTAGAGATGATGAGCATTTTTTCGTATATTTGTTGATTGATTTTGTATATCCTCTTCTGAGAAATGTGTGTTCAGGCCCTTGGCCCATCTATTGATTGGATTATTCGTTTTTTGTTTTTAGTTTTTGGTTCTTGTTGAGCTCTTTATATACCCTAGAGATTAGAGCTCTATCTGATGTGTGAGGGGTAAAAATTTGTTCCCAGGATGGAGGCTCTCTATTCACCTCACAGATTATTTCTTTTGCTGAGAAAAAAAAAAAAAAAAAAAACCTTTTTAGTTTGAATCCATCCCATTTGTTGATTCTTGGTTTTAATTCTTGTACTATAGGAGTCTTATTAAGGAAGTTGGGGCCTAATCCCACATGATGAAGATTAGGGCCTACTTTTTCTTCTATTAGACACAGAGTCTCTGGTCTAATTCCTAGGTCCTTGATCCATTTTGAGTTAACTTTTGTGCATGGTGAGAGATAGGGATTCAATTTCATTTTGTTGCATAAGGATTTTCAGTTTTCCAGCACCATTTGTTGAAGATGCTATCCTTTATCCAGTGCATGCTTTTGACTCCTTTGTCTAATATAAGACAGTTGTAATTTTGTGGGTTAGTCTCTGTGTCCTCTATTCTGTACAATTGGTCTACCAACCTGTTTTGGTACCAGTACCATGCTGTTTTTATTACTATTGCTTTGTAACAAAACTCAACCTTGACCTTCGTGAATTTGTGTTCTTCCAAATTCATGTGCTGAAGTTCTAACTCTTAGAGTTCATTAGGCCATAGGATGGAGTCCTTATGATGAGATTAGTTGTCTTATATGGAGAGGAAGAAAGAGGGTAGCTTTCTCTCCATTTTCATGCACACCAAGAAAAGACCCTGTGAGGACTCAGTGAGAAGGTATCCATCATCAAGACAGGAAGAACCATCACCAAAACCCAGCCATGCTGGATCTCAAACTTCTCAGTTTTCTACAAAACTGAGAAAATCAATTTCTGTTGTTCTATGTTTTTTTCTTTTTTCTTGCAGCCTGAGTTAAGACAATCCCTTTTGACAGTTTTCTTCCATTAGGTGGTCCCCTCCCCACTACTATTTGCATTTGGAATCATGCTCTCTGATCACTAGTAGATTAATTGTCAGAAGATTTAGGCAAACATTGAAAGAATTGTATTTTCACAAGAATATTAGGAGAGTTATTTTTCTTGCCATAATAGATCGATTTTTTTCCCTTCTGAAAGATATGTTGAAGTTCTAACTTTTGGTATCAGGAATGTGACCTTATTTGGAAACAGGGTTTTTGACAATGTAATCAAAATGAATTTATACTGGGTCAGGTGGATTTCCTACTTCCACAGGACTGATATCCTTAGAAGGAGAGGTGAAAGCCCCATGGAAAGCAGACAGAGGAGGAACACCTTCTGATGACAAAGGCAGAGTTTGGAGAGACACCAGTGGCTGAAAGCCAAGGAATGCTAAGGGTCTACGGCCACTCCCACAAGCCAGGAAGAAGCAAGGAAGGATTTTACTCAGAGTCTCAGAGGAACATGGTCCTGTGGACACTTTTGATTTCTAACTTCTGACCTCTGCAGTCGTGAGCGAATTCATCTGTGGTTTTAGCCATTCAATCTTCTAGTAATTTCTTGTTGGCAGAAACAAAATATACCTGCCTAGAAAATAGATACACTTGCCTTTTTGTTCAAACAGTATTTTATTTCTTGCTTTTAGTTTTTTTTTTTCCTCTAAAAAAAGTTTGCCATCAAAGCAAATGAGTGAAATACACAGGTGTGAAGATCTATTATATTCCAGTCATCCAGTTTAAAAGCTGATCTAGACATAGTTGCACTGAGTGCAGAATCCATGCCACAGTATCCCTAATTCCTCTGGGCCCCATGCATTCTTCCTCCTGGTAAGTAAACCAATTACCAACAAAATATACATGTATATTCCATGATGTACAAGAGGGGATTTCAGGCAAGGTCTTGCTGAAAAAAGTTTTGAAAGCCAACATGGTAATTAATCAATGGATGCAGAGTGTTTGTCTTCGATAAGGAGGGAACTGTGCAAAACAGCAAGCCCAGTAGGCCGATGGAGCAATTGACATTACAGAAGCTTTGACTTAAAGAATCTCACTTCTGATTGTGAATTTACTCTTATAAAACTTATATAAAAATTAAATTCATAACTATGTATTAGAAAAATGCTATGGATATATTGAAATCATTTAAATTTGAGTTGATTTGTGCTTCCAAATAACCCAAAAGAAAACATTTTAATTTTTAAATTTTTTAACACAAGGGGGCACCATTGTTGCACTATTCATTTCCTGTAGAAACAACGCTGCTGTTAGTTTGTATAGGTTTAAATTCAAAGCAGCCTCTTCCAAATGGATAATAATTTAAGAATTATATAAACATAGATTCTGATTATTTGTCACTTGCATGACATTCATTTTCATACTAGATTTGAAAACAGTCTCCCCTGTTGAATGTTCATACATACTTTGTATTTCCTTCATTGTTTCTGATGCTTCAGTCACTCGTTTCTAAGAAGCCTACGTACTATTGTGCACCTATTATAATTTTCTAGAAATGTGAATTTTTAAACATAGACCTTTCAATCATACTACCAGGAAATAAGGTATCAGGAGATGACTTGTGTGCCATCAAGGATGAGTAGCCCCCAGAGCAGATGAGTTTCTGTTCAGATGCAACACAAGGCTGAGAAAGTGAAATGGGGCTGAGTGTTGTGGCAGGTCCATACGAATTAATTCATTTGGAGAAGTGGGGTGGGGTAGGAGTTGAATGTTAGTAATAATAATAAGTACCAGATATTTCTGCTACTCATTATCTTAGATCCTTTATTTGCTTCAGTTACATATTTTAAAATGAAATAATCTTGCCAAGCAGGTATTAATACTTCCACTTTTACAGACAAGGATGGTTGGTATGGCTGACTTACCCCTTACTTCATGAAACGTATAAGGGGCAGGGCTGACTGTGAACCCCAGGCTTTCCCTACTCCACACGGCCTCTCCATCAACTGTAAAAGAGAGTAAATTCTGTGATTCTACAAAAACAGTAATTTGATGAATACTCGAACTTCTTCATCCTCTATCACATCAAGTTCATGTATTTGACTTGGTCTAGGTAACCCGGAACAAAAAATATAAAATGCTATGTAAGTCTCTATTTTAGGATTGCGTGCATTACTTCTAGTGTTTCACATCTGGAGAATTATTTCGTGCCCTTTGTCTTAGAATCTTGATCTCAAGAGAGGTGCAGAAGACTCTTGAGTGCCCTTTGGAATTGTCACTATCCCAGTGAATCAGTGAATGAGAAGTGGATATTTGCTTTTGTATGAACCTACTCTAGGTTCACATAACACAAGAAAACCAAAGTACCAAAGATGGTAGAGCTCCAGCTCCATTTTTTGCCAGTGATGGATGTGGAGGTTAGGATTCCATCTTAACTTTTGGAAAGAGAAAATGAAATGACTTCAGTCATTGCTAGTGGCTAACATTCTTGAAATATCGCTATTTATTCCTGCCCCAGAATTGTATCTTTTGAGTTTTACATCACTTTAAAACTCAGACATACTTTAATATTAGTCCCAGCCTTGCCGTTTTCTGGCTCTTGGTCTTGGACAAACTCCCCGAGTCTTAGATTCTTCATCAGTGAAACAAGCATAAGAATAAATATCAATTTTTCAGAACTGTGAAATATATGTATATATGTGTGTATATGTGCACACACATATTAATATATTTTTTCTCACACACATTAGATCAATAATGGCTACGGTTTTTAAAATCTGCTCTGCTTTGTGACAAGAGCACCCATTTCTTTAACTCAGTCATCTGCAATTCTGAGCAGTGCCCATTGAGGCCACTAGGTGTCTCTAGAAAGCAAGAAATTAAGAGTAGGAAAAAAGATGGTTGTGAACATGCTTAATAAACTGTAAAGCCTTATAAAATATAAAATCATTATGAAGGCTTCTTTCTCTGAACTCAACTTCTAATTGCTAAATTCTTATACTTATGTGCTCATCTAGTTAATTCCAGTCAATATACTGTTGAGCACCAGTACGTGTCAGGGAAGCATTCACTGATCTAAAAAAATGTATGTTAAGAACCTATAATGTGTGTTTCTCTAGGCACTGGAGATTGAACAATGAGCAAAAGAGACTCGGGCTGTGCCCCTAGAGCTCATCCTTGTAAGGGTGGCATAGGTAGGACACAGTTGTCATATGCAGAAAAACCAAAGTCTTCAAAAGTTAGGGAATGATGGAGGCTGCTAGTCTTGACAGATATCTAAAAGGCCTTCTTTGAGAGGGTAGAAACTGAGAAAATATCTGAATGAAATAGGAATGAGCCACCTACACATCTCAGAAAAGTGAGTTGCTGGAAGAGAGAGCAGAAAGTCAAAGGCTTTAATATAAGGAAGGGTGTGCATGGGATATTTGCAAAACAGCAGGGAGGCCAGGGAAAAATATACTAATTACTGGATTTTCTGTGTAATTCATTATCTTTTTGAGAGATAATATCTATTATAATATTATAATTCCATAGCTCATTTTTTATAGGTGTTCATAATAAGAATAATGATGGTAATTAGTACTCATTGAGAATCTGCTATGTGCTAGGTTAGTCCTTGTAACCTTACCAAATAAATATAATTATCTGCTACTTTTCAGAGAATCTAAATAGCTTTCCTAAGATTACATATTCAGTAAGTTGGTGGGGCAGCATTTTATTTCATTTCTGTGTGCAGGGTTACTCAATGGAAAGATGGATGAGTGAAAAATGCATAACAACTTGGAATGGTTATGGAAAGCTATCGAGGGAGGTGCCATGTGACTTGTGTCTTTGAAGATATGGTTGAGGGGCCTTGAGAGTGAAAGTAGAGAGAAAAAAAAAATCTCTTGGCAGAAACAAGACACGGAAAAAAGAAAGGGAAGCTTGCAAAAGCATGGTATGTGATGCAGGAAATAGCAAGCAGTTAGGTGTGGCTGGAGAGTCTGTAGCATCCAATGTGATAGAGGTGTTTATGTGCAGGCTGTGTAGGGAGGGTCTGCTCTTGCAATGGCTGATTAGGCAGGCAGAGGTAGAATCCTGACCCAAATGTAGCTGGATGCATTCCTTTACTAGGGACTTGTGACTTGTGTGGCTTGTCTCCAATAATGCGCTGGCTGAAACAGATGCTTTCTTTAAAATCCATGAGGCTGGTCAATGGAGGACTCTGGAATAGGGAGGTTTTCCAAATTTGGGGGCTGAATAAGTCATTGGAGGCTACCTGAGAACTGATTAAGAAGCCGTCTACTAAAAAAGGAAAATGGAGCAAGGGCAGCCAGGAGCAAAGTCAGAACCTCATGAGGTCTCTGAGAAAAAGAAGTGGAGAGAGCAGATCTTGGGTTTCACTCACATTTTTAGTTTCCAGTTCTTTAGGTCTCACAAGGCAGGTTTTCTCCCGTCCTGGATCCTAGAGATCTCTCTGTCCTACAATTATGGGACCGTATCATTTATGATCCAAATTGGAAACACACTTTTGAGAGTGAAAGTGGGTGCTATTAATAACTACAGGTATAAACTAGAAAAGTCCTGGGGAAACAGGTGTACGCAGGGGTGGGTTAGGAAGTGTTCAGCAACTTCTCTCCAGAAAGCAGCAGCAATAATAACCACAATGGTCCAAAATCTGATTGGCAGTGTTTGTCAATTTCCATGGTGTAAATAATCCCTCCATGGCTGATTGCCAACCACAGGTATGGTAACTACTGGCTTGAAAACTTCCTGAAAATAGAACCATAGCTTTCTCAAGCTGAGGTAACTTGACTCCAGCATACCCCTGGATTCATGTTGTCCTATCGAATATCCTTCCCACTATGGCCTCCCTTCACTTTTATTTGGGTTATTTGAGTGTGACCTTTGTATTCCAAAAGTACTGACTAGAAGAGTGGTGTACCTGGACCTGAAACTAGGCTGTGGGAAATCAACCTCCAAGTCTGCTCTCAAGCTCCTTAAAGGGGGAAAAAATTTTTTTAAAACTTCTCTTTTGTTCCTTGTCATGCCCAGCACAGTGAAGAGTATATAGTAACTGTCATTTAAAAAAAAAAAAAAAACCCTGTTGAATGAGTGCTTGCTTCAGGTGTCACTCATTGTACCCTTATGGCAAGGTTGCCCTGCTGGGATTTCCCATTTGTCTGTCAGTAGTTGGAAAGTAACTTGTGACAGCAGTAAACACTAGCTTCTTAGGGAACTCTGAGACCTGGCATCTGACTTTCTTACCCAGATATTATTGTGGTTAACTCACCATCCTCTGTCAGCTGTAGTCTCCCATAAACAGAATATAAAGCTTATTAATTCAGCTATGGGATGATCTTGCTTTATCTCTACTTGAGTACCCATTGCCTGATTAGTGCCTCTCCTTAGCTTGCTCACATTGCCCTGAGGCAAATATGTTATGTCCAGTCTTCATTCTTCAAGTAATATAATCTTTGCCTTCCAAAAAGCAGAATCTTCTCCCATCCTGCTTTGGATAGAAACTGGTTACCCAAGCTTATTGGTTGAGACTGGATCATACAATTACATTCTCACCTGGAATCTAGATTTTTCTTTTCCCTCCTTTTCATTCCTATTTCGGTTACTTTTATTTTTAAAAATTTTTGCACATTTTCAGATTTGTGAAATATCATGAGAATTCAATTTCTACCAGATTTCCTGAAAGCAATTATTTTAACTTGTTTCTGAGAAGTGAAAAGAGTGGACAACATATCCTCTGAATGTCCTAAATGCGTTAAATGATTGATATAGCACTTAGGCATGGACAAAATCTATTTCGAGTCGGGCATATGAATGAGCTTACACACACACATACACATACAGTATTTACCACACACTCACTTACACAGCCTGTCTCTCAGACACACACATTCACATTCACATTCATTCTCATATACACACACTCACACACCCTTCTTTTCTGGTAGTTCTCAGCCAAAATTGAATTTAGTAAAGTGACAATTCTGTACTTGCACTAACACTATCTTTTTTAAGTATATTGTTTAAATAATTGTTTATTTACAAAAGTCATCCCAGATCACATGCCAAGCAATAAAAAAAATGGTTAAGTAATTAAAAGGTTTCCAAGACAAATTATTCCAAAGTACTGTAAAAATAAGCTATGAAATCACATTTGTAACTGGAGTTACTCTTGAGTCTCAACTTTCAGTACATATACATTAGTGTTAAGAAAGCCCAGATTCACTCTTCTTGGGACTTTTGGTTGTAGTAAGAGAAATGAAGTTTTGTAAACCATAGTGTGAAAATCAATTCACCAGAAAGTTCTCTGCCCTTTAATATGTACATTGATGTTAACTTGTAAATGCAAAGTAATGATGACATGAATCTAAATAATAGATGTTTACAAAGTAGTACCTTAGAAATGTTTGCTAAAGCGTTGGTTAAAATTCTAATAAAGAGTAAAAATTCTCTATCTCCAATAAATGAGCATAATTTAATTTTCATCTAGATAATGGATTGCCTTAAACTTGTTTAAAACTATGTATTTGCTGCTATGGAAAGATATTCAGAAGATATTACTAAGTGGTGAAAACAAGATATAAAACTTTATAATAACATTTTTACATGTGTTTGTGATAGATAGTAGGACTACAAAAATATGATCTGTTAATGGTAATTACATACAGTGGCTATATCTAGGTAGAGGGATCAAAGTCATATTGTTTTATTCTCCTATTTATATTTTTCATTTTGTTGTGTTCTTATGAGCTTACTGAACTTCAAAGGGCATAGTCTTTATTTTTAAAGATCTATAAAATGAGGCATATGTGTGTTAAATTTTTGGAGAAGGGATATTTAAGTAAGTCATTAAATTCCTGCCTTTTTATTTAGGGGGATATGTTTTACAAAGGTGAAGAGGGATAACCTTGGGGAATTACAACACCTTGGACAACACGAATTGATGTCTGCTTAAAGAGTTAAGACATCTTATCTTCTGTGGAGCAAGGGGAACAAAGCTTTTATTGTAATATTAATTAGAATTCTGCCTTGCATAGACTGTGGTTACGAACTTCAGTGAAATTAGTGCAGGATCCTATTCTCAATGGGTTACAAAGCACATATTGTTGTCAAAGTTAATCCAGCACAGAAAGATGGCATCTTTGGGATAAAAATCAAATACATTTGATATAGAGCAAACCACATTAGCCACTTTCACAGGTTGAAATATAAAACAGTGGTAAACAGTTCCAGGGAGATTTTCAGGGTTTTTTTTATCTTTTCTTTTCTTTTTTTTTTACTTAAAATTAATGCTCTTATTTCATGGAAATCTGAGACTTAACATTTTTTAAACAGTTTATCTGATGGTGAAAAATGTCTAATTGGATTATAGACGTTGTCAGCTGTAATGGCTCCCAATTAATGGATCAATGTTCCCATGAATTTATTTCCTTAAAGCAAAAATTATATCATATTCATCCTTCACCCCTAGTGCTTAATACAGTTCCTGGCACATAACATGCACTCAAACTTATCATAAAATATGAAACTTGATAGAGAAAGAAAATGTGCTTAGCTGGCGGTCCCTAATCTGTGCTTGCTGTTAAATGACCTGGTGGAAAGAATTGTGGATTGAGAGATCAGTGACATGAGTTCTAATCCCAGCTCTTGTATTAACTCAATATATGGCTTCTCCTTTGAGACTGTATTTACTGATGCATTAAAAAAGGGATTGGACTAGATTAACTCCTTTGGGAGTTTCCTTTTAGATCTAAGTACCTATAGTTCCAGGTTATCCCTCAGGCTTTCTTTCCTTTCTGTTCCTATTGCACAAGCTCATGTATTTATTGATGTATTCCACAGATGCTTACTGAATGTCCTCTCTGTATGTCAGGCTTTGTGCTATATCATGCAGAACAGGCCAGAAAACAAGGCAAGCATACACAGTTCTTGGATTTTCTCCAGTAAAAGAATTGTGTTTCCTTTGCTTGATTGACTATATATATTTATGTGTATATATACACACATATACATATACATACTATCTACATGTTTTAAGTTTATTCCTCACTTAAAATAAGATCTTAGAGGGATGGGAAGTTATTTTTATTGAGGAAATCGCTTATTACTACAGAGTGCTCTTTGATGGGACAGAAGAATCTAGAAAGACTAAATTCTTAATTTGCATTTCTTTTTGAATTATTTGCATGGATCAAAATAATCACAGATTTGAGGTTTTCTAGCTTTTTAGTGACTTTGTGGGTGTATTTCACATTACATTGTAGATGTGTGTTTAAAATGAAATTTATAAGTCATATTTTGTAAACAACCACATTTTTAGTGCACTTGAGTAAATTGAATGTTTTGCTATTATATAATGAGTCAGATTATCATGTAGTCACTACCCAACCTGTACTTTTCTTTAATCTAAAAATTTTCTTATTGCAAAGCATCTCCAAACATTGATACAAAGTAGGAGATAATTATACTAAAATATTTACAGCCCTATTTTGGCACAGCATGGCTGTTTTTATTGCTTTGATCTAATCATATGGACAAGAGAGAATGTATTAAAATATCTCATCTAGTTTTACCTGAGAAAAATTCTATTTTCTCAGGGTTTATAAATCAGGAGGCTGGTTATGATATTGTAGCAAACAAATTTGAACTCTCAGAGGTTTAAAACACTTTGGTTTTCCTTCTTAATTCTATAACCCATTCATCTTGGGTATGGATGAACTGGACTGATCATAATCACTCTGGAACTCAGGCTAGCCTACCAGCAACCATCATTTCAAATGTTTTCATGATAAGTAGGAGAGGGCAAAATGAGCCTCAGAGGGTCTCTCCTCATTTCAGGGAACTGTGTGCTTATATCCTATTGCAAATCATTGGTAGGGAATTGGTCATGTGCTCTGTATGCTCATACAGAGCCAGAAAGTGCTATCCTACCATCTGCCTAGGAGGAAGACAGCTGGGATACATGATGAGTAACTCTCATTATTTTCATATCATATGCATGGTATGAAAGAATTCTTTTCAGGCATTAGCTCTCTTAATTTGCTAGGGAATCAATTAACTCTTGATTTTCCTAACAATATGTAATTTGAGAAATAATTTCTTTTACAATATATATGTTACAGTTTGGATCTTTAGTACAGCCCACTACCAAAGCTCATGTTTTTAAGACATTGTCCCCAATACAGCAAGATTCAGAAGTGAGGATTTTAGGTGATTAGATTGTGAGAACTGTAACCTCATTAGTGGATTAATCCATTTAATGGATTAATATTTTGAATGGACTATTGGGTGGTAAATGGGCAGGTAGAGTATGATTGGAGGAAGTCCATCACTGGGGCATACCATTGGGGATGGTATCTTTACACTGGCTCCTTTTGAGCTTGTTACCCTTAGATGAATAGCTTTACTCTGTTTGCTACACCCTTCCTCCATAATGTTCTACCTCATCTTGGGCCTAGAGCAATAGCGTCGGTCAGCCATGGACTGAACCTCTTAAACTCTGAGCCCAAAGTAAACTTTTTCTTCTCTAAGTTATTTTAGTTGGGTATTTTGGTCACATTGATGAAAAAGTTGACCAATATAATGTCAAAGCATTAGTTTCTCAAAAAGATTTACTGCATTATATGATACATTGGTGGAATTCTATCAATATCTTCAAATTTTAGAAATATAATAATACTGTGATGAAGCATACTTCTGTAATTTTGCCAATGGCTATAAGATTTTGTTATAGTAGATTTTTTAATGCCCCCCCCGCCCCCCGCCACCTTTAGTAGACTCTTCAGGGCTTTGGTTTGCTTTGTAATTTCAGTATTATTCTTTGAAAGTACTCTGCTAATTATCCATTCTAATGTTTAGTACTAAGCCAGAAATTTGTCATATCATTTTAGATTCTCAAGTACTTCCAGATATCAGTATCAAAGACTGATTTCATTACTCAACTTTTGTAGCTAAAGTAGTAAACAGTCTAGAATACCTTTTAATTTACATCTTTAATCTGAAGTATTATTTATATATATGAATAATTTTATTAATGTATTTATTCACTTGTTCAACACACCTTTATTATGCTCCTTCTATGTAGGAGGCACTCAAATTTATTTTATTACATAGTTTTAAATTTAAAAATTTACAAGTAAAATTTAAAATTTAAATTTAAATTTAAAAATTTACAAGTAAAATAATAATTTTTAAAAGAAAGTTATATTTCAAGAGTCCTACAGGTCCTGTTAGTCTATCTGAAACTGTCAGTACATGCTTAACAACAGAAAGTACATTTTGAAATACAGGATTAGAGATGAGACTCATTCTTTTGTGTTGACCTTTGCAGAGGAGTACTGCATGCATTTGGAAGCCTATTGACTTGGTGGTACTAGCATATGTCACTATTAAGGATTCTGGTTTTATATTTTCTTTAACCAACCCAAAGTGATTATGTATGTACAGTAGGTCTTACACTTTAGTAAGAACTTAGGACACAAAGATCAATAAGAAACAATAGTTCATATTCTCATGTAGTTCAGAGTCAACTGGAAAAATACAGGTTAATATGTAATTAACAATTGAATAATATGTACTATGGTGAGAGAACCTCTTGAGTAGAATGGAAACACTAATGAAGTTGTGGAAAACTGGCCTGGAGGTACCAGTGAGATCTTCACAAGTGGATAATGGAGTGGGATGTGACTAGGGTCTTGAGGTAAGATGTGCTGGTGTAGAGAAGAGAACACTGAAGTGTAACAAGTAACACGAATAATTAAATGCATGGAAGCATGAAAATGTGCAGGTGGAGGCCTGTGAATGTGAGAGGTGGGGAGGAGTGGCAGGAGATGATACTGAAAGAAAATTGCAGGGCCAACAGAATAGGACCTTGACTTGGGTTTGTCTCAGCATATTCTTTCCAGATAAGAAAGGAGAGATCGGAGAGCTTCTGGAAGGCATTAGCTAAAATAATTGGAATTTATCTGGCAGATACCTGGAATCAATGAATTTTACAAAGCAATAGAGTAATATGGTCAGTCTGGGATGTTCAGAACATCAAAGGATCAACTAGAGATAGTGAGACCTAAAGGCACAAAAAATGGGTCTTTGCATCTTCAGCTTACTTCTCCAGTGATGAGGTTCCAGGCAATGGAGTAGGTGACTAATTCTTGTACTTTAAAATATTATGAATATACTTAGAAAAATGGAAGCTGGTCCTTTAACAACTTTGTTGCTTTTTCTCCATTAAACTCCATTAAATTTTCTTGAAGTACCAATGTGTTTGTTAGAAAGCAGCAGACTTGTTATAATAGTCATTGGCTCTCTCAGCTACGAAAGTCTACGCAGTACAAAGTACTTATTTAGATTTTTCTATTAATAGATAGTAATGGGAATACTGGGGAGATTTCTAAAGTGATCATTTCATGAAGAGCCTTGTGTGACTTAAATTCAAGAACCCATTAGTGAATAGTTTTGTCACATTTAAAGCTATCGGCATAGTTGGAAGCGTGATGTGTAGCTGAAATGAAATAAAAGTGCTGAGAGTGATATTTATTCCAACTACTTTAAAAGTGAATATGAGAGTTCTTGACATTGTTCAGAGAGGATGCAGCTAGCAGCATGATCAGCTCTTTTTTGACAAATCAAGAATAAAAATGAAGGAGAATGATCAGTGCCAAAATCGACTAACTCTAAATATCATTTCTAGAATGCCTAAGCAGGTGTTCTGCTATGTTCCTGTAACTATAGCAATAGATCATTTGAGAGGTTTCAGAAATGACCTTTGTTGTCAAGAATGAAACAAAGTGGGATATGCTCTTTTCTTCGTTTCGACTTTGAAATGCTATGTCCTTATCTTAGGAATATAAAGTCATGGTCTGTGCCACCTAGAAATAGCCATCCATCACAATTATTTCTCTGTTATAAAATTATACTGCTTTTGCCAGTTTGTGTAGTGACTCTGGTACCAAAAAATAATTATTAATGACTGCTTTTGTAGAATTCTCTATTTCTTTCAAATAGATACACTTGAACTTTAAGTTTCTAAGCATTTGGATTCTGTGTGCTTTCATTTACAGTTGTGTTTTGATATATACATTTTGTGGAGAAATAGTTGTTTGTTTTGGGAATCAGTGTCCCATTTTGGATGGACAGTCTCTTAAAAGCTAGGAGATTATTCTTTTAAATGGCCTGCTGATCAAGTTCAGACATTTCTCTAGCTTGCCATCTTACGTTTTGTCTTTTGCATTATGTATCTGTTAAAGCTATTGAGTTCTTCTGAAATCTATGTATCTTAGCCTTTTGAGTCTTAGGATTATTTTTTCATAAAACTTTTTGTAGTTCTCTATTATTTTAGAAGGGGTGTAGTGAAGCTGAATATCTTTCTGAGGAAAGAACAAGCTGTAATCTTCTTTTTCACCCTTTCTTGGATGGAAAGTAGTTTGACTAAAGGGCATTATTCACTTGGTGAGTGTGGAATTAGATGAGAGACAGAACTAACCTGAAGCTCTATGTTATTTACTGAAAAAAAAAAAACAGACTGGAAGTAGAGGAAAAGTTATGAGATTATATCCTATTTGATGTATTCTGACTGACTTGGTGTTTCTATATCATTACTTTGATTTATTTTCTCTGATCTCGATGAAGGTATTCTATAATGAATTTTCTTACAAATATACCTTTTCAATGAAGAGAGGAGAAAATAATATATTCTATTTTTTAACTTCTCTATCATTCATTCATTGAATGCTACTTTGTGTCATGCCTTATACTTTAAAACTGAACATGATAAACTGTTGCCTTAGTAAACTTCCAGGTTAGTCACTATTTTGTCTTGATTTTTTTTTTTTTTATGGTATGGGATTGAACCCAGGGCCTTCCACGTGTTACTGAGCTTCACCCCCAGCCCTTGAATATTCTTTGATTGGATTTAGGTGAAGATCTAGGAGCAAAGTGTTCTATTGGCTGAAAATCTGTCCCTTCTACTTTTACCAGGAAAACCCAGGGCTACTCAGCTGTGAGCATTAGCTAAAATTCAAAATATTGGGGGAGGGGAGGAAGGAAAACAGTTCCACAACCAAGACTTTTTCCTCATTAATTGGAATGCCTCATGGAAATATTCCTTCATGTAGTCCTACTTCCATAAAAGTACACTGGAGGTAAAGGGATGAGAGAGAAATGCTTCAATTCACAGATGATTATGAATAAATGTAGGTTTCCTAAGGTAGACAGTCAAACACAATGGCTATTCTTATATTTATTCAGTCTATTTTATAAAGCAATTGATTTTTAGAGAAGATGTACTTATTGGAGAAAGAACTTAGGAGTGAGACAGAGCTGGATTTGAATAAAGCCTTTGGTATTTAATGGTCTTTGGCTTTGAATCTCAGAACATGATTTTCTTTAAATGTATAATCGGAGATGAAAATACATTGTGTAAGTTATTATAACATTTGCAAAGCTATTAAAACAGAGTAGACACCCAGGAATTGGTAGCTATTTTCTTTTTGTTATTAATTTATTTTTAATAAATATTTGAGTGCTATTATGAGCAAAAGAGTACAGGAAACTTTTGTGGGAGAAACACAAAAAAGAAGAATATAAGATCTCTATCTTTAAAGGAGATTGTCAGTTTGGTTGGGGAGTAGATATTTTCGCACATCAGGCAAATTGGAAACAATCGTGATGCAAAACATATTATACGATACAACAACTGTAGTGCAGGGATAATTTTTAATTCACCAAGATGGAAATTCTAGATCATTATTCTCCTCTCTTCCAATCTCTATTTTGAGATCTTCTCTCTAGATGTGGCCATAGTGAGAGTATTTTTAAAAAACTCAGAAATATTATTGAGAAACATTATCAATAATTGTCTGACCACAAGAAGTAGGACCGTGCTTGTAATTATCATGGGTTGTTTCAATTCAATATTAAATTCTCTCTGTTGTAAGCCATCAGTATTTAAAATGATGTCTTTATATTGGCTTCTTGCATAGGAAATATTCAGATACCAACATAATTACAGATGCTCACTGTTGATCTCTCTCCACTGCCTGGGTGCTACAATCCTCTTCTTCCTGGTCCTTGGCAGACATTGATCATGGCAGTTTTTCCCACTGAATGCAAAAACCTCCTATCTTGGTGTTTCAGGCAGTCACAACCAATTATTTGGCTTGACACATGAGATAACACCCATTTTTCATCCTGGTGTAAGCATTCTGAGTTTGAGACAGCACATGCTCACTGTCTTAACTGAAGTGACTTTCTAGCCCAGTAAATCTGTATTTAGGAAACTTGACCAACTAGATTTAATGTGGACATCCTCTTTTTTTATTTCAATATATGATGAGATTACATGATATAAACTGGCAGAATACAGTGGTTCACAAACATTGGATGTGCATTAGAATTACCTGAAGACTTGTCAAAACACAAATTGCTAAGCCCCACCTAAGGAGTCTCTGATTTAGAAGGTAGCGGTCTTTAAGAACAGGTCCAAAATACCTTTAGGAAGTATAACCTCAAGTGATTCTGGAGGTGCCATCCATTGATATGATGAAAGTAACGAAGAATCACAGACACAAAAGCCTAGGGAGCACCATTAGTAGTGCTTTGAGTATCTATTGAGCCTCAAATTTTCTCTACAAAGTTTCTTTTTAAATTTTTTTTTTTAATTGTGGATAGACCTTTATTTTATTTATTTATACACGGTGCTGAGAATAGAACCCAGTGCCTCATACATGCCAGGCAAGTGTGCTACTGCTGAGCCACAGCCTCAACCCCTCTTTAGTTTCTTGATAATAAAATATGTATAATGGAAGTATTTTAAGCATAACCTGAAAAATATTTCCAGCGTTTAATTGAAATAAACCCTCAGCAAACAGTTGTTCCCCTCGAGTACATTTGGACCTGTTCTTAATTTACTTTGCAATACTAGTAACAAAAGATTGTTCTGGATACGATAGGATGGTGGGGCCATTGGTGTCCTGTTCTTGTTCTTTGTTCCAAGAAGCGGTACTTATTCTCATCTTCAGGCACTCACTCTATATCATTCTAAAGATCACACCATATTTTCCCTTTGCTCTGAAACTTGCTTTAGGTCCCAAGGAGAAAGTTTTACTTTATTGAAGCTTGTTAAATGGACAAATGTCCAGAAGATGACGGTGTTAGAAGCTTGAAGTCACATTAAGGCTGGAATTTCTCTCTTTCCCGATAATACCTAAAAATGAACGTGATCATGTCTATAGCACCTTTTAGATCTTGTAAGGAATATGCTCTCTAAATATATGTACCAGATTGCATGGCAAATGTAGTGCCATTTACATCTTACATTGTGATTTGTTCATTTACATGAATTACCCTGCGGAACACTTGGTATGAACATTTTACTTCCATGGACAAAGAATTGAGAAACCGAAAGCTCAAAGGAATTGTTCAAGGGTGATAAAGAAGTTGGCTTAGGTTTGATCTCGAAGCACAGACTTCTAATAAATAATTCATTCATTTAGGTCATTCTTCTATTTGATTGCTCTCCAACTTACGAGGGGTTTAATTTATTTACATGTAAGTATTTTCACATGCAGATTCTTTATAGATTGTTGTATTTTTGTGCTTAATCTTAATAAAAGTATCAGGAGTACTCTTTAGGAAATGTAGTGTTATCTATGACAAAATAGTTCTTATTTTCAATGCCATGTTTTTGGACAGTATAAATGATAGCTTGGAATTAAGAAGAGAATTATTATGCGTACCATAAATCTCCCTGACAACAAGCTTAATGTTTTGAATACTGAAGCTTTTAGAATTTTATACAGATGTATAGGTCTCTCACCTTGGCATCTTATTCCTGTTTACCAATTGGAATTTTAATAGATATTTTTTTTTTACAAATACAATTAAACATTATTGCTTTCTATATATTTTTGATCATCTAACTTAGTATTTGAACTGGTTCCCTAATGTTTAGCATTATCATCCTCTCCTTTCTCCCATATTTATTGAGCTGTGAAAAACTGTAAAGAATAAATTCAAAGAGCCTTTTGATTACTTTTCTAAAATGAAGCCCTTTCCTGGCACTCCACTGTAGAAAAAAAGAAGTGATTCACAGATCCCTGGTCTTCTACCTGAGGGACATGTAACATCACTTGGGCAGTTACCATCCCCCACAAACTGCTCGCTTCTCTCATTTTAAAATTAAAAAAAAGCCCTCTCAGCTTATAGTATTCTGTACAGATTGCCTTCCTGTGTTTGGCAGAGCTCCTACTTCTCCTGTGAATCATTCCTCAGTACACAGTGTTACCATTGTGCTATCTGAAAGAGCAAACCCTGCTGGGTGGTGGTACAGCTACTCCAATGGGAGGGTCACAAGTTCATGTCTGCTTTGCCTTCAGTCTCTCTTCCTCTAAGGAAAAGAGAATTGTAGTATGTCTCTGCTTATGGAAGGTTAGGCTTTCAATGAAACCCCAGCAGTGGTGGCTTAAAGTGGTTAGGCTTTCAATAGAACCCCAGCAGTGGTAAATTTAAGACAAGGCTTATCCTTGCCTATGGTCTGTTATTCTGAGTGCATCTTTCCACATCTCTTCTCAGTGGCTATAAAAATGAAATTGCCTAGGAACTTGGTTGAAGTGACTGAGAATGAGGCAGATGGTGCTTTACGGTAGCCCAGAGCTTTTGCAGGCAAACTTTGTGACTCTTCTTTATTAAGCAAATGTTTACAGAACACCTACCATATGCCAGGCACTGCTATAGGTGCTGGAGTAAGTGGTAAGTAAAATCTTAAAGGTGTCCATGCTCAGGGACTTTTATTCCAGTGGATGTGCCAGACCATAGCAATGCCTAAGAGTGATTGTAGCTGTCAGAGGAAAAGGCTAAGGTAAGGAGAATGGGGGTGCTATTTCACATAAGATCTTTAGGGCCAACCTTTCTGAGGAGAATACACTTGAAGGAAATAAGGGAGGGAACCACAGAAATATCTAGAGAAAGTATTTTCCAGGTAGGGGTAAAAGCAAATATCCCCTGAGGAGTATGTATGCTTGGTCATGTGACAGGGGCCACATGTAAATGCAGCTCTTTTTAAAAATGAGGATTTTCTGTTGATAATGATTATACACATTGTTATAAAATGCATTTGAAAATAACACGTTAAGAAAGAAGACCCATGGCCACTTTAAAAACTACGTGTAAAGGCATAGAACAATATTTTCTGTCATAAATCTTGCTCCCAGTAGAACCATCACAGAGTTAAAACAATATACTTCACACATAATGTACTGTAACTGCTTTTTTAACAACTGAAAATGTACAGAAAATGGTGTTTTGACTGTCTATCTTTAGTCTTCAGCTGTTGTTGTCACGATTCAGAGATTTGGACCTCTGCCCGAGAAGGCACATTTCTTTAGCTGTAAGAATCTGATGGAATCCACAACTGTAATCATAGGCAGTGATTTTTATAAGGGGGGAATGTTGGTGTTCATTTTTTACTTCATGTGATTCTCATTTGTGTTCTCAATGTGCTGTACTTGGACTTTGTTCACATTTTAATGAAGTGAAAAAAATTTTGGCTGCAGTATATAACAAGTAGTGTCCGTTTATTTTAATGGATGCTATACCAACAAATCTCGATATGTGTCAGGAAATCCTGAAAATTAAACCCAGAAATGGTGCTAGGCAGAGATAGGAAGGAGGAATTAGAGTCTATGTATATTACTTTGGTGGTTGATGTGAATTGGCACCTTCTTCTAAGAGTTCATCAAAATAAGGAGAAAATTTTAGAGATAAAACAAAAGTAGAATTATTAATAATGTAGTCTCTTACCTCAAACATTTCTAAATTACCAAAAATAAAATGAAAATATTGTTGTAACTAATGGAGCACAAATCAAATCGTTTCAATTTCCAGCCTAGCATTTGCAAAACCTGTGTAGATTTCACATCAGATCACTGTTCATAGTAATGATAGTCATGAGAATTACGTACCTAACCTCAGAGTACTCAAATATAAATTTCTAGACTGTCTATTAGAAGGTAAAAGAAGCTAGAATAGAATCATAAGACTGTATTTCTATCCCTAATACTGAAGATAAGAAAGAAAGTGAAGGAGGCACATAAGAAAATTTTTATATTTTAACACAAGAAAGTCAAATGAATTTTAATTTTGAACTACAAATTAATAAAGTGCTAAGGCACACTAAGCCAATATCTTCTCTTCCAAAATTGACTTGACTGACATAAAAAGCATTCAGACAAAATTATTTTTTAAAAAATAACTCATTAATAAAATTAGTTTATTTCCTGGGTAAAACAAATTTTGTCAAATATTCAAATTCCTTTGTGATGTACTAAAATATGGCATTTATGAAGACACATAGGGGTTCTAGTTTCAGGATATAACAACTATAATTAGCAGATTTTTAATATGGTGGGTTATATTTTTGTTGAGAGAATATCTATTTATTTTTTCATTTTTCCTTTTCAATGACATAGAGTGGATTAAAGTGGATGTTTTGAGTTCAATGGCCTTGGGTTCTAATCCTTATTAACTAGGTGACCATGGATAATTTGTTGGAACTTTGTAATTCAATTGCTCCATCTGTACAGGGTAGATTATTTGCTTATATATTATATATAATGTATATAAAGTGCCTTATACATAGAAAATTCTCAATAAATACTATTTATCATATCTTATTCCTCAGCTGGCTCTCTTTCTCCTTCTGCCTCCTTTATTCCTCCCTCATTTTGGGAAAGGGCTGGATCAGATCCTTTCCTCAGAAAGAACCAACTCTGCTCATCTCTTCATTTTTAGCTTTCTAGCCTCTACAACTCAGAGTCAATAAATATTTGTTGTTTAAGTCACTTCATCTCTGATACTACCAGAAGTAGTAGGGTTCTAGTATGACAAATACTTTAAATTATAGAAATGGCTTTGGAATTTGATTATGCACAGAGACTGGAAGAGATTTGAAGAGCTTGGTAGAAAAGTTCTAGAATGCCTTTAAGAGACAATTGATAGAAATATGAATGTTTATGGTATTTCTGATGAGGTCTATGGAGGAAATGAGAAACATCTCATTGTAAACTGGAGGAAGACGATCCTTGTTAGAAAGTGGAAAATAACTGGCCTAATTGTATTTTTGTTTTTGTTTATTTGTTTTGCTTTGTTTGGTTCAGAAAACAGAACTTAAAAGTGATGAACTTGATATTTAGCTGAAGAGATTTCTGAACAAAGTGTTGCAAATAAATTCTGTTTTCTCTTTGGTGATTATAGTCAAATATGGAGAGACAGATCAAAGAGGTACTGTTAATAAAAAAATTAACCAGAACTTGAAGATTTGGAAAATTTCAATATATTTATGTAACCTTTCCTCTTCCTTTGTAAGTTGTTTAACTCCAATACTTGTTATGGGAACAAACAGAACACCAACTAACACAAAGTTTTAAGCCCCCAACCCATCAGAACAGATCTTTACAGAGAGTATCAAGTTAAAAATGAAGTCATTATGGTTGGTAATAATTCAGTATGGCTGATGTCCTTATAAAAAGATGTGATTCAGATACAGAGCCATGCATAGAGGGAAGATAATGTGAAGAGACAGTTGGAGAAAGCACCCATCTATAAAACCAGGGAGAGAGGGATGAAACAAATTATTACCCTTACAATGCACCGAAGGAACCAATTTGGTCAATACCTTCTCATGGATGTTCAGCTTCCAGAACTGTGAGATAATTAATTTCTGTTGTTTAAGCAATACAGTATTCTTCACTTTGTTATAATAGTCCTTGTCTCAGCAAACTAATATGCCCTCCCCCCACTACTATTGTATATATCAGAAGTTCAGCCTTTTATGAGGGTTACCTAAACTATGTGACCTAGGAATAGTGGAAGAGATATACCTATTTATGATGGAAAAAGAAGATATTAGAGCACATTTTTGAAGGGCTTATGTGACTTATTCATTGTAATTCCAGGTGGTAGAACTGTGCGACCAGTGAGGACACATTACTTGGAGTCAAAATTCTGTTCAATATAAAGAAAAACCAACTTGTTAATTACAATTAAAACTATGCAGAACCTTACCTTTGTTCCAGTTAGAATTCAAGGAGAGGTAAAATAGATGGATGTTTTATGTGTTTGTTCATTTTTTAAAAAAATTTATTGGTATGTGTCATTGGATGGGTATTTACATTCCTTTGATATTTTTTGAAAAGTCAAAGGTCTAACTATGAGCAAAGAATAGGGACTGACAGGGTAGACTAATGAAAAGAAATTCAGAATAAGAATATCTCCATATTTAATTTTGTAGGATAGTTAGAATGAGGATAATCCACATGAAAGGGAGAAGGACCCAATTACTGAGACAAAAGAGAATTCGTTGTTGGTCTCCTTTAAAAGATGAGCAGTTGAATAAGGTGGCAAATAGGTTCATAGTTATGATTAGAATTGGATTGTGATAATTCTGCCATTATACTGTGAGTACCATGAGTGCAGAGATCGGTCTAGCTTACTAAACATAGTGTTCCTGAGACCAGCTCAATAAATGAATACCTAATGTTCATTCATATTCCTGTGTTTTAAAATATTCATTTATCATGAACAAAGTATTTTAGATATGTATGAAATAATTTATGATAAAAAAGTTATAAGGCAACCATTACCAGTTATCATCCCTTTCCTGCTGTTGATAATTTACCACACTTTTATATATCACTAAACAATTATTTTCCAAGTTTATTAAAATAACATATTTCATTTCAATGTTAAATTTCTGAGATTCATTTATACAGTTGATTAATTTTCATTGTTGCAGTTGCTTTATGAATATATAACAATTGATTTGTCCAGTCTCCTATTGGTGAACAATTAATTTGTATTCAGTTTGTTGTTAATATAAACAGTACTGCCTTGAACTTGACACCTGGTGCTCATGAGTGTTTCTAAGACATATTCCTAAGAGTCCTAAGAGAAATGAAGTCTCAACTATACTAGATCGTGTCAAGTTGTTTTCCAAAGTGACCATAGCACATATAACTAGTGTTTATGAGACCTCATTGTGCCACAGACTTACCAACACTTAAAATTGCCAGACTTTAAATTTGTAGTAATAGGGTATGTGTAAAATATCTCTCATGTGATATCATTTTGATTTTTTAAAAATTAAATTAAGCTATATTTTATTTAAAAATCAGCTAACACAGAAGAATAAATTGTGGTCCTTACACTAAGGGCATAGAGTTTTTGTGAGGCATGTACATGTCAGAAAGCAATTACTTTCTTAAGTGGTATACTAAGTATTCCAATGGAGATTTATTCTGTGTGTATCATCAAATGTGAAATAAACAAAAAAGGTAACTGACAATAATGTTATGTGGGAAAGTTGATCAAGTCAACTATAATAGAAATTTCATAAAGCTTTATAAGACTTTGATTTTATGTTTAGTAACAAATATGCAAACTTCAAGCAAAAACTTGGCTTTCTAAAGAAATAGAAATCCTGTTCTTGGCACAAGGTGTCTATTCAGTAAGTATGTTTGAAGAATGTATAAATTATTAGAAATATAAAATGAGGAGGAGGAGAAAACAGAGATGTTCCTTTTAGACTTCTATATTTTGAAGCATTATCATGACATCATGACAGCAATGAAGAAAGGAGACTGTTGCTTTGGAAAGCCGTCAGGAGAAGAAATACAAATTATGAGGCAATTGGAGTCCACTGCTAGAAGGGGTTCTCACTAAATAACTACAAATGGCACTAAACCTTGTATTGTTCATCAGTAATATCATTTCTCAGTAACATTGAGGATTAATCACAGCAGAAGTAAGCATTAGGAAATGACCCTTGGTGGTTCAAGATGCAATACCTACAAATTAAGCAAACAGTAACATCAAGGTTATAAACAATGAGGTTTTGAGAAGAGAGTTAATGAAAAGAGTTATAACTATAAAACCAATTTGGAAATTTCATAATTTTTCTTACTGATATTAATCTATTAAGGGTTTGGTTCTAATGTTAAGATAGGGGTAATAGGTTCCATTCTGACTATACTTCTAGTTATAGCTTTAAGTTTGGGGATCAATGTAAAGTATAACTGTTTGAGAATTTTTTGTGTTACCACTAATATGCAGATTGGGAGAGAAGACTCAGAAACAAAATTTGAAAACTGGGCTAAAATCTTGAATGGATATTTAACCAAAGAGGATATACAGAGAGCAAGTAGGCACATAGAAGGATGATTAATATTAGCCATTAGGGAAACAAAAAATAACACCCATATAAAATACCACTGTACATCTATTGGAATCACTAAAAATATTATCAAGAAGAAGGGTTGGTAAACATGTAGAACAACCAGAGCCTTAATATAGTTAGTAGGAATGCAAAATGATATTATAATCATTTTGGAAAACAATGGGTGAATAACTGAACAAGTTGTGGCACACCCAGACAATGAAATGCATTTTGGCAATAAAAATTAGTGAACTAATAATAAATTTGAAAATTCGAAGACATTGTGCTGAGTGAACAAAGATGGTCTCAAAAGCTTAAATATTGTATGATTCCATTTAGCTGACACTATTGAAAAGGTACAAGTGTCACGATAGAGAACAGGTGGGGGTTTCTAGGAATTAGGGGTGACAGAAGATTGTGAATATGAAGATGTAACAGGAGAAAGGTTTCTTGGAGATGAAATAACTACTCTACATCCTCATTGTGGTAGTGATTGCATGAATCCACACCTGTGTTAGATTTCATAGAACAGTGTATTGAGAGTAAGAATATGGTCAGTTTTATTTCATGATAAATTGAAACAAAACAAAGATGAAAATGTAATCAAGGAAGTGTTCTAAAATATATTCTTTTTAAAAGTCTTTGCTATAAAGTTTAGCATGCTTACATACAAAATATCTCAATATCCATTCATCTATTGAAGGGCATCTAGGTTGATTCCAAAGTCTAGCTATTGTGAATTGTGCTGCTATGATCATTGATGTGGCAGTATCCCTATAGTATGCTCTTTTACACAATGGAGTATTACGCAGCACTAAAAAATGACGAAATCATGGATTTTGCAGGGAAATGGATGGCATTAGAGCAGATTATGCTAAGTGAAGCTAGCCAATCCTTAAAAAACAAATGCCAAATGTCTTCTTTGATATAAAGAGAGCAACTAAGATCAGAACAGGGAAGAAGAGCATGAGGAAAAGATTAACATTAAACAGAGATGAGTGGGGGGAGAGAAAGGGAGAGAGAAGGGAAACTATGGAAATGGAAGGAGACCCTCATTGTTACACAAAATTACATATAAGAGTTTGTGAGGGGAAAGGGGAAAAAAAAAACAAGGGAGATAATTAAACAACAGCAGATGGGGTAGAGGGGGAAGATGAGAGGGAAGGGGAGGGGGGATAGTAGGGGATAGGAAAGGTAGCAGAATACAACAGTCATTAATATAGTATTATGTAAAAATGTGGATGTGTAACCGATGTGATTCTGCAACTTGTATTTGGGGTAAAAAATGGGAGTTCATAACCCACTTGAATCAAATGTATGGAAGATGATATGTCATGAGCTTTGTAATGTTTTGAACAACCAATAAAAAAAATCTCAATATGATTTTAAATATGCTAATATTGCATTGTTTTAGTGATATGAAATATTTACATGCAATTAGAGTTACTTCTTAATTTTAGGATTTCATGGAAAGTCTTGATAGAAAAAAATTCTATTTTCTTCATTATAAACCAGCAAGCCATCATCATTAATGCTACTGGATTTACAAATATTTCTTTTTTTAAAATATTTTTTTAACAGACATTTTACTTTTCCTTTTTTTAATAACTTTATTTATTCATTTTTATGTGGTGCTGAGGATCGAACCCAGGACCTTGCACGTGCGAGGCGAGCGCTCTACTGCTGAGCCATAACCCCAGCCCCAAACAAACAAAGATTTCTAATATAAACATATTTAAAATTAGAAAAGATGGTGGAAGGAGATGGACATCATTACTCTAAGTACACGTATGAAGACACGAATGATGTGAATATACTTTGTATACAACCAGAGATATGAAAAATTGTGCTTTATATGTATTATATGAATTGTAATGCATTCTGCTGTCATATATAACAAATTAGAATAAAAATAACTACAAAAATTAGCAATCTATGCAGTGAATAAACAAATATTGACATTAAGTGAGGCAATTTTGATCTGACTCACTATTTCTGAAGCATTTTTTGAAATATTGTTATGTTATGTACCATTTAAAAAGTCATTAAAATATTAATTTAGGACAATCTTATTGCTGTAAAATAGTTTGCAAATGTGAATATGAAATAAATCCCTACATACTCTCTTTTCAGGAGTAATGGAATGGTTTTAATTTCATTTCATTTTCATATGTGGGTACACTCTTTCTATAATCTTTGTAGCATCACAGTTAATTAGAATTATGTAATTATTTGCCTTTGAAATCTTTAACGATGGATCAATATTGCACCATTCTTTTCTTACCTAATTCATAGAAGACTGCAGAACGATAGAACCTACTGAAAAGATAAAAGCTCATGTTAGAAAAAGAGGTCTTCCCAAATATGACTTTGTTTCTAACATTGAATGCCTTTGTCCTTGATATTTTATTCATTTGAAATCACCCTCTTAGGCAATTTGCTGACAGGCTGGTATTATCTTTGGGAACTGGAGTACCCGCTTTGGTACAGTTTTTAAAATACCTACCATGGGAACAGTTTCTCTCCTTGCATTTAAGGATCTGACTCATCCTTGCTAATATAACTTGATATTAACAATGACCTAGGAAACAAAGAGAGGAACTTCCTTAGCATTTTTCTTCTACATGATCTTCCTTCTCAGAATGTGCTTTGTGAAAGAAGCACCTAATTACTCTGCCAATACCAGAAGGCACTATGAGGAGAGAGTTTGGCAAATCTATCCTACTAGTATACCACCTAATGAATAGATCACAACACCCATATTCTACTTGTGCACTACAGTAAGGATGTGAATAACAACAATAATAATTTTAAAAAGATAGTTAAAATGATAAACATTATCTCTTGCTATAATTGGAGAAAGTGATTTTTATCCAGTTTTGTTTGGTGCCCCCTCCCTTTTGTTCTTCATGGAGAAGATCAGTGATTTACTCATTCAAGGTATTAATTTAAATACTTACTATGGGGTAGGCACTATTCTGGAGTTAGGACTATAGAAATGAGTGAACAAAAAAGTCGTTTCCCTTATAAAACTTAAATTCTAAGGGAATTAAACAGAGGATTAGCAAGTAATTAAATGATATTTATTATCTTATACATGGTGACAAATACTATTGAGAAAATAAAGCACAATAGGGGAGATTGTAGTTTTAAAGAGGGTGACTGTGTGAGGACTCATGAAGAAAGTACTATTTAGGCAAATGTTGGAAGAAGATGAGGAAGTAAACCATGCAGATGTCTTGGGGAAAAGGATGTTTGAACAACATGTTCAGTGAACAAGGTCAGTATGGCTGGGGCAGAGTGAGCTTGAGAGAGTGGAAGGAGGTTAAGTCAGAGGGGTACTTCAGATGGGGATGGGAAGGCCCATGTTGGTCCCCAAGGACTATTTTGTGACTATTCCATTGAGTTTTGAGGCATCTCTGGAGGGTTTTGAATGGGCAGTTCTTTCCTGACACTACAATTTCTAAGAAACATATCATGCTTAAGCATCTACATACAGGATTCCCTCCTCTTCCCTAGGAATCAGGTATCATTACCAAGTGGTGCAGGTTGTAAGTGATTTTTTTTTTTTTGGAGCGCCAATTCACTAATGATGAGTGATTCCATAGCATCATATGGATAAATGTGAAGCATTCACATCATTGTATAAAGACAGCATGGTGGATATTGTTAGACTCAGGACACCTAGTTCTTGTGAAGATAAACTGCCAGTGGTCTGACTAGAGCACTCTGGGAGTGTATGTTTCCTTGCCTGTCCCATTAATGGTGTTCTCTTATGACAATATTGTGTAGCATTGGTGCAGTATAACAGAATGGATGCTATAATAAGAGTGGGAAGACCTGGGTTTGACTATTGCATCAACTCCTTAATAGCTATATAATTTTTTATTTTGTTGTTCTTATCTGAAAGTGGACAAAATAATGTACATTCAATAGCTATTGAATGCCTGCTGTCTGCCAGACTGTCTCACATACTAGAAATACAGACTCAGCCCAGCCCTGAAGGTTCTCACAATATAAAGAAGTCAAATAAACAATTTCAACTGTGTTTGTCTGAGATGTTTAGGAAGGTCAAATGAAAACAATTCTTGGAATGCTTGTTGCATGTCTATACCTAGTAGGTCTGTACTAAATGTAAGTTATATCTCCATAACCCTTTATTGTGGGAGCGGACAGTGGGAGATTCAACCCAGGGCTTTGAGTGAGGCCAGGTTTCAACCACTGAGTAACACTGCCAGCCCCATTATCCCTTTCATTCTTGAGATTTCTCAGTTAATATGTTTTCCCGAGATGTCTAAATAACTATTTTCATTCAGTTGATGTTATGTAACATCAATCATATTAGAATAATCCTTTAGCTCAGTTTCTTAAAACTGAAATAGAAAAATTGGGAGAAGTTGTGATCTGCGGTGATGTGTAAAGCCATGTATTTGTTTTATATGGTGGCTGGTGTTCATTCATACTCATTACATTGCCTTTGACTGAAGAAAGGGCATTTAAGTGTCTTTAATTGAATAGAGCCTCATGGCAGTACTCAGATGATATTTATTTTAGCAAAAAGGAACTAGATAGTGAAATAATGATATCATTAATAATTTACTTGTTAATATTGATAGTCTTAAATCTACTCCCTTTTTTAGAAACTTCTGAATAAATTCTGTCTTCTCAAATATCCTGCTTTGCATTTGCAGTACATGAGAGTAATGTTATTTTGAAGTCAGTGTTATGCAGGTAAAATATCATTACAAACTACAGTTTTATGTTTGTAAAATGCTTTAGTTTTATGAGAGTTGAAAAATTCCAACTCAGAGAAAAGGTATTCCAGGTCAATCTTTAAAGTTCAATAGATACTAAATATAAAGAGAATGTAATTATTTTCATCTTAACTGATTTTATTACAAAGCTGTTGACTTTTAAAAACATTTTAAACCATAATATTATGTTCTTACTACAAATTTATAATTGTCTTTGCTTATAATTAATTGGCTTTCCTTTTCAATTTAGCAAAATGGAATGTTTTCAATCTTCATAATATTTGTTAGTAATACATTATTTGATTGTTATTGACTCTATAATTTCATTTAAAATTTTAATATTATTTTACTATGATAAATTCTTGATTCTTATTGCTTTGATAGAAGATGGATATTGGAATTTTCATTATTTAATATTAAGGCATAGCTATAGTTAGAATTCTCAAATAATTCATCGGGCAAATATTTGTACACTGATAAATTGAGAATTATTCATTCCTCCTTTTGAAGTGACAAGTGCCAAGGATTATATATGGGCAGGAAGGTTTTTCGCTTTACTTGTTAGCTCCTTCCTGGATACTACGCAGGGGCCCATAAATTCTATTTGTTTTCTGTCCTGTTCTCTTCAAAATAGTATTTTTTGCTAAAAATTTCAGGCCGTTTTCTTTTACTGTGCTTTTGTTTACTTTTTTTTAGCATCTCCTTCTTCTTGCCTTATTGACTCATTTTTGACATTAGCATTTGACTATGTTCCCCTGCCCCCCAACTTTGGCTTTTTGATTCGGGAAACAAACTTTCATGCATTTACCTGTCTACATGCATTTTTTTTCTTCCCATCAGTGATAAATAATTCAGATTTTTGCACTATCTATCTTTTTAATTTTATATTTCAGTGAACTCTCTTTGATACTCCTGAATATTTTTTAGAATTAGGGTTAGTGGACTTTCCATATTTGTGAGAACCTTAATTCTTAGGATGATTCTAAAATCATCTTTAACTGGGACATTGGTATAGGATGTAAGGTGGAAACAATGATGTGGAATGTCACACAATATCTCATGAATTGGCAATAAGGATGGCAAGGTATATAATGGCACTATTATTTTGCTTTTGGTAAGTTTATATCAGCATTTTCTGTTGTGAACCCCAGTTTCTACATATAACTAGATCTGCATTGTGACGTTTGCCATAACATTTTTGGAAAGAAATCCCTAAAATGCTCACTGTATTTTGGCAGCTTTGAAAAGTAAATATGAAAAGTAGCTTTCGTGAGTTAAAATTGCCATTTTATTTTTATTAATAAATCACTTTAAGTAATAGCAGAATAACATTATCTCATGTCCCAATTTTCAGTCCTATTTTTGTTGGGGATGAGTGTCAAATTGACTTTTCATAATACAGCAAATAGTAGGTAGCATCAGCCATATCTTCTCCCATGATATTATTAACAACATGTCTTCTCAAATAGGACAGTTAAAATATTTCCATATATTAAAACAATATACACTAGGGTCTGTTTGGCCAAAATCACAACTTTGTTATTGGATTAAAGAGCAGTCAATTTGGAATCAGAAAACCTGAGTCTTAGTTTTGGTTGTGACATCAACTCAGTATGACTTTGCATAGGTCACTTAGTTCTCTTAACTGTTTCCCTGCTTTGGAATGAGGAAATGAACTAGGTGGTCACTAGGATTCAGCACAAGTCTAAAATTCCATGATTATGTTTTTGTTCATAATGTATTTTTAGTTAATTATTGGAATATATTTTTTATTAGTTGCTCAAGGCAATACAATGATCTTGACATATCATACATTTGATTTAAATGGGGTATGAATATTGATAAGCTTTCCCAAGATAGTGCCTGTTAAAATCGGAAGTTTAAGCCTTTCCTATTAAGCTTGAACCACTTCCCCATGATCTGGTGTGGGATGATTGTCCTATGTGTAGGTGATGATCTGCTCTTACTTAGACTGTGAGATATTTAGCATGTTTTAAGCCAGAGTATAATCTGACATATATGAATGGTTTTATGAGGGTGGAAGACCTTACCCATTAGTAGAGCAAATGAATGTCTTCCTTTTTCACCTAAATTGTACTATGAATCATCCCTTGCCTTTCAATCCTGCTTTCTAGCCCAATTCTGCTTTGTCAGATTTATTTGAGATCAGGGTGATACTGGTGACAATCATTACTGGTATAGACATTTCACAACATTCAGAAACTTCAAGCACCATGATATATATTGTTTCTATGTAAATTTGCTTTTTAAAGTATAGAAGCTACATGCCAGTACTAAATAAAATGTCAAGTTATAATGATCTGCTTTTGGACTTGAGATGTATTTTGGACTCCCCTGTCCATATGTGTCACTTACAGTCCTTGTGAACACAGTGTGCACACGTTTCAAGTAGGCATGTAACTGCCTACCTGCACACTCACCAACACTTATGTGGTAGCTGACTTTGGACTCCCCACTTTAACTGGGACCACTCTTTTTCTCAGTTGTTTCCTGCAGTTCAGTTGTGGAAGCTTTGCCTTTATACACAACATAGAGTGGCTGCTGTGGACAACAATGAGCTTAAACAGAAGAATGAGAGTAATGTTTATTGGAATAAAAATTAGGCTTGAAATTCCTTGAGGGAAGGAACCAAATCTAATGTTTTCTTGTTCACTGACATTTTTTATATTGATGCTGTTCTGGATCTTTTAGAGAAGGGAGGAAAAAAAATCAGCAAATGAGCTCTTTGAATCAGAAATGGAATTTAGAAGGCTGTTTTAGCAAGGCTTTTTGACAATCCTTGATTTATTCTGTTCGTACTGTGATGAGAAGAGTAGCCTCACACATTTTGTGAAAAATCTTAGAGATGGAGGATGTTTTTAAGGGGGAAACAGAGAGCAGTTGTTTAAATAATCTTGGGCCAATAGCATTTGGTAGGTGGAGTTACTGTTGTGTGCATTACAGAGCAAGATAATTCTGAATGAAGACTTTAAACATTTCACATGCTGGACGGGATTCTAGTTCTGTTCTTTGTGCAAATAAGTGACTAGGTGACTAACTGGGATTTGCTTACTATCAGGTAGTGGATGCAGCTCATTTGATAAGATTTAAAAAAAATACATGTAAAGGATTTATCAGGAGCCCTTATGAATATTTCATGAGTTGATATATTCAGCTGAATGAATTCAGTGAGTGTCAGTGTGTAGCTTGCAGACAAACCTCATCCACAAGGAGGCTACTGACATAGGAAGCACTTTGGCGCATTTTCAGAGGCAAAGCCAGCCTGATAAAGCTCCTTGTGACAGCCTGACTTGCCATTCTTCGAGTATGCTGCTCTTGCTCTGAGCAGCTCCAACCTTGGAGCCACAGCTTCCCAAATTAAAGAGTTTGCAGACTTATCAGCCTTTTAACCTACAGCAGTGTCTCTGCTATGTTTGAGGGGTTTGCTTTGGATGGTGAAAGCTAGCACTCCATACAAGACATGACAGCAAAAAATTCTTCAAAGGAACTTACTGCTTCTGAGTCTGAGGTTTGCATTAAGACTTTCAAGGAGCAAATGCACTTAGAACTTGAGCTTCCAAGACTACCGGGAAACAGACCTACATCTCCCAAAATTTCTCCACGCAGTTCGCCAAGGAACTCACCATGCTTTTTCAGAAAGTTGCTGGTGAATAAAAGCATCCGGCAGCGTCGTCGCTTCACCGTGGCTCATACATGGTAAGACGGGACACAGAGGTATCTCTAGTGCTTTTCATATTCATTAGCAGCCGTGGTTTAGAAATGTTGAAAATGGGAACGTTTTGAGTTTTGTTCCAAATAGCACAAGTGTGAAATGAATGGGGAGACCGGGTCAGCTGAAGAAATCATAAATGCACTGTGTGCTAAATTGTCATGGTGCTACCTGCTGTTTCCAAATAAAATGTGTCTCTAACTGTAGTGATTCCTTAAAATTGCTGCTTATAAAAATATGTAGCTAGTTCTAGAGTCATGCAGTAATAAAGGAGTTTTTAGAAGTGAGATTTTTGTTTAGACTCTGTTAAAGTGATAGGTGACTTTTTTTGTTTGTTCTGTGGTTATTGATGATTTTGTAATAGTATATTTTGGGTACTAGAATGAATATTTTCATATTAGTTCTAATTTATTTATTAAAATGATACATAAAGTCCAACTTAAGCTACAATATTCCCATATTTTATAGTGTACAAGCCCCTGGGTTTTTGATTTATTGACTTTTATCTTTGCACTACTTAAGGAAAGGAAAACTAAGTTACTACTTCTGAATTGCACAGTTAATTACTTTTATTTATGATTCCAAATTGCTGCTATCTTTAAGAACCTGTTGTTTTAGAAAGTAACTTAAAATTTACAGATGTTTTGAAAATGCCAAGTAAATAAATTCAGGAACCCTCTGTAAATATTGCACCCAGCCTGCCACCTTGAATATATGTGCTACAAGAAATGTAAATACAGTAGAATGACTTCCTTAAACCAGCCTGATAATGTCATGTAAGGAAAAGCACAGTGAAATTAAATAACCTGGACTTGTAAAATCAAGGCCATTTCAGATTTCTTTGAAGGATATATTTTCTTTCAGATCAAGGTACCCTTCAAAACTAATTATGTGTCCTTCAGTTTTATTTAATAGGGACCATAGCAATAAAGGGAGCTGGTGCCTCTTAAAGGCAACTCTAACACATTGATTTTGTGTCTGCATACTAGATTGCCAATCAGCATCACAAACTGAGGATATCTGATTTTCAAAAATTAATATTCACTTGAATTGTTTTCTACTCATCTGAAATGTTTATCTGCCTAATCTACTGCATAGCACATTGGCAAATTAAAGTTACCCATAGAAAGATGTAGCTTGCTTTTGATGAACACCATATGGTTAGCCAATGTGTACTTTACTTGGCTAAATATGATATGGTTATTCTTGTTTTCTGACTGTGGACTGTTATGTATCTATTTGCTTTTTTGGAGAGTTTTTTAAACATCTCCTTGATGAATTAAATCTTAATATTTTAGAACATGTGATTAGTTTTTCAAACCTACCAATGGTGATAGCATTTGTAGAAAGAGAAGGTTTATAATACAAATATGTACTGATTCAAAGAAATCCTTTTTCTCATACTTTACCCCTAACAAGATGTGTATTTTCAAGTAGTTTGTTAAGTAGTATAACTGAATAGGGTAAGATAAATAGATGTATTCATAATTAGTTCTCATGAAAGAAACACATATAGAAAATATGTAATTGATTAATATGTGCATATCCTTACTACTCAAATGAATATTTAACCCTTAAGTGATGGTAAATCTTTTTAAAACTGTGGTAATATTTTCCTTAAGATAGTTTCAATTCTTGAGTATAATAATGTGACCTTTCTTTTTCTTAGAATAGATTTTTTTTTTGATGTGCTAGGAACAGAGAGCTATAAATACTGGTGTTTCTTTTCTTTTCAAAATAACCCAAATTTTAGAATGATTAAAGAGCCAGTTTTACTCATGCATTATACAAATTTTCTTGCTGCGAGTTGCAAAAAGAACAATTTAATGATATCTTGAGGTAACTTATGCTAATAAAATGTTCCTCTTTTAGGTGAGTTAAAACAAAATTTTCCACAATTGCCAAAAAAGAAAGCACATAACTTTGGTATAGTGAACCATAATATAGGCTTGAAGAATTCATTAATCATCGAACTTATAAAATAACTTCAGTTATGACTATGATTCATTTTCATCCTTTTTCCCCTCACAACCATACACTCCCCTTCTTATGTTTCTTAGTGAAGCTCTATCACAGTTTGCTTCCAGCTCCTGATTAAGTCATCCTTTATATTTATTTCTATTGTTTTATATCTGACTAAGTGCTTAACAGTTTTCAAATTAATTTTCATAAAGCAAGCAATAAAAATCTCTTTTTGGAAAAATAGACATATATCTTATCTATTTGAATGATTTCTTTCCAAATATTAAAAGTTATGTGCTGCTTTTTTTGCATATCATATGAAATAGTTACACAAGGAAATAAAAGCATAAGTACTTTATTTTTTTGCCTCTTTGTCATGAAGAAGTGTAACCAGCCTTTTATGATCAATGATTGGTATTTTCCAAACCATCCATTTAAGTTAGAAATTCCAAGATATGCACTTAGAAGTCTCTAAAAACATGTTATTACTTTACAGTAGACAGTAGGCTTCTTTTAAGGGAATTGGATTGTTTTGATTCCAGCATCAAAATTAAAGTAATTTTCATGATGAAGCTAAACAATGCAGAGGATGCAGTTTATATCTTAACCCACTAGACAGTTTTTAAAAATCTTGATTTATTTGTAGATTTCATATTTTGGTTAGATGAATGTGTATTCCTGGTTTGAGAACCCAAGTTATGAAGTACGGACTAATGGCGGCAGATGTGGGAAACATTTGTGAAATTCTAACTCTGCGATTATTTTTAAAATATCTGAAGAAACATAGATATTCAATGTATTGTTAAAATCAGAATATTTATACAATCCCAAATCTGGAAGGGATTTGGGTGATTATCTCACAGCTTCCTTTTACCCTTAGATAGAGCCACAATTACTCCATCTTTGACATAGGGAAATCTGCTCTACTTTTAGGATGGGAGAGAAAACATTTCTGCATCCTTCCTTAGTACATATACACTTTTACTATTTCATAGTCTAGATATTGGAAAATCCTCCCTCATGTTAACCTATATAATTTTTATGTAATATATAATCTAGTTCCACTCCCTTCAGTAGATATTTAAAAAAGATTTGTAAGAACCTGCATGAGTCTGAAACTCATTATCAACTGGTCCCAGAATTTTCTTTTTTATTCACTTAACTTATAGAATTGAGCCTTGCTATGAACATGAAGAGCAAAAATTCTGATTTGGGCCAATTGTATTCCAACATCTAGTATATTTTAAGTTTTTCACCAAAATGTTTGTGTTATCTCATTTAAGTTTTATATTTCAAATTTGTTTCTTCCAGTATTACATGTTGCAGATATGAAAGGTATTCTGAATTACTTTAGCTTCTTCTAAGTATTTCTGTTCCATTAGTCATTATTTTGACTCTGAACACCACCCAGATTTCTAAATTCTTCTTTGAAATCCCCAAAGTGGATGCTACATTCATTGTTCCAGGATGTGACAATATATAAATAAAAAACATGTCGTACACTACAAAGTGTTAATGGAATGTTCTGCATTGCTAAATAGGGACTCAGGAGATTATTGACGGAATTCTCAGGTCAGAATATTATTTATCCCTAACCCCACATCAAAGGTGACAACTTCCAAGCCATTCTACCTGGGCTGTACGGCCAGCTGCTTCGCCTTGCACTGTTGGACACAGTGTCCAACTCTTTCAAACTTCCCTCCTTTAATCATGTCCCAACCTCAGTCATCACTTCTCCATGAGATAAGCTGCTGGTGATGATCCTGAATCCATCCTAGCCCCACTGCACACCTGCCCACAGTGTGCTTGAAGGGCAAATATACCATGAGTACCATCCTCTGTCTGTCCATGCTTACATACAGGGAGTAGCTGGCGATAGTTGGCAGTGACTGAGAGAAAAAGCTTGTATTCTTTTTCCTTTCCCTCATTTAGTTCTCCTACATCTTGAAAATCTTTTCTTGTTTTAACAAAGGTTCATGAAATGTGCTTTTGCACCTAATATTTGAATGTAAAAGTATTTTAGCTTATATCCTAAAGTTTAAGGCTATATTTATACTATAAAGGAACTTATATGTGGTATGACGAAGTTGGAGTAATTGGAGGAGAATAAAAAGAAAACATATTGACTGAATATTGATTGAAGATAAACATTGGTTGAGAGCACACTATGCTCTAGGCCTTGTTCTGGGCTTAGAAGATACAAAAAGAGAAGAAGCTTTTGCCTTCAAGGAGTTCATATACCAGCTACAAGACACATATGCATTAATAACTAATCAATGAAGTGTGAATAATGCTATTGAAGTATAATGTTCAACATATCATTAAGCACAGAAGAAATGACTATCATTAGAAAATGAGTCAATATGTTAGGGAAGGTGAAGACAAAAGATGCCATTTATGTGGGCTCTCGAAGAATGAATAGAAGTTTTCCAAGAGAAGAGTGGGCAGGAACGGCTTTTTTTCCTCCCCTGGTTGGAGGGAGTGCAAGGAAATAAATTACAAATGCTCTCATTTATTCAGCACTTATAAAGTGTTTGACATTGTTCTAAATGTATTTACCCATTTAATACCAATGGCAAGCCCATGTATTATGTACTACAAGTTAAGTATCCTTTATCTGAAATGTTTGGAACCAAACATTGGATTTTTTTTTGGATTTTGGAATATTTGCATACACATAATGAGCTATCTCAGGGATAGACCCAAGTCTAAACACAGAATTCACTTCTGTTTCATATACATCTTACATGCATAGCCTGAAAATAATTTTATACAATATTTTAAATAATTTTATACATGAAACAAAATTTCACGGTGTGAGATTTTCTGCTTGTGTGACGTATCATATTGGTGTCCCCAAAGTTTCAGAATTTGGAGCATTCTGGATTTTGGAATTTTGGATTAGAGAGACTGAACCTGTATTATTATTTCTGTTTTATAGGCAAAGGAATGAACCTTAGAGAATATAAGTAATTTGCTCAAGGTTACAGAAAATGTAAGTGGCTAGACTGAGATTATACTCCAAGTATGAGGAAGTGGGCATTGCTTACTGGGGTTATGGTCTAAATTGTAAGGTGAGAAATGTAGAAAATAAGACTGTGCTAGTCAACCAGAGCCATACTCTGGGCTTCCAATATCAGGGACAAGACTTGGGGCTTTAGTCCAACATCAGTGGGGAGATTGCAAGGTTGAGAGAAAGGGTTGCCATAAATGGTTTTTACTTTGGAGCTGTATTTTGTAGACAGTGAAGAATGGATTGGAGGATGAGATGAGAGGCAAAGAGAGAAAGAAGAATGTGCATTTCAGAGATAATGAATTCTAATTATATCGTAAATCCCATAAAATTGGAAACTGTGCTTATGACATTCTTTATGACTTAACAAATTACTGTTTATGGTAAATGGGAGGAAAGTATGTGAACTTGGTATCCCTTGCATTTATCACCTACAGCTTATGTTTTGCATAGGACTGTCTGGTATGCTACCCCCCCTCGCCCCCTGCCTCCGCCCCATATATCAAACAACCACAGCAAAGGTACATAGGAGGATGGGTACATCTCGGGAAAACCCTATCTATTAACTCTGTCTTAATTTACTAGAAGTGCTTTAAGTTATACTTTAAATGCAGGTTCCTCTTTATTCTTTTTTAAACAGGAAGTATTTTAGTCTACAATTTAAATCAAATACCAGTAGAAAACTGTACTTCATATCCTGAGTCTGTTACTTTAATAAGGGCAAAAATTTTATCAGTAAGTCTATAAATGGTATTTCCCTTGACTTTTAGTGTCCTCAAGTCCTCAATATATTGAATTTTTAAAATACTTATTGTTAAAAGGGCTTTGTAAAGTAATGGTAAAAACTCCTAGGACGAAACAAAGCCCAGGAAACTTGCCTGCTGCCTGACTGCTAAATTATTTTATAAAAAAAAAATTATATTTTAGTTGAAGGTGAACACAATACCTTTGTTTTATTTTTATGTGGTGTTGAGGATCGAACCCAGTGCCTCATGCATGCTAGGCAAGCTCTCTACCACTGAGCCACAACCCCAGCCCCTGACTGCTAAATTCTAAGATCCTTTTGCAAAATCCTATTTGCCTTCATTTTTCATCCTTTCCTCTTCATTATCTCCCAGTTTTTCTCCTTGGGGCATTTAAGAGACTCTTAGAAAAGCATCTGAAAGGCTAACCAAGGTTTATAAGGCCCTACATTGTCTGGCCTCAGGCTGACTTTGACTTCATCCCTTGTCTTCTAGCTATGTGAGGCTTTCTATTCTTCAACAAACCAAGCGTGTTTCTACCTCTGGGCCTTTGCACCTGGCTTTCTTCTGCTGGGAGGCTTTAGTACCACAGATGTTGCCATGGTTCACTCATATTTCAATTCAGGCTTCTACTCAATATCAAGCTAGCAAGGCCATGACTACTTCCCTCTGACCACCCCCCCCCCACCCCACTAAGATAGCACATTTTCACATTCTAGTGTTTTATTCTATTTTTCTTCTTGGCATTTATATTTACCTGAACACACATTACACACATGCTTCTTTGTTATATTGTTTTTCCTTTTATTGTCTATATCTCTGCCAAATTGTAATGAGGGCATGGATTATGTCCTGTTTTCTACATCCCAGGAACCTATAAGAAAAGCTGGTATTTAAAAATTATTTATGGAAGAAAATAAAAGAGAGCATGAACATGGTTCTTGTTTTGGCTCTTTATTTTTATATTATATTTCCTTTAGTCTGATATGAAGGAGGAGGAAAGGAAGCTTAGTTGATGCTAATTCTTCAAACATTCCCTTACGTCATCCATCTCTTAATAGCCGTGTTCCTTTTCTGCCAGTAGAACTACTCTAACTTGCTTCTTATTTTATGTTCTATGATATTGCAGATGCAGATTTAATTACAATATCTTACTAGAGGCTAAGTGTTTTACATGGTAGCCTATTTAATTAAGCCACCATGTACAAATCATACTACCTAGCCTGTAGTGCTATAAAGTCAATATTTGTCTATGGCACTGAAGAATTGTTTATTTGGTTATTCTTCATGCATCAAACAGCACAGTTGGTGCTTCAGCTCAGGAAAACTATGCATCTCTCATTAAATGTCTGAGTGTTAGTGTGAACAAAGAAATCTATTTGTTATTTTGACTTCTAAGTGTTTACATATTATATATTAGAATGTTCAATTACATTTTTGCACTGATGCAACATTTATAATACTAATTCTAGCAATAGGTTCAGTAATGTGAGATTTTTAATGGGATTTTCCTGGGCTTAGAAGTAAAGTCCTTGACTTGCAGATGGAGGAAAGTGTGAATGACTAACCCTTACCCTCTAGAAAAGACATGATCAGGTGTGGACTTTCACTTGGTTCCATATAACTTTTTTCTGATTTGGTAGGTTGGAAACCTTTGTTGCTCCTAGGAATTTGTTTGACACAAATTGTTTGACACATTATACAATATCCTAAACTACACACAGGGTTCTATATGAATAATGCATTTAAAAAATTAAAAAATGTAACTTGTTGACTCTCTTAGATTGCTTCTTGCTAGAACTTAGGCATTTTGCCTTTGAGGGAGACTAGGACTGACTGTGTCGCAAGACCTTTGTGACAGAAAATGACTGTGACACTCTTTCTCAGACAGAGGCTGTCTTGTCCTCCTTCTTCTTACAACTCAGGCTCATTGCAAAAGATCAGATTGGAAACAAAGGTGTGACTTTAAGTAGAGCTTTTTTCAAACTCTGTTTTCTGGAACATCAATGTTCTATTCCCTGTCCCGTGTCTGAGCAAAGCCACGTGGAGAACTACAGAGTTGGAGAACTCCAGAGGATCCCTACATGGATTCCATGATCTCCATGTACTTGAAAACCACAAGTTTAAGAAAGAAATGAGTGGGGGGAAAGAAGACAGCAGTGTAGCTCTGCTTGATAGAGTTACAGAAATTTCTAGATAGTTGATAATGTTAAAATCATGTGCATCTAATATATCCAGCAATGGCAACAGGATAAAGAAAGAGGACAGAGATATCTGTGGATCAAGGAGAGGTCACTGGTAGTGAAAATATAAAATTTCCATAAGTTGAAAGATTAGTACATTGAGTACCTTTTATTTAGATTTATTAATTTATTAATTATTATTATTTGTACATATTTATCTCTCTGTATCTCTGTATATATCTCTTTCTCTCTATATATATGTATATATATATGTATATATATATGTTATATATATATATATATATATATATATATATATATATATATATATATACACATACATATATATATATACACACACACAAATATATATATTTGATTGAAGATTCAGATGAAGAGTGGTATTTTGGAGATGAAAGAGGCTAATATATATTTTAACAGTATGGAATTACTTCCATTCCAACAGTATGTCCTTTACTCAATTTAAGAGTTTAATTCTTAACAGTGTGCTAACTTACTGGCAAATCATGAATAAATTAGTTGCCCCACTTTTTTAGACTATTGAAACAGTTATAGTGAAGGCTTAGAAGAATTCTAAGAGGATGTCTGTAAACATTCAAACTTTCCTTTTCTAAGAAAGGATGCAATTTCTTTTTCTAAAATTATTCAACTTGACCATTAGTATGGAACATTATACAACATCCTAAACTACACACAGGGTTTTATTATTATATAATTTAAAAATTTTTTTTAATTGTAGATGGACACAATGTCTTTATTTATTTATTTTTTATGTTGTGCTGAGGATCGAACCTAGTACCTCACACTTGCAAGGCAAGCACTCTGCCACTGAACTATAGCCCCAGCCCCTATTATTGTATAAATTTGACGTCGTATTGAATTTTATTTTTTACTGTTGACCATTTTCATGCCACTTTATCTAGAGTCAAGGAAACTAGGTTGGGTATCAGTATTTTCTCTGGACTATTAAATTAAAGATAGTCAACTAACTGTCTTAAACTTCAATCCTTTCATTTACAAAATGGATAAAATAACCTTATGTTCAAATAGTTTTAAGTGTGAATTGAATTTTAAATTCATACCTGTCTAGCCTGCTATCTCTCTCTTGAGATAATGAAGTACTTAGCACAATACTTCAAGCATTATAAGTCACATAATAGATGTTGCTGTTTAATTATATTACTGAATCTCTAAACATTAACAAACATGTACAGTATTGTCAGATTTGATTAACAAGCAAGAATTCATTTTTATTTTTTGAAAAGTATCTTTGTGTATGAAATGTGCCAATTTGAAAGAGTCAAAGTGCATTTGGGTTTGTAAAGAAGTAATTTGTAATGTCCAGACTGTGACCATTCAGTATACTGGAGAAACACAATTATCATTCATTTACCATCAAGTAAAATAGCAACCTAATGAGCCAAGCTAAATTATACTAAAATGCACTAATTTTCAGAAGCCCCAATGTGAATACCTTATATTCCCCAATAGGAAACTTCATAGCTTTGTTTCGCTATCATCAATATATTTTTTTTAAAAAAAATTATTATTATCCACTGTGTGAAAGAGATATGGTGAGAACCACTTTGATGTCAGTCCATCCCCTTGCACCAACAAAGTTGAAAGCAAAAGAAAAAACAAAACAAGAAGATATCTTGTCTATTTCAGGATCCCACATATAAAAGCCAATATAGATTCAGTGAACAAATGCCTGGGAAGAATTCCAGTGTCATCAAAAACTCATTTATCTCAAAATGTCTTCTTGCCATCCTTTCTATTCCTCCACAAAATTAATAAGCTCTAACTGTTGCAGTTCACAGGACCTTAAAATGCTTTTGTGGCTTATTTGTCCATAATTACCCCAGCAGTTCATACGGGAAACCTTTATCTCACCATCATGACTTTTTATGCCTCTTAAAGAGAGATCCGAAAAGACAGAACACATAAACCTTGAGCTCCAGCGTTCTCTTCCAGGTGTCTTAACTGCCCAAGACTTTCCCCTGAGATTTATACTTTAATCCATATGCAAATTTTAATTTTATAGGGATAACTGTAGCCTTTGCCCTCACCAGTCAGCCAACTTAGCCAGGTGTGAGCTTATCCTTAAAATGGAGTGTGTCTCTAGCATCCTCATGTTTACCAAAACAACATAGGGACTTCAGGAAGCCAGGTGGTGTGGTCTGAAGAGTGTAGCATTTGAATTCCAACTTCACTTTTTACCAGACACAAGGTTTTAGGCAGAACATTTAGTCTAACTTAGTTCCTCTTTCTGCATCTGCAAATTATAAATATACTACCTATATCTCAATAGATTAAATGAAGTAATGTTGGTAAAATGACTGGTACAATCCATGGCCCAATGACAGGTAACCATCAGACATTAGTTCATGAATGTACATAGACATTATGATCTCATTTAAAAGTATATGTAACATAAATTAACTAAATATTTTATATGCCTTAGTTTAATTAAATAAGCTTTGATTGAGCAATTGTAGTAATCCTAAATTCACTCTTTTTAGACCACTCAGATATGACTTAGCTTCATAAGATATTACTTTGTCCTAAAGCTCATATTAACATTTAGTTAAAGTCCAGTGAAATTTCAAAAACTAAAAAAAATTTAAAAAACATGTTATAAAGATTTCTTTTTCTATGTATGGGGAATAATTATTTTCATTCTTCACAGAGATAATTGTAAATGACTTTGGCCATAAAATAATCTTTCTTCTTTAAAATCATACTTACCTTCTTGAGTATTCTTCATTAATAAAACTAGTATCAATGAAACTATTTCTTTAAGTTAATGGCAATAAATTTCTACTAAACTAAAAAAAAAAAAAGTCTTTTCAAAGTATTAAAATGTTTCAGGTTGTTTTTCCCAGTGAGTTGAATCTAACCTCCCAGTGACCTGTTTACATAAGAAAGTTTATTCATGAGACAATGGAAAAGCACCTTGGATCTAGAGAGTAAAATATCTAGACATTCTGGTGCTACCATTCACAAAGTGTTTTTTACTTATTTTTGTTTTTTGAGAGGGGAAGGGGAACTTATTTACTCTTTGGGTGCTTCAACTTCCTAATCAGTAAATTAGAGACAAAACAGAAATGATTATTTCTCTTATTATATTTACAAATATTAATATTGTTGAAAACATGGGTGCAGGAAGATAAATTTACTGGACAGAAAATAATGATGAACTATTAGTAATTGTTTAAAAAGCAATGTACTAGACTCAATGCTGCAAGTGTATTTGGGTTTTATGTATAGAGCATCCTGTTAATAAACATTTTCAGTACCTTAATCATTGTGTAGATTTATTTTATGAAAGGCAAATGGAATTTCTGCTGCATGATTCCACTTAGGTAAGAGACTGTGTGGAGACAGGAGTGAGACTAAATGGTACTTTTAGACCTTATCTACCTCCAAGGGTCTTTATATCACTTTCATACTTCCTGCAGAAAGATAATAACAAGTTCATATGAGCAATATGTACTGTAGTGAAAGTTGTAGTTAACCTTTATCTGGATGACTTTACAACATTTAACTCAAATTGCTCTTTATTTCTTGGTCATTTCCAAGAATATTCAAGGATGAGAGCAGGAAAATAAAGGTTATTTCTTCTCTTTTGACAAAGACTTCCTTTTCACATTATCTTTGATCAGCCTGATTCTTTCTTCTAGGAATTTAAAGGCAAGTAACAGTGACATCTTTAAGACATGGGGTTCTATTTAAATGAACTGGTATGTTACTGAAAAATAGTCCCTCGAATAAACTCAAAACAGTGACAGTGAAAAATAAAGTACTTTGAGGCTTTTACAAGAATTGTTCCAGGCTTCTGGTTGTCTAAATTAATAAAGGTAGGATTTTTAGAAACCTATCTGGAAATTGTAGATTAAATTAAGCAGCTGCTTCGCCTGAATACAACTTTGCAAGGTCTAATATTTTGAAGGAGCTATCTTCACTAGCACAATGTTGCTTGGAATTCAAGGGATTTGAGTTTTAATGCCAGCCTAATTCTGAATGTCTTGGGAGCCTGTACACATATATTTGCTGCTAGTAACTATTTTGTCAATTGGGACTGGTAATTATCTACTGTACCACCCTTACCTTATGGATTTTGGTATGAATATTCAATACCAATGTTTATGGGGTGGTCTAGTTTTCTGCAAAGTAAAATGACAGAGGCATTTAGAAGAAAAAGAAAAACTTCTTAAAAATATTTATATGTATATGTATCACATTTTTAAAATATCTTAGCTTTAAAATATATTAGTAAATTTTACATTTTATGTGAATCTTAGAAGTGTTCTTGCCATGTACTCTGTACAGTAAGAAGTTTCTGTTTAGGGCTTCTTAGAGTGTTGCTGCATTTATGCTTGTTAGTACTTACTCAAAGGTTAAACCCCAGATGGACGTTCCATACATAGTGAGTTAACTTTGATGTTTGACTTGCATTTTTACTTTTAAAAAAAATGATTTTTAAATTTTTAAGTGATACATAAAACATGAAAATTGTGCATATTAATGGGTTATCATGTCATGTTTCAACACGTGTAAACATTACGTAATGTTTCAATCATGTTAATTATGTTTATCTCTTCATCTATCATTTATTTTTTAATGGTGAAAACTTTGAAAATACTGTTTAATTTGAAATGTATAATGCATTATTGTTATCTATAGTCACACTACATGTAGTAGTGCATCAGAACCTCTTGCTCTTATCTAAGTGTAGCCCATTACCCAATGATCAATGTCAGTAAACAAATATTTATTATTGAATGATGCTAACACAATTCACATTGCCACCAAGGACCTTTAATTGGAGAGTATGTGGTCACTTGGCATGTGAAATAGCTTTATTGTACAGATAAACGTGTTAAAATTATACAAGTATAAAATATAATGGCTTTTCCACTGCTACCAAGCAATGCCAATCTGATTATGAGACAAGTTTAGAAGAGCAATAGTGCTATTCCCTTTTTTGGATGTGTGTGAGTCTTGAATCTGCCCCTATTATGGTGATTTATATTCTTGAGTCATTGATCATCTATTGCCCTATTTCTTTTTCCCTTTATAGCCAAACTCCCATAAATGGATTCTTTACTGCTCTTCTCATTTCCTCTCCTCAGTCTTCTTTTGGAAACTTCTAACCAAGGTTTCTCCTCAGATCTCCACTAACAATGTTCTTACTGAGGTTATGGCATCCATGTGCCAAATCTTCTGACCTACTCTCAGTCCTCATTGATTTCAGCCCATCAGCAGCAAACAGTACAGCTGATTCCTCCTTTTATCTTGAAACATTGTCTTTATTTATCTTCCTGGGCACTAATATCTCTTCTTCCTCATGGGCTGGCTGCTCTTTGTTAGTTTCCTTAGCTGAGTTGTCCTCCTGTCTTCAAACTCTAAACACTGGAATGCCCCAGAAGCATGTAGACCTCCTTTTACCCCTTTTTCCTTTCCAACTTCCTCTTCTTCCTTCTTCTCCTCCCTTTTTTTTTCTACAGTCATTTTCTAGGCCAAGTATCTCACTTAGATCCATGACTTTAAGTAACATCTGTATACTAATTATTCTCAAATTTATAGTTCTATCCAGGATTTTATTTTCCTTCTGAACTCTAGACCTAGATCTTTCCAATAGTTTTCTTAACAGTCAAAACAGCCAAATTTGACATCATGGTTTTCACTCCCCCACTCCCACATCTTACTCTCCTTGCAGTCTGTTCCCAATCTTCTCCTACTCAGTAAAATGAAATTCCGGTTTTCTGACTGCTCAGCCTAGAACTCCTGGAGTCTTGCATGACTGTATTTTTTTCCCCCTGATACTTGTATTCCAAATCCTATAAACAAGCTCTACTTCTCCAATGAAATCAGAATCTTACCGCCTCTCATTGCCAAACATTTTGATTCAAGTCACCATTACCTTGTCCTCGGATTATTAAATTAACATCCTACCTATCTCCCTAATTTCACACTATCCTTTTTACAATGTATGTCCCATGCTTTTGCCACCTTGATCCTGAATGATGTCTGAGCAGTTGTGCTAGTCCCCCATTTAGAATGCTCTAGTAGCATCTCACCTCACTTAAGTGTTTGGGTCAATGTGCAGGTACTTATGCCTGCATGGCTCCATTGCTCTCAACTAATTACTTCTCCAACTTCTTTCCTTTGCCTCACACGATTATGGCCACAACAGTCTACTTGTTGGTCCTCAATCTAAGCAGCATCCCTTATCAAGGCTTTGCTATTCTTTGTTATCAAGAAAGGATTTCTTCCAGATATCTGCATAATCCTTTTCTTTTTTTTCCCCAGACCATTGATTGAATTCACCTAACTGTAGAAGACTTTCTTGACCATCAAAATTACATAACCCTCCCTACCATAACCTATCATCTTTGACTCTGCTTTGGTTTCTGTATAGCACTTTTACTACCTAATGCATACATATACACCTAAATTTGTATATATAAATATCTATATCTACATCAATGTTGATATTCATATCACCTATATCTAATCTATATCTATCTTATTGTCTGAATCCCCCTACTAGAATATAAACTTCATGAAGACAGAGACCTTATTTATTTTGGTCATTGCTGAATCCCCAAAGCTAGAATAGAAGCTAGCATATGGGAGGCAACTGATACATATTTTTTGAATGAATTTTTTAAATGAATTGCAGGCTGTTTTAAGCACTTAGCCTCCTAGTTGAATGAGAGGGATATATAAACAGATAAGTTAAATATAGTTAAAATATAATGAGAAAAAAAATAAAATCATTAATGTTACTATTCTTGCCAAAATTCATATTTTGATTATATTGTAGGAACTTAAGCAAATGACTATTTCAGTGTCTTCTTCCCATTGTTTCTATTATATTATCAAATTTGTTTTATGTTTGTGAAGGTTGGGTTGCATAATATGACAAAAAATAAGCATTCAGTAGACATTATTTCTCTTTCTTCACATGTCCAGTGCTTCATTTTATATTTACAGATTAGCCCTCTATAATCTATATTACTCCTCTATAATTTCTCATTGATTTTGTAAATCTCATCTTATGGCCTTTCTTCCATTCTTCCTCCCATTAAGAGTTTTTGTGATGCTAAAATCAGCTTTACCGTTAAAAGATTAATCATTTTTGTCCCCTTGCTTCAACAATGTAATTTATTAAAAGAACTAGTGTGTCCTTTAGCTCTATTTCTATGGATGGAAAGTCGAATAAATCTGTCACATTGCAGGATAGTAATAAGTGAGTATTTATTCTTTAATTGGATGTACATCTCTTTGAGTCACACTAGAACAGTGGTTCTTATCATGCCACCAATATGTCATGAATCAGTGGAAGTGAAAAGGACATTCATTGAATAAGTGCATAAGGAGTTATACATAAATCAAAACCATTGCTAATTTGTGTGTGTGTGTGTGCTACAGACAGGCTATTGAAACAGCAATAGCAAATGAGTATTTTCAGAAAAGAGAATCACAGTTGTAAATGTTATTTAAAGGGCATTATGTGAAGAAAAAATAATAGGAATCATTCTATTAGCCTCATCTCTTTGAGGACAGGTGCTGTTTCACTGAACATGATAGTTGGAAAGTAGCTGCTCAAATTCTTAATTATTTTTTTCTCTGAGGTGTCTATATTTTTGTTGCATGTGGGACAGACTTATTTAAATTTGTATTTTGCCAATGAGATTGGCAATCAGGGGGCTATAATAACATAACATTTGAAAATAAAGACCCCAAGGAACGAACCCACATATTATTTGTCAAAAAACTAGAATTATCAGAATTATTAAAAATTAGATTATTCGTCAAAAAATTAAAATATGAACAGTTGTACCACAGATATTAGCAAAATGAAAACAACCCATTGTGTTTTTGATATAAAGGTAATGATTTATGCATGGTTTTCTAGGTTATGTTCATTTAAAATATCTTTATTCCTGGGATTCAGGTAAGAGTTCATTGTTAATTAAGACCTAATACTTACCATTGTATTCCTTTTCATAATAATGAAAAGTATCAAGAATGACATTTTACCATTTTTCTCAGGCCCAGATGCTGTTTTTTGAACCTCTATACCAGAATATTTTATCCAAGTTGTCTCCAGTTGTGAACTCTTAAGGGTTGTTTAGTTTTCAATGAAAAGCAATCTTTTAAGGAGTTTATGTCCTAATTTTTTTTTAGTTTTGCAGTAGCATACATCAGACATAGTTATTGTGTTTGGATTAGGATTTTCATTTTTAACAAGTTCTCAAATTCTCTAGGCATTTAATGTTTCCATCTGGTCCTCATAAAAGATTTCACATTTGTAATGCAGCTCAGACTTCTTCTCAGAAAGCATCATTATAATTCTATCCATGACTCCAGTCTGATAGAGGAGATGCTTTTTAAACTTTGGATTTGTTTTGCCTTTTTTTTTTTTCTTTTCTAAACCTAGGAAGAAAATTTGATTTTATCGGTTCATTTCTCTCTGAAAATAATTACAGTGTGCACACCATGAGGACAAAGCTTATTGCCTACTCCTTCTGTGTAGTTTGAAGCTGCCAGAGCAGGAGAAGTAACCACACTGTGAGCCCAGTCCCAGGAAGCTTAGCAGTCGTCATAGTCTCTCTGTTCTCAGTCATCACAGATGGAGAGGATATTTTCAAGAGCTTGAACATTTTCTTGAAATAGCCAAACAACTAGGAATCCCCTTTTCTGGGTTAAGTAGTAGGTTCTGGGGCACAGTTTGAGCAAAAGTTCAAAGCTTCTAGGCAGGTTTTTCTGTGTGGTTGGAAGTTCAATGAATGTTGGTGGGTTTGTTTAGTGAGTGGCTGTTCCTATACACCAGGCAGTGCTCTGACAGCTTCACACATGGTAATTCATTTGATCCTCAGAGCAGCATTATGAATAAGGTTTGATTGGTATAAGAGTATTAGTTAAAGGTGAGGAAACTGAGGCAAAAAATACCACAGCTAGCAGGTGGTAAAGTCAAAAATCAAATCTAGGTACTCAGATTCCAAACACCATGGTCCTAACTACAAACTAGGCTATAATTGATAGTGGTGTGCTGCAGAGTTACAAGAAATTATTATTATTATTATTATTATTATTATTATTGTTGTTGTAGATGGACACAATGTCTTCATTTATTTATTTTTATGTGGTGCTGAGGATCGAACCCAGGGCCTCACACATGGGAGGCAAGTGCTCTACCTCTGAGCTACAACCCCAGCCCAAGAATCTATCATTACTTTCCCATATTTGAGTTGTACATTCTAGGTAACTTCCCCCAACAGCATAATTGACTCAGAGTTGGCAATTGAGGAACATTTGTTTATTTCAGAGTTTAAGAACACATGCAATAATAAATAAGTTTGCCATATTTTTAAATAGCAAAGGTAAATTATAGTGGTCGCTGGTAGATAGGCTGTTGTTCTTTCAGAATGCCAGTAGATTCCAGGATTCAAGGATAAACCCATATTTAAAGCCCTGGTCTGATCAAGATCATGCTTTTGGAGTTTGCATTTTCAAATCTGAGAAAACTGTCTCTCTTTCTCTAATTTATCTTTAATATTATTTTTTTAAAAATTTAATTAAGTAAAACACAAATAAAATTTACCATCAACTATTTCTAAGTGTGCAGTTCAGAAGTATAGTGTTCACCTGGTTTAGCAGCAAATCTGCAGAGCTAAAACCCAGTACTAATGAAACAACTCCGCATTTACCCTTCTTTCCAGCTTTCAGCAACAGCTGTGTTTTGTTTATTCTTTCATCTCTCTATGGACATTGGGGTTACTTCCATCTCTTAGCTATTGTTAATAATATTGTTATGAACATGGGTGTTCAAATATCTCATGGAGACTCTACTTTCGATCTTTTTGGGTATATACCTGGATGTGAAATCACTGGATCCTATTGCAATTCTATTTTTAATTTTTTGAGAAAATGCCTTAATATTTTCCATAATAGCTGCACCATTTGACAATATAACAGTGCACCAGTGATTTCATTTTCTCTATGTCCTTACCAATATTTGTTTGTTATTCTATGATTTTTTTTTACAATAATCACCCTAGTAGATGTGAGGTAACACATCATTATGGTTCTGGTTTTCATTTTCCTAATAATCAGTGATGTTGAAACTCTTTATGTGTTTGTTGACTATTTGTATATACTTTTTAGAGAATATATATTAAAATCCTTTGGACATTTTTGATAGGCTGTTGTTGAATTGTAGGAGTTCTTTTTCATTCTAGATATTAATCCTTGTTAAATAAATAATTTGCAAATATTTTCTCTCCTCAAGCTTTTTTTTCCTATTGATTGTGTCCTTGTATACATAGACATCTTAAATTTTAATGGAGTCCGATTTACTTATTTTTACTTTTCTTGCTCATGCTTTGTGGTGTCATAGCCAATAAATCATTATCACATCCAAGGTCATGAAGCTTTTCCTCTAAGTTTCCTTATAAGCATTTTCTAAATTTGGCTCTCATGTTTAAATCTTTGATCAATTTTGAGTTGATTTTTTTATGTTGTGTAAGGTAAGGGTCCAACTTATTTTTTTTTCATGTGGATATCCAACTTTTCCAACACCATTTGTTGAAAAGACAGTTTTAAGTGAAACTCAAACCATCTAACTATAAACCTTTAGTTATTCTCATATTTTGGTTCAAATCAAAATGGATTTAAAAGGAGTCATTTCTTTTTTTTTTTTAAATTTTTTATTGTTGGCTGTTCAAAACATTACATAGTTCTTGATATATCATATTTCACAATTTGATTCAAGTGGGTTATGAGCTCCCATTTTTACCCCATATACAGATTGCAGAATCACATCAGTTACACATCCATTGATTTACATATTGCCATACTAGTGTCTGTTGTATTCTGCTGCCTTTCCTATCCTCTACTATCCCCCCTCCCCTCCCCTCCCCTCCCCTCTTCTCTCTCTGCCCCCTCTACTGACATTCGTTTGTCCCCCTTGTATTATTTTTCCCCTTCCCCTCACTTCCTCTTGTATGTACTTTTGTATAACTCTGAGGGTCTCCTTCCATTTCCATGCATTTTCCCTTCTCTCTCCCTTTCCCTCCCACCTCTCATCCCTGTTTAATGTTAATCTTCTTCTCATGCTCTTCGACCCTACTCTGTTCTTAGTTACTCTCCTTATATCAAAGAAGACATTTGGCATTTGTTTTTTAGGGATTGGCTAGCTTCACTTAGCATAATCTGCTCTAATGCCATCCATTTCCCTGTAAATTCTATGATTTTGTCATTTTTTAATGCAGAGTAATACTCCATTGTGTATAAATGCCACATTTTTTTTATCCATTCATCCATTGAAGGGCATCTAGGTTGGTTCCACAGTCTAGCTATTGTGAATTGTGCTGCTATGAACATCGATGTAGCAGTGTCCCTGTAGCATGCTCTTTTTAGGTCTTTAGGGAATAGACCGAGAAGGGGAATAGCTGGGTCAAATGGTGGCTCCATTCCCAGCTTTCCAAGAAATCTCCATACTGCTTTCCAAATTGGCTGCACCAATTTGCAGTCCCACCAGCAATGTACAAGTGTACCCTTTTCCCCACATCCTCGCCAGCACTTGTTGTTGTTTGACTTCATAATGGCTGCCAATCTTACTGGAGTGAGATGGTATCTTAGGGTGGTTTTGATTTGCATTTCTCTGACTGCTAGAGATGGTGAGCATTTTTTCATGTACTTGTTGATTGATTGTATGTCCTCCTCTGAGAAGTGTCTGTTCAGGTCCTTGGCCCATTTGTTGATTGGGTTGTTTGTTCTCTTATTGTCTAATTTTTGGAGTTCTTTGTATACTCTGGATATTAGGGCTCTATCTGAAGTGTGAGGAGTAAAGATTTGTTCCCAGGATGTAGGCTCTCTATTTACCTCTCTTATTGTATCTTTTGCTGAGAAAAAACTTTTTAGTTTGAGTAAGTCCCATTTGTTGATTCTAGTTATTAACTCTTGTGCTATGGGTGTCCTATTGAGGAATTTGGAGCCCGACCCCACCGACTGTAGATCGTAGCCAACTTTTTCTTCTATCAGACGGCGTGTCTCTGATTTGATATCAAGCTCCTTGATCCATTTTGAATTAACTTTTGTGCATGGCGAGAGAAAGGGATTCAGTTTCATTTTGTTGCATATGGATTTCCAGTTTTCCCAGCACCATTTGTTGAAGATGCTATCCTTCCTCCATTGCATGCTTTTAGACCCTTTATCAAATATAAGATAGTTGTAGTTTTGTGGATTGGTTTCTGTGTCCTCTATTCTGTACCATTGGTCCACCCGCCTGTTTTGGTACCAGTACCATGCTGTTTTTGTTACTATTGCTCTGTAGTATAGTTTGAAGTCTGGTATCGCTATACCGCCTGATTCACACTTCCTGCTTAGCATTGTTAAAAGGAGTCATTTCTAAAGTTCTCAACTGTCAGCCATTTTTCTTGCTTAGGACATTTGGTTACATTTTTCATTGTAACTTCTTGGGGCGGGAGATGGGGCTATTGGTAGCTAGGGAACAGAGGCCAGGGATGCTGCTTTAACATCCTTCAAAGATTAGGGCACCTCCCTATACCAAAAGATTATCTGTTCCCCTTGGACCAATAGTGCTGGAGTTGAGAAACCCTGACCTAGAGTACAATGAATTAGGGCAATGTTGCAAGACTTGAAATTTGGAGAATCCAAGATCACAGACTCATATATATGGTTAGCTGGTTTTAAGAGACATGAAACTCATATATATTCTGTTAGGTATTTAATAATAGAATGCTATTTGGCATTTTATTTTTTCTATCAAGACTGTCTTTCTCACTTTCATTCACTATGACTTTACCCTAAAACTAATTTATAAATTAATGCATAAACTAATTTATACTTTAGCTTTCTCCTTTCAGTCAGGAAGCAAATCATTGTAGGGTTGATGATATAATTTAATGTTCAACTCTGAACAAGGATTACAAGATGTCTACAGCCTTCTTGGCCCAGGTACTACTTCTACTTTTGAGCTACTTACAGGAGAAAATGCCCAAAGGACAATACAAACAAGAAATAAGTTATTATACATAAGCAAATTTTACACATATAGTTGGTTTTAATTTTCAAAAGCATGGCTCTGCTGAACTGAGCTAGGGCATAGGGTAATTTTATATTGCATGGTCATGACCAGAAAACTTTATTGAGGAGGCCGTGACTGAGCTGAGACCTGACTGGCTACAGTCTTCAGCCATGAGAAAATTTGGAAGAGTATTTCCACATAAAGATTAGAAAATACAAGGGCAAAGTTCTTAAGGTGAGAACAAGCTTGGCATGTTCGAGAAATAAAAATAAGTCCATTGAAACTATAATATGAGTTAGGAAGAATAATAATGGCTTTATATGACAGATAAATTGTTATTGAATAGAACTTCCCTGGAATAGGGAGAATGTTTGAGAGAGCCTCTCAACCTTAGAGATCTGAAGTTGGTAGATATATTAGTCAGCTCTCTTTCCTTAACAAATATTTGATATGATGAACTAATAAAGAGGAAAGATTTGTTTTGGCTCACAGTTTTGGAGGTTTCAGTCTATGACCAGTTTGGCCCCATAGCTCTGGGCCTGTGGCAGCAGAGTACATTGTGGGAGGAGTGCAAGGCAGAGCAAGCCTTTCCCTTCTTTCCCTTCCTGGCAAGGAAACAGGAGAGAGAGAGAGAGAGAGAGAGAGAGAGAGAGAGAGAGAGAGAGAGAGAGAGAGAGAGAGAGACTCCACAATCCCCTTTGTGGTCACCTCTCACTGCTCCCACCTTAAAGTTCCCACCACTTCCCATTGGTGCCACACTGGAAGACAAACCTTTAACACAGGGACCTTTGGGGGACATTCCAGATCCAAATTATAATAGCAGATTTGTAAAGAATTTGTTTTATATATATATAAAGAACAAATAAAAATATGACAGTTAAAAAAATAATTAGTTTTGTTTTTCAAGGTTGGTTCATATGATCATTATTGTTGAAATATTTGAGTATACTTTCATCCATTTATTAAAACTACCAAGTGCTTCTTGTATTTTAGACACCATTCTAGGGGTAAGTGTCAGAGAGACTGAGATGAATCAGAGAGAAGTCTATGCCAGGGAGCCCATGGTGTGTGTTTATAGATGGGTGGTTTGAAAGAACTCTTAGTTATTGACCATATGACCTTGTCAGGTATTTAGCCTTTTTGTGTCTGAATATCTCCACGTATAAAATGAGGAATTTCTTGAGCTACTTTATGTATTTCTGAGGTTGAGAATATTAAGCATTTAAAACAGTACTGGAGGGGTTGCAGTTGTAGCTCAATGGTAGAACACTTGCCTAGCATGTGTGAGGCTCTAAGTTCATAAGATAAGCACACATAAGAATAAATAAATAAAATAAAGGTATTGTGTCCATCTACAACTAAAAAACTGAAAAATAAAAAATAAACCCAGTACTGGAGACATGGTAATGACTCAATAACTATTAACTATTTTTGTTGTGATGATTTTATAAAAAAGGCATAAAGAAACTAGTTAACTTAGTCCAAAAGTTAGGAAAATTGAAGAGAGGAAGTTTGAGTTCATTCATTCACCACTGACTTGTCTAGTAAACATATACCAAGTGCCTACTGTGTTCCAGATGTTGTTTTTCTGCTTTTTTGCATACTTCTTTCTTGCTGCCTGGATTGTCTTTGATGCCACTATTCAGCTGTCAAACTTTAACACCTTCTCTTCAATGAGACCTTCAGTGCAGGGAAGAATACATAACTTAGTGACATAAATTGCACAAATAATTGTTTAATTATAATTGTGGACCATGATAAGTGGAATCCAGTCAGTGAGAGGAAAAATGCAAAGAGCATAAAAAAAGAATCAAAGATGATAAAACTTTCTAGCCAAGACATACAATAAAAGGAGATTAAAAACTACAGGATGGGGCTGGAACTGTAGTTCAGTGGCAGAGCACTTGCCTAGCACATATCAGGTACTAGGTTTGATCCTTGGCACCACATTAAAAAAGTAAACAAATAAAATAAAGGCATGCTGTCCATCTACAACTGTAAATATTTTTTAAGATACAAGATGCCATTAAAATGGAATAATCAATAACTCTGTAGATTCCCTAATCTGCCCATATTTCATGTATTTGTATATTTATCTTCTACTACTCTAAAAGTGCAATACAACCAAAAGGGCTTTAATGCTTTTTCTGCGGGCTGGCCATAAACAGATAAGGTGCAGAAAAATGTAGCTTGCTTTCAAACCTAAAGCAGATTTGAGATGGAGGTGATATTTGGGCAAGGAGCTATTCTAGGGGGAATAATATACAGGGCACCTTCTAAAAGGGAGGAGTGTGGCTCTTTGATTAGATTTCTGCAGTAGACAAAGGTGAACAGTTGAGGAATGGGGAGTAGAATTGGGCTAGGATAGGGAGTTTTGTGTGAGAGCAGGAGAACTGGGGGGTAATTCTCTGGAATTTGAATTGTACCAATATAAACACTTGATGCCATTTCTAGATTCACATATTGATATTCAAAATTAGACTGTTGAATATTAGAGCAAATGTTTAAAAGCAGAGAATTTATTGTCTTTGAATAACCAGAATCTCTCATTGTGTTGTGTATATAAAAGACTTTTAGTAAATAATACTGAATTACTAGAACAATTAATGAAGTGATAAGTTTGTAAGAAGGTTATCATATACTACTATAGTTAACTTACTGCACTTTGTTCAATACTGAAATGTTTTAAAAATTTAAATTTACCTCAGTAAAATATATCAATATAATATATGGTTACTGTAGCCAGGATTTCTTTAGCATTCTATAAACCAATAGCCTTTTAATTATTCTGCATGTATTCCATGGTAGTAGTAGACAACTGATTTTCTGTGGCCAAAATTTTCAGATGGAGTCATATGATCTTGCTAATTTAATTTGCTTTGTTCAAGCTTCATCAATATTATCGAGCGAGAAAAAATGTTTTCATAGTTGTATCGATATTATCTTTTAGGCTTCTTTATGACTTTGAAAACAATCAACTCTTTAGAAAATTTTAAGATATAATAGCATATTCCTTCCCAGAGAATGATTCTATACTCTGCATTTTTTGGGTTCAGAAACTCAGTTGAAAGTAATTAATTATTATTCACTGACTTTATAGATTATTTAGTAAAAAATATATTAATGGTCACAACCAAGTATTGGCGGAATTCTTAAAAACTTATATTCAGGGGTTCAAAGAGCAAGTTATATTTCACCAGGTATATAAAGAGTTTCATGCAGAAATCAGAGTTAACTGGCATCATTTCTTACAGGTATATTTTAAAACTACTTACAGATTGACACTGGGGTAAATGGCTATCTGTTATATTCTCTTTATATAGATCAGAGTGTAAGAGGTAGAAGTTGTTTCTTCTTTTGCTTTTACTCTTTTAAAATGATGCATTAAGCTATCTCAGTGAAGTAAGACAAACACTTTCACCTAAAGGGTGTGTGGTTTTTACTTTTAGAGTAGAGTGGGGTCTGCTGAATTGGTTTTAAGATTATGTATTTCGATTTTTTTTGCTTTGCTTGTGTAGATGTAACATAAATCTTACAAGACATTTATAATACAAGATTAATATTTTAATATCCCATATCAAAATATCTAAGTGCCTAGAAATTGGCAGTGATATCAGCAGCTTAGGTGGTCTTTCAAATATATCAATTTAAGGGTAGGATTTAGAAACAACTAGAGATCAGACTGATTTCAAAATAAAATCAAATACTATCATTTTAAAGAATGTCTATGGAACACAATCAAATTAGTAGAATATGCTTATATTATATATTTGTCCAACCAGTACCAACTGAGGGCATACTGTGTGATAGGTAGATAACAATTGTGTTATAACAATTAAAAGCTTTTGTGATACAGACTGTGATTTGAAGACAAAATGCTACCCCTTGTCGGAATTGCGATAATTTCACATTATAATAATAAAACTACCTATGAAATTGAAAACATTTCTTACTTTTTTCTGCTTTTGGGATAGTTATACCCTCAAATTAATGGTTAGAGTTCTTACTTACAGTTTTTACATTTAAATACATTCCAGATGATGACATATAGTTTTGATGACCTAGTTAATATTGTTAAAAAATTTTATTAGCATTGCCTGGGGCTAGTAGACTCTGGCATATTTTATTTTCATATCATTGCAATGAAAACTAAATGTATTAGTGCTTTTTATAGCCTAGAAATCATTAATTAAGGAACTGAAGTCCAATTAACTTAAAAAGCAATTTTTAGAATATGTTTGCAGGTCACATAAAGTTATTTAAATGTCCTGTGCAAGTTTATAGGATTAACTAATTTTTAGAAAATTATTTCCAACAGATTACATCTTTTCACAATTACTGGAAACCGATATTATATGGGAATTCCTTTGCATCCAGAGACACAGACAATTAGATATTTTCACATCTAACTAGACTCTTGTTTGTTTAATCCTCTGTATAGTCCTAACCTAAATTCAAACTGGGAGCCTATGTAGGTGAAGTTTGGAGGAACTATTTAAGTAAACAGTGCACTCAGAGAGATACAGGAGCTGAGGGTACTTCTCTGGTTCATTTGTGGGTATTATTCTTAGGTTTCAATTCTTTAGTTTAGGTCAGCTAGTCAATAAGAATTCACTGAATGGTCACTCTTGACTGAAACCTGTACAAAGAAAAACAAATTCATCATTATCAACAAATATTTAATGTCACATAGAGGTATAATTTCTCCTTCAAGAGTTTTCATTAATGTTGGGAGATTATACATGTATATTTTTAAAATGTCTGTTTTAAATCTGGCCAGGAAATTTTGCTTCTTGTCAATAGTGTAGCTATGCCAGTTGCAAGAATATGTCAGGTAGAGTAGAATTCTGATTAAAACAGGTGTTTGACATCATAGTAGTGGAAGTCAGGGAAGCAGGATTCCAAATATATCACATCACTTATAGAGCACTAAGAATCAAGGCCTTTTACACTGAGTGGGGAGACTGGGGATTGTCTCTTGGTACTTTGGAGAGCTCCCAATAACCTCTGACTTTGATCTTGTTAAAGTTCTACTGAGGCCTTTCATTCTCTAGTTTTAGGGTTACCTGAATAGTTCTTTCATTTGGTGAGACTAAAGTGCAGTCGCACTCCAGTTTGCTTTGACTAATCTGTGTGGTGCTCGGACATCATCTTAAGCCTATTAAAATACTTTTGGATCTAGTACCAGATCATGAGCAATGCTTTGGGGTTCTTCGTGGTTCCTACACACTGCAGAAGACAAATAGGCTTATCAGGAGTTCACAGTGTTGGAAAATTCTCTCTCCAGGGAAAGGAACATTTTTTTGGCTGAGACAGGACAAGTGTTGCCAAGGACAAGATGGCATATGCTCTGCTCCAATTCATACAATTAGAGGTAGAAACCATAAACAGAGTTTAGAGAAGGAAATTGTTGCTGAGGGCTATAGAACCAATGAAAGTTTCCGCACATTATTTATCATGATAGACAAATTCAGACAACCCGAGAGATCCGAGAGGATTTCCAGGTGGAGAAAGAGCATCAACATTCCATTGATTTCAGAGGAAGACCATTAAAAGACAAGAAACATGTAACCAGGGACTAACATTAGAATTATTATTTATGCAGTATGCAAAGTAGTGAGAGCACAAACAATAATAATGCTTAGGAGATAATCTTAGGAATAAATGATCAGTATTGGATAGGGCTAAGTAGGGCACTCTCAGAAGTTTTGTCTCTGGGTTGCTATGCTCTGTTCTTGTATTAGTTTTTATAAGTATATGATGTTTTCACTTAGCTGAAAAATTAAATTCTGGAAGAAAATCCATGAACAAAAGGAAAAGAAAATTTGTATCTGAAAGATCTTAGTTATACATATTTTGATCTTTCATCATGTTATTTCAGCAGAATTCATTTTTACCTCTTGAGCTGCCTGCCCACTCACTGCTTATGCTCCTGCCCAATTTGACTTTTGGATACAGCTTTCTGAGGGACGCTACATAAAATATCCCCTATTAATGTGAAGTAGAGTTGCTTATACTGGCAAAGAGTCATAGAGGACAGAAAAAATTACTCAATGGTTACAGATAATATACAAACATTGTTTTCAATAGTACTTAATTTGCCAAGACATTTTTAGAATGTCTACCAAAATATAAATATAGCATGAAAATATATCGCAGTTGGAAGTACTTCAGAGGTTATCTCATTTACCCCCAATATAATCAGGTAGCCATCCAACCTGCATTACCTTTGTGGTAGCTGGTCACCAGCCTCTGTTTGAAGATTTTCAGACAGAAGCTAACTGTTCCAAGGTAGCCATTTCACTGTTGACTCACTTGGAAAGGCTTTGCTTTAAGCTGTAGTCTGTCCTTGTGACTTGAAATCTATTGTTCCAGTTTCTTTTGGGGGAAAATACACTAACAAGGTAAATTCATAAAATGTTTGACACATAATTTGTATAAAAATTTTTCTAGGTTTCTCAAATGATAAAATTACAAATAAGAATATATTTGTCCTCGGTAGAAAGACAGATTCTGGTTAATGTTTTGCTTCAATATATGGGTGGAGAGATGAATAAATTATAATGGTTTTTCCTTTTCATTATTAAATAATGGGTAAACTCTTGATAGAGATGTAAGTTTGGTGTATTATATGTTAAGTAAAGGATATGAAAATGCACCATATTAATGTCCTAATATCCTCTTAGAGTGGTGACATAATTTTTTTATTATTGCATACCCTATCAGTGAAGAAAAACTCAGGTAAATCTAACATTTATGTCTTTACTTTCAAATTATAAACATGAATTACTGAATTAAAATGTTACATATGTAATCTAGGCATATTTAAACACATTTTATATAATAAAACACCTTATATATGTCATGTTGCAGACCACATGATACGGATGAGATTTGTGTCTCTTTTAGCTATTCAAAGATATAACTTCTCTTGAAAATAGCATTGTAGTGACCATTACATCTTTGTCTTTCTAATTAGAGTGAAGTACTTGCAATATGGTAGCATTTAAAATTTGGCTCAGGAACATTAAACTCACCAAAATAAAACAAAATAGACCCTGAGATGATATTGAGAAACTTAAGAGTACTTCAAGGGAGGATATGATATAATGAATGTCTGAAAAACAATGTGTAAGAAAGTTATGTGGCTTTAACATAGAATTAGTAAAGGACAGAAGATCCACTGTAACAGCACGTCAAAAGAAGTAAAGTTTGAAACAGTGCTAAATAAGCTCGAATCTTGATCTTCTTAGAGGCCTAATCACCCCATAGAGTAGAAATCTGAGATTTTATTAAAATAAATATTTTTGAAGAACACAGTTGCATGGAGGCAAAATTTAAGATATAGAAAGAAAAAGGAAAGAAAATAATGCCTTGTTACCCTTCTTTCTTACTGTGTTCTGTGCCAGTTTAGATAACTACCCTACAGATTTAATAGTCTTCAAAGTCTCACTCAGAATAGAGTTTGTGCTTATGATGTTGATGGCCCTTTTCTAGATCTAGATAACATTGTGTCTCATGTTCTCTGGCTTCCCATGTATTCCTAGTTAGGTGAAACTGCAGCATGCAGTGCAGCTGCAAGACTCAATTCTCAGTTTAGTGTCAGAGGGTCTGATACACGTCATACTATGATAAGAAGGAAAATGGATTCAATTTCTTTGTTTTATTCTGTGATTGGTGGTGTTAATAAAAGCACTTTATCTGTAGGGTCATTTTGAGAATCCTACCAGTTAATATATGAAACAGTACTTAGAATCCCAACTAGCGCTAGTAGCTACTAAGTGTTTGTTATTAATGATATTCATATAAGGCACTCGGCCTTGTGCCTGGCATAGGGTGCTTCCTAAGTATTTGCTATCATTCTTGTTGCCAGGAACTGCATTCCAATTTCTATAAGTTTATTTCAGACTTTGGTTACAATGCAAAACAAATAGAAGTGTATCCTTAATGCAAATTTGTGTTGCCAGGCAAGGTGATGCACGCCTGTAATCCCAGATGCTTGGAAGGCTGAGGCAGGAAGATTGCAAGTTCAAAGTCAGCCTCAGCATCTTAGCGAGGCCCTAAGCAACTTAACAAGACCCTGTCTCTAAATAAACTATAAAAAGGGGTGGGGATGTGGTTCAGTGTTTGAGTACCCCTGGATTCATTCCCTGGTACAAAAAACAAAATACAAATTCATGTTCTTTGCTTCACTGAACAAACCAACAAAATAGGATTGGCAAATGGCCTTCTAAGAAAGGGCATGTGCTTCACCTTTTAATCATAACACATGCCTGCAAGGGTCTCAACTACAATAGATAACATGGCTCAGGAAACTTACTGTGCACTTTTTGCAGCTGTAAATCAATATTTGCTTTGAGTAATCTTATTTGTTTGTGCTCAGTGTCATTGTGAATGTGTATGTTCAAATTCTTGGTCCTTACCTATTAGCTCTAACAAACTTCCCTATTTTAGTATTATAATCCAGTAAAATTTTAAAAATATATGATCAGATAGATGTATGCTCTAAGTTGGTAGAATGTAATTTAATGCCCTAGAGTAGGTAGAAATATTTTGAAATAAATAGGATTTATATTACAAATATTTTATGGCATACTTTTTGACATTTTATCATTGCTAAAAAAGTGATTTAGATTTATGATCTAAAGTCTTCTGACTCTTTTTTCTTAAACTAAATCAGGTAACTCTAACACTGATTCAAACATAAAATTTATGAGTATTATTTAACTTTTTGATGCAAAATATATCATATTTAGTGTAGTATTAAGCACTATTGACCACATTTCTTAATTGTAGTCACCATAATGTAATGAAATAACTTATTTTTAGCTAGGCAAAAAATTAAATATGTAATTTAAGACTTTAAATATGTAATTTAAGATAGATTTGACTTCATACAAACTTTTTTCTTTTAAAAATTTCATTTAAGTGAACATAAAGAAAATAATAAAGAGGATGGAGAGTTGTAGATATTACAAAGTCCTTGGAAAGCCCATTTTTATATTTTATTTAGAGACAGGCTCTCACTGACTTGCTTTGGGCCTCACTAAATGCTGAGGCTGGCTTTGAACTCTTGATCCTCCTGCCTCAGCCTCCTGAGCAGCTGGGATTAAAGACCTGATGCCACCATCCTGGGCTAACTTCAGATGATCTTAAATTTGAAATGGCCAATTTCAAATGTATCTCCCAGTGATCACAATAATATATGATATTTGCTTTTTATACAAAAGTATGCTCCAGTAATTCTCTTTCTGTTGCTCATCGCAAATTGTTAACCCTATTTTCAGAAGACTTTGAGGGATTAAGTGACTTAATCAAGTATAATCACATAGTTGATTTTCAAACCTGAACTTCTGATGCCAAATGTTACATTTACAGGTATTTAGGGTGAAGAGACTAAACGAATTGATTAGAAAATTGCAGGTGAAAGAATAGCACTCTTGTTACAGACTAATAAAATAGGAATTAATATTCTCTTTTTTATTTCCACTCTCATCTAGCATTCCTTTGAAGACAAGGGCCATGGAAAGGGATGGGACAAGGAGACGTGGTCCAAAAAGGAAAGTGATTTACAGTAATAAACATGGTTTTGCAGGAAGCAGAGCTAGTTCCCATTGGTGATAATTTAATGCAGCACACCTAAAATATAAAATCAAATTTATATTTTTAAATTAACAATTTAAAATCATAATTTTTTGAATTAATAACTTAGAAGGAAAATAAAATATTTCAGTGACCTATATACTTATTTATATGTGTGGATGTATGTGGGTGTGGCATTTTTCTCTTCTACTATTCTAGAATTGGGCTGTAGCCTGCAAATAAATTAGAGAGCACTTGTTGTTTTCATTTTTAATTATTGATCGGCTGGCTGCCTGTAAGGTTCATTTTCTATTAATGTGGAGGTGGAATTGTGTTTTTTCCTTGCTCTTTAGCTCTTGATGAACCCCATATGGTTCTGATGCTCAGTGCTCTTCAATAATTCAAACTTATCATGGAAAAAAAAAACATCAAGTTTGGAAAATCTAGATCAGTGGTTCTCAAAGTTGTGTTTTTCCCACCAAGAGTAGAAATATTATCTCAAGTTAAATTATAATTTAGAATTAAACTTTTAAATTGTGTGTAAGCCAAGCTTTTGGGTTTTTATATAAGAAGGAGTATTTCTTCATGAGTCATTCAGTTTTCCATTCCTCTCTGGTGGCCCCAAACGTAGCTCCTTAAAGCCACGGGGCTTCCATTGAACAGACTGTGAAGTACTGATGCAGATGATAAAATGGTCAGAGTATAGCTCAGATGCAGGACTGAGACAGATCTATCTGCATGCAAACCATGATCTCACCATCAACTAACCCTGATACCTTGAGTAAGCATCACTTTTCCTCATTAAAATGGTGATAAAAATAGTGCTCACCTCATAAAACCAATCTAAAAGTTGAAGTAATGCACAGAAAGTGCCTGTCATGTATTATTACTAATATCAATATTTAATAATCCCTGCTCAGACATACTCATAGTGATAAAAGGCTGGCAGGATGATGAAGTGGTGGAGATAATGCCAGTTACAGTGTGGCTTTCTTGACACATACATAGTTTATGGTTTTTCAATTCTAAGATTTATGTGTGTGTGTGTGTGTGTGTATGATTTATATATGTGTGTGTGTATATATATATATATGATTTATTTATTGTGTGTATATATGTGTATAATTTAAAATATTATGCATATATATAATGAGTGTATGTATATAATGTATGTGGATATGTAATGCACTTACTCTAAATTGATAAGTTGTAAATTATCCCTTAAGATACTGAACTGGTGAAAATCCTTACGATTCAATATAATTTTTCTTTGACAGTATATAAAAACAGTTAAGGTAATTTCGCAGGGGAAGATGGCAAATCCAATCTTTCTACATGCAAATATGCTCTATATTTTTTCAGAAAATATATATTTTCCTCTAAAATATATATTTTTCTCTAAAGTAGAAATTTTTAATACCATGGCATTATTTCAATAATAAGTAAGCAATTCATTCTGCATCCCTCTGTCCCACTCTTTCTTATCTCCTCCCTTAATACCAAACACCATTTTTTTTAATGAAGTAAAATTAGTACCACAGTCTCTTAGGTAGTGGCTGGTCACTACCCACTAAGTCTTCTATGTTTAGATGTTACTTTAATCTCAGAGTGCACAAGTAAACCCTTCGGCAGATGCACCAGGTGAAGCATCCAGAAGAAAGCATCCTACAAGATAGCACTGGCAGACGGGAGCAGTGAACATGCTACTCTCATTCTTTCTCTATTTGCCAAACTAACTTGCTTCCCATCATTTCCTGCCAGGAATTTCCTGGCCCGGGCTCTCTTTGTTCATCCTGACACACTAGCACAGGCTTCTTTGCATACTGCACTCATCTCCCAGAGATTAGTGATCTATTTACTCTTATGTCCCAGGCCTGGTGCATACGATGCTTCAAGTTACTGAATGCATTAGAAGAGCTCTTCTTAAGACAAACAAAAAGTACATGCTACTGAGAAGTAGTATACTTAGGTTTGCTTTACTTTTATTTAGAATCATTTCTGGAATATGTTAGTAGCCAGCTGAGAGCAAGATGAAGTCAGGAAAGATGCCAGAGAGAAGGTGAATGCATCAACCAAGAAGACAAGGACACCAAATTGCAAAGCAGGAGCAGAAGAGGCTGAAGTTCTGTCTCCATCTCTGTCTCTCTCTTTCCCTTAATTTTGCTTTAAGTTTTTCATTCAAATCATCTTGTGCTTCTTGGACTACAATATTAGACTTCAGTCAATTAGCATTCATATAAAGACAGTGGATGATGATTCTGTGAGTCACATGTTCCAAATGACAGCTTGACTAACCTAGTGACACAGGTCCCAGTCCCACCCCTATCCTGCACTTGGCTTTCCAGAATTCCCTCCTTAAATCTTAATCTTCATGTGCTCCTTTTTATTATTTTGTATTAATTGTGCAAATTAATAGGTTTCACCATAACATTTCCATATGTGCATAAATTTTGCATTATTAATATCCATCTTCCCTTCTATTTTTTCTTGCTTTCTCCTCCTCATTCTCTCTGGTCCCTTTCTAGTCCCCAGTAGTCCCTGTTCTACCTTCAGATAATATGTAATGTTGTGTTTGTGTATGCATATGAAAGAAAACATGTGCTTCTTGTTTTTCTGTTTCTGGCTTATTCTGCCTAACATGATGTTCTTCAGTTCTGTCCATTTTCCTGCAAATGACAAGATTTCATTTTTCTTTATGACTAAATAATAGCCATTGTTTATAACATATGCCACATTGTCTTTATCCATTTATCTGTTGAAGGGCACCTAAGCTGATTCCATCCATATCTTGGCAACTGTGAATAGTGCCACAATAATCATGGGTATGCAGGGATTTCTTCTGCATGCTGACTTCATTTCCTTCTGGTATAAACCTTGGAGAGGTATAGCTGGATCATATGGTTGTTCTACTTTTAGTTATTTGTAAAGTCACTATACCATTTTCCATAGTGGCTATACTGTGACAAACCCCATAGCCAACATCATACTGAATGGAGAAAAACTGATATTTCCTCTAAGGACCAAGAGAAACATCTCTACTCTTGCCACTTTTTAAAAAATATTTTTTTAATTGTCAATGGATCTTTATTTTATTTATATGTGATGCTGAGAATCAAACCCAGTGCCTCACACATGCTAGGCAAGTGTTCTACCACTGAGCTACAACCCCAGCCTTACTCTTGCCATTTTTAATATAGTACTTAAAATTTTAACTAGAGCAGTTAGGCAAGATAAAATACATACAGTAAACGAGGAAGTCAAATTATCCCCATTTACAAACAATGTGATTCTATACATGGAAAATCCTGAAGACTGCACCAAAAGTTTTAGAACTGATTAATTCAGGAAAGTGGCAGAATACCAAATCAACATAAAATTAATCACTTTGTGTAATTTGAACCATCCTTGCATCCCTGGAATGAAGACAACTTGATCATTCCCTTTATGATCCTTTAAATGTGCTATTAAATTAGATTTGCTACATGTATTTTATTGAGAAATTTTCATCTTTGTTCATTAGGAATAATGTTCTGTTGTTTGATTTTTTTGTTGTTGTGTCCTTATCAGGTAATTCTAGATTTGTAGAATGAGTTTGGAAGGGTTCTATCCTTTTCTTTTTTGTGTAATAATTTGAGAAGCATTGGTGTTAGTTCTTCTTCAAACATCTGGTAAAATTTAGCAGTGGATCTATTTTGTCCTGGACTTTTCTTTGTTGGCAGACCTTTTATTACTGCTTCAATATCACTATTTGCTACTGATATGTTTTGGCATTTTATATCTTTTTGGTGCAATTTAATAGGTCAGATGTGTCTAGAAATTTGTCCATTTCTTTTAGATTTTTTCAAATTATTCTATTATAGCTTCTCAAAATATTCTGTAATGAACCATTGAATTTCAGTGGTGTTTGTTGTAATATCTCCTTTTTTATTTCTAATTTTATTTATCTGGATCTTTTCTCTGTTTTGGTTAGTTTAGCTAAAGGTTTGTCAATTTTGTTTATCTTTTCAAAGAATCAGCTGGCTCTTTGTTTCATTTGTGATGTTCTTTATTTCTATTTAATTTATTCTGTTCTTATATTTATTATTTATTTCCTTCTACTGATTTTGGATTTGGTTTGTTCTTGTTTTTCTAAGGTTATTTATTAGATTATTTATCATTAGATTATTCATTTGAGATCTTCCTATTTTTATGTAGACATTTATTGCCATAGACCTTCATATTAATACTTCTTTTCTGATATGTTTCCATTTGTGTTTTTTTCAAGGATGTTGGATGAAATATTATATATATATGTCTTTTATGTCCCATTGATCTATGGTATAATTTAACTCTTATGTTTCTTTTTTGATTTTTTGTCTGAATGATTTATCTGTTGGTGAGACTAGGGTATGGGAGTTACTCACCATTATTGTATTGGGGCTTATCTCTCCTTTTTTTAATCTATTAGTGTTTGTTTTATAAAATTAAATTATCTGAAATTTGGCCCATATTCATTTTTATTACTTAATGAATTGTTCCCTTGATTGATACACAGTGACCTTTATTATCTTTTCTGTTTTTGTCTTAAAGTATATTTTGTCAGCTATAAATATAGCTACTCCTGCTTTTTTTCCATATTCCATTTGCTTGGAATGTCATTTTCCATTCTTTCATTTTCATTCTGCTCATGTCTTTGCAGGTGAGCTGAGTTTCTTGTTCATTCAAGAAATCTACATTGCTTGCTCTTAGTTTTTAATCCATTTATCCATTCTGCATCTTTTAATTGGGGAACCAAGTCCATTTACATTGAGAATTATTATTGAAAAGTATGCACTTATTCCTGACACTTTGTTATTTTTCTTTTGATTGTCTTTAATACTCCATATTTTTCTTCTCTTATTGATTTTAGAGTTTGTTGATTTATTGTATTAATAACATTCGTTTCTTTTTCTGTTTCTCAGTTGTGCATTTACTCTTCTAGTGAGATTTATTCTTTCATATGCTCTCATAATTGTGTTTTTTCTTCCCCTTCTAGATATAATTTCCTTAAGTATCTTCTGAAATGCTGGTCTAGGAGTCATGAATTCCCTTCGTTTATGCTTAATTTAGAAGATCTTTATTTCTTATTTTATTATGAAGGCTAATCATGCTGGATATGGCAATCTTGGTTAGCAGTTATCTTCTTTCAGGACTTGAAATACATCATTCCATGGTTTCTTGGGCTTTAGAGTTTATACTGAGAAATCTGCTATTAGGTTTGCCTTTTCATGTAACTTGTTGCTTTTCCTTGCAGATTTTAATATTACTTTATTGTTTGATACTTTTGGAGTTTTGATATCTTGTGGAGAGGTTCTTTTCCAGTCATGCCTATTTTGGGTTCTAAATGCTTCTACTATCTGGATTTCATGTCTTTCTCAAGTTTTGGGAAATTTTTTGCTTTTATTTCATTGAATAGGTTTTCTATATCTTTAGCCTCCCTCAGGTATGACAGGTTTGTGGGCTTTTGATCTTTGTATAAATGTCCCAGGGATCTTTTGTTCTTTTTATCTTTCTTGTCTTTTTTTCTTTATTTTATTAGCTTATCTTCAAGCTCTGATATTCTTCCTTAAACACCTCATGAATTTGTGGGTAATCCTTGCACAGAGATCATCTATAATCTTTTCTGTTATCATTCTAATTTTATCATATGTGCTATGGAAGTGAAAACTTTCATATACTTCTCTCATCCCATTTTATAAGTCTCTTTTGCCTCCTGTTCTGCATCTTCTGTTTTCCTAATCTTTACCTCTGTCTTTCTGTGTTTCTATATTTCTTTCTCCCTTTTTGTGAGGCAGCATTCTTTCTTTTTTTCTCAAAAATATTTTGGTATTTGTTTAACTATTGTCTGGATTTTGAGTTGAGTGTTTAAAATAATAACTGAAGTTATTTAATAAGTGTCTACAATCTTAGTTTTTTCTTAAGTAACATGTAAGTTGGAAGCTTAAACTTTAACACTTCAAAAGAGAGGGAAAGTGGTTTTTCATTTCTTTGATATAATCCAATACCGCCATTGGCATTAAATCAAAATATTTTGTTAGAAAAGGAATCATCATCCTTAAATTAAGCATTAATATTATTAGACATAAGAAATTTTATGTATGTATGTTATCATGGAATATTGCTGGGTTGCCTGGTTCTATAATTTTTAAGCCACAAAGCTTCATGAACTGGTTTAACGACAGAAACCATTATTTGAAATATATACTAAAAAGGGTAGAAAAAAGGGAAAGCATCTAGATACTGGAAAATTCTGCACAAATCTCAGCCTAGAAATGCACTGAACTAACTTAGTACCTTTGTTCTTTGTTCCTTCTATTCTTTGGTAGACTTCTTATGTGTTCAGATCCTAAGATGTCTAGAAATTTACATTGTACATGCTGAAACTCAGACCCGATGCCCTTTTTATTTCTAATTCTGTTCGGCTCTGTCTGCTCCAGCTTTTTCTTTCTGGCCATCAAGTTTTGATCTTATACTCACTTTCTCCCTGGAAGCCCCTGCACCGCACCAAATTGGTTATTTTTGTCTGCTAAAGCATCTCTCTGCTTTGATGGAGTGGAAGGAGGGGTTTTACTTAAATATTTTCACCTTCAGTTCACCATCATATCTCCATTCTTGCTAGTATCAATCTTTTCTCTGCCAGAGAACAGCTTCCCAGCTGTGATAGTCAGCTTTTTGTCAATGTGAGCAAAATACCTGATGTGAACAACTTCAAGGGAGAAAGCTTTATTTTATCTCATGGTTTTAGACATTGAAATTCATGGTCCACTAGCTCCATTGCTTTGGGCCTGGGGTGAGGCAGAACATCATAGCAGGAGGGTACGGTGAGGAAAGCTGTTCAGCTTCTCATAACCAGAAAGGAGAAGAAGAGAGAGGCTAGGGACAAGAAAATCCCTTCCAGAGCGTACGTCCAGTGACCTACATCCTCCAATTAGGTTTCACCTTCTAAAATGTCCACCACCTACCAATAATGCCATCAGATTTTTAATTCATCAGTGAATTAATCCACTGATGAAGTCAGAACCCTCATGATCCAATTGCTTCCCTCAAATCCAACCTCTGAGCAGTGTTTCCACCATGAAATGATATTAGCCAAAATTTAAAGTGAAAAAAAAAAAGTATTTTTTTTTGTTTTGATTTATGGTTAACAACTGTTGTCAAACTTACAGTTTAAAATTTAAAGAGAAGGATTCAGCACTTAGAGAGCAGTTGAAAATGGGAAAGGAAGACATCTGAGATAGCAGAAATAGAAAATTAAGTTGTAGGATTTTTGGTGAGATCACATTTTGGTGAAAAATAATTGAGATTGTTTGGTAAATAACATCTTGAGCAGGAAGTGAAGTGGTGAAGGTATTGCTTTAAGAACATAAAGGTAAAAAGCAATGGATTGTGGAATAATTGGAGCAAAATAGGGCTAAAGACAAAGTTGGGTGGAAGATCACTACATATAAATAGGCATGGAATAATAAGATCATGAATCAGGATGGCTTAATGTCCATGATAAACATGCCTTGTGTATGCTTTCTGCTTTTGTGACTTTTTTCACTTTTGTTTAAATAAGTGGGGTTCTGTGTATCTCGAAAGTCATATTTGGTAAAATCTTGCCCTATTCTCTCAGGAGGAGTTATTATTACTCCCCCATAAGCCCACAGAATTCTATTTCTACCTCTGCTAACCCACAACCTCAAACAATTAATTATTTATGTCCTTGTTCCCTGAATTAAAAAGTTAATTTTCCATAGGCTAGGAGAGGGAACTTAGGGCAGGATTTGGAAAATATTGTGCACATACAGATATTGTTATTGATCAATTGAATATCGAAATGAAGCTCAAAACTTGCAGTTTTCATATTTTTCCACAGTAGCTGTCTTGTTGCTTAGTGCCTTAGTGTATTTTCTAGTAAAAAGCTATAATTTAGAAAGAGCTAGTATTTACCTTGTTGAAATCAGTTGCATGTCCAAAGCAGAAAGATCGGTAGCTTTTCAAGATAGCGTGCATGATAACTGAGTTATCTAATAGTATCATTATTTAGTTTTCAGTATTAAATATATCCAGTTATTTTCGGCTTTTTCATTCTTAGTGTTTGGTCTTAGAAATTCCCCAATAATATGGTTCACCCTTTCTCTCTCTATACCCCCTCTCTTTGTTTCTGTTAATCTATAACCTTGTGTGCATGTATGTGTGTGTGTATTCTGAATCCAGGTAAACACGGATTTACATCTTTTTGGAGCCACTTAGCTGTGATCCAGAAATGTCATATAGTCACTGAGCCTTAGTTTCTGCATCTTAAAATGGTGAAAATTTTCTCATCTTGTAAAGTTTTTGTTTTGCTTTGGATTAGAAATAATATCTTGGAAGCATTTAATAATTCATACTCCATTCATAGTGGCTATTATCTTCGTGTATGTTTGATGGTGCCTTTGTTATGCAGTTGTAAATAGGCATTGGTGTTTATGGCTTTCAATAACTGGCTTAATGTTTTCTCATCAATTTTGGTGGGCATCTGAGAAGAATGTCTTTTGTTTCAGACTCTGACTGTTTAAGAATGAAGGGCTGAGAGGAAGAAGCTAAGATCCTGCATTCTTCTCTCTCCATGAGCATCTAAACTGGAGCCTTCAGATGGTGGGTGGCATGAGTCCTGCTGCTAGGAAAGATAGTTGCACCATCTGAACACTGATGGTCCCTAGAACTCTAGATCCATCTTTCAGCCTTTTCCATTAGGATGACCATCTTAGTGGAGGAAGAATGTGTCTTGATACTCCTTTGTGTGTATGTGTCTATGCCCAATCCTAATACATAATCTTTTTTAGCAGAGGTTACCCAGGACATGCAGGCCCTGACTGTTACTGAATGGAGAAATAAGAACCCTATTTTATTTTAGAGGAATTTCAGGTTCTCTTTTACAATGCTGCTCATTTATCTCTCCTTCCTTAGCCAGCAAGAAGAAAGGGGATGGATGCATGTTACTTCCCACTCCCAAAGAGAAAGACTATGGAAAGGGAGTAGGCTGGGTGTTACAATTCTTTGCTGCATTAAGAAATTAAAATGACAGGTGACACTTCTCTTTTATAAACCAGGCATCCAGGAAAAAAAAGTTGCTTGCTTTGGGATTCTTTTAATAAGAATATGCTGAGGTACAGGGTGTTGGAAAATAAAGAGTAGGTAAAAGTTTGATGACAGCTGGGAATAAAAGAAGTTACCTTCTAGTACAATACAAAAATGTAATCATCTAGTGTTTGAAACTGTTTAGATCCAGTTTTAAAGAAGCAACTTTACCCAGTAAATTGAGTTTTAGATTAGAGAGAGCCCAGGTAAAGAAGGAATTTGCAGTTTGTGTCCAATTGTAGGGATGATTTCAAGTGTATTATATCTGGTTTATTTGGGAAGTTAACCTTGAACCTAAAGTATTGGGGAGGGAGAGGGAGTGAAGGAGATTGGGGGGCAGAGAAGTAGAAAAGACAAAAACCATACCTTTCTCACTTGATAATTTTATTAATAAAAATCAGATGGGCTTAATTTTGGCTTAGTGGTCCCTTCTTGAAAATTTTTTTCATCAGTCTTTTCTGAAATTGGTAAGATAGGAATGGATAGGAACTGGGTATATCCTCAAGTGATTTCTTGTTGATTAGAGTAATTCATTCTAGAACTGATCCATATTAATGTGTGTATTAGGAGTGGGTAGTGGTAACTAGCTATTTCTTGGATAAACATGCTAAGCAAAGTAGCTTCAAGATCCTAATGGCCTAAAGATAAACCACTGGCATACCTCCTGCCTGCTGAAATACTATTTAACATTGCTTGCTTTTTCCTCTTTGTCTTCTAGTTGTTTTGTTTTTAACATCTAATAGATTCTCAAAAATGTTTTAGCATTTCCCCGAGAGTCAAATGACCACTATCTTTTCAGTGGCAATCCCTTGATATTAGTGTGGCATCTGAAACTTCTTTATTTTGGGGGGTGTGGAGGTCCCTAGACCTTATTGACCCTTTTTCTCTAAACTTCAGACCCAGCATATAGCTCTGTGTGTAGCTTCAACCATGTACCATTTTTGCCTATTCTGTATTAAGTGGTTAGAACATTTCACTTCTTCACTTGCCCTATCTGCTGAATCCTTGAGACAAGACTCAAGGTCCCCTGAGAAGCAAGGCCAATGGCAGGATGAATTCAGTGACACAGTTGTCTCTCCAATGTGTTCCAGTGACATTACTTCTCTTCCTGGATCATGATTAAACTTGAGGAGAGAGACTGTGTTTTACTTTTGCTTTGGGATATACACACACATACATACACACAACCCAATGTATGAATTAACATGGTACCTAACTCAGGAGGTAACAGTAGGTAAAACAATAAATGAATATTTGAATTTCAAGTGCTTTACATAATGGATATATAACATGTAAATGTTAAATAAATGTTTTCTAAGGAATTAATTTTCCTGAAGAAAATAAATCCCTCAATTCTATTTTTATTTCAAAAAGTTTAAATATGTATTTAATTAGTGATGTGGAGATCACTAATCATGTAGTAATTACCTTTCAAGAAACTTATGGTGATTATTCTTCCCCAAAACCTTAAATTTAAGTAATTGTTAAATTTTTTTTCCTAGACATTAGCATGATTGATATAAACTAGAATTTAAGTAGCTAAAAATAAAAGTATTTTAATAGTAACATTTCAGACTGAAAATAACACAAGTTTTCTTTATGTATTTTCTAAAACAAGGAAGCTAGACTACTATGACTTAATTTTATGATATATTTTAACCTTAATTAATTTAAAAATAATTATACGTTTGCTAATTATTGAAGAAAGTAAATGTTGAGGCCAAATATATCTTAAAAGTGCTGGTTCATTGCTATATACATAAAGTCAATAATTTCTTTCATATGTGTCTGAAGTAAATTTTTGAATGAGAGATTTACTTACTGAATTTGAGATATAGAAAATAATTTAGAGCAAAGTACAGGCAAGGCCAGAGCTGAGAGTTTACTGAGGAAACACTAGAGGCAAACAAGCCAGAGCAGAAACTCTAACCTCCTCACTTACTGGCTCTGGAGTCTGGTAAGTCACTTGTCATTTTTTAAACCCCTTTTCCTTGTCTTGTCTAGGTTGATAATGTCACCTGCTTCAATTGTTAAGAGGTTTGAAGAAATAATGTGGGGAAAACAGCCCTTTCCCAGCATACAACCAGTGCCCAATAAAGCATCATTTCTTTTTTTTTTTTTAAGATATTCCTCCCTTCCCTTTACTCCCCTCTGCCTAATCCAAAGTAACTCTGTTCTTCCATAGCTACCTCCATTGTGAATTAGCATCCACATATCAAAGAAAACATCCGGCCTTTGGTTTCTTGGGATTGGCTTATTTTGCTTAGCAGAATATTCTCTAGCTCCATCCATTTACCAGCAAAGCCATCATTTCTTTCTTCTTTAAAGCTGGGTAATATTCCATTGTGTATATATACCACATTTTCTTTATTAGTTCATCTGTTGAAGGGCACCTAGGTTGATTCCATAGGTTAGCTATTGTGAGTTGAGCTGCTCCATTGATGTGGATATGTCACTGTGCTGATTTTAAGTCCTTTAGGAATAAATCGAGGAGAGGGATAGCAACAAAGGAAACAATCAATAATGTGAAGAGAGAGTCTACAGAATGGGAGAAAATCTTTACTACAAGCACAAATCTCTAGCATATATAAGAACTCAAAAACCTGAACAGCAAAAACAAAAGCAAACAAACAAACAAAAAACCATAAATAACCCAACCAATAAGTGGGCTAAGGAACTGAAAAGACACTTCACAGAAGAAGAAATACAATCAATCAACAAATATGTAAAAAAAAAAAATGTTCAACATCTCTAGCAATCGGAGAAATGCAAATCAAAATTACTCTAAGATTTCATCTCACCCCAGTCAGAATGGCAATTGTCAAGAATACAAGCAACAATAAATGTTGGTGAGGCTGGGGGAAAAGTTACACTTACACATTGCTGGTGGGACTGCAAATAGGTGCAGCCATTATGGAAAATGGTATGGAGATTCGTCAGAAAACTTGGAATGAAACCAACATTTGACCCAGCTATCTCACATCATTTCTTTTAAGAATTTTATTTTTCTTTAAAGATATTAAGGATGTTTTTAAAGCAGTGGTTTTGAGATTGTCTAGATTCAGTAAGATATTTCACGGTAATTGAAAAGTTTCATACCTGTTAAAGAAAGATAAATCTTTATAACTATTTGTTGTTAACATAAAAATAGATTTGTTGTATTGCCTAGAAATATTTAAGTACCCAGTGCTTTTTTAGTTTCTAAACATGAAGTGTAGGATGAATCCTAATAAATCAAGTTGGAATTCTCTAGCTATGATGTGGTTCTGTGCAATGTCATTTATTATGTTGACTATTTTCTTATGAAATTCACATGTTCATTAATGAACCTGGGATTACAAAAGTCTGATGTAATTTGTGAGTTTAAGGCTATAAATCCATCCTTCAGGAGACCTCATAAAGGAAAAGGGGTACCTATGGATCAGTGTGCCTGTTGTGCTCTTATTGTGCCTACTAAGGGTTTTTTTTTTTTTGGGGGGGGGGGTGGATAAAAGAAAAGTCTAAGCCCTTAATACTTTTTTAGAGCTTTCAGAAGAAAGAAAGGAAATTAAAGAAAATGGCTTTGAATTTTTGACCATTTATAAAATACAGTGAAATGTAGATGTCAGTTAATTGGATTTATTTCGCTGGTTCAGTCAATCCGTATTGAATTGTTGAGCAAAACTGGTCGAGCAGCTTACATGATGGTTATCCAACTAAATGGAAAATTTCCCAAGATTATGTTGATAGGAAACAGAGGTCTTTTTAAAAGCAGTACAGAACTCAGCAGTTTGGGTTTCATTGAACTGGTTTAGTGGTTTCAACTTATATAACTTCCATATGGAAACTCAAGGGGAACATAGAGAGTAAACTTTTTATCACACCACCTGAGATCAACTACAATTTTAAAGGTCTCTTAAGTTGCAGGACCCTTCAGTTTTTTTTTTTTTTTTCTTTTTCCCTCCTGAATTTCTCCCAACGACCAACAAAACCATGGAAAGTCAAACTTAAGAAAACTAATTTCTAATGGCAGTGAGAGGAGGAAATCCAATTTAATCTCCTTAATGTGCAGAAGCACTTGGACTGGTTTACCTAAATGTAAGTGGAGTCCAGAACAGAACCAAAACCAAACAGGCGGCAGAAATGTGTTTTATAGTGAAGCAGAGATGGTGCAAGAATTTTGTTTTTCTTTTGAAATAATTTAGAGGCAAATGAGAAGATTAGATTAAGCATTGTCAATTACAAATAGCTGGGGACCATGATTGGGAAGGACTATGGATGTCATTTGAAATGATAAACAGAAGACCTGTCTTTCTCTTGGATATGAGAGGGTGTTGACTCATTGAGGGTCTGTCAAGTATTATACTAAACTTTTTATATGTTCTTTCTCATCTAGTTTTTTTTTTTTTAACCACCTCAATGGATAAGAAGTATTTTAACCTCTCTGTAGTTCCTGAAGAAACTGACCCAAAGAGATGTAGTGTCTTTCTGAAGATCACATGACTTGGAAGGGGTAGATCCAGGATCAAATCCCAGCTGTGGCTCTACCTTTCTTTAGTACTTCACAGCTTATTTTGAGATGTTTATAATTTGTCTCTCAGTTGTATGGATTTACAGATAATAAGAGTAGGCTAAGCTGCCCTCAAAATATTGACAGATATTTTTCAAAACACATTATTGTAGAGCCTTTGCATGCCTCAACATTTTAATTAGGCCTTTGAATAGATGTCAACACCATTGGATATCTATTGTGAAATGAAAAGATTTATCTTTTAGAAGAGAAAAAATAATGAACTATTTGTAGATTATCCAGGGCTTCTCTCTGAATATTTAGAACTAGAATGGCTTGTTGTTTAAGTTGCTTTAGCAGATTGGTCTCAAACTTTATATTTTTCAAGTAAATCTTGGAAACACTGACCATGTCTTTATTTTATTTATTTTTTTTTAAATTTTTTGACCATGTCTTTAATTATATTAAAAATATGGACTCACAGTGAGCAGAGGAATTTTGGAAAATCATTGTAGTTAAAATTCATATGTCTAGCAAAATTTTATTAATTTCTTATATATCATGAAATGTAGTGAAATATTCCACATAGCTAAAACTGAACTTTATGAGGGAAATATTTTATTTTTAGAATTTTGAGTAAAGATCTCTCTAAAAAATTCCATATTAACCTGTCTCATGTAACCATTTCTTGAGTAAAATTTTTCTTTTCTTGGAATTCAGGGCAACATTATAAACTTCAGTTATTGAATTATTTCATTAACTGACATTGATGCAATCTTTATGAAATAATCTAGTGCTGGCTTTAAAAAGACAAAAACTTGTATTACCCAATTCTTTGTAGTATTTTTTTACAAAAATATTTTAAAGTCCCCATGACAGGCGTAAAATAACCAACAATTCATGTGTTTAGCTACCTGCTTTCTAATTCCAGGCACATGGTATAGGTAAATATCCTTCTACATGGATGATATTTGTCTTCTGATAGAGTGTATCAGGAATTATTCTCTTTCCAGACCGACTGCTTCTTCTTTCCCCCCATCCATTTTCTGTAGAATCTCAAAGTAATGCTAGGTTACTAAATGTCTGTTGTCATTGATTTGAAACCGAATCTAATTCCCTTTGATCTTCAGAGGTAATGCTTATTCTCAAAATTAAGACATCCTTAAAGTTAGAAGTCTGACCAAAGTCACCAAGTTCCCCTCAAATAGGTCCCCTTAGCATGTTTAACTGAAATGAGTCTTACTAAAATTTTCTTCCATTTCAATATCTTCCTGACAAGTATCTCCTAATTTTATTTAAAAATGTAGCTAGAAGTTCATTAAGCATTGATAAATTGCCTCATCTATTAGAGATACTATTTGAGTGCTCTGCATATAGATACAGCTAAGGCAACCACTCAGCCCCCAAGATGCTCATGTAAATATGGGAATAAAGATGTAATGTGTGGAATATTGTGGATGTATCTATACAAGATCTGATGCAAGAAGAGATGTTCTTCAAAAATGAGAAGTAAGAGACTAAGAAAATGACTGGCAGTGGGACAAAGGATATGGAGCTATGCACTGCATTCTACAAGTTATGTGCAGTTAAAATATGCTGTGTACAGAAGTGAGGGAGGTGGAAGGAGAGCCAGCTATTGAGAGGGAACCAGGCCATAAAGAGGTTATGCTAGGGAACTAGCCTTGATTTTGTACATGGTGGGGGTGCTTCTGGAGTGTTTATTAGTTAAATTATTCTCTAGCAACAGTATAGAAGAGATATTAAAGGGGCATCACTGGAGGCAAGGAATCTAGTCAAGAAGTGACTGTAAATGGCCTAGGTTGGATATATGCTGAAGACTGGGACTAGGTTCAGAGATGGAATAGAAGACAGTTCTTACATGATTTAATAAATAAATCATATAAGACATGGCAGTTCTTCATGTTTACACTGAGTAGTAAGAATAAATCCAGAATTTGTGAGGCCTGAATCAATGCAATTTAAAAGGAAGAGAGTAAAATTACCAATTTGAAATTAAACAAGGAAGCAAATATTTATTTGGAATGAGAAAAACATCACAAGGTTATGCATTTTAAGCAAATGACAAAGCTCACAAGCCTCGCCAAAATTCAGAAAAATAAGTATAGCTCATTAAGCACAAACTGAATGTTTTTTCATGTCAGCTTCTCCTTAGCCACATGCCAAAACTGTGCTCTTTCTAGTATCTCCCAACATGAAGAAATGTGACAGAGATGAGATGACATTCAGCATTCAAAAAGAATCAGGAGAGGGAATGATCCGTCCCAGAACCTTTTGTTCTTGGTGATGAGCAGCAGTCCTGTCTGGTGGACAGTCAGCTCAGACAGAGGCCTGTTCTTTCTTTTCTGCATAAAATATCTTCAGTTCTTTTATCATGAAGATTGAATTATTAGGAATGACATACTTTTTGGCCATGAGAATAGAATAATAACGATAATTGTTAATAATAAGAGTGAAGGAGGAGATGAGGAAACGAAGAGAAACTGTGTGACCTTGCTTTGCATAGGAACACTATCCCCCTGTAGTATTTATTATTTTTGTATCTTGATGAATAAAGTGTCCCCTATTATTCAGATATGATAGGTTCTGCCAGTACCCAAAGTCTTGAAACCTGTAATGAATCATTGCAGACAAACTTTTCCAAACTTTAATTAGAGTTTTACAGAACTTGAGGTATATGAGCCGAAACAAGATAGCAAAACTAGGAATAAACAAGATTTTGTAAATTGTTTTATTTGGAGCATAGCAAATACGAGTCTGACAGTATTAACTCCTGGGATTCTGTTCACATTTTCAAGACAGCCAAGGACTGCCGTGAGAAATGTGGCAATATTGAGTGAAATATGCCATTGTTGAAGTTCTTTTTTTTTTCTTTTTTATCTCTACTTGAGAGACAGTATGGTATAAAGATCAAGTGTAGGAACTCTGGAGCTTGATTGACCAATTTGGTCTCCGGGCTTCATTTATTACTAATTGTTCTTAACCTTTTTGAGCCTCATTTTTCTCACCTATTAAGTGGGAATAGTAATAACACCTATCTTACTAGACTGTTGAGTGGATTCTAGGTGTTAAGGTACAGAAAGCTCTTAGAAGCAGTTACTGTCATTTTAAGCATTATATAGGGGCTTGTTATTGTTGTTATCTGAAGAAAACAGTTTTCCATAGACTAGCCTAGAAATCCCTGTACAACTGAGTTATTCTGATTCCAAAATTTGTTTCTCCTTACTGTGGCAAAGTATGATGAGCTCAAGTCCAGTTTCTCAAACTGTTTTCCAGTAGGGTGTTCTGAGATGATACCTGATTCCTTTAAGTGCTGAAGTAAATTATAAATATTTTAGAGGTTGATGAAACTTCTATACAGTTTTTCATGCCCCAGTCCCATAAATTCAAGACTACAGGGGACAAACTCTGAAGATGATTGAGCAATAACCTTTCTATGTGAGGAGGTCAGGGAAATACTGTTGTAAGCTTGGACTTCTGTGGAGCATGACAATACTCAATTTTGGTAAGACTTTGGCCTCTCCTGTTTTTGGTGGTGTAGATTCAGACCCTTTGAAAAGGCAGATTGTATATTCCAAAGCAGTAAATTCCACTCCAATGTTAGCTGTTTGGTCCTGCTAAGGAAGGGATTGCTTGTTTACTTAGCATTTGAGATCTTGTTAATACTGGAGTTGGACACCTGTGGGTGTAAATAGGGCCACACCTTAAGTGACAGATGAGTCATTTCCACAGGGTATGCCCATCAATTCTGTTCTTTGGATTGTGACTAGGAAATGGTCCTGGCAGCCCACTGCCATTTTCAGACTTGCTTCCGGTATCCTCATTTATTTATTGCATCCTGGCACCTTGTCCCTTTACTCAGGCGAATGCTCACTGTCCTCTCATTGCCATGCCCCTTGCACCATGCTCTGTGCACAAGGTTTAGGCGACTGCCATTGGCTTCTGATCAGTAAAGTTCTCATTTTTTTTTAGGCATCATTTGTATTTATGAGTAAACTTTTCCTTTTGAGCCACCCCCATACTCCAAGGCTTCTAGATGAGCCGTTTCCTGACAGCTAAGGAGCAATCAGCTCCACCATCCTCCTACATAACAATGAATAATCTTTTCTGCAGTCAATAATATAGGCTCCTACAATTGTATCCTCTGATGACTTGGGGCTGGTGGTGAAGAATCTTGACCAGATATTATTAGATTGGGGAGAATAGGACAATATGTATATGCTATTCAATATGCTTTTAAATCCTTTATCTGGAAATTGTAACTACCATGTTAGACATGATTTATGCTTCAGTGGAAGTAGTTAAGGGGACATTATCCACGGGATGCATGAGTATTTAGTACTAAAAGAAGTAATACAATTGCCTTGACTAGCTCCTTTATAATTGTGAAAGCTAAGGCCATGTACCACTGACTTGCTCAAGAACACGTGACACTGGAATAAAGTCTTCTGATTCACAGCCCAGTTCTCTTCGCTCTCAGGCATTTTATACCTGATACTTCTTCCAACAGATTTACTTTTGGTTGGAAGGCTCCTTGAGAGCACTTTTTTTTTCACCTGATATGTGCAAGGCCACACAAAAAGCCCACTCTTTTAATATATCAATACTTCAGTGATGGATTAAGTGATAAATACATGTGGTCTCCACCAGTTTAAGTTGTACTGTTAGGGGAGGGGAGAAAACTTCCAGACTCTAGATTATTTCTTGAATCTATGTGTTATGATTGCTTCAGTAAGGGATTAGCATCCTGAACTATTACTAAATTCTCCATATCTTATATTTGAATTAATGTTTAAATACTCATTGAGACTGGAAAGATTATAAACCTGAAGGAAATTAGATTCTACTCCAAATTCTCTCTTAGAACATGAAGTCTGATTGTGAAAAAGTCACTTTCCTACACGTACCTCGGTTTCCTCATGTGTAAAATTAGAGCATTGCCCAAATGATCTTGTCTGGGTTTCCTTTCAGTTATTATGAATGGGAAAAGCAACAATCCTTGAATGTTACAGTTTTCGGATCATTTCATCTCATGCATTTCATGTGTTTCCAGTGCCTGGTTTTTGGAGGGACAAGGGTGGTTGTTTTGGCATTTCTGTTAGTATTGCCAGCTGGTGTGCTTTAAAACATGAGTTTAGTGTGGTTTGAACAGCAAAACACTTTCTTAGGGTTCCACAAAGTAATGAGAAGATGTTGAAGGGGATTTTGGGGTGAGAGCACTAGGAAATTTTTGGAGGTTTTTCAACTAGCTTTCTGTTTTAGATTTAAAAATATAGTCATGTAAGTATCACGTAGCTGGTTTGTATTAAAAGTAGTGTGCTGACAAGCATGATATGTCCTAAAACTGAATTGAAGAAGCATGAAATTCCTAAATAACCTTTCAAGGGACTAAAGCAGGATGTCATAGTTAAAAGACTTTACTTAAGCTCCCTGCAGTGCCGCATGGGTCTTCCTGAAAGTGTAGACATGAAGGCAGCGAGGTGGCTCAGGATACCAGCAATCTTGCTGTTTCATGGCCCTCAGTGTTCTACTACTGTGGACCTCTCCAAATGCTTTCCTGTTTTCTTTTTACAGAAACATAAATTGAATCCTGAGCTACTTTTTGCCCTAAAGATGGAAAAACATATTTAAGGTTCCCACACTAATGCGCAGAATTAAAGAAAAGCAGTGTGGAAATCCTACATAAAGATGTAAGAATGTGTGTTGAAATACTTCTAGAATAATAATTTGAAAAGGAAGTAGCTTTGAGGAATAGACAACAAAAACCCTTTTAGCTCGGTTTCTTTGATTCAGAGATTTATCAATCAGACTAATATGACTTCGAATAATTAAAGAATATAAGTTACACACTGTTGCTTAACCAAGAAACTTAAAAATTTGTTTCCATAGCTCCTATGTGTAATTGGCAATATCATTTAATTCAATATCAGTAGAAAATCTATTGTTTGTTACTAATGATTCAGCTGCTCAAGTGATCTATTGTATCAGTGGCCAGTGGCAGGAATGAGGCTCTGTGCAGCATTGTTGTAACCATGACATTAGTGACATCATTTAGTGGAAATAGAATTCGGAAAATCTGGGGAACAAAGGAGGGGCTTCTTTGCTTGACTCTGTGAGAACCTAATGAATACTAAGAAAGTGCAATTGACTGTGTTGATTTTTATATGTATACTTTTAAATTCGTATATATCTATGTATGTGTATATTTATATGTGCATATATATGTGCACATATATATGTGCAAACACATAACAAATATTTTATTTAAATTTTGTTACTAATCATAAATTTCACAATACCCACAGACTCTGGGAAGAGTGTTGATTTTGAAATGTGAGGCCATGGTCTACTTTAAAAGCAATATCTTTAAGTTGTATAGAATATGGACCTAACAGGGCCAAGAAACACAGAACATTAATTCCATACTGAGACACACCTTCGTTAAAAAAAAGATCTTTTTCAGTTTTTCTGTCTCGACCTCACTAACTAAAAATGATGAAATGGAGGGTATCCTGAATGGCTATATTGGTGTGGGAGATCTGTGAGGGGAACATCACTGTTACTATGGAAACCAGTGCTGTTCCAGTCATGGACACACAAAGGACAAACTGAAAACTGAGAAGTGGAAAAGCAACGGGAGGAAGGGGTGCCATTAATGAGAACAGAAGATTCTACACAAGAATCCTGCATTGAGAGAATAATAGCATGAAATAGATTGTAGAACTGAGATACTGAAAATTCCTGAAGGAAATGTGGGAAAGAGTACCACAACTTGGGCAGGTACAAAGAAAGAATGACCTTTCTATTTTTGAAAATTAAATTTTCTTCTAAACCAGGCAGATCCTATCCTTTTGCCTGGTGAGCTCCTTTTTTGAATCCTTAAGTTTTCTTTGAAATTAAATGTGAAAGAAAGCAAAATAAGGAAAATATTGAAGTACCTGCTAGGTTATGAATTTGATTCCTGAACCAGAATTTGGGACAAGTCACTTGACCTCACAATTACTGGGTGAGAAAATGAGGAGAACCAAATTTAAACCCTGTCCCATGGAAGGAACATGGAGTTTGGGAATATAAATCATTTATTTTAGCGTTTGAGAGTGAAGATGAAAAGAGGAGGCTTTCCCCCACCCTTGATTCAACCATCTAAAAAGGAGAATAACTTGTTTATGTTTGAACACTGTGAACAGAGGTGGAAAATATTTATTTTGTACCTATAAATATATAATTAGATGATAATTTGCAAGATGAATCAATAAAGTGCTATTAAAATGTTACTTTTGACCTTCAAAAAGATCTTAAAAGGTTTGATATGATTCAGTCATCTGCTAATTTGGATAAATTCCCAAAGTAAAATTTTATTTTAATCATCTCTCCTTGCCATGATTACAATATAAAAAGTACTATTTCTATACAATTTAGCATATTTTCTAGAAATGTTTGCCCACAGATTAATATCATTCCTATTCTCCAGTAGACAGCATAATGTGCCTTTAGATACCTCTTCAAGGAAAATCTTGCCCCAGCTCCTCCTTCTTTGTCCAAAGTCATTATTTCATTTCCAGAGCCACTTACTTTCATGCCTGGTGGAGGTGGGAGTGTAAGGGTCTAGCCAGAACACTTCTGGTGGAGGTGACCAAGGTAGTGGGAAGGATTTCATCATAGCTCAGTTTTTTCTAATGCTAATCTCATTTCCTTCCCCTCCCTTTCATATGTGTCAAACCCAACAACACTCCTTAATGAACAACTTACTGTGGCAGACTGCTTTTTGTAGACCAGAACTGGCATCATGTACTTATTTATATTGCAAGTAAATTCTCATGTGGATAAATTTATGTTTTTCCACTTGAAATATCCATAAAGCTAAAAAATCAGATTTCAAATGGACGTGTGGCCTCAAATCCATATTATTCTTTAAGAATTTAGCATTATGTACAACTACAACACACCAGTAAAAAATGTTGGAGAAAAATATTATTATACAGTCTTAAAAAATGAATTCATACAAAAAGGAAGAAAGTCTTACAAAATTTCAGTTTACTCATGTTTTATATGCAGAATCTTAGCTACAAAAGACTTTTCAGACTATAAAGCCTATAATTTTAATGCCTATAATTACAGGGTATAAGAAGACCCTAAGGATCCTGGAAAGCTCACTCTTTCAAATGGGAGAGCCTAGGCCCAGAGAATTAAAGGACCCACTGGCAGTTACACTGGAGGTTAGAACACAGGCAGGCCTATAGTTCCTTTAGCTTTCTGTGTTTGGAGACCATTTTTTTCCCTGCCTTTCTTCTCTCCTCTTTCCTCCTCTGTTTCTTGAACCTGATTTACCTCCCCATATCCCTAAGCTATTTCCCAGAACTGCAAAATCTATTCAAAGAAACACTTAGGAGTGTGGTGGTGTATGTGGAGGTACACAAAGGGTAGAGGTAGCTCCTGTAATTCTGCCAGCTTGAAGCTGTGCTTCAGATTCATCAAATTAGAGAGCCCTTTCTAAACTCTATGACAGGAAGCAGTTCTCCAAGGTGAAGCCAGGATTCCTCTGCGTATCCAGGAGGCAGGCTGATGAACAGTGTCCTCATTCCACATTCAGGACTACGCATTAGTATCCTCCTCCCAGGAGTGCAAGAAGTGCATCCAGTATTTCAGATTCAATAAAGTGCCACGGGGGGTATTGTGGTTTAGAAAAACACATTATTTCAGAGCACATTTTAGCCTTTGCAGTGTGGAAAGACCCTGTATTTACTGCTAACTACGTCACACGGTGTATGATCTGGACTTATTCTGTTTTCATCTCATATCTAAACAGATAAGTAGTTGAAATTTGTTTATCTTTTCTCTAATGCTTTAATAATATTTTTATAACTCTTTAGCATGTCCTCAACACTTTCACATAAATACATTAAATGTTTGATGAATAAATAATACCATACAAATTTTTATATTCACACACTGGAGAATTATGGGATTTTCTCGTTTTATTTAAGACCTCATCTCTTCTTTTTTTAAAATATATATATTTAGTTATAAATGAACAAAATACCTTTATTTATCTTTATGTGGTGCTGAGGATTGAACCCAGTGCCTCACACATGCTAGGCAGGCACTCCTCCACTGAGCTATAGCCCCAGCCCCTCCTCATCTCTTCTTTCAGAGAAGAAAACATGTTTCCACAAGGTTTAATTCTGATAACTACTTGCATTCACTACTTATAATATCCTAGGCATGCTCTAGGTGCTTCATGTATATTAATTATTTAATTATCAAAACAACCCAATTAAAGTTTGTACAGTTACTAGCATGGGTCTTTCACACATGAAGAAACTGAGACACGGAGATATAAAGTAACTTGAGGAAGATTACAGGGTCATGTACCTATTCCGTATTTTCCATAAGTCTCTGTGGGCTTGTGGTATACATAGATATCTCATTACCCCTTCTCCTATGGGTCTTTTCTGAATGAAACCTTTCTCATGTGTACTCTCCTTCAATTTTACTTTCCCACCTGGGTCTGAAAGAGTTGATGTATACATTCAGTATCCGCAGGAGCCTCTCAGTTTCCTTCTCTCATTAGGTTCCTCCTTAGGCCCCTCCTTCTCTAAGTATTATCATTTCCCTAACCCATTCTCCATACCTCCTTCATCATTTTCATTACATCCCTCTATAATACAGTACTGATAAAACTGCCTTAGGATTTGAGAGAAGAGAGAAATGCATTTAGACTAGTGTTGTCATGGATACCTTCATAGAGATATTAATTGAGCTGAGTTTTGAAGGGTGAAAATGATTTAGATGAGCATCAGTAATACCAAAGGTTTGGTTTTGCTAATTTAGATTTTGAAAGGAGATTTCAGTCTAGGAACTAAGGAATATTAATTTATATTGCATGAACTTAGGCATAGAAAACAACCCACTGACTGAATCAACCAATGGTAAAAGTCTTTGTATTTGAAGGTGGTATGTCATAGATGCATGGAAAAAGCTCTTGCATTGTACAGAACATACTTATATAACATTGATCAGGTAAGAAACTTGGCTAGCATTTGTCTCAACTTCTCTGAGCCTCAGTAATCTTTTGGCTAGCAATACCTGACATGTAGAGCTGTTGAGAGGATTAATATAATAGCCAGTTTGGTACCTGGCACATAGTAGCTGTTATTAGTCTTACCTACAGAAGTATTATTCTGTTCATGGATAAAAGTACCTTAAGAAGCAACTGATTTTCTGCTTTTTCCAATATTCTGCTGCAGCAACAAGTACATGGGAATGGATGTTTGTGGTTAGTACTCTAGGTCAGGAATAAAAAACTATTTTTAAAACTCATCCCACTCTTTCCATCTATAGCAACGCCTTCTTTGTCTGCATTGGGATTTATGTAGGTGCTCTCCCCCTGTGCCTCAGTACTAAAAGTTGAGGAAACAGATATTTTAACTTTTTAAAACATACTTATTCCTATAAAGTAACATGTTAAACATCAGAATATTTACAGTAGACAAAATTCTACCTTAAACATGTTGATATGTTAGATGTTAGATTTAGGTACACAGTGAGTTTGTGGTTGTATATTTTGTTCACACAAGGGAAACTATCAGAAATGTTTCCTTGCTCAATATAGTTTGCATTAATATTTTAAACAAAGCTACTTTTTTTGTAAATACCAATGTCAAGGTATTTTTCTGACTATAGTACCTCCAGTAGAAAATAATAGGGGCAAAGTGTTTTCATTTGTGTTTTGCCTATAATTGATTCAGCTTTCTTATTTGAATATATTTTATCCATATAGGTGATGTTTACTGCTATTTATTTTTCTAATTATTATTCTATTATACAGTGATTTTTCAGGCTATTCCGATGTCTATAGGCAATAATAAACTGAGAAAAATAAGTAGCATTTTAAATTGCTATTTTCATGCAATTTCTTTTCTTCTAGATCCCTGGACAATAAAGGGGGCTGGTGGGGAGAAGGAGATAAGGGAGAAGTGTGTGTAAAATACCTTCCTTGGTTGTGGTCAGAGGAGCATATGTCTATGAAATAAATGGTCAGAAAGATGCAATGTTGATTGAGAATGTAGGATAACTGATAAATGCAGTTGGCATCTAGATATAATAAAAGCAAGAAAAGTCTCTTTCTCTCTCTCATGTTCATATATGTATGTATATATATAAAACACTTATGTATTCACACACAAATACATACAGTTTTGCAATTCACCTTTATAATTGTAGTATAAAGAAAACAATCACCTCCACAAAGATGTCCACAGAGATCTACACCATGGTACTTGGAACCTGTGAATATTTTATCTTGTTGGTAGAAGAGAATTTGTAGATATAAATTAAGGATATAGACCTTGACATGGACATCTTGTATGGATTATTCAAATATGCCTTGTCTAATCACATGCATCTATAAAAGTGGAGAACATTTCCTGCTTTTATTGTCTGTGGTCAGAAAGAAATATCACTACAGAATAACAGAGAGAGAATAATATGAATAATATGGCTTCAAAGATATTGGAAAGTGGTCATGAGTCAAGAAATTTAGGCAGCATCTAATATCTGGAAAAGGTAAGGAAATGTATTCTCCCCTAAAGACTCCGGGAAGGATTAAAAATCCTATTGACATCTTGATTTTTGCCCAGTAAAGCCTGTGTCAGACTTCTGAATTACATGTATATAAGAAAATAAATTTGTATTGCTTTAACCACTAAATCTGAGTTAATTAGTACAGCAGCAATTAAAAATAAATGCAATCATATGCACATTTTCTGTTACATTGAGGGAAATAAATATAATTTTGTAGTTTTGAATTTATGTCTCTTCACCTCTGCTGTGATCTTTTAGTAATACCTAAATAAGTTACCATCCCCTACCCAAGCAAATTCACGTATGGGAGTCTCAATTTGCTGCACCATAAGCTCACAAAGAACTGTTTCCTGCATTCAGTGGGTATTTTTGGAGCATTTCATATATACCAGGAATTTTGTTGAGCGCTGGAGATGCTACAAAGAATAGTAGACATGTTTCCTACTCTTACTACATTATCACAATGTTAGTCATGACTAGTTCTGCCAGGACTTTCCCCTTTTAGATTGCACATTTCTTGATAAGGATTCTTTCTTCCTTTGTTTCTACTCAACACTACTCGAGCATTATGACATAAACAGTTTTCCAGGAACAGAAGCCTTTTTGAAGCTAAGACATGTATGCTCATGTACTTTAATATTTCCACATCTAATGTGGAATCAGGAGAGAGCAGATTTTCTTTGGGTTTATCACATTGCTTCTAAGATACACCTCTTACAGTGGAATTTTGGAGAATTTTAAACAATTTCTGGCCAAAACGGCAGTGAGCAAGGAAAAAGCCCAAATAGAATTCCAAGTCTAGACACACATTTGGATTCCAACACTGACTTCAGAAACAGTTTTTAAGTAAGTTGGTCTGTGAAATTAAATCATAAATGACAGATCTGCCAAGATTAATTCTTCAACTGCTATAGCATGGCATGTTTCATGAATGTCAACAGCTCGTATTTGATTGAGAAGGGACTACAGCCAACAAATTATGTCTTGTGGTTTTCAGTCTAGCTTCATTTGTCACTGGGTTCAGAAGCTTTAGAATTAATTTTGTAGGACAAATGAATGTAGACTCTTTCTCCAGTGTTCTTTACTACTACTTCAAACTCTTTAAGCATTAAGCAAAAACTAGGAAGAAAAATACATAGAACCTAAAATTCAAGGAGTTTATACTTAGTATAAAAATTCTCCTCAGATTTGAAATGCATAGTATAATATCTATTTTTCCTTGAAAGAAAGATGTGATAGTGTCTGTGTGCTTTCCGATGGTAGCAATTAGATACACACATGACTAGTGAGCACTTGATATATGCTGAGTCGAAACTGTATGTAACACAAGTAAAATGTTCACATTGGGTCTGAAGACTTAGTTCAAAAGAAAAAAGTATGTAAAATATTTCATAACAAATTGAATTATATGTTGAATTGGTAATGTTTTGGATATATTTTTGACGAGGTAAAATATATTATTAAAGTTAATTTTACCCTTTTCTTTTTCTTTTTAAAAATATGGCTACCAGAATAATTACAATTGCATAGGTACTTTGCTCTTGTAACTTACATCATATTTCTAATGGACACTAATGCTTTATATAATTAGATTAATCATTTCAATTATGGGAGAATATGGGAAACCATGTTTGGATGCTCAAAAACTAACCATGAGGTAGATGTTGCTTGCTCTGTGAAGCCACTCTGCAGTCTGGTGTTGCAGAGGGGGTGTCTTGTTAAAAGAGGATAATAGGTGTCACAGATATAACAGAAAGATGAGAATCTCTGTGAATGCCATCAAAAAAAGCGAACCTAATGGACAAACAGGAGTGTGCCGCATATTCTGTCAATAATAGCTAGTTTCTTTGTCCTTTTCTTCAGGAAATCTCTAGAATCTGTCTCTTGAAAATGGGAAAAACCACTTCTTTACTCACCAGATAAAGCTCACATATAGTCTTTAGCAAGAAATGTGGACCCACAGAATGTGAGAATAACAGATTTTAACCTTACTGAGGGAATAGGGAGGACTGGATAGGATGGATTAAACACTGTGATTTCACCTTGTTTTCATATTAGACAATGACTGAAATTGTGTGGAATTATATAATTTGTCGTTTTGTTGTTATGCTGTATTTAGAGGATGGGGAAGGGGCTATCCAAGTGCCAATGCTTTCTCAGGAAGAAACCAAGTCTGATGTCTGCTGGACACAGGTGTAGACTCTCCTCCCACCAAGACTTCTTAATTTCACAGAGAGCAGGAGGTAGGCAGATAGCTAGGCTATATATAAAATGAAGACAAGAAGAGGAAGTTAAATCATAGTCTCCAAGTCCTCATCCAATTATAAGATCCTTTCTTCTTTTGTTTCAAGGTTTTATTGAAGTGCTGAGGATGACACTTATTGTGTGGAATTGATAAAAGTTAATATTACCATCTCCTCATCTGAATCTTATTATTTTATTAAAGCTGATGCACCAAAGGGAACCATGAGCCCTGTGTTGGCAAAAAGGACGAGATCTTTCAATATCCTCTAACTACTTATGAGCATCTGTTTTTAGAAGTTCTTAATTATCTCAGGGGAAAAGGGACATAATTGTGAGGTTCCTATGAAAGCAATTTAAAAATGATCACACTTAGTTCCTCAAATGGGCCTTTGCTTGTTTTAGGAGAAGAGGTGGGAGGTTGCTTATTCATCTAGTTTTGCAAAATATTGAATATTTCAGCATTTGAAAATTGCTAATATTCTATATCCTGAGCCATGAAACAGGCATAATTTTGTCCAAGCTAGCAAATTCAAACATTATAATATAATTGTTAAAATAAAAAGCGGGAGATACTCTGGATTTCTTTACAAAATGCAATCTTCTGGTTTAATAGATAAGCCCTTGGGTACTATTCATGGAAACTGTGGTAGCTACGACTCTTAGCATCATGGAGAGCTGACAGGAGATAACTGAAAATATACTTAGTGAGACAACTTTAGGAGTTCTGGATTCCTCTCTTCTAAGAACTGAAAATGCACTTGGATGATAGAGGAAATTAGACTTCAGCTGGAATATGAAGAAGAAACAATGTTAAACAAGAAGGCAATTTCTTTTAAATTTATCAAAGAGCCTCCTAAAAAATAGAAATAATAGTGAAATTGGTGGTACTGGAGACTTTGCTATCCATGACAGAAATACATTAGATGGAGGAGTGACACCAGTCTATTATAGTGTATGCTAGAATAGGATTTCCACCTCATAGAGAAATTAGGTAGACTATTAGATAAGCCAATGTTCAAAGACCCTTCAACTTGTTAATATTCTATGAAAATCAATTATTGATTTGTCTTATCAGTTTTCTGAAAAACAAAACAAAACTTTCAGTAACTGTATCACATTATTCATGGCAAATCCCAGTGAAATGCACTTATGTATTTAAAGTAGTTGGCCATTTGTACTATGACTCATTGTGATCTCTATTGCATCCCCTCTTCAGTGCAGTTGGGACTATATTTATTTCTGTGGGTCCTAACATTCAAGAAGAGCCCTTTTGCTGAGAGATAGATAAAGAGAGATGTTTCTCTAGCCCCCCCCCCCCCCCCCCGCCCCCTTTGCAACAGCCTGGGAGCTGAGAGTTCTGTTGATTCGGCTTGTCTCTTTTCTGACCTCATTTGAACACTGACGAGTTAAGACCTCATGAAGCTTATTTGGGCCCATCTGTCCCATAGTACATATACATTTTGTGCCCTAAAAGTTTTGTACAATGAGTATTTAAAAGACATTGAACTTAAAAACTTCACAAAGGATGTGAGGCTGGGAATGCATCTTGAGTTTCTTACTCAGTTGGAATAACAAAATATTAGGGCAAGAAGAGAAGGTAGTCATATTTATTTCAGTAATTCTAAACTCTGTATATTCTTTGGAATTGCCTGGAGATTGAAGGGTCTGGTCACAACCCTCGGAGATTCTGGTGCAATGGATCTGAACTGGTTGCTGGGCTCTGGTATTTTTTTTTTTTTTAAACAGCTCCCCAGGTGATTCTAATGGGAATCAAATGTTGAGAAGCACCAGTATTCTCTAATTTTTACTTGAGTTTGTAGTATGTTCTTAAAAGTTCTAAGTCTCAGCAACCTGGGAGAACAAGAAGACTGAAAGATACTTTAAAACACCAAGAAGCAGTGCCAGAACAGCATGCTCACTGTTGCAATGTGATGATGACTGGCAGGGTCTATAAAAGCAGGCCAGTTGTGACCCTGCTCGACTTGGTAAAGAGCTCTCTACTGTTCCTGACCATGCATTCCTATATACTCATGGTCAACATTCTGGCAGATTCTTCCAAATTGTGATCTTTCTCATACTACAACAAGCTGTAGCCTTTCTAAAACTCAATTCCAGGAACCGTCTTGCTTAACATTCTATCTAATTGATATGTCATTCATTCATGCATCACAGGAGATATAGTAGATAACAAGTCATTGTCCTCCAAGTGATTATTTGTTTAATAAATTTTTTTTAAAAATTGTAAAATTTTGTCTATGACAGAAGAAGTAAAGGTCTATGAGGAAATGTAAAATGGGGATTTAACTTAAACAGGGATGTCTAGGGAAGGCTTTCATAATGAAGAGGAGGATGAATAGCGTTAGCTGAGCTGAGTGAAGGGGAAGATCATTCCTGATGAGGATATGAAAGGTTTTCCTATAAAAAGTTGCTACTCAGTTGTGACAAACTATAATTTTTTATCAGGGTTAAAATTTATCTGCTTACTAAAGAATATTTTATGTATCAAGGAGTTTCAGTTTGGAATCTAAAAATACAATGAGTTTAAATGACCCTTTGAAAACTTGGAAGTGATTAGTTCATTGAAAAGTTGGTTCTTAATCTGATAAACTTCTAAATGGTAAAGAATAATGCTATTATAAATAATCTTTGAGTTGTGATGCTATAAAAAATTTCATGAATAGTGATATTTATACAAAAGACTTTCAGGATTCTTGATATTCACTATTTTCAAGGAACAGATCCTAAGTTATAAAATTTAGTATTTATGATGATTTAAAGAATATATTATTTATTTAATCCCAATAAAGGAATTTTTATATTCTATTATTCTTTTCTAATTTCTCAAACAGAAGAAATCAATTTCTTTAGGAGTATTTCAGATTATTTATGAGCATATAGACCTGCTAAGATGTCCATGGCCAATATGCCAATTTCCTCCATAATTTTAAGGAAGGGCAGAAAATAACTGATGGGTCAGAAATTCTGTTGAGATCACATAAGGGATGGCATAGATCCATTGGTATATGTCCTTGATCTGACAGTTATATGTCTTCTTTTTATTCCAGTCATGAGGGAATATCAGAAGGCATGTAAATGAAAAGAGTATCATAGAGGTATTGTTACTTGAATTAAAATAAGTTCCTCTTTACAAACTCCTATATATTACGCCATTTGGTTTCTCATAGGTAACCACAGCTCACCATTTATTCATTTCAACACACTATTTGAAAAGTTAGGTAACTGCTGTGTCTACTCTTTTAAAATTAATTTCAAACATTTTATAAATAACGGGAAGAGATATTCTTTATTTTAACAATTATCCCATAGATCCAGTATTCATTTCTGTAGGGAAATTTTGGTTGGCTCTATTTTAAAGAGAAACCATCTTCCCTAGGAATTATTGCCTCCCGCTCTCTAAACTCACATAAAAGATTCAGAGGTGGTGAATGTAGAAGTAAGAGTTAAGAACTAAAGATATAAGGAAACAATTGTTCTTTTCTGCCTCCAAACCTTTGCACCTGGCACACCATCAGATTGACAAGATTGATATGCTCTGTTCTCACTTAAGAACAGAATGCGTGTTCATTTTTAAAAGTTGACTCCTGCATCATTGTCCCTGAAGAGTTCCTAAATGTCTTCCAGGAAGTATTAGCAGCTCTCCTCCATGGCATGGTCAGTTCATTTCTCTTCAGAATGATATATCCTCTGTTGTACGGTTTGTTTACCTTCACATAAAAACCCAAACTCCTCAAAGCTAGCATACTACCTAGACTCAATCCATTGATGCATCTTTTAGTATAGTTTTTGGCATGGATTATGTGTTTGCTGGCCTCAAAAAAAATTTATTAAAATAAACAATTGAGAAGGTGCATGAATGAGTAAGTGAAGATGCAAAGATTCTTGCTCTCATAGAGAAGCTATAACAGGTTAAACAAATGTTAAGACCATGGGTTTCTGCCTTAAACTGTTAAATAAATATATGAAGAATGTCACAAAAATTTTGCTTTGATAAGGAAGTAAAACATCTCATATCTTAAGTCTTGGCAACAAAGGCTGCGTCCAAGTAGGGTGGAAGACCCTCAGGAACCGGTGATGTTGGCTGTTTCCTAGCAATACCATGAAAGGTGGCATTTTGATGATGGTGAGAATAAGACCTTAATCTTCAAAGTGTCACAATGAAGCAAAGTGAGTTATAAAAATCTGGGGGTCAGAGTATATGACCTGCAACCTTCTAAGTTGTGATTCCAGGAGTATCTGGAACCTATTCCCTATGCAATGACTGTGACCTTGTGCTTCTTGAGGAACTAGGCTGTCTTCATACTACTTAGCACTTTGGTTGCTTTCCCAACCGAGAAAATCTTGAGTTCTCAGAAAAATTACTTAAGTCCTTGTCCAACAGACCTATTCTACAGCTATGCCTGAAACATAAGGAATATAGGGATTGTAATTCAGGTACTCATTAGCTAGTCTAATCACCTCTCAGGTAGTTCTCATGTGACATTTTTTTTTCACTTCTTGCAAGCTTTCTTACCCTGAGTACTGTCATATCTAATAGCTATGATGTACCTGAGGTCTCAGGAGTGCTTCTGCTGTAGTTTTACCTATCTAAAATTCTGTTGTGAATAAATGATTTTATTCGTATTCTCTAGAGTTCTATAAAAGCTTAGCCTTTACCAAAAATACAGCAGTTCTTTAAAAAAACAAAACAAAACACTGCGTAAAGGAGTGAGTTTATTTTTCCTTTTGATATGTTCATTTCTTAAATTTCAAAATAGACAGTTTCTAAATGTGTTAAGATAAATGAACTATGAGTGCCAAAATTAGAAGCAGAAACTTTTATAGAGGATGTTTTTACATAAAGTAATCCATAAAGAAAATCTAATGTTTTTTTCTAATTCCTCTGAAATGAGAAGATGCTTTTCTATTTATTTAGAACTCCCAATGCTGAACATGAAAATGACATCTGGGGACAAACAAAATTAACAATGGGCCATTGAGTTACCCAAATTTGAGTCAGTGTTTTTCTTCTGAGAGTAATGAGATAACTTATGAACATTAAAAACATAAAAAAAAAACATTAGATTTAACTGAGCAGAATTAGATTTTCAGACTTACGATTATTCACACTTTAAGTTACACTGAAATGTATCTCAGCTTTTGTCAGAGACCCAGCAAAAGCAGAATTCACCCCCATATGGTTCTAATCAGGAGATGTTAATGAAGAAACTGCTTATAGAGATAGGTCAGGGTAAGGGACAAAGCAGTGGTTGATGAGCCACCAAGAGACTAGCAACAGTGGGAAGCATAGCTCTGAAGGGGCAAAGGGTGAATAGTGTCACCTGGGCAATGAGCTGAAGCTGCAGAGAAGTGCTACCCCATGAGGCTCTGCAAATGAAAGGTCATGACTGCTAACAAAAGAAAGAAAAAGAAAACAAAGAAAGAAGAGGATTAAAGGGAAGCAGACCAGAGCTAGGAGGAGTGGGGGAGAAAGCCATGGCCTGTCTCTCTTTTGCCCTTCAGTTTCTTGCTGGGGTTAATGTTAATCAAATCCAACCAGAAGCTACATGGATCTTCCTCCTTAGGACATTTACCAGTCATGTTTTCATTGACTCATTTTGTCTTGGTTTATCATTTTATTTGGACCTGAAATCTATTTTTTTTTTCCTGCGACTGATACGGAACTGTATAGTTGCAGTAGGTCTGTCTTATTGATTTCTTGGACTCTGCACTCTGCTCTCCTATCTTTATTAAAATGTTACACCATATGTTTCCTTGGGGTGCCAACTCCTATTAGTAGCATTTACTAAAAAATTATTTGGAATAAATTCTATGTCTTTGGTATTTCTTGCCAAATCAAAGGCTAATTATCTTTTTTTTTCAGAAATTTTTACAGTTTTGTGGGGGGGCCGGAAATGATATTTTTGTTCTTCCCATTTTATAACTCTGTAATATGAATTTAGGAAATTCATAGTAAAATTTTGTTTACTTTTAAATAATAAATATGAAATATTCTGATTTTATTGATATTTAAAATATTTTATATACTTGAGATTTCTATATAGAACATTTTCTTTCAGTATTTTAGATCAAAATATTGGTTTAGAGGTAGATTTTAAAATAATATATTAAATTAATTTCTTAAATATTAAAGGAACATTTTATATTATGTTGTCATTAATATAAATGAAATGAAATCAGTCATTAAAATCAGTTTGTTTCTAGTTCACACCAAACATTCTTTATTTCATCCATCCATTTATTCATGGAATGAAATATTCATTCAATGACTATTACATACATCATTGAATGTAAGTTACCATCAAATATAAGTAGCATTTTCATTTCAGAAGCATTACAACTTAAAAATAAAAATGTAGGTTTTAGAATTAGACAATTAATATCTATTATATTGAAATAGTGCATTTGCAAGCTATTTAGAATAACTTATAGCTGGAAAATAACTTATAACCTGGGATTTATAATCAGAGATAAGGAAAACAAAACAAAACAAAGCAAAACTAGATTATCTGAGTTCTAGTCATTTTTGCCTGTTGCTCTTCTTTTCTCAGTAAGTCTGTGCCTTAAATACAAGAGCTGTGTTATTCTTTAATATTCTCTGTAGTGTGACTACAGAATAGAGTCACAGAATGTTAATAATGGAAGAGACTTTATGGATCATTTAGTGATCTAATCTAATCTCCTTGTTTATCAAGGAGGGAATCAGAGAAGTGCTAATATGTCCATGTGTGAATGTACCATGGTGAATTCTACCTGTCTATATATCTCTAAAGTAACTTACAAAACAATAAATAGATGAGGGAAGGGCAGTGAGTAGAGGAGGGGAAATGGTGGGGTGGGAAGAGGAGAGAGGGAGGAGATACTGGGGACCAAAACAATGGAACCAATTATATTCCATATGTGTGATTATGTCAAAATGAATTCCACTATTATTATAGCTATTATGCACTAATAAAAACATTAAAAGTATAAGTAATTTGTATGCGTTTTATGCCTAAAAATGGAATATATATAAGTAATTTGATCATTTAATCATGCAGTTCTTATCAAGCAATTTTCAACTTCTATGATGAGTATTCTCAGGATCTTAACTTTTTTGTTGTACTTAGTAATGAGATAACCTCACCCTCATCTGCACCCTTAATTAACCTAAATTATCTATATATTTTAGAGTCATATAGATCAGTGGGATTCAGAAACATACATTTTGAATACACTGAAATTTTTTTTTTATTTTGTCATAAGAACAATGTGCTTTAATATACTGATTTTCTAGTATATAATTGTCTAAATTTACTTCTGTATCATTGATTACATGAAAATAAAAAGCTTGTTCTGAAGCTTTGTTGATTTGGTGAGTAGTACTTATTACGAAGTTCCTAAGTGTTCAAGAATAAATTATTTTTTAACATAAGTAGGAAATGATTGGTAGTATTTCTATTGAGTAAACAATGCTGATTTTGACTTTAAATTTAACTACCATATTTTGGCACTTAGTTTTGTTGAAATGTTAATGTAGATGTGATGTGTCAACATTCAGAAAAATGTAAATAAAAATTGAAAGTTCCAGGTGGATTCATATATTCCTTAAAAGCTACAGAACATAATTTTGCATATAAATACTATTTAACTTTCTTCATTCTGGCTAAAAATTTGTAATTTCATATTCATTTTTGCTTTTCAATGCATTTTATCTTACAGCTCTTATTCATCCTCCCCAGCTAATCTCTGAAGGCATAACAAACAAAGCCCAGTGTTTTAGGAATGTTGGGTTTTTAGGTCCAAAGGCTTAAATATGAATCTTGGCTCAGAGTGCTAACTAGCTGTGTGATTTTTGGCATGCTATTTGATCTTCTTCAACTTAGTTTTCGTGCATATAGAATAGAAAAATAATGGAAACTTCTCAGATTATTCTGAAAATTTAGCAAGAAAATGAATGTAATGGGTGGGGAGCTAGGGTTCAGTACATAGTGGTGGATGTGTTTTAGTTGCTGTTTTTATTTTTGCAATATTTACACAACAAAGAATATTAGATTGCTAGAGCTGAAGAACATATAAAATTATAGAAACCAAAGTTAGTGCCTTGAGGGGGCTGTATATAAAAATTGTTCTTGTCCTACTGAAGAGTCAGGAGTATAACACTGCATGGAGAACTTGTCTGAAAGGATAGCACACAGCTGAAATACTGCTGCCAATGAAGCTATTCCTAGGGAAAGAGGGCAAGAGTCAGTAGGAATCTTGAAAAGCCTGCATCTGAGAAGAGAAGACTTCCTTGGAGTCTTGTGCAGCGATTATTAAAATTTGACAATATCTGGAACAATAGAATAATTAAGAATTGAAAAGATTTTGAATATATCTTCATATTTTAAATCCATAGAACACTCAACCACTTTTCAGAATTTGTATTTTCATATTCATGAATTTGAAATTGATCTTATAATTGAGGTGGAGGTCCTGTTTTTCCTCTACTAAATTGAATTAATTTTGTGTTTTACAATCAACTCACATCTCTTGATAGAGGAAATATGATAATACATGCTTTGTTATATTAACTAATATACTTTGAGCAATTGATGAAGAAAATACAGAAACATTCTTCACATTTACATATATTCACTAACACAAATTATATTTTAATATAAAGCTATTATAAAATAGACTGAAATGGGACCTAGAATATAAGGGGACCCAGAAGAAAACTAGTCCAGGATCATGGATAAAGGAGACCCAAATGAGATCAGGACCCAGACATTTTCTATTGTTTTGATCAATGCCCTATTACCAGAATCATAAGTAAATTGTTTACAGTTTGTAGAATGTAGGTGTCTGTTCAGTTCCCTGTTTAGTTAACTGGAGGTATATTTCACCTCACAATGTGACTAAATCACTTTGAATTAAAATTTATCTTGTCTTTATAAAATCTTAATTGAAAGCATTCCAATCTTTTATATTAGTACTAAATAAAACTTTGAATTGCATAGATAGATGCCAGGACCAGATGGATACTTCACTGATAAATGCAGTAAGAATTGTTTGACAAAGGGCGGGTGGAACAGGCTGTAGCCATTCTAAGAATAATTTCCAGATAAGCCTATTTCTGTTTAGTGCCTGTGTTAACTCCCTGCTCTGTCCTTAGTGGTTCCTTATTGTCTTTTGGACTCCGTATTGGAAGTTCATCAGCTGTCTGGATCTGACCCACAGCTCCAATCAACTTATTCCCATTATTGTGCCCTCAATATCCAATTAAGATTTTTCTTTCTCTGAGCACCATCTTATGTCTTTCTCATTCTCACAAGGCCACAGATAATATTTCTTTCATTTCTTTGTCTTTTATCTTCATGCGATGAAAGGCTAATCAAACTTTAAAGCACAGCTTAAACTATCACTGTCCAATAAGAATTCAAATTGTCACTGTCCAATAAGACAGTTTTCTTGATTATCACAGTATTAATTCCTATTCCCAATTCTCCCTGGTATATTTTTGTAATTTGACTGTTGAGTTTGCTACAGTTAGTTTTGCATTATACTAATTTCTAGATAACTCTAATTATCCATAATTCTATCTTTCCCAACAGATGTCACACATTTATTGAGCATATATTGTATTTGGATACTAGCAGTATAGGATGAAATGGTCATGCTCTGTGCTTTCCAAGAACTCAATTCTAGGACACAAAAATAAAAATCTCTAAAATGGAGCAATTACCATGATAGTACAAAACAGAGTGTCAAGGGGAACAGAGTAGTGACATCTCAGTTAACCTTCATTTTAGGTACCAGTGAGAGAGTCTTGTTCAGAAAAAAACTTTCAGGAGGAAACTAGATATTAATGCCAAATGTTTTCTCTGATATAAGGAGGCTGATTCATAGTGAGGTTGGGAGGGAGAGCATGGGAAGATTAGATGAACTCTAAATAGGGAAAAGGAGTAGGAAGGGAAGGGAGGGGGCATGGCAATAAAAATGATGGTGGAATGAGATGGATGTATGAAGACACAAATGGTGTGAATACACTTTATATACAACTTCCAGTTGACGTGAAAAATTGTGCTCTACATGTGTACTATGAATTGTAATGCATTCTGCTGTTGTATATAACAATTTATAGAATTTTTAAAAATTCCATAAATACACATTTGTTGTATTATCTTATTTAAATCATTTTGGGTGGAATTCTTTTTTATTTTTTACTTTACCTCATATATTTATGATTATTAAAATCAGATTTATTTCTGGATGCAGTGTTGAATGCATGTAATCCAAGTGATTCAGGAGATTGAGGCAGGAGGACTGCAAGTTGAAGGCCAGCCTCAGTAACTTAGCAAGACCCTCAGCAACTTAGCAAGCAAGACCCTGTCTCAAAATAAAATATGAAAAGGACTAAAGATGTAGCTGAGTACAATCCCCAGTACCATTTTTTTTTAATTTTTTAAAATAAGATTTATTCCTTTTTAATTCTTCTTGCAAATCTCTGTTAAAATATTTATTCTGTGCTTTCTTATACTGATATTTATGGATGTGTGCTTGTGTGTGAGTGTGTGTGTGTGTGTCTACTATGTGTTTGTATGTGAGTTTATTCAGTGAGACAGTAAAATCCTGATCAGGTCATACAGTGTTTCTGTATACTTATTACTTTGAAGTTTCAATTCTTTTCTGTGTCTGTACACCTTACAAGATTGTGGGTTCTTTGGGGATAAGTGCCCCCATGTACTCATAATCATTTCCAAAGGTGCTCAGCTTAGTGCTTATAAAGCAGGGCAGGCACTTTGTCAATGTGGTGAACTAGTTTGATTAATGTGTCTGTACACATTTTACCCCCTCAGGAGGAAAAGGACTATTGCAATTTTTAGTTGGATTATATGAGTGTTCTTGTTACTATATATAGTCTGTAACTACATAGAGGAAAAAGGCTTTGAGGGTGGAAGAGACAGATTTGCAAGCTGGAGAAGAAAGAATGTGTCAGTGTACAGGAGAAAGCAGAGGGAGAAGTTGATGGAGTGGGAGGCTGGGGGTGGTGAAAGGTGATAAAGTGAAACACAAAGTGACAATAAAGCATTTAAAAATTATCCCAATGTGCTGGCTATTCTAAATTCATCTTTGCTGATAAATTCTATATTTTTGTCTCACCTTTGGGGAAGGTGGAGATTAGTTTAAGAAGAAGGTAGACCAGTTCAAATTTCCATGGAAACAATTATCATAAAATATTGATCGACAAATTTATTAGGAAGTAGGAAAGAAAAGAGATAGTTGCCATGGAAACTTGGACATTCAGAGACATGCACTTGAAGGATTTCTTCTTATTTATTTTAGCTAAATAAGTGATTAATCCAAAGTGACTGGTGTAGTTTAGTTTTTAACATTACCAAAGATTTAAGAACATTATTTCCAGACCATAGTTGTTATATTCACAGGAATTCTAATAATTATTCTTTGGTTTTTTATTTTGTAAGCATCATTTTCAGGATTATAAAATCCATTTAAAATATATGTACCATATGAGGTATGGAAGCATTATTTTTTAAACATGAATCTTTTTATTCTTTCTTTGGGGTATGTGTTAACAATGACATTTTCCTTAATGAAATTTAAATTATTGCTTCTTATCTGCACTGGATAGTGCAGGGAATACTCTATAAATACTATGAGAAGAACATTGCAAGTGTTATGATTCAATAAAAACAGCTTTTTCTCCAAACACGTTTTTATGACATGAATTTTGAGATCCTTTTTAGTTTTAAAATTTTATTTTGGCTATTTTGGTCATCAGATCACTATAGAAACATGAGGGAGTTACAGACAACATGTCTGTAGTTGAGAAATATATAGAAATTGTGTGATTCAAAATGTCCCCTGTATATAGAAATGCAACCTGTACAAATTCAAATTGATAAAGCAGGATATTGAACATAAGTATTCTCTCTAACTTTGTAGGATTCAATCATAAAGTTCCCTCTGCAGAATATTTTAGATAATGTACCCTGAAATTATTCCTTACATTTTCCATTCCTGGAAAACTGAAATGTGAAGAGCTCACAGAGAATACATGATTTCCTCCTAGATACTGATAGACCTTAATTGTCATACTTAGACAGAATTGCCTTCTTTTTTGAGAATTGTTTTCCTCTCTTTGTGTTCAGAGTTTAGCATTCCAAAAAAAAAAAAAAAGCATGTAGACTTCTTTGCGGATGCTCTCCCACCCATTATTATGATCTTTTATATTTTGGAAAGTAGGTTACAAGAAAATCCTCTTCAGATGCTGTAAGATTATAGGAAAATAGAGCATGTTGGGTTTTCAGACTTTCTAGGCAACTAAAAAAAATCCTCTTAGTTTCTTAAGGTCATATATTTTTATAGGTAGGAGGAACCTAGAGGTGAATGCCTCCAAATTTTTCATTTTAAACGAGGAAAACTATGGTACAAAGAGGTTTAGTGCTGTACTGAAGGCCATGTCTCTTATTTGCCAGTCTAGCATGCTCTCCATGGCACCAGTATATCTCCAGAACCTTTGGTCATACTGTAACCCACACCCTCGTCTCCATGAACCTACTCCTCAGCTGCCACAACCAAGTGCACACAACTAGAAATCATTACGTCAAGGAAACTTTGAGAAGTCCTTAACTGCATGCTTCTAAAGAAAGTCCTGGATGCCTGTGAATGTCATGGAGGCTGCTTAAGAAATCATCCTTAAGAAAGGTGAAGAGTGTGTCTGTGTGTCTAAAGAGGATTTACCTCCCCTAAATAGCATCCAAATCCCTCCCATGGTCTATAATCATTTGGTGAAGACTTCTCTTTCCTTAGTGCAAACATTTTCCACCTCATTTTGTGGACATTTTCTTGTGACTTCTCTGAGAAAGACTCTACTATCAAAATGATTTCAGCAGCCAATTTTAGTTTGTGAATGCAACATGTCTTGGGGGAGCAGCTAGGTAGCTCTTCAGTCTATTTAGGCACAGAACAGTGAAGCTTCCCTTTCATCGACTCAGCTTGGCAGGTTTGAAGATTTGGCGCCTATACAATGTAGCCTTTTCACATGGTCCCCACATGGCCAATTCGCTCTTTTCCCTGCCAAAGGAAAAAAAAATGGTGACAGTTAGGTCATTAAACTACACATAATAAATATCTCCTGAAAACTGGTATTCTAGGTTCTGAGCAAACTCTTCTGACTCCTACCTTCTGTCCCTTCCTTGGGATACGAAGCAACTATGGAACAACTTTGTCTCACCCTATGGTTTTGAAAAACAAAATCATTTGTAGCCTTCTTCATGTTTTAGATGGTAACAAACTCAATAGGATACCAGATAACATGCTTCTCCCCAAAGCAAATATAAATTTAAAGCGCATCAATAGAAGTTTCCAGAACTCTGGAAATCCTTCTCTGGCAACCCATGAGCCACATTTGGAATACTCAGCTTAGCTTTAGATGCAGTCCCTAAGAGCATAAACAAAGTAAGAGAGGAGGAAGGGAAGGGAAGGGGAGGAAGGGGTAGGAGAGGCAGATGAGAAATATGCAATTTAATTATGGAAAGCATGTCATAGAAGGAAAGGGTAGAAAGACAGTGATATTTAGTATGGAGAAGAGTAGACACAATGTATTTGACATTCATCTTTAAATGGTGTCAATGCAGAGTGGTGTGTTTCTTGGGAACCCCCATGCTGGGAGTTCATTAGCCATTGCTTTTATATATATATATATATATATATATATATATATATATATATATATATATATAATTTTTTTTAATTTTTATTTTTTTTGCACTGTAAGTCGATCATAGACAGATAGCACCTGTTTTTTAGGCAGGCACCCCTGCCCATTTCAGACTCACCACCTGTCTCAGAAAAGGTTCTGGAGACAGGATTATTCATTGTTATATCCTCAGCAAAGGAGTTACAGGACCTTTGGTTTAATGAATGAATGTGCATATAATGGCAAACATATTCAAATGTGTCCTTGATCAGAAAAGTATTAGTACCAATGCCTTTTGTGAATAATAGGCATATGATGCTTTCTTTCACTAAATAATGATTTGATAACCGTTCTTCTAGTCCTGAGTAAGCCATCTACTTATTTAAGAAAAGCTTCCTGAACAAAGATATGTGGACTACATCTACTGTTCTTTAGGAACCCATGTCCTATGAACAACACCTTTTTAAACAAACTGTGGTAAAATAATTATAACATTTAAATTTTGACCACTTTGAAATATACAATTCAGTGGCATTCAGTACATTCCCAATATTATGCATCCATTACTACTTCCTAGTTCCAGATATTTTAATTACCCCAAAAGAAAATCCTACACTCATGAAAGTAGCCATCACTCCTCCTTTTCCTCTCCTGAGGCTCCTGGCTAACATTAGGCTGCTTTCTATTTCTGTCTATATTCATTTGCATATTTTGAGCATTCATGTGAAAGAAATCATATGGTATATGGCTTTTTGTGTCTGTCTTCTTTTACTCAGCATGTTTTCAAGGTTCATTTATGTAGTAACATGTATTGGTACTTCATTTATTTTTAAGGTTGAATAGTATTCCATTATATAGATATACCATGTTTTATTTGTCCATTAGTTTGTTAATGGACATATATATCTTTCTATCTTTTGGCTATGCTATCTTTATGCTATGAACATTTTTATATGAGTTTTTATTTGAACAGCTGTTTTCAATTGTTTTTGGCATATATCTAAGAATAAGAGGATCTCTAAACATTCTGAGCTGGTTAGACCTGGGCTCTTAATGATTTCTGTCAAGCAGAGATGGACTTGCAGATTTTTTGATTTTTTTAAGGAGACATTGGAAATTTTTATGTGATCTAATTTTTAAATGGTGGCAACTCATTAATATTTAAAACAAAACAAATACCCTCTGCAAGCCCAACAACTCTGGGCCATAATTTACTACTGCTGCTTGTTTTTTTTGTTTATGAGTATATCACCACCTAGAAGATTATACCAATAGTGAAATCGATACTTGCTAATGCATTTATACCAAACACTCTGTTCTAGCTACTAGTCTAAGCATTTGTGTTTGACCCATGTCAACTTAATTCAATTCTTATGCCAAGCCAGTGAAGTAGGAATAATTTCATTACCAACATTCCAGTAGCACTTCTTATTTTATTTACTTATTTCTCAATTTGACTTTTTTTTACATATTGTGACTTCTTCTGGGCAAGGGCAAGGACAATTTTCTTTTTTACACGTATGACACCAGGATTGATTCCTGTGCAAAATGCATGTAGATATTTTTTTTAATTTTAGATAAGTCATTGAATGAATTGTGCTTGTCCCTGAATATAATGTTAAAAGTGAACAATCACTGATATTTAAGGCTTTCTGTGTATTTATGACAGTGCCAGATACATGCCACAGTTATTAACTCATTCCTAATGTTCACAGTGTAAAGATGTTAGGTGTGTAACTAAAAGCAGACTTCCTGATTCAAATCTTTTCTGCTGGTTGTGATTTGTTTGGTCTTGGTCAGATAGCATACATCTATGTACCTCATCTTAATTATCTTCAAAATGGTGACAGTGATGTAATTAGTCATATATAATCTGATTGGATGATTGCCATGTGCTGTGTACTGTTCTAAGAGTTTTTTAGGAATTGTCTCTCTTGATGGTACCTAATTTGTGGATTTTTTGAGGATTAGATGGGTTAGTTCATATGAAGCATTTATATCAGTAAGCACTTAGCACAGTTGGCTGTCATTCTTATGATGATGCCTATTTTACTAAGGAGTAATTGAATTGTGGAGAGATTGATGCAGTTGTTCAAGGTTACAAGACTAGCAGAAGTGGCATTCCAACTGCTGTACTTACTACCTGCATAAAGCTTAATTCCCCTTCTCCTTCCCACCACCTATGTGGCATCTACTTCGTCCCCAGAACCCAGTCAAAAACATTTGTCTCTCCCTTGTCTGACTTGTTGTGGTGTTTATTGTGTAGTTTATTTTGTACAAAATTGTGATATTTTCCCTCTACCATTATGTTAAGCTGTACTTTAAATCTTATCATAGATTTTTGGATCACACCTTTTCTTTATATCTGCACCACAGCATAGCTGTGGGAAAAGCACATAACATATGAGAGATTCTAGCAGGTGGGTAAAACAGCATTATAACTGTGATCAAAGAATGTTCCTGTCTTCTTGAAATGTAGGTCACTTATAGCTTGGGGTGGGGCATGGGCAGTAAGGAAAGAAAGGTGACAAACTAACCACCCATCATCTATGCCTCATTCACCTATTCAAGAAGTGTTCTTTCTTTCAGGGCCTTTCCTAGGTGCTTATGTAGATTATTCCTTGTTTCTGAGGAACTTAACCACAGATAAAGCTAGATCAGATGGGTTAACCATGGTGACTAAAACTGTGACAAGTCTGCAAGCATATGGCCTGTGTATCTTTCTAATGGCATATTGTCGATTCTTTTTAAAAAGGATTAAAAATGAGCATGTATGCTCTAAGCACTCTTTCTCTGAGTTCCCATGTGTCTCTGCGTTGCTTTTCATTCTGTTCCCTTGGGATTTCTCAATCCCACTTAAAGGTTTCTAGGTGGACTCTGAAGTGTGGAAAAAAAAAAAAAAAAAATATATATATATATATATATATATATATATATATATATATATATATATAAATTAACTAGTTTTAGTTAAAACCCCTGATGAGTGTACAGGTGTCCTTGTTGGTGACTTGAGGGAGCTTGAGGATATATACTCTGTTATGGTTTGATGTGAGGTGTCCCCCAAAAGTTCATGTATGAGACAATGCAAGAAGGTTTAGAGGAGAAATAATTCGGTTGTGAGAGTCTTAACTCAATCAGTGAATTAATCCTCTGATAGGATTGACCGATCGGTAACTGAAGGTGGGTAAGGTGTGGCTGGAGGTGGGTCCTGGGGGCATGCTTTTGGGGTACATATTGTGAATATGGCAAGTGGAGTCTCCCTCTACTTCCAGATAATCATGTGAGCTCCTTCCCTCCACCACACTCTTGCCATGAATTTCTGCCTTATCTCCGGCCCTGGGAAATGCAGCTAGCTATCTATAAACGGAGACCTCTGAAACTGTGAGCCCCTAAATAAACTTTTCCTTCCCTAAAATTGTTCTTAACAGATCTTTTAGTCACAGCAGCAAAAAAGCTGACTAAAATATACCCTCTGGCTCTCTTGCAGAGGTTTCATGGAAAATAGGTCACCTTAACCTGCTGATGCTCTTAATTCCCCTGTGGACACTTGCAAAGTAGTTAATCAAGTGTATTTTTCATGGTTTTTGTAGTATACCTGTAAAGCTACAAGTAATGCAATTCAACAAATGCCAGTAAATTAAAGAAACTCCAGAGAATGCATCAAAAACTGATTAAGAGAATGGAGAGAGTTATTTAGAGAAAAGATTAAAGGAGTTAATTATGCACAGCTTGACTGAACAGAAACTAAAAGAAGAGTTAATGGCTCTTTGATATTATTTGAAGACACAAAATGTCAAGGAGAAAAAAATGTTTTATATAATACAAGGAAGTACTATTAACAGCAATGAGACAGAATTGAGAATGAGAATATTTAAAAGAAGTATTGCAAACTCTGTTAAAGTAAAATTTGTGAAATTATGAAGTAGTCTTCTCATTGTAGTGTGAAACCTCTTTTTAAAGAAATAAAAAATAAGCATAGAAAATAGACTAATACATTTTTGAATGTAATACTTGCTGGACAGTTTAAATGACCTTCTTTTAAGTACTTATTAATTTCCAATTTGAGCAATCTTTTCATTTCAACAAGTGCCCTAAATATTTCTATAGTAAATGTACTGAAAAATCCTATATATCAGTCTGTATACAAGAGGGCCAATATACCGATATTAAAAGAATTACTCGAATACTTTGTTTCATTAGTTCATTTCTGAGAACAATGTGAACCATTGACCAGCCGATGACTTTTCCATGTTTCTATGCCACTGTGTTTACTTATTCTGAGAAAGTTAGTTCAGTTTCACAGGAAAACTGTGTCAAAGTTTTATTAACCAAGCTCACCAAATGACTAGCAGACAAACAATGGAACATACTGGTAATGTGAGTTGTTGAAAACTGAATAAATAAGATGACATCAGAATACCTAGATACATAAAGAATTTAATGATAAATCATTACTCTGACAAAGCCAACCTAATAAGATAGTTATCTTCTACTAAGTGAAATGAGAATGGCTTATAACTTAAATTACAGTTTTGGATGGGGAAGAATGGAAAAAGAGGAAGCTTGATGACATAAATAAAACTTAACATATAATCATTAAAAACATTGGCAAGGAATTTAATATTTGGATGCTATTTCTGAGCTAACTTGAATCCAGAAAAAAAGTGATAGAAAGCCTAACATATAATAGGAAACAAGAAAACAAAGTGGGGGAGTGTCCCCAGGTGCTAACAGCCCCTACTATAGAGGCAACACTGAGGTGACCACTGTGCATTACAGGTTCATGCTGTTTGGCCTTATTATCCCTTCATAGAATTTTATAAAATTTTAAAGGAGAAACCACTTGTAATGCATGTGGTTCCTAGGGCAGACCTTTTAAGCATCCTTTACTTTCTCATGGTCTTCCTTATTGCTGTTGCGTGTCTTAGAGAGCTTACTCCCTGGTCTTTTTTTTTTTTTTTTCATATAGTGAAATTTATTTTAATTTATTATTTCATGTTTCCTTTCACAAAAAAATGTTTAGTCTTCATGTAATAAAGATTCTAACATTGTTGTAGATTGAGATTAGTTTGCATCCAGTATATACGTCTTTTCTATTATCAATACTTTTAATCTCATTCAAAACCTTTAGTGCTGGGGAAAACAAAAAAAACAAAACAAAACAAAAAAAAAACCCAACCACAGAAAGTCATCAAACCACAAAAGAAGACAACAAGAGAGGAAGAAAGACAAAACTAAAGACATCAGCCCATATATTAGTGTAATCTTACAAACTCTAATTAGAATAAATAAGATATTTAAGTAAAATTGCTAAAAAGTGAAATATTTGTAAAAACTCTTAAATTCATCTGGAATACAAAGACAAATTCTTCCCAATGAGAACCCTTTGTACACTGACAGTAGGTTTTTTTTTGACAGAAACAATGGGAATAAAAGATTATCTAGTATTTTCAGAGTACTAATAGAATATAACTACAGACCAAGAATTTTTTTTCAGTGAAAAATGTTCTGTAAGAAAAACAAAGTAATTTTCTGATGAGAGAAAGAGAGAGAACGCACGTATGTATGACAGACCAAGTAGCTAGAGGGGGGAAAGAAGAAAGAAACCAAGAACCTACTAAACAATCAAAAAATAAATTACAGAACAACAGTCCTTACCTATTAATAATTGCCTTTAATGTAAGCAGATTATATTGTCCAATAAAAAGATATAGAATGAATGAAAGAATTATTTTTAAAAAGATCCAACCACATGCTGCCTATAAGAGACTCATTTTACTAGTGAGGACACACATAAACTGAAAGTGAAGAGATAGAAAAAGATGTTCCATGCAAATGGAAACTGAAAGAGAGCAATGATAGCTATATTTATATCAGATAGTATAATCTTTAAGTAAAAACTATAAAAGGATAGAAAGTCATTATATATTAATAAGAAATTCATTCACCCAGAAAACAAAGCATTCATAGATATATATGCAATTGACATCAGAATATCCAGATACACAAAGCATTTAATGATATTAAGGGAGAAATAAATTGCAATAATATAATAATAGGTAAGCTAATACTCTTCTTTCAACAATGGACAGATCATCCATATATATATAATAAAAAAAAACTTGATATAAGATCTACTTTAAATCAAGTGGGCCTAACAGACATTACAGAACATTCCATTCAATAGCAACAGGATATATGTTATTCCCACCTGAATAGGGATCATTCTCTAGGAAAGATCATATGTTACGCCCTAAAACAAGTATCAGAAAATTTAAGAACATTGAAGCCATATAAGTGTATTTTGGGATCATAATAGCATGAAATAGAAATCAAGAACAGGAAAAATATCGTAAAATACATAAATATGTGTAAATTAAGCAATATACTTCTAAACAAAAAATAGGCCACAGAAGTAATCAAAAAGAAAATCAAAATATACCTTGAGACAAATAAAAATAGAAATACAGCACATGAACACTTATGGGAAACAGTAAAAGCAGTCCTAATTGAGAAACTGATAGCAATAAATGCCTATTTCATAAAGAAAAAAGACCTTATATCAACATATTAATGTTACACTTCAAGGAGCCAGAAAAAGAAGGGCTAAGTACTCCCAAAGTTAACAGAAGGAAGGAAATAACAAAGATTAGAGCAAAAATAAATGAAACAGAGACTAGAAAAAATAATAGGAAAAAATAAAATATTTTTTGAAAATACAAAGAAAATTGACAAACCCTTAGCTAGACTTAGGGGAAAAAAGAACTTACCTAAATAAATGAGAAATGAAAGGGGAGACATTACAATTGATATCACCAAAATATACAGAATCATAAGAAACTATTATGAACTATTAGTAGCCAACAAAATGGATGACCTAGAAAAAAAGATAAATTTGTATACACATCCAACCTACCAAGACTAAATTATGAAGAAACAGAAACTCTGAACAGACCAATAATAAATAAGAAGATTGAGTCAGTAATAAAAAATTTCCCATCAAAGAAAAGCTCAGAACTGGATAGCTTTGCATCTGAATTCTGCCAAACTAAAATGAGTTCTCCACAAATTATTCCAGAAAAGTTGAAGTTGAGGGCATACTTCCGAACTAATTTTAGTAAGCTAGCATTACTCTGACACCAAAGTCTGACAAAGACACTACAAGAAAAGAAATTTATAGGCCAATATTCCTAAAGAGCTTAGATCTAAAAATCTTCGATAAAGTATTAAAAAACTGAAATCAAGGACACATTAAAAGAATCATCACCATGATCAAGTGGTATATCCCAAGGAGACAAGGATGGTTCAACATATGCAAATCAATAAATGCCATATACCACATTAACAAAATGAAAGATAAAAATCACATGATCATCTCAACAGATGCAGAAAAAGCATTTGATGAAATGTAGCCAAAGAGGTAAAAGACCTATATACTAAAAAGTATAAAACAGTGAAGAAATAAATTTTAAAAAACACAAATAAATGAAAAGTTAGCTGTGTTCATGGACTGAAAGGATCAAAGTTGTTAAAATGTCCATACCGCTCAAAGTGATATACAGAGTTACTGCAATCCCTATCAAAATTCCCATGTTATTTCCCCACAGAAATGGATAAAACAATCTTTAAATTTACACAGAACCACAAATGAGCCTAAAAATCCAAAACAACCTTAAGCAGAAAGAACAAATCTGGAAGCTGTACACTTCCTGACTTCAAAACATATTCTGAAGTAATTGTAATCAAAACATCATGGTACTAGGCTGGGGTTGTAGCTCAGCAGTAGAGTGCTTGCATAGCACATATGAGGTACTGTGTTTGATCCTCAGAACCACACAAAAATAAACACACACACACACACACACACGGAAAGGAGAGTCTCTTTAGTAAATGGTGGTTGTAAAACTGGATATTGACATGGAGAAGATCTCTTTAGTAAATGATGATTGTAAAACTGGATATTGACATGGAGAAGAATGCTATATGTCAAAAGGATTTCTGCAGACTCATTCAGATTTATGCATATGCTTAATCAATGGAACCACTATTCAGCCTTTTTAAAGGGGGAGAGCCTGTGACTTGTTCAACACAAACAAGTCTGTAATCCATTATGTCCTGTGAAATAAACCAGGCACAGAAAAACAAAATCCACATGATCTTATTTACACGTGGGATAGAATAAAATTGAACTCATGAACTCATTGAAGTAGACAGGAGAATGATGGTTACCAGAGGCTGGCAGATGGAGAGGAGGGAGGGAATAGGGAATTATTGACCAAAGGTACAAGGTTTCAGTTAGGGTGAATAGTCTTTGAGTTCTCTTGCACATCAGGGTGACAACAGTCAGTAATAATTTATTATATTCTTTTCAAAATAACTAAAAGAGTAAATTTCAAGGGTCTTACCATAAAAATGATAGGTAAATGAGGTGATGGAAATGTAAATTAGTTTGATTTAATCATGCCATTTTGGATACATAGATAACAAAATCACATTGTGTCCCATAAATTAGGATTTGTCGCTCAAAATAATAATAATACTTAAAAAAAATCTTTAGTTCTGAATCCTCTTCACTTGCATGTTAAGTTCCACCAGCCTTTGTCTGAGAATCTAATATACTTGCTATTCCATATTCCAACCATTCTGTGGTCTACACTTTCCCCATAAAATCCTGACAAAAATCAGTTTATAGAAAACATGAGTTGAAAGTAAATCTCTTTAAGTCATGTTTTTAAAACAATTGCATTGAAACAAAAAGTCTAATCATCAATGTGTACTAATACCTAAAGTAGAATGAAAGATACATAATAAGTAATTCAGAAATACAAAAAATTCTGTTCATAGAATTAGCAGTACAATTCTACATTGTTGATGATTCTGAGGAAACTTTATTTTTTGGCAGAGAACTTGGTAGCAACATGAAGTAGGAGAAAGTTCTGAGGTGATCATGCCAGAAAAATTTGCTAGCCCTCTAATCACTTGCTGCTTGACCTTAAGTTAGTCACCTTGCTGAACATTCGTTTCTAGATACATAAACAGTAATTATTCCCTCTCCCTCTGTATATTAAGAAGCCTTCCTGTAAAAAGCCTAGTCCTGCCATTTACTATCTATGCATCCTTCAATAAATTACTGAACATCTCAGTTCCTTAGTCTCCTAATATGTAAACTGATGAAAATCATAGTATGTGCCTCATAGAATTTTGAGGATTAAATTAGTTACAACATATAAAGTATTTAAAATAACGTCTGATACAAGCTAGGTATTATACAAAGGTTTATTATTATTATAACATTGTATCAGAATTTGAAATTATCTTTATAAATTTTATATGACAAAGTTTGGGATAGCCACTAAGTAACTGGGGTCTAGAGTTTGAATACTCTGATTGTGTCACATAAATTTAATTTTTCACTTGTAAAGTCTAGTTTAACCTCTGAGAGTTCCACTTTTTCCATCTTCAAGGTGGGAATAACAATTGTAGCTAATAGTTATGGAATATTTCTTTGAAATTTTAGGAATTTAATAAGATTAGCTCATTTAACCCTCCCACTATGGTTGTTTGAGCTAAGAATTATTAATGTCCGTTTGATAGATGAGAGAACGTAAAAAGGTAAAATAGTTTTCCTAGAGTATATTAGATTAATAAATGATAATAATGGGATTAGAACCCAGCTACCTAAGAGTTCAGAGCTCCTGGTATTAATCACCATGCTATATGATCACCAAAGTTAATAATATTGTACTATATTATTGTGAGAATTATTAGTAGCATTACTGTGAGAGAAACTAATTCATATAAAGGGTTAACCCAAAGCTTGTCACCCAGACAATGCTCAAAAAAATCCTTACCCTCATTAAGTAATATGATTATCTTAATATGGCCTGAAATTTTTAAGGCTGCACCACATGGAAGGCAGCATTGATCTGCAGTTAAAAGCAAAGATGTGGTAACAGATTTGAATTTTCTCTCCTCTATTTTTAACTTTGGGAAAGTTACTTAGTTTTTTGCTCTCTCTCTCTATAAAATCAAGGAAAATCATAATACCTTCCTGTTTATTTATATTCCTATTTCTCTCAGCCTCAAAACCTTCTCTTTTAATACTGTTCTGCAGCGCCAGAGATGGAACTCTGTGGACCACTTTCTCAAACTCACTTGATAGCTTCCAGGCAGGTTCTGCCAGTGGGAGGCACTAGAGAGTTGAGAAATGGGAGGTGGGAGAAAGTCCACAGGCAAGTAAGGCTTCTTTGGGTAGGTACTGATAGAGCCAGTCATTCCCCTTGAGGCTTCTGAGTACCAGGTGTATGGGGTGTCCCTCCCCCCCCCGAACTTATGGATTCTGTTAACCTACACCTTCTCTTTTCTCCAACTAGAGGACTATTAGCTACTTTTTGCATTTCTAATACCTGGATTGTCTCAGCATCTTTTTCTTTCTCAACCACTTCATCTGTGTAATGAATTCACTTGATTTGAAATATCTAGGATGCTTTTGGTTTTTATGATAGGACCCTGTACAAAACACTCACTCTTTGGGTCCCTGTGAGCATCAAATAAGGTAACAATGGGGGAAAAAAAGTCCCTTCTTCCAGGACCTGCCATGAGGTAAATATTCAAGAAGTGATAGTCTCTGACACTATCTGGGAACCCACTTCTGGAACTTTTGGATTTCAAAATTAGTTCAGGTCCCATAAGCCACATGAGACATAACCTTCCATATTTTAATGAGGAAGAGCCAGATGGTGAATAACCAGAAGGAACACAGGTATGGTGAACAGAAGACATGAGAATCAGATGTTCTGCCATGGGTTGATTGATGTTGTCAAAGTTGGTTCTGTTTGTGACAGGTGATATATAAAACACCCATCCTTTTTTTACCTCTTTTTCTTTTTTGAGGTACTGGAGGTTGACCCAGAGGTGTTCTCCCACTGAGAAACATGCCCAGCCTTTTTGAATTTTGTTTTGAGATAGGGTCTTGGTAAGTTGCTGAGACTGGCCTGGAACTAGGGATCCTGCCTCAGTTCTCTCAGTCACTAGGATTACAGGTGTGTGCCACAGCTGGCTCCATCCTCTTCTGTAAAAACATTCTACATAGGACTGAAAACATACACGTCGAATACACATACCACAAATAACCTGTATTTTCAAAAGCACTATTTTGTCTGCTAAAATGTCATATTCTTATTTCGCAGGCCAATCAATACCAGGAAAGGGAGCTTTGGGTAAAATACTCTTAAGATAGGCTAACATATTTTATACACCTTATAACAGAGGTAGAATTGAAAGGATGTATGTAGAAAAAAAGTAAGAAAACAAGCTCTAGGAGCACTGGACAAAAGACACATGATAGTGTTCACTCCTCCTCCCCACATCCTAACATTTGTTAATCTTCTGCACGCTCATTGCACTTAGCCAAGTGTGGCTTCACATTCCATCCTGAACAGTTGTGTCTTATGCTTGTTTTACTTTTCACATCTCCTCTCCTCTGTCATATGCCTAAAAGTAGGGAGTCTCCCTTTGGTGGCACCTTACTTATATACAGTAGGAGATAATTTTAAACCAAAGGGAATATCTGCCTATGAAATTGACACAAAGATTAAATGTTTATGGAGTACAAGATACACAAGAGTTAACTGGCTTCTGTCACATTTTCTTTTTGACAGGACATCCTCTTTTTAAAAGTCCTATTCCCAATTCTTTAAATAAGTTTATAGGCTGTGATATCAGAGGTTTATGTTTAAGTCTGGCCTCTACTTTTCCAATTAAGTGACCTGGGGTGATTGCCTAGACATGCTTGTGCCCCTCTTTATGAGTTTAAATGGAAATAACATTTGTATCTGCTTCCCAGAAATCTTGTTATGATTGAAAAAAGACAATTCATGAAAAGTGTTTAGAAAGTGCTCAATAAATGTTTAATATTTTGTGGCAGTCATTAATATTATGTACCCATTAAATTCATTTTCTAAGAACAAAATTCCATTAATTCATTTTTTTCACCAGCAAAATTTGCTTGAAATATTGCAAGTATCTTTTATACTTGAAGTGCTATGGAACTCCCTGGTGAACAGATACAAATAGTGTTTTTTCTTATGGAATTCAGTTTATAGTAGATATTGGAGATGAACAGCGGGAGATTATTGGACAATTACTATGGTTAAGCTTGACCTTGGTCTCATTTGTCTACCTTGGGTATCAGTTCCAAAGTCCTTTCCAAAGAAAGGAAAGAAATATTTTCTCTAAAGTATTTCAAACTTGCCCCTTTATAGTCTTCTGCCACCTCCCTCATCCCGTACTCTGTCACTGTGAGCCCTTGAACCACACAGCCTTCTAGTTAGTGTCCATGCCTGTAGTATTTTCTCCTTCACTCTCTTCCTGCACAGCCACATTAATCTTCTTTAAATACTGCTTTCATCTTGTCACTGCCCTGTTCTCTGACTCTAAATAGCTCACTGGTTCCTCCTCTATCACGTCCAGAGTTGACTGCTGACTTACAAAACTACTCACCATACAGGTGGGTAACTAACTAAGGAATCAGGTTTTCCATTTCTCCTTAGGGCAGAGCAGCTGCATCTGTGAGGATGGAATCCACATATTGGGGACACTGAATCTCACCTCCGTACTTATTGTCACTGTTGTCACAGTAATGGCTAGCTGTAGAATCAGAGTGCTTATATGGGTTAGGTTTTGCACTAGCTGTTTTACACAGTTTTTCTCTAATTTTTTGAAAGCAAGACTATTAGATATTATCATTCTGATTTACAAATGAGGAAGAGGATTCTGAGAAGTCAAAGAATTGGTTAAGAAATCCAGGATTCAAACCCAAATCTGTTTCCCTCAACTTTCTTATCTTAGTCACTGTGCCTCCACTCTGTGCTGTTCATTTGACCCAGAATGTCTTTCTTCTTATTCTATCAATATACAACCTTAAACTTTCTCCATAGCCTAAATTCTATCTCTTGGAAAATGTCTAACTCTTCCTGAAATACTAATCATTAATACCACCTTTACTCTTGAATTATGTGCTACTACTCTATGTATGTTAGTCTTTTCTCCACAGTTACTTTGCAGGTACCTTGTGGGCAAACATTCTGCTTTACTTCAAGAATCCCTAAGACAAGTTGCAGTTCTTCTGAGCCTCAGGTGACTAAGAAATACAGACCTGTTGATAGGGTTCTCATCCTCAGTCTTTCAGTAATTGTGTTTTTTGGGGTTCAAATGGGTGGTACAGGAAGGAGTCGAGAGTAAGCCTTAATTCAAATGGAAAAAAAATTAAGACATCATATAAGAGATATGAGAAATAAAATGAGACCATGTTTGGGGATTAAAGAAAATATAAAAATAAAATTAGGGACAATGTTGCCAGGAATGTAACTTAAAAATACAACATAATGCTATAGAGGTACAGTCTGCTTCCTAGCAGTCAAAGGTAAAAAAAGGAGCCTCTGTCTTATAAAATTTAGAGTCCATGAGATAAAAAGTAAATCAACTGCTCATGAGCAGTAAATCTATTTTTGGTATCAAGTCCAGACAGAAATTACTCCCCATGGAGTCTCATTAAGGAGAAATTGGGTAAAGTAGTGAACAATATCCTTGCCAATATTGTTACAGTGGTCACAATAAAAAGTTTCATAGAAATTTTGCTTATAATGTTCTGTAGTCTAGCCAGTGACATCATAGCAACAAAGTGAAATACAGTAAGAATTCCTCAGATGCGGGCCCCCAAGAATTTTTTCCAATAGCAAGGATGTCGTATTAACTCTTAAAGAAGGTCCTGGTCCAAATCAATACTTCAGGGATTTCTGGAGCTTCAGGTTCAGAAGTGGGAATATAGCATGCATCCAGGGGGACCAGATCTTAACTGTTTCATAATCTTTTCAGATATATGGTAGTCTTTTTATTCTACTTAGGGTCTGTCTGGAATTTAGCAGAAATTCAGAGTATGATGGGGGCTAGACTGGGAGAGACTCTTCCTGATGGGAAGTAGGCAAGGCCCAGGCAAACTGGGCTGAGATTCTGCCCATAGTTCTTGTATTGTCCAGGAGCAGAAGAACTAGGCAAGAAACCAAAGCTAATACTGGTCCACATACAGAGAGTTAAAGTGGGAATGACGAGACTGTGGGATTAATGTAGTGGATGTAGAGAGGAATAAGGGCACACTGAATGTTAGGATCAGTGAGGTGGGGCTGTAACTATGCCTGTGCTGAGTTTTGTTCTCAGTGGCTCAGCAGTGGTCTTCAGTGTGTGGAACAGACTTACCTGTGGGTGCTTGTCAGCATGCACATTCCCACGGCCCACCCAGGACCCATCGAGTCTTGGACAGCTGCATGTTTAGCAAACTCCCCAAGTGATTCTCCTGTGGACTAAAATTTGAGAAGCACTGAATTAGAGACGAAGTGAGGATGAACCTACAGGCTTCAGATAGAAGTACCTGCTCTGAGGTTGACTTGGGGCTGACATTGGGCACAGAGCAATTTCTGTGGGACTCAGAGGATTAGATACCACTACATTTTTTATTAAACAGAGAATGATGAAGTGGCTAGAAGCAAGTCACTGAATTTAAAAAAAGGCTTTTTTTTTATGAGAGAAATGCAGACAGGGAAATTTAGAAGTCCTCTCATTAATGGGATAAGGTAAAAATTTAATGAAAGGGGAAGTTTTAATATGAGCTAGCAGCACATCCTGCCATTTACCTTCCTGTGAAGCAGCTCGAAGAGCATCTGGAAGTATTATTTTGGGAGAAAGAAAATCTAGAGTGTCACTCCATGTAACTAGGGAAATAATACCTTGGCAGTGAAGGAAAACAGGAGGATAGGCTTCTGTAATAAGCAGAGTAGCATGGCATTCAGTCTCCAGAAGGTTCCCCTGGTTCTGGACACATTTTATCAGCATGAGCACAAAGATCCAGCTCATGCAATGCACCTTTCTCTTGGTGTTGATAGGTTGTACGGAATCATGGCAAGCTGTGTTTGGTGAGACTCAAAAATGGGTGTTTTGACTGCAAGTTTGTGTAGCTGTCTTTGATGAGGAAGAGCTCAACCCACGCTGCTACTGGTTGTGTTATTGTTTCATTTATTTGTTGTAGTGATTTTAAATAGAGAAAGTAAGGAATTGAGGATAAGGTTTGAGCCAGAGCAATCAGGCAACTTCAATAATGAAATGCTATCTAGGCTTTTGCAATAGGAAATCTATGCAATCCCATTGCTAATGCTATTCTCTCCATAGGGATTCATCAGCCTATTTTATCAGCTCAGTGGGGTTCAATGCCTCTCTACTCTGAAGGGGAAAAAAGCAGAATTATCACCAGGGTAATGAAAAACACCCCTCCCATGTTTGTGGGGTGTTTTATTAAAAGCGTGTTGCTTTGGTCTCATATACCAGTTGCAATACGTGAGTATGAAATGCCAGAATAGCTCTCAAGGGAAACACTTTCCTTTGTGCTAATTTAAAATTCCTCAAAGAGCATGCAGTCAGGTGTGCTGTTAATATTTGGCATCTTGCTGCTTGAGATTTTTCAGGAAGGAGCTTGTAGGTGCAGTAGAGTAAAATATCAACTGAGTTTTGCAGCCATCTGACCCAGGCCAGCAGTTTATTATTAAATGCTTCCTAAACCATTTTTTTACCTTACTACTCTCTCACATTCTCAATATTTTCTTATGCCATTAAGTATTAGGGAATTCTAATTAGTATTCTTATTGTAATCTGGGCAATAACATTAATCCTCTTAATAATCACATTTTACTTTTTATAAATGAATTCTCTCTCTTGCCAGTGGCATTTTCACACTTTACTTCTAGTTTTTGAAAAATCTTAACCCAATGTTGTTGTTTTTTCTGCAAACTCTATCATTAGTTCCATCTCATTAGCATTTCATTCTCCAGCTCATCTCCATCCTAATACTTCTAAAACTTTAAGGCTCATGTTAAGTTCTGGGACTATTAACTCGACCACAGCATGTTGTCTAGCAGACTTGTAATGATACAATGCCAGCGATACAATGATATGCATAGAGGTATTTGAAGAGAGAAGTGTAATGGGGAAAAGTGATATTTGATTTGGATCTTAAAGGGCAGAGTGAGCATACACCAGACTTTAAAAGAAAAGTACTCATGCCAGGATAAGGGACCTGAAAGTAAAAGAGTATGGGATTGTAGAAGAGCAGAGGGTATATTCAAGAACTAGCTCATAAAATGGGGGTGGAAGGGGAAAAGATGAATCCAGAAATGTAGGATCTATATTGTGAAGCTCCTTATGTTCTTCTACATTGGGTTTGGGCCTTATTCTATGGATATTGTAGATGGGCAATATTTTAAAAAGCATATTGGCAAGATCACTCTAGTTGAAGTACCCAAAATGATTTGGAGTTGGATCTGCTAGTAGCTGGGAGATTAGTTAATAGTTTATGGGAGTAATTTTGAGAATACCTGAGAAGAACTAAAACTTGCACCGAGACCCTTGGGATGGAGAAATATTGCTAAGTAGGATAAATGAAGTTGGTAATTGGCCATTTGAGAGAGATGAGAGGGAAACAACATAGAGGGTTGAGGTTCTTAGGGAGTTGGCTGGTACTATATAAATCTAGATAAGGCATATGTAGAATAAAGTGATGTATGTTTTAAAGTTAAGAAGTGAATAAGGGGGACTGGGGTTGTGGCTCTGTAGTAGAGTGCTTGGATAGCACGTGCAAGGCCCTGGGCTCGATCCTCAGCACTACATAAAAAATAAATAAAGAACTGAATAAGGTCAGTTATGGAATGATTCATACCTCTGGTGTCCAAGTGGTGATGTCTTGCATTTAGTTAGATAAAGAAGTCTGTAATTTGGAAAAAGTTTCCACAGGAGATGGATTTGACAGTGAAGGGACTTCTTACTGGCCAGTTGAATCATGACTTACAATGCTATTAATAAATCCTAGTCACTCAGGTTCATTATATAGATGGCTCATTTCAAGATTCTACTTTAATAATTCTTAAGCATTGTTATACATGTTGCTGGTGGGAGAGATCTAATCTGTGCTGTGCTTGTATTTCTGTATTTTTTCAGCCTATGTGAGGTGGAAGCTATGTGACTAACTTTTAGCTTTTGAAATAAGAGAACAGACAGAACATGTCATTTCTGGGCAGAAGCTTTAGGAGTTAATTTGCAATTTACCACATCCCCTTTTCTTGCCTCTATACCCTTGAAGATAGGAGCCCCCATCAACCAGTCATTTCCTGAGTGACTAAATGAACAGAATTCCCCATATGACCCACAGTAGACAGATAGTATGAACGGAAAAAGAAATTTGTTTCATTAAATTGCTGAGATTATTATTGCTTTTCTCAAAGCCTAAACTAGCCAATCTGACTACCTCTTAATCAATGAGTCAAGTCCTGGCTCTTTCACTAATTAATTAATTGTAAGTAAGTTATACAACTTCTTTGAGCCTGTGTTTCTGTATTTGGGGGCCAGGAATAATGATATTAAATTTGTCAGAATTTTAGAGCACTGGAGACAAAATATGCAAAGAACCTTATAAATAGTAGCCATTTCCCACATTAAAATCTCCATATTTTAAGGCAGTTACTCATTTTTAATGTATTGATTTTGTTATAGATTGTGATGTTTATTCTCTCTTATATTAATGTTGCATTCAGATTTCTCGGATATGCTATCTATCTAAGCAATTTCTAAAAAGGGCCAAGAATCACATAGGTTTCCTAAACAATTATAAACTATTTATTTAGTGCTATTTTTCCTTTTTTTCTAACAAGTTTATTGGTATGTGGAATATGAAGTGTACAAGTAGTTTCTCAACTGTTCTTTTTCTTCCAGTGCAATCCTACACCAAATATCTATCTCTGTGCCATCACAGATTAGTTATCTTGATCTGATCACCTGCTTATACCATTTTCCTTACTTAAAGCTCTCTATTGGTTTGGCAGGATGATATTTATAGAAAACTTTATCCACTTGCATATCAAGTGAAAATCTAAATCTACCTAAGGAAAAGTATCTAATATACCCTTGACTTACATGGATGATAAATTCAACTCTTAGAAAATGGAAGGGATGATAGCAATCATATCTCACAAATTTATTCTTTCTATTTTTAAATTTTTTATTTTTTCTTTTTAGATACAAATGACAGTAGAGTGTTTTTTGACATATTATGCATACATGGAGTATAACTTCTCATTCTTGTGGTTGTAACATGAATTGATTTTGAAAATAAACTTGGTTGGAATTGTAGAGGAGATGAAAACTCAGGGACAAAGTGACATTAGCTGATGAATAAGTAACAGGGATAGAAAAAAAGACAAGAGTATTAATAAGGTAAGTTTATTTCTAGAAGAGTAGAAATAAAGGATTATTTCTCAAGAAATCCAGTTCAACTTATTTCTTCCAGGGATGGTATAACCTGCAAATACATTTTTATCCTAAACAGGCTTAGACAGATTTGTAAATACATGAGTAATGTACCATGGAGGGCAAGAGAGGTAATAGGAACATAAACATGATATTTGAGAATAACTTTGGGTAGCTTTATATTCTAAAAGGGAACTTATGTTGGCTGTCTCAAGAGCTTGACCAAGTTTAGCTATTCCTTTGCTCCTATATTTATGAATTCTTATAATATAATTACACAGAGGAATAAATAGCCATAGGTATATCAGAGTCATAGATGACAAAATAATTTTCTCATGTATTTGTATTTATGTTTATAGACATTATGAAATACTAGATAAAAAGCATCTTGATGTTTTTTTAGGAAAGAAACAGAATTCTTTTACTCTGGATTAAGGAGACTAGAGAATATTGAAAGTCATTGTTCTGGCAATATTCAATTAAAGAGTGTTTCCTTTAAAATCTATCCCTCTACTTAAATGATAGTAACTGTCCCTATATCCCTTTCCCTAGGTAACCAAATTAAGTGGGGAAAGGAAGAATATGTCTACAGGAGCTGTGCCTCTCACACTGTCTGGAGCCCCTTCCCATCAGCCCCTGGTAGCACACTGCTGTGGCCTCCTTGTTCTACCTGTGTAATGGCCTTTCAGAAATGACAGATAGTTTCTCCTAGGAGGAAAGATTTAACTGGCAATTAAAGAGGCATCCTAGGTTTTTGTTTTTTTTTAAAGTAACTGTAACTTCATAATTTTATTTCCCTAGCATCTGTTCTATTCAAGCCAAGCCTACTGTGGTGATCTTCATCCGAGACAATTCAGTGGTTTCCTAGCAACCAAGTTTCCTGTGGTTTCCTTGGTTATATGCAATGACATAGCTCTTGTGGGCAACTTCAAAAGCAGAGAAGAAAGCCCTCCTAAAGAATGAGATTCAAAAAAATTCAGGTTACTGCTTGCTGAGTGTCTATAATGAAGAAATTTCTCCCATGGGCATTAACAACACTAATAAATGTTAATGTGGAGATTGCAAGTAAAATCATATATTAGATTATATGTTCTTTTTCATGGTCTTTGTCATATACTTGATATCCTTGTCATACATCCTAATATTTTTCTGATCTTTTTCTATAGATTTTAATTAATTGACTACTATTCTTAGACATATCAACAAATGAAAATTAAATGCTTTAAAAAATCATATGACAGGTCAGTTATGAAGACTGCTGAGTTATAGTTGCTCAAGAATAGGACTCAATAATACTGTCTTGTTTTTACTAACAAAGCATATTTTAGAGACTTATATGTCAATGTCAAGGCCTGCTGGTAGAGGCCATAAATACTGTCAATGCAAAACCATTAACAATATCTATAAAAAATTACATATGAACAAATTTAATCTAGGAGATTGGAGATCTGTGCATTGAAAACTGCAAAATGTTTATGAAATTGAGGAAGGCACCAAAAATGAAAAGATTCCCCATGTTCATGGATTGAAAGAATTAATTTTGATAAAATGTCCATACTACTTACTCAGAGATCTAGATATTCAATGCAATCTCTATCAAATTCCCTATGACATTTTTCCCCAAAATAGAAAAAATATCCAAAATTTATATGGAATTCCAGAAGATCCCAAATAGGCAAAACAATTTTGAACAAAAATAAAAAGCTAGAGGCCTCATACTGCCTGACTTCAAAATGTATTACAAAGCTACAGTAACCAAAATAGGGTACTGGTGTAAAACTAGATATGCAGAACAATAGAAAAAGAATATTTACATGTAGAACAATGAAATTAGATTTTTATCACACACCCTATACAAAATTAAAAATGGGTTAAATGCTTACATGTAAGACCTGAAACTATAAAACTAACTAGAAAAAAATAGAAAATTTCTATAGACAATGATTCTTTGGCTATTACCAAAGCAGAAGCACAAAATTTAAAACAAACAAATGGAATTGTATCAAATTAAAAAGCTTCTGTATAATATTTAAAAAATAGAGTGAAGAGACAAACAGAATGAGAGAAAATATTTTCAAACCATACAGGTGATAAAGGGTTAATCTCTCTCTCTCTCTCTCTCTCTCTCTCTCTCTATATATATATATATATATATATATATATATATATATACACACACACACACATATACACATACATGTATATATAATTGAAACAACTTAACAGTAAGAAAAGAACACCATTTTAAAATTAGCAAAGGATCTAAATAGATATATTTATAATATATATTTGTGTATTTTTCTAAGATATAAAATGGATAAGAGATATGTGAAAAATGCTAAACATAAGTAGTAATCAGAGAAATACAAATTAAAACCACAATGAGATATCACTTCACATTTGTTAGAATAGCCATTATCAAAAAAAAAAGACAAAAGATAACAAGCATTAGAGAGAATTGGAGAAAAGGAAACCTCTGTATACTGTTGTTGGGAATGTAAATTAGTACTGCCATTATGAAAAACAGTATGAAGGGTCCTCAAAAAATTACAACTAAAGCTACCATAATTATGATCCAGCAATCTCACCACTGAGTATCTTTCCAAAGGAAAAGAAGTCAGTAGGTTGAAGAGATATTTGCATTCCCATGTTTACTGAAGCATTATTCACAATAGCTAATGGTAAAAACAACTTAAGTGTCCATCAATTAATAAAGAAAATATGTTATATATATAAACAATATTCAGCCCCCAAAAGGAATAAAATGCTGTCATTCATGACAATGTACATGAATCTGGAGGATATTATGTTAAGTGAAATAAGCCAGGCACAGAAAGGCAAATGCTGCATTACATACTCATATGTGGGATGTAAAAATACTGAACTCTTTAAAAGTGGAAAGTAGAAAGGTATTTTACCAGAGGCTGAGAGAGGGAGAGTGGGAGAAATGTTGGTCAATGGATCAAGAGGAATGAGTTAGCGATCCATTTTATACCTGGTGACTACAGATAATACAGATATACTGTTGGGTGATTGAAAATTACTGAGTGGAGTTTAGATATTCTCACCACAAAAATAATTATATGAGATAATGCATAAGTTAATTATTTGACTTAGTCATTCTCTCCAGGGAGAATATGTTTCTATGTTGGTTGCACAGTATTTCATAAATTATAGAATCAAATAATTTTAGAATTTAAAAAGATCCTGAATTCATCTAAAGCACAATTACAATAGCTACTATTTATAGAGCTGGCTATCATTATAAATGTTCATTTCAGATTAACATATTTAGTTCTCATAATCTTTCAGACTCTATTGTAATAATCTCTGGACTCTATTGTAACGTGGGGGAAATTGAAGAACACAAGGGTTAAGTAACTTCCCTAAGGTCACACAGCTATTAAGCAATGACTTTGTGTAGTCTGGCTCCAGAATTTTTGCATTTAACCATTATATACTAGACTGTATAAAGAATCTGAGAATGAGTAATGAAGTACGTTTTCCAAAATCACACCCTTACACAGTGGCGGTGGATTTCAGCCTTGTTCTGTATGAGTTTAGAATTTGAGTTCTTAATGACTAGTTCTATGGCTCCATAGCACCATAGACCTTGGAGAATGTCTAGCTAAAACTCCATTTAGAAAGGTAATGTTGTTAAACAGAATGCACATGGGCTTTGAAACCAGAAGAACCTTTTTTTAAATCCAGTTTTGTGATTGGCAGTTGTAATCTTGAGCAAGTTAACTTTTGTAAGTTTGCTTGTCTATAAAATTTGGATACTTCATACTTACTAAATAATATAGTCAAGTGCAAAGAATGATTTGAAGTGTCTAAAAGAGCACTGAGTATGTATGAGGCAATGGTATATGAAACAATTATAATTCTGGAGAAGGAACTTAGAGAAATTTTATCTCACGGTACTTATACGATGTCCAGGATACAAATTAGGTTTCCTGTGTATTGTAATTCTTGCAATGAACCGCACAAAGGACTTAGTAGGGACAAGTTTTAGAGAAAAATATCCTGTCAATTCCTCTATATGTCTATTATTCTAGTTTAGAATCTCTGATATTATTTCCTATAACTAATTTGCTTAATTTTGAGTACAGATCTTCTTACTTACATATTATATGTAATACTATTTTCTGTGTCATATAATAGGTATCACTCTTGCTTTCCCAGTGAGGTAATAAAATCCTCACACAGGGATTTGCTTCTTGTTACTTGCTTTTACAGTGCTTCTTTTTTTTTTATTGGTTGTTCAAAACATTACAAAGCTCTTGACATATCATATTTCATACATTAGATTCAAGTGGGTTATGAACTCCCATTTTTACCCCAATTACAGATTGCAGAATCACATCGGTTACACATCCACATTTTTACATGATGCCATATTAGTGACTGCTGTATTCTGCTACCTTTCCTATCCTCTATTATCCCCCCTCCCCTCCCCTCCCATCTTCTCTCTCTATCCCATCTACTACAATTAATTTCTCTCCTTGTTTCCCCCCCCCGCATTCCCCTCACAACCTCTTATATATAATTTTGTATAACAATGAGGGTCTCCTTCCATTTCCATGCAATTTCCCTTTTCTCTCCCTTTCCCTCCCACCTCATGTCTCTGTTTAATGTTAGTCTTTTCCTCCTGCTCTTCCTCCCTGCTCTGTTCTTAGTTGCTCTCTTTATATCAAAGAAGACATTTGGCATTTGTTTTTTAGGGATTGGCTAGCTTCACTTAGCATAATCTGCTCTAATGCCATCCATTTCCCTGCAAATTCCATGATTTTGTCTTTTACAGTGCTTCTGTATCCTTGGGCTTTACCCTCAAATGTGCGAGGAAAGATCTTTTATGTTAGCAAACTCATAAATCAATGACTTGGTGTTTTTTAATTTAGTCTGCTTTGTTCAAAGATACTTTACATACAACAAATTGTACAAACTTAGAGTACAGTTCTCTGAGTTTCACAAATGCTCACGTTTATGTAATCACTATCATGTGATGATAAGGACAACTCTTTAGCATCATACTTTTAAGATTAATCTATGCTTCATGAATCAGTAGTTTGATACTCTATTGTTGGATGGTATCTATGGATGAATATTCTATATGTTGTTTTTTCCGCCTCTCCACTGATGGACCTTTGGCTTATTTCAGTTTTTGATTATTCTTAATCAATCTAGTATGAACATGTCATTTCACATCTTTTTATCGACATATGTTTTCATTTCTATTGGATAAATATATCAAAATGGGATTATTGGGTGATGATAAATATATGTTCAACTTTAGAAGAAACTGCCAAGTTTTTCCAAAGTGATTGGAGCACTTTACATCCCCACTATTAATAAATGAGAAAGAATTTCAGTCACCCCACATTTTCATCAACTTGGTTTTGTGGGTCTTGTTTAATTTCTGTGTTTCAGGTGGCTGTCTATGTCATTGTGGTAGTTTTAGTTTATTTTCCTTATAACAAGTAATACTGAGGATCTTTTCAGGTGTTTATTTGCCATTTATATTTCTTATTTGGTGAAAAGTGTCTTTCACATTCTTTAACCTCCACCCCTGCTATTTTCTTTCATTTAACTTGTCTACTGAGTCAAAAGAATAAAGAATTCTTTATAAATGTTGTGATCATTTTTTTTCTGTCTGTGAGATCACTATATTTTCTTCTGTAATGCTTAAGTATGTTGGCAATAGAGTATATTCCATTTCTCATTTTAGGTATTTCAGCTTTCATCTCTAAACTTCCCATAAGCTCTTTGTTGTATTCTATACATTTTTCTTCTCCATATTCGTCTTTTCCTCTATCTTCTTAAACAAATGGAACATAGTTGTAGTAGTATTTTCTAAAGATCCTCATCTGTAGTTCTATTATATTTGTTATTTTGGGGGTCTGTTTTTAATTGGTTCATTTTCTGTTGCTTACTGATTTTATTTTCCTAACTTTCAATTGTTGGACAATTTAGATTTTTACAATATTTGCTGCTGGATGTAACCCATTTAAAAAAAATACTGATAGATTTTGTTCTGACATAGTTGGGTTCCTTGGAATCAGTTTGATTCTTCTGAAGCATGCTTTTAAACTTTGTTGGAGCGGGTTCACAGTAGTCATTAGTCTAGGTCTAACTAATCTGTATTATTATGGTGATAACTATATGATGATTTTTCTTGACGTTCTATGCAACCACACTGGCTGGGGCAAATTTAAATAAGGTTAGTTCCACATGAGCTCTGAGAATAGTTCCGATTGAAGCTCTTTAATGTTGGGTAGCTGCTTCTCATACAATTGCTTATTTCAGTGTTCAGCCAGGCTCAGGAGACCCCTAACAGATTCCTGGAGCTCACCCTCTGTGTGGCTCCCTCACCTCTGGTATGATGTCTTGCAACCTCTAGCCCCCTTGCCCTACCTAAACTTTGACCCCTTTCCTAACTCAGCTAAATACTATTGTCTGTCTAGGTTCCTCTCTCTTAACTGCAACCTAGCAACTCCTATCAGGCCCTACACTGGGCATCATTGAACTCATTCTTTCTTACCTTCTCTCAGGCTGTCAATTATTTCATTGATTTTGTCCAGTAATTCAATCATTTAATGTGGGGGTGATAATCCATTTCATTATTCCATCATCGCTGGAAGCATTAACTTTGAAATAAAATATTATCTTGGAAACCCACACATATTAAATGCACAGCATGAGGTTTTTTGTTTTGTTTTGTTTTGTTTTTCCATCAACAGTTCCAAATATCAGCACCTTTGGTAGTTCTTCTAGAGATCAGTTTTGAAATTTTGTTCTCTAGGTGCTGAGAAAAACCAGGTAAGAATTTACAGGCTATGATAAAAATGCCCATTTTTAAATTTTTAAGGCTTCACTTCTATATCAAATTAGAGCATTAAAAAACATTTTAATTGGAACACTTTTCTTTAACTCTCCCATAAATGGCTTTCTCAGCTAAATTTTAATATTGCATTTGTAGCTTTCATTAAAGCCGTTTAAAAACACATTGTACCTTCTGTTAAAACACACACACACACACACACACACACACACACACACACATAAACTTGGAAATGAGAATAATTAAATCACAATAATACATACCCCATAATGTCTACAATGAAATCTAATATTCAGATCTTTTGTTCCTGGCTTGGTGAAAATGTTAAAAAATGTGAAGTAATGGATGCCATTTAATATATTTTTAGTAGTTTTGACTCTTTTTTATACTTTGTGGTTCTGATGTCTCTTTTTTTATGTTACTATGATTTTTGTAATGTTTTTACTTTTTAATTAAAAAGTTGATCTCATAGAAATAAAAGCCAGGGGATAGAAGAGAAAGACGAGGAAAAGGGAACTATTGATTCAAAGGTATAAAATTTCAATTAGGCCGGAGGATTATGTTTTAGAGATTCGTGTTATTACGATTTTAATAGTAAAAGTCCAGCTTAAAGCAGTGAATGAATTTGTTTTCTATTTGACAGTACTGGACACATAGCTGATATTCAGTAAACTCTGATAAGATGGAAGTCCACTGCTGATATCCTTTCTTTTCTTTTCTCGACTACTGGAGTCAGCAAGAAGTAAATTAAAGTTAATATGTCCCAGTCTCAAGCACATATTGGCACCCACGTTGTGCAACATGTTGGGATGGGTGCTGGGAAATACATGGAGCTGAAATATGGGCTCTCTCCTCATGCAGAAACACTCCATAATTCTGTTCTTTCCTTGTGCCATCAGAACAGATTGCTTTCTCTGCTCGAGATGTTCCCCCACCCTGTAGTACACTTCACCCACATATCTCCCATCTTGAACCTTACTTCATTCAAGTTCTTGCTTAATTGTCACTTCATCCAAGAGGACTTCCCAAGACTTTTTTCCTAATTTAGGACTACCTCTTTACACTTTCCTGTTTTGCTCTGATTTATTTTTTTCCTCATATCTTTTGTCACTACCCATACTACGTATTTATATTTTTATTATCCTCTCCTTCTCATTCAAAGTATGCTCTGTGAGAGGATGGATTTTGGTTCATGTGTTCATCATAGCATCTGTAAGTCTAGAACAGTGTTTAACACAAGCAACTGCTTAATACATATTTGCTTAATCAATGAATGAATAAAACTAAATGTCGTATTACCTATTAATAGGTATGGATATGATCAAGTTTAGCCTGAATGATCATAGCTTACTAGACTCTCCCACTGCTGAACAGCTGTGTTAGGACTCATCAAGAATAGTTCCAGTCCTGCTGATATTTGTGAAGAAGGTATTCTGTGTGTCAAGTTTAATTGTACATACTCAAAAGCCGTTACTGCTGAATCAAAATGCCTAAAGCCTTTATTATTACCTATCTGTAAGCTAAACTATAAAATGTTTTCCCCTTGGATTGTAATAATTAATTTGAATAGACATCAGTAGTTTTATATATTGAGATCTTTAGAGTTTTTTTATTTATGTTTTATGAAAAAGGTTTTTTCATTGAACTTAGTTCTCTGCTTTGAGTATGGAATTTCATCATCAGATTTTCAAAGATAATAAATGTGTCTACCTTTATTAAGTATGTCTATTCTTTATTTTTAAATGCTGTGAAAATGTAACCAGTCTCAGACTAGATTTGCAAATCAGAAACTAACATTCTAGCAGCACATAGAAAATATTGGAATTAATTTTGCTATAAGTATAGCCAGTAGAATGAGAAGGACTATTGCTTTAGTGACTGATGTTTTGGAAAGTTGTCTTTTTAAAAAAATACACATTTTGGATTTCCAAGAATATCACTAGGATTATTCTAAAATCCTAATAGGTGGCTTCTGCTAAAATCCCTTCAAAATGTATCTCTTCTGTTTTGATTTGACTTCCATATTTACTTAATAAAACAAAGCAAAGAAATATTTTTTATTAAAATAAAAGGACAGAAATAGAAGGGATCTCCATGATCATTTAGATCCATTTTTTCAATTCACAGATGAAAAAACTGAGATACATTTTCTGGAGTCAGAACATGACATTTTCAAAGACATGAAGTTAATGACAGCTGGGACTAGAAATCACTAATCCCTATCCGATTTGCAAACTCATTCAGCTTCTTTGATTCCAGATACCTTATATATTATGCCCTAAGTATTGTTTCAGTTGTCCTTTTTTTTTTCCTCTTAGAGATAGATACACCAGAAAATACAACACAGTCTGCTTTTCAGAAAAATAATTATATAAAAGGAAGGATTCTATGGTTCTTTATGAAAACAATATGTCCTACAATTGACTAACTAAGGCTTATTATTAGGGATAGAGTAAAATCTATTTGCTTTCCTAATGATATCTTGCATGTCTACAGTATTTGTAATATTTGAAAATTTGTAAATTATTGATTTTGTTAAAAACTTGCATCTGCTGTGAAAGACTCACCATGACGCTTCACCTAAAGGTTAAAGTGAGTTGTTGTTATGTTGAGAATAATGAAGTGAGAGAAATCCTGTCTTATGTAAGTAAACTTCTTCATATTGGTTCCTCTTTGTCTGTTATACCTTTAGGAAGCTCACAGACCTCAGACAAAGCTTTGATGAATGTATGTGTCCAAGGGATTGGAACTTTATATGATTTGTCCTTTTCCTTGCCCCAGATACCAGTTTTTTGCCCTGCTTCCAACTTTGTGTTTTAAACTTCTGATGTGGAGCCAACATATCTATCATTGAAAAAATGGCCATAGAGTTCCCCTTTCCATGAAGTTTAATCTATTTCTGTACATATTGACAATGACATGGTAGACACTGATTCAGCATGATGAAGCTCCAGAAGGAGCCTTGGCTTCACTAGGGAAGATCATGGCAACCTTTTCATTTTCTTACTTTCAGTATATACTTAAACCACACACCCAAAAGCAAATAAATGCAAATGATATAATGCACTATAATTCCATTACATTGAATTGGTATGAAAACCATTATCCACAAAGAATTAGCTATAGATATTTTTCCCTCTATGAAGTCTGCCAGAACATTCTGGTCTCCGAGTAAAATTCAGCTTTTCTTGCAAAATCTGTTTATATTCAAGCCCCATTACTTTCCAAGAAACAGGGAGTAATAACCTACCGTGAACGCATAAAAAATACCAACTATATACAAATTAGATTAGGATTGAGAGGCATCATTTATTATTTTCAATATGTCCCAGAAATGAAAAAAAGCACAAAAAATAACTTGGATTGTTGATGTCAACCCATTTCCTCCTATTTATTAGAAATTGTTATATCTAATTATAATTATATAAAAGAAAGGATTCTATGGGTTTTTTATGAAAACAATATATTCTAAACTGATTAACTTAAAAACTATTTTGATTTTTGCACTTACAAAAATTTTTCAGTTGTTCATGTATTTTAGAAAACAGTAAAAACATACCAGCCTTTCTGTTGGATTTTTCATGGTAAGTCCTGCATGATGACCAATCAGACTTTTTACTTGTTAGTCTCCTTGCTGTAGGAAATGACATATTGTTATTCAGATATATTCATTTCTAGGCTGAGCACCAAGTTGTTCCCTAGTGTTTTTCTCTTTAGGAGCTTTCATGATTCTAAACCCTTTATGAGATAGATAAAGCAAGACTTTCTAAAGACAAATTGGCTACTGCAAAATGCAAGACTATTCTAAGCTACCAGGTGAATATGTACAATCTTAGTCGTAAAAGCATCAATCCAAGACAATAAAAGTTGTTTTGCAGCTCTTACTGTTGTGAAATAAATGTCAATATAAAATAATTGTAACAACAAATCTTCACACATTGTGGTGAAACTAGAGAGAGACATTTCATTTGGATTTTTTTAAAAAGATACATTTTTATTTTTAATTTTCTTTTAAACTGACACATAAAATCGTATGTATTTGTGACATACAACATATTTTGATATATGTTTCTATTATATCAGACTTTGTGTGTGTATAGATAATATTTAAACTCTAATCACTTAGTAATTTTCAAGTATACTTTGCTATTAACTACAGTCACTATGTTGTGCAATACACCTTTTGAATTTACTCTACCTATTAAAAATTTTCTGTCCTGGGCTGGGGTTGTGGCTCGGTTGGTAGAGCACTTGCCTTGCATGTGTGAGGTGCTGGGTTCGGTTCTCAGCACCACATGTAAGTGAATAAATAAAGGTCAATCAACAACAATTAAAAATATTTTTTAAAAATTTTCTATCCTCTGATCAGTTCTGTCCAATCCCTCTGACTCCTGCTCCATCACCACTACCACAGCCCCTGGCAACCCTCATTCTACTCTCTACTTTCATGAGTTTGAATTTTTTAGATTCCACAAATAAGTGAGAGCATGTACTGTTTGTCTTCTTGTGCCTGGCTCATGTCACTTAACATAATGTCCTCTAAATCTATCCAAATGGATTAAAGACTTAAGCCAAATGGATTAAAGACTTAAACATAAGATCTGAAACTAAAGCTACTAGAAGAAAACAGGGGAGATGCTTCAGGACATTGGTCTGGATAAGACTTTTTGGATTTGACCCCCAAAACACAGGAAGCAGAAGCAATCCTAGACAAATGAGATGCATGAAATTTAAAAGCTAAGCCCAGCAAAGGAAGCAATCCACAGAGGGAAAGCACAACTAGAAAGTGGGAGAAAATATTTGTAAACCATAGAGCTAAGACGAGGTTAATATTCAAAATGGATACAAAACTCAACTCAGGAGTAAAAACAGAAACAAATTTTAAAACCCCTGATTTTAAAAATGGACAAACAACTTATATGAAAAAAAAAAAAAAAAAACATTTCTCAAAAGAAGACATACAAATGTCCAAAAGATTATGAAAAAATGTTCAACATCACCAATCATCAGGGAAATGAAAGTTCATTTTGTTGTCTTTAATCAATGACATTTTGCTGTCAATTTATGTTAATGACTATTGTCTGGTATCCACAATGTTCAGTTTTAACTTACAGAGCTATTTTAAATCAACTGATTTATCACATCAAATGATGTTATATCATTTTCCAATGCAACTAGATTGCATTCCTAGTTTTTGACAGAATTTAAGTCAAACCACTTGTCATATAGAAAGTCCTTATTACTATACCACTGGCCTTATTCCATTATTGTCTCAATCAACATTTTCTGTCCAACATTCTTGATTGCAATGCTGATGGACAATGGAGGGATGAAGTCTGTATTAACTGAAATAAACAACATATTTGAATATTTCAAGTTAATTATTGTATGTGATCATTAAGAGATAAAGTGATTAATGCATCAAATTAGGGTATAGAATCTGTTAAACTATTTTGGAATGTCCTGGTGGAAACATATCTAAAATAAGCCAACAGATGTTGTGGGAAACTTTTTAAAATTCTTTTCATTTCTTAAAATTTCTTTATCAAATTACATATGAAAATACAAAATACAAAATGATAATCCTTTGAGTGAGCATAACAATAGTTTTGTAGGGGAAGTTAAAAGGCCATCTTAAAATTGCTAGAATTTTCGCAGTAGGCTTTCTTGTTTGGATATCATGGGTGGAATCTTCGGGGCTCTTCTTAAAATAATACCCAGGTGACTTGGTTCATTTCTGTGTAGTACTCCTAGCTTAGAGGTTTTCTGATTGTCTGGTTGCTGAGAAATGAGTGTTCACTGTCAGTACTTTTAAATTGCAGTATTAACTTTAATGTAAATCTCCAACAGGGCTTAGGGAACATATAAATCTAATTACTCTAGCAAACCGTTTGAAAGCCCTCATAAACACAGGACAATGCTGGTAAACAGGATCCTGATTTTTAAATCATTACTTAAACCTTGGTTTTTCAGCTTGAGGAAATCATAATTAAAGAATATAGTCAAAATAATATTTCTAAACAATTCTAAGAATGGAAGAATGATGTGAAGGTGTTTACAGGAACTGGGAGATTCTCACTGCCTCTAATTTAGGCAACTTTTACTAGATTGGGAAACTTTCAGTGGGTAAACCTAACTCCAGGCGTCCACTCTTAGAGAAAGTAAAGGGGGCAATGGATGAACTGTCTCCAGAAGTAGTGGCCCTTACTAAACCAACTTGTCAATGTGATTGTGTGAGATAGGGTACAAAAGCACCCACAGCAGAGTTCCTGGCAGATAGTGAAGAGGGTAGGAAAGCTTAAGGGTTAAAAGCATAGGCTCTGAAGTCAAATCATTTGTATTTTCTTTTTGCATTTTGTTCTAATTAGTTATATATGACAGTAGAATGCATTTTGACACATCAGACACAGATGGGGTATGTATATTTTCATATTGCTTACACCATACCAGCTGGGTAAACTTGAGACTGTTATTCAACTTCCCTAAGACTTTAAAGATGATAATAACATCTATCACTTATGGTTGTCTGGAAAATAAATGAGTGAGAATATACACAAAACAAGTAGAACAACACCTGGTATGTACTAAGTACCCAACTTAACAGCCACTTATTTCTACTATAACTAGGATGGTAATGACCATTACTACTATCACCACTAGTTCTGCAACTATGGTTATTTTGCCTGTCTTTTTAGGAACTGTCTGGAAAATTGTAAGGGCTTTGGACAAGCTATTGCACAAGTCACAACTAGACTAATCTGACCAATTTTGGCAGGGTTGAAGTGTACTTTGTAACACCTTTGAAGCCACTGTGAGGTTATCATGAGGATTAAGCTATCTAATAAAATAAAGCATTTTATCAGTTTATCATATCGTTTATTTATAGGTATAGCTGAAATAGTGCTATTTTAATCACAGATTTAAGGCAACCAAACTGTTAACATCATAAAGGCCTGACCATCAAGATTAAATAATAAGATTAACAGTTATTTTCTAATAAGTTACTCTATGTGTTTTAGAACAGTTGATGTGTGTTTCTTTCTTCTTCTTTTTTTTTCTCTTTTTTTTTGGTACCGGGGATTGAACCCAGCGGTGCTTAACCAGAGCCATATCCCCAGCCCTTTTAATTAATTTATTTTTTATTTTGAACAGGGGTCTCACTAAGTTGCTAAAGCTGGCTTTGAACTTGCAATACTCCTGCCTCAGCATCCCCAGCTACTGGGATTACAGGCATTTGCCACCACACCTGACTCAATTTTATTCTTTTTTTTTTAAAGTTGGATAAATAATATTACCCACTCACATAAATGCTACATTTTCTTTCTCTACTCATGTTGATGGAAACCCACAATTTCTAAATCTAAATGAATCTAGAAGTTTTCTCTTTTAGAACCTTTGCATTGTACTTAAGGATAAATCTAAAACAGAGTGACCAAAAAGCAGTGTATACAATGAGCTGATCAATTTATGTATATTGAGTACTTATTATAGGCAAAAAATCAGGTGAGATGCCAAGAGCATTTTAAAAAAATGTAATTAACTGAGTCATGCCTAGGAGTATTTATGAAGAAAAGGGAGATGTGACTGACAAGTAAAAGTACTATCAAGGTAGAAATTTTTTCTACCTCTTCCCAGTTGGATGTTCTGGGAACAGACAGGCAGTGAGGACAACCCAAGTGTGTAGGATCCTCTATTGTTGAAGTTGCCTGATGGTTATACCAGGTCAGTCTGCCTTTGTCTCTGCTAAGGCTTGTGTTTTCTTCCTGTGTCTCCAGCACCAGTGCATCTACTCCTTATCATATTTAACAATTTTTATTTCATACTTCCTTTTATTCTTTGCATTCAGATCATTTATTGCAAATTATAATTATATATGTTTATTAAATATCTCACTCCTGCCTACAAGGAGGGCAGACTTGAACCATTTTTTTCACTCCTGTGATGATGAGCACTGATAAATATCCATTGAATTAAGTGACCACATAAATCCAGATATTAAAAATGCCTTAGGTTAGCAATTAAAAATGGATAATCACATTCACAAAGTGGGTCTTCTACTTCCAAACCTAGTGTTTCCGTGAGCAGAGGAACAGTACTGAAATTTGTGACTATCGCAGCTACCGGAGGGGCCTACGGTGAGTCAAATTCTTTACATAGGTTCTCATTTAATTGACATAACCACAGTGACAATTACAGACAAGGTAGTGAGGACAACCCAAGTGTGTAGGATCCTCTGTTGTTGACACTGCCTGATGTATACAAGGTGAGTCTGCCTTTGTCTCTGCTAAGGCTTACATTTTCTTCCTGTGTATCCAGCATCAGTGCATGCACTCCTTATAATATTTAATAATTTTTATTTCATAATTTTGAGTTTACATGGGGCTTCTTGCCCACAACCAACAAATCCCATAGGTGCTCTGTGGAGGAAGTAGGATTCTCCCCACTTTACAAAACAGGAAACAAGCTCAGAGAAAAGTGGTGAATCTCTCCAAGATATTACCTTAAGAAAATAGCAGAACAGAATTTCCACCTGGGTCTTCCACTTCCAAATCCAATGCTGCCCTGAGCAGTGGGATGGGACTGCACTTTGTAGTGGTTATGGCAGCTTCTAAAGGGAACAAGTTTCATTTTTGTTCTTTTCTTCCTTGATGTTGCATTTTTGAGATAACAATTGGGATTTGCATTTAGAATTCACAAGTTCTGAAAGGTGCTTTTCCCCATGGATTTGAATCAAATGTGCGAATAGCATCCAGAAAGGTTAATCTGTTTACCCAACCAGAACATTTTGCACTGCAGAAAATACTGGGAAGTTGCATTGCTGGGCTCCTCCAGATGTCCTATGCTTTGAGTGGCTTTATTTGCATTTGGTATTTCAAAGCTTATGATCAATTTACAATTATAATTGTCATCAAAATTTTACTTTAACTAGCACTCTGTGAAGGAAAACATCAATTTACATTATCTTGCAGAGTTGGAAAATATCTAATGATTTATAAAACCAAAATGGGTTTCATCAGGACAAGTGAGTACAAAATTGCTGTTGCTGCTCTATGTTGTAATCATTTCCTAATACAAGATCCTGTTATTTTCATACATGTGTTTCATTTTCACTGTGCTCATCCATAATAAGGTAATTCTAATCTTTGAATTATGCAGCTGCTCTGAGAGAATGAAGAGCACCAGCATGAATAGGAAAATGAAACGGCTGATGATAAAATGTGCATTGAATGTCTGCCTTATTGGCAGTTGGAAGTAGATTGACAATAAGTATGATTTCATATGTAAGGTGTTTCTTACTTTTCATATCTCCTTTGAAAATGCACAAAAATGTGTTCGCTCCATATACTGTCAGTAGAGTTCTTGCTGGTGGGTTAGGGAAGTTTCTCTAAGTTATAATAAAAACAGGAAGAAAAGAGATCATAAATTGTGCCTTGGATATATTGGTTTGAGAGTCAATAGATAATAGTAAATTTTTATTAAGCACTAACTTTGAGCTAGGCTCTGTGCTAAGGACATCATAGACACAAGTTCATTTAATATTTTCAAGAATCATTTGAGAGTAAGCCCTTCCACTATTACGAACTGGTGTGGTTTAAATGTTTGTGTTCATCTAAAAGTCACATATTAAAAATTTAATCACCAAGGTGATGGTATTAGGAATTGGAGTCTATGAAAAGTGATTAACTCATTTGGGTGGAGTCTTCACACATGGGATTGGTACCCTTCTAAATGAGGCCTCAGGGACACAGCATAAGGCAACACCCATGAACCAGAGGGCAGGCCCTCACCAAACACCAAATCTGCCAGCACCTTCATCCAGGTCTCCTTAGCCTCTGAATCTGTGAGAAATAGCTTTGTGTTGTTTATGAGCTACTCAGTTTATGGTGTTTCATCATAGAAGCCTGAACCAACTGAGACAGGAACACTTTCCAAAGATGTAGAAACTGACAGTTATAGTGGTTAAGTTGCCTAAGGTTCTACAGTCAGTAAGAGGCAGATAAAGCATCAAATAATAAAGCCAATTTTCAGATAAAACTGAAGTCCAAGAAAAAGCAGAAAGTACTACTATTTGGTTTAGAATTTTATTATTAGTCTGATAAAAAAAATTGAAGTGTTAGTTGCATAAGCTTACAATGAAAAGCAAATTAGATTGAGAAGTGGAAACAAAAATATTATCTTACCCATTTTTGGATCTCCTTGCAAACAGTCCAACAGAAAACATAGACTGTGGAGGCAACCTAGATGCCCTTCAATGGATGAATGGATAAAAAAAAATGTGGCATATATACACAATGGAATATTACTCAGCAGTAAAAAATAATAAGATCATGGCATTTGCAGGGAAATGGATGGCATTAGAGCAGATTATGCTAAGTGAAGTTAGCCAATCCCTAAAAAACAAAGGCCGAATGTCTTCTCTGATATAAGGGGGGTGACTCAAAATGGGGAAGAGAGGAAGAGCATGGGAAGAAGATTACCTCTACATAGGGAAGAGGGGTGGGAGGGAAAGAGAGGGAGAAAGGGAATTGCATGAATGGTGGAAGGAGACCCTTATTGTTGTATAAAATACACGTATGAAGATGTGAGGGGAAAAAAAAGAATAGCATTACCCTAGATTAGGTAGAGAGAAGTGATGGGAGGGGAGGGGAGGGGATGGGGAGATAGGGAGGATAGTAGAATGAAACAGACATGATTATTACTGTGTATATATACTTGACTGTATGACCAATGTGATTCTGCAACCTATACACTCAGAAAAATGAGAAATTATATCCCATCTGATTCAGATGTATGATATGTTAAGGTCATTATTGTACTGTCATGTGTAGTTAATTAAAACCAATTAAAAAAGAAAACATTGGTATTGAATTTTGTGCAGTCTCAAACTCTTCCAAGTTCAGAAATTTATAATCCGATCTACTCCTGAGAAGTTCTAGATACCAAAAAAGTCTTTAATCTCTTAGGTAATAATTTTTCTCTTCATAATTTCTCTCCATCAATATTATCCGATCCTTTACCATAAATGAGTCTAACAAATACTGATAAGGCAACATAATGTAATCCATACTGAGCTGTCAGCAGCTGAATACTAGTTTAAACTCCCAACCTGCCACAATGTAGTTTAAGCAATGATTCTCTTCTCTTGAATCCTTTTGGGCTAGTTAAGAAGTACTTACAACACATCAGTGCCAAGTTCCTACTGGAGATCAAATTGACATGAATATCTAAAGCTAATTTGAGCTTAAGAATTTTTTATAATTCTCTAGAGGATGCAAATGTGAGACCCATTAAATATAGGGAAATACACATTAAATATAGGGGATTAAACCAGGCAAGGAGCTACCTAGCTGCCTAAGCTGCCCTAGGTAGTCAGGGAGATGCACAATGGCATTTGTTTGTGTGTTTATCAAGCACTGAATTCCGAATTTGATTTTATCCGTGTATGAGTTAATCAGACCTTAGGAAATTGATAACATGTTAATCAAATATGAAATGTGTGATATTGGATATATCAGAATACTGAAATTATGGGGACTTTTCTCTGTATGCATCCATTGTCTTAAAACACTCATTTTTTTTTATTAGCTAGACAGACAAATTTATCAAGTCATTGCTCTGGGAGGCTGGAAGCTGAGCAGAAAGAGTAGATAATGTTGGAATATTTAACTTAATACTGTTAAAATATTCCTGCCTCAAAAACTGATGACAATACTTTCTAAATTCTTTGTCCTACAGATTTGAGGTTCTTTGGATATTCTAAATTAACACTGCTAAATTTACTTCTTTGATTTTATACATCACCCCTGCTTTCATCTTACAGTTTTTAGCATTGATTGGTTGCTTTCTATTTCTATCATATTTCCTAGATCGTATTAATCAAAGGGTCCGTTCCAGGTTCCTGAAGCAGAGCCTATGGGATGCTCATCATGTGCGCAAATGACAAAAACGTGGAGGGATGGAGCAAACATTACAAGAGCAGTCAGCACTTAACCTACTTTTCTGCCGAGATGCTCATCGAGGTTGATGTTCACTTGCATGACCGTAACCAAATTTTGAAAGCTTTGTCAAATTACCTCCATTTCTGTTTCTTTTTCTGGGTCTGTCTCATGTTTTAGGCTTTCCTCCAATGTTTAATGATTCTTGATTGTCAATTCATATTTAGGAATGAGTCAATTAAGTAGCTGGTTTGGAGCTGTATGTTCAAGGGTAAGCCTAGCTTTAGGGTAATCAGGCAGAGAGAGGAGACAGGGCATTTAACTGGCAGTTTTGTGCTAAGCTCCCTTTACCCCACCACCCAACACACACACAAAACAAAACACACACACACACACCCTGGAAGGCAGTTTTGGTCTGGTTTAGTCAAATTCTTTAGAAGAGCTCTTCTAATTTTTTTTTTTTTTTAGGATTGGGGTATAGGTGTAGTTACTTGGAGGTCTTTATAAAGATTTTGATTATTGTTTTTTGTAAGATTTTCAGTCCAGTGTTCATTCTGATTCTTTTTTTTCAACTACAGCCCCTAAGATGGCATTGAGCTAAGTCTAGCTGTGCCCTAACTCAATATCTGCCACTCCTCAGTTCAGCTTTGGTCTTCCAAAGTGCTGATGACCACAATTTATTAATCTCTTTGTCATTATGCATTTATCACTGTTTTGAAAATTTCACTTTCATTTTAAAAATATCTAAGGAGGGAAAAGAAACAAATACCTGTGAATGAAGGAAAACCAAACATTTAGGGAAATTATTGCATGTGGGCTGCAGCATAAAGTTAAATAATATAGACTATGCACAATTCTAGTTTTCCAGCTACATACCATTCTTTTTTCTTGTCAAGAAAGTTTATACTATTTTAAAAAAGGATGATGGAATAGAGATTTTTTCTTAAATGAAATTCATAGACCCAGGTCCTACAATGTTTACAAGAAATTACTTGCAATTCTCTTTACAGTTGTCTATGAATAACTACTCTGTTGTGATGCTGATTTAATGCAGTTTCAACAAAAGACTCAAGAGTCAAGAAGATATTCATGAGCTATAATTATGGAAATTATCTGGCAAGTTAACATTTAATATTGGCAAGGTAACATTTAATACTGGTAGATGCAAGATTGTGTTTTGAATGCAGACAAACTACAGATGAAGTATATAGGTCAGAAGACATGGAGTGTGTTAACTTTCCATTACTATAATAAAATGCCTGAGATAATAATTTTTAAAAAGAGGAATGGTGTGTTTTGGCTTATAGTTTTGAAGGTTTCAGTTCATGGTTGGTGGGTCCCATTGCTTTTAGACCCATGGTGAGACAATACATCATGGCGGGTGTATGTGGCAGAGAAAACATTTTCACCTTGTGGTTAAGAACTAAAGAAGAGCTAGAGAAAATGGATAGTGTGCCATAATACCCTTTGAGGACTCACTCTCAGTGACCTAAGTCCTCCCCCCAGGCCCTATCTCTTAAAGGTTCCACCACCTCCTAATAATGGCATGCTGAGGACCAAAGCTTTAACATATAGGCCTTTGAGGGACATTTTAGATCCAAACAATAGCAGAGAATAACACAGAGAGAATTTTCCTAGACATTTTTAAGTACACAGGGCTATATCTAATTTCTGAAGCATTTGTATATCCCTCTCAAAGCATCTAGTATAGATATTTATCCACAGTAAGGACTCAATTTTCTACTAGTAAAAAAGTTTGTGGGAGCCTGATAAACCAACAATTGATAAAATATTAGAGCTAGAAGGAATTTATCAGGTCATCTAATTTTCCTTATATTCTGGGACATTTTTCTCTTTTATGTGTCATTGTTGCTGAAAAATAAGAGGTGTATGAAAATTGATATGAACAGATATGATATTAGTGCTTGTTTTTCCAAAAAAGCCCACTACTGCTGTTGCACTGATGGGTATCTTAGAACTGGTGGTACTGAAGAATTAGGTAAATACAATCTTTACTTGTTGTTAATGAGCCATATTTTTTTTCTTTCTTCTCTCCTTTTGCCCATGCCTTTCCTTTGCCTAGAATGCTCATTCCCTGTTTCTCAGTGAACTCCTAACCTTCCCCAAAATCAGTTCAAATGTTACCTCTTTAGTGAGGCCTCCCCCGATTCCCACAGGAATAGTTAGTGCTATCTCTTCTAGGGATCACCTTTCTTTTCATACATAACATTCAACTTCTTCACTTTACCATAAGCAAAACTTAACCCAGAGAAATAGTTTCATTATTAAGATTAAATCTGGAAAGAGCCTCAGAGAGACAGATGTTTCAATTAAGACCTGTGTTATCTCCGTATATCCAGCTGCATGGCACAACTGGGTTCTGGATCATCTCTATTTTGACTGAATGTGAAATATGTCTGAGGAGTGAACAGGGGAGTAGAGCAACCAAGAGTTCATTATAGGAAACACTTGTAGGAAATCTCTTTACTAGTGTAATTTGAGTATTTGCATGAGCTCAGCAATGAGCTCACTGTGGTTTTGGCCAGTGTGGAGTCATAGAGAGGTATCCAGTATATTAAGACCCATAGAATCAGGTGGGACCTAGCCCTTAAGGCAGTAGGGCACACAGAACATTTGTTTGTGCATTGACAACATACACAGGTGATGGAGAGTATCCTCAGAAAACAGGATAAAACAATATATTTACTTATTTCTAAAGAGAAATAATGCAATGTCTAGCATTCTCTATAAACTGAAGTAGAAGGGCAATCCTGTGTTCCCAGACTTTGCCTCATAACTGATGTTACTGCCACAATTCCCAATTCTCTTTTCCTGGCCCAACCTTCTCCTGGGATTTCCAATTACAGAGGGAGCTCTGCAAAAATGACAGATTGTAGACATTGTCACTATTATGAGCTGAATTGTGTTTTCCAAAAAGATGTGGAAGTCCTAACTCTCAGTACTTGTGAATGTGACCTTATTTGGGAACAGAAGTCTTTACAGATCAAGTGGAGATGAGGTCATTACAATGGGCCCGAATCCAAAAGGACTAGTGAGTTTATAAACAGGGGAAATTTGGACGCGGAGACAGGTATGTACTCTGTCAGCTCTTTGTCACTTTAATGTAGTATCTGACCAGGCTACTTATGAAGAAGAGGTTTCTTTAGCTCCTAAAGCCCAATGGTATAGTTCTGGCTCTCTGGTGAGGGCCATCACCTGACTCATCCCTTCATGGTGCATACAGCAGTGGTGGGAGTGCATGTAAGAGCAGGCAAGCGATTATGTCTCAAACGAGGGCCAAAGAGAATGGAAGGGGCCAGGATTCTCCTTTTGTAACAATTCTTCCACAGAACTCCCAAGAGCTACCTTTTAAGAGTGTGGCTTCAGTGACCTAAAGACATCATCTAGACTCCACCTCCTAAAGATTCCACTGCCTCCCAATAGCACCCCCCAGGTACCAACCCTCCTGCATGTAATATTTGGGGGGAATACAATTAAACCATATCCAAACCATATCCATAGCATGCACAGAAGGAAGGCAATGGGAAGAGATGGAGACCACCATCTATAAGCCAAGGAAATGCAGAAGCTACTAGGAACTAAGAAAGAGACATGGAGCAGAAATCTTCCCTGAAGCCCTCAGAAGGGCTGTAACCTGCCTGTTGACATCTTGATTTCAGACTTCTAGTGTCAGTACTCTGAGACAATAAATTTCTGTTGCTCAAGTCACCAAGTTTGTGGTGCTTTGTTACAACAGCAGTAGGAAACTAATACAATTACTAACTTGCTTTCATCTCTGTATGTCACTTCTCTGAATTTCAGTTCTTTTTTTTCCAAAAGGAAGCTGGGAACTGACAGCGTAATCTCTAGCTCTAACTTCCCTGAATCCATCTGCAGTAGGTTGTGCAGCTTCACTTCACTTACCACTTCCCCTTGAGTTCCTTCCCTAGACCTTTGGTTTGGATCAGGCATGGCTAGGAACATCTTGACCTTCTCCAGTCTCCTGAGGAAATTTAGGTCCTCCCCACCACCAGCCACCACCACAGTACTAATGGCAATAATTATAGGAAAGACTGTGACTCATACAAATGTCCTAGATCTCTGACCCCTTACTTTCCTGTCCTATCTACCTGAATTTCAGACCAAACAGCCCCTACTGGAGGTCCCATACTGGATTCAGCACACAGATGAGTTTTATTTGTTTGCACAGCATTTTATTGAATTTTTTTTAAATAACAAGATTTAAAATTGCACGATTTTATAAAGAAATCTGAATTTCTTGCATAGTGGGTCATCTTTCTTATGCAATACCTATAAGCTATTTCTAACTCATTTTCAATGAGAGGTGGTCACCTATGAAGGGGTATGCACTGTTCATTTTGTAACTTTCCCACCTTTGCCCATTTCTGCTACAGAAGACCCATTCCTTCTTCAGTCATGAATGCTACACTCTGGACCTACAGACAATTTAGTTTGGGCCCTCTGTAGACATTATGGTGAGAACAATTTACTTTCCTACTATTTTCACTGGGAATACAAAATTTATTTTAAGTGATTTTTATATGCCTCACATGTTGTACAAGTGTACATTATATACTTTTATATATGTATGATTATGGAAATGTCCTTATAGTATTATAAACTTGGTGGAAAATTTATGTAAAATACATAAATACAATTTTTGTAAAATTTTTTTGTCCATTATCTAAAAACCAATCTTTTAAGTATTGTGAGTTCTATAAAGATAGATTGAGGGAAGGCGGGTGCTAGGGTTGTAGCTCAGTAGCAGAGCACTTGCCTGGCATGTGTGAGGCACTGGGTTCAATTCTCAGCACCACATATAAATAAGTAAATAAAATAAAGGTCCATCTACAACTAAAAAAATTTTAAAAAAGATATAGACAAGGGGTGGTGCTACATGGGGGTTAACACTCTGCTGTGAGGAAGTGAGATCTTAAGTCCTGTATGTGGGAGACTTAAGAAGAAACTTAAGAATGTGACATCCAGTATGGACAATGTCAGCAATATGGACAATGTCAGAAGAGAGTTCAGCGGAAGAAGAAAGCACTTCTGACTGGGGCATTGGGGCATTATGAGTGGAGGGGGGAGACATTTTAGCAGGGATTTGGAAAATGGTAGCATTTGACCAAACGTGAAAAAAAATGAGCATCAGATTGGGCAACTATGGGGTAATTTTGAGAAATAACAAATAGTTCTGTTTGGCTAAGCTGAGAACAATCATGGGGAAAGCTGGAGAGGATGATTTGGAACTATTTGACTGTGGCATGAATGTCAGGACTAAGGAGTTTAGGCTGCAATGCTATAAGTCTTAAAGAAGCTGTGCTTATTCTTTGGACATAATTGGTATCAGACAAGAAGGCTGTGTACCTTCGGTTAAGCTCAAAATGAAAAATGACCACTCATATTTATATCCTAGATTTCAAGGTAGAATTTTCTTCACTCTCCTAACAGTGGCAGTTTGAGGGGAAAGTGATACAAAACAACAGCTCTTGGCCGGCAGTCCTGAAGTGGCAATATGGTATTCTTATTTCCGTTGAGACTTCCCCTTCCCCAACTTTCTGCTGTGAGCATGTCAGCATTCTTCACTTTCTTAAAAGTGTTCTCAATCACTTATTAGTTGAATTCCATAACTGTGTACCGAGAAAACTACTTTGTCATGTCCAAACTTGAGTTAGATAATCCATTTCCTTTCACATTTTTTCTACATTTCTTTCACCCTCTCGATTTCCTCTTCCCTCTCTTCCTCACTTACCTATTTTTCTCCCTTCATGTCTTTCTTCTCTTCCCCTTCTTTCTTTCCTTCCTTCTTCTACCATCTCTTTTCTCCTTTGCTTCCTGTTGAGGTCACCTGACCTAAGGGTCACCTGACCTAGGTTATGATCTTAGCACTACAATTAACTATAGAAGCTTGAGATAACAATTAGCTCCTTTGAGCTTTAGCCTTCTTATCAACAAAATGGGATAATAATACTTTCTTTATAGAGTTATCGAGAATATTCATACATGAGTTCATTCAAAACAGTGCAGTATCTGGCACATGTTAAGAACTCATGTTAGCTATTGTTTCCGTTGTTATAACTTATGCTTTTCTTTTTCACCTTCCTATGCATGGAGGATAGATTCTTTTGAAAATATAGAGAGAAGTAAATTATAGCTCTTTCTTTGTTTAGTTTTAGATGCAAGAGATTTATTTTGGTATTGCAAAGACTTTTGTTATTATGGAATAACATATAGGATATATACCCACATATGTGAAGTTAATAAAATATTTTATTGGATGCTGAGTGATAAGTCAGTTAATTTTAAACATATTATCATAAGATCAAAGCATATGCTATGCTGAAGATGTATCCTATTTGTTGACTGAAGTAGAACAACTTGGCTGTGATATGACATATTGAGAAGGTCTTGAGTTTTTTGGGACATTTCAGGACCTTTGTGTTTTAAACATTGTCTATCTATAGTCAGTCTCTCTCTCTCTCTCTCTCTCTCTCTCTCTCTCTCTCTCTCTCTCTTTTGGGAATATGTAACCTATCTTACCTTGACCTTTGAAAAGGTCAGTATTCTTCCACACATAAGTAATCGTAGTTTACTTGAAAATGTTGATACAGTACAATTCTGATTCCTTTATTTTTTTAGGACAGTGAGTTTAATAAGAGAAAAACAGCACAACTTAGACCTGTTCTAATAACCTGTGAGTTGAATAGGTTTGACAACCCGGATCCTCATAGGTTCAAAAAGAAAGTTCAAATGTAACATTATTGACATCGTTTTTGAAGGTATTGTCCCTCTACAGTACCTCTGTATGTCTATGAATACTTTTTAAAATTCTATCTTCATCAGCACATTCAGATGTTTAAATTACAAGTTTCTCATTTGATATTTCAAATGAGGTAATGGGATAAACTGGGACATGATCCTCCCTCCCTTTTTCCTTCCTCCCTTAAACTAGTACACATCACCATTAAATATTTGTTGCAGATAATTTTTACTTTTTGCCATCAAATTAACTAATTCATCAAATAAAAACACTGAGTTGTGTTTATATTCCATCTAGTAAGTTGTGGATGGCTTTAAATCAAGTACAACATGTCCTCCAGAATAGCTAGAAGAATATTTGCTCGTAGCACATGTGATCACGAGAAATCCCTGAGCCTGCCTGGGACTTTTTTACTTGACTGATGCCCTGAGGTAAAGGCACTTTCCCTGTGTACTACACTAGGTTATCATATCACAATAATGCTAATAACAATACCTAATTTTTGTTCATCTCATGAAAGTACTTAAAATGTTCCCATGTACAAAGTGATGGTGGTAAAAGCTCTTTGGAAATATAAAATGCAAAGCAAATGCAAGGCATTATTTTCACTAGCAAGTTCAGAGAAAGCCATTCTGCACTGAAACAAATCTGTGTGATGCCATTAAGCATTTAATTTTATTTCTCAAGGTATGATTTTGTCTTGTGAAGGTGATGTGCTTAACAACATCAGCTGTAGTGAGGCAACACCACACCAGCTGAATGCATAAGCGTAATTCTAGGAACCAAAAGGGTGCTTACTTTTTGCCATAGCTTGAAATGGAAAATGATCACTCATTGAGGTTAGTTTTGAAGAGCTAACAGATTGACAGTAATATAAAACAGGATCTAATTTTACACAGATGCAATTTAGATAAAGCATAAAACTTCTAGTGCTAGGAAGAACACACGTACTTGCTTATAAATTTTAGTCAATTGGGTACCTTGAATCAGTGTATAGTACTCATATTTCTGCAACATCCAAGTAGATGTTAAAATGATGGAATGCATTGTGGAAAGTAACTTTACAGATCATATAATCAGTTATTTTGATAGAGAGCCTGAAATTCAGTAGGTAAAATGATTTTGCTATGACCACATGACTTTTTAAGGACTAAGCCAGGCTCATTTAATATATTGTCCCCATTTTTGCCTATGATAATTTGGATTCTTGCTAGATTTAACTCTCTGAGGACAGGTGCTTTGACTCATCAATGTATCCATCCACCCATTCATCAAGAATTTATGAAATATCAATTAAAGCTTCATGTCTTGGTCCATTCTCTTGTTATAACAAAATACCTGAGATGAATAATTGGAAATGGAATTTTTTGTCTCATGACTGTAGAGGTTGAGACCAAGAGCATGGTGCAAGAATCTTGATTTTATTTTTTTAAATACACGACAGCGGAATGCATTACAATTCTTATTACACATTATAGAGAACAATTTTTCATATCTTTTTATATAAAGTATGTTCACAACAATTCATGTCTTTATACATGTACGTTGTTTTTGTTTTTTGCATTACAATTCTTATTACACATATATACCACAATTTTTCATATCTGTATATAAAGTATGTTGACACCCAATTTGTGTCTTCATACATGTACTTTGTCTATCACATTCCACCATCCTCGCTAATCCCCTGTTCCCTTCCCTTCCCACCCCTCTTTCCTAGCTAGAATTCATCTATTCCTCCCATGCTCCCCCTCCCTACCCCACTATGAGTCAGCCTCCTTATATCAGAGAAAACATTTGGCATTTGTTTTTTGGGATTGGCTAACTTCACTTAGCATTATCTTTTCCAACGTCATCCATTTACCTGCAAATGCCATGATTTTATTCTCTTTTATTGCTGAGTCAAATTCCATTGTGTATATATGCCACGTTTTTTTTTTTTTGTTGTTGTTGTTGTTTTATCCATTCATTCACTGAAGGGCATCTAGGTTGGCTCCACAGTTTAGTTATTGTGAATTGTGCTGCTATTAACATTAATGTGGCTGTGTCCCTGTAGTATGCATTTTTAAGTCTGAGGAGAGGGATAGCTGGGTCAAATAGAAGAAAAAGTAGGCCCTAATCTTCATCATGTGGGATTAGGCCCCAAGTTCCTTAATAAGACCTTATAGTGAAAGAATTAAAACCAAGAATCAATAAATGAGATGGATTCAAATTAAAAAGTTTCTTCTCAGCAGAAGAAAACAATATAAGGTGGTAAACAGAGAGCCTACATCTTGGGAGTAAATTTTTATCCCTCACACATCAGATAGAGCACTAATCTCTAGGGTATATAAAGATCTCAAAAAGCGAATTTTACTGAAAAAACACACAACCCAATCAACAAATGGGCCAAGGACCTGAACAGACAGGTTGATTGTATATCCTCTTCTGAGAAGAGGATATACAATCAATCAACAAATATATGTCTCCACTTTTTTACAAAGCTACTAATGTCATCATGGGGGCCTCACCCTCATGACCTCATTTAACCCTAAATGTCTCACAAACCAATACATTAACATAAATTTGGGGATTAAGTTTCTAACACATGAACTCTTGGGGAACACATTCAAATCATCACAGCACATATGTATTAAAAGTATATTGTTAAAGGCTGGGGATGTGGCTTAAGTGGTAGCGCGCTCGCCTGGCATGCGTGCGGCCCGGGTTCGATCCTCAGCACCACATACAAACAAAGATGTTGTGTCCACTGAGAACGAAAATAAATAAATAAATAAATAAATATTAAAATTCTCTCACACATCTCTCTCTCTCTCACTTAAATAAAAGGTATATTGTTAAGCTATCAAGATACAAGATAAAATGTGGTGGCTAATCTCAAAGAGCTTTTTCTAAAATGGAGAGAGAAAGAGAGGTATGGACAATTAAGTACAATGTAATAAATGTAGCAGAGATATAGGGCAAATGCACTAAGGTACAATGAAAAAGAGTGAATAATTACTTCTGAGAGTGTCAGAGTATTTTGAGAAGAAAAATTTTGTTGAAAGAAAGTTCAATTCATTATCTAGCAAAATGATCAAGATTTGATAACTTTGTAGTAAGCTTCTAATGCTTCTAATATCAAATACACATGTGTTTTTTTCAGTATTAAATCTTCCACTAGAGTATTTACTCCAGTTTTATCCCCTCTTTTCAACTTTTCTCTTGGTTGATGATGCCATTGATTCATCTCAGCCTGATCATATCAAGGTGAAAGCTATGGTCTTCTAAAACTTACGTGTGTTTCAGAAAACCTAGGCAAAGCATCAAAATGATCACTTATTTTCAAAATAAAAACTATTGTTTTCTATTTCATCATTTTTTGTTTTTTCGTTTTAGATATATGTGACAGTAGAGTGTATTTTGACATGTTCCTCCTTTAAGAAGAATTCTAGTGAGTAAATGTTGTAAGAATGAAAAATACAGAAAATCATCAGTAGAATACAGCAGTAATAATAGATGCAGGCAAGAGCCACCTATGAATGATAAAATTATTGGGAAAAAAGTTTGAGAAAGCCTGGGTATTCCCATGGTCTTAAAATATCTACTATAAAATACTTAATAACTTCAAAAGTAGAAATACTAATTTTATAGTGAATTAGCCCAGCAGATTACACTTTAACAGAGTCCTCAATTTTAATATCAACTATAATAAGTTGCATCAACATCATCTACTTCCTCATAAGATACACTTAGAGGGTGGATCACTCCTGAGGACATTCTACAAAATGATCAGTTCTCTTTGAAGTATCAAGATCATGAAAGACAAAGAGAAGGAAACTGTCACAGACTAGACATAATTATGGAAATGTAAAAACAAAATGTAATATGAGATACTGGATTGGATTATGTAACAAAAATCCTAGTTTTTATAGCTATACTGTGGATATGCAAGGTGTTAACATTAAGGAAACTAGATGAAGGGTACATGAAAAATCTCTACTATTTTTTCAGTTTTTCTCTAAGTTTAAAATTATTTCAAAATTTAAAAAAATATCTAAAAGATAATTGTATTTACACATCAGAGATGCTTCTCAGTGATTTGAACTTGGAAGATAGTGTATAATGTTTAATGTAGGATATAATGTTCATTGCATTAAAAAAACTTAAAATGGAGAAAAAAAAGATACATTTCTGTAACCTCTTTATTCTAGAATCTAAATAAAGTATAGAAGTTAAATAAAGTATGGAATTTAAGTATATGATTGATTTTTGCCAAGGTAATTATTTTGAGCCCAAGAGTAGTTTATCTAATTTCAGAATAAGTCTTAACCTCTTTAGTGTCCAGCTATGTTTAGATCTTTACCCTAAAAATAAAATGCAATACAAAAGAAGAAACCCTGTGATTTCTCTAATCTATCCAGGGAGTTGGTTCTGGAGCACAAAAAACAGTGGGGCCTGAAAGCCCATCCTTAGTAAAGAAACCAGAATTTGTTTCCTTTAAAAAACATTTTCTATTCCCGGGAGATATTATAGCTTGAGACTCCTGGCATCACAGTATTGACTTATTCATTATGAAACTTTCTAATAACTAGTATTTTTGTTATTCAGCTGATACCTTTCTTAGCTTTTCTATTTTGACAGAAACTGTTACAATCAATGGATGATTTTAATTAGGGGATTTTCTAAGCTATTCAACAATGAGTTTTTAGGTAATTCTATGTCAGTATTTTGAATGCAAGACATCTATACTTTTAAGTCATGTAAAGGTTTATTTGTTTGACCTCAGCTGAGCTAAGTGGGTTTTATTGCATATTATTTCTAATAATATCATGTGTTTGACAATTTCACTAGTTTAAAATAGGTAGGTTCTAGGCTTAATTACTAAATTTTCTTTGCTTAAAACTCTGTGCAATCAAGGTGAAAGGGTTTGTTTCCAAGGAAACAAATGCACTCCATTTTTATCACATAAAATGTTTTCTGCAAGAAAATTCCATAACCAGTCTCCAGGGAGATACCATGTCATAAGATAGCTCTCATTGTAGATTTTTCCAAAAGAACACTTTATTTTTGTTCCTCCAAAATCATCCTGTGTTTGTGTAATCATCGTGATATCAGGTTTCAAAAAATTAACAACAGAGTTGTTGTCATCACCTTATTAGAGTTATAAAATGTCCAATTCTGAGAGAATGTGGTTTTTCTCTGACCACTAGGTTATGTTTATATTGGAGTCTAAATAGCACACATTCAGGATGTTCACTTGAGAGGAAACAGTCTGTTCTAAGGGTGATATTTGTCACCCTAAAGGCTGAAAAAGAACTTCACTTTTTATTGATATTTATTTGAAGTTGGAGATGACTACTTCTCCTAAAGAAAATATCAAAACCACTCAAATAGCATGGTTTTGCATACTCTCTGGTTGTGTAAAAGATATGGAATTGAGTGTCACAAATTCAGGTCACAGAAATCTGAGGCTGTGTTCTGATCTATCTCATTATTCGGTTCCTGGTCTTGCTCATGGGAGTGTTTGGCTTTAGAGACACCGTGTCACTTGTTTTTCAGCCTGGACCTGGCTTATCACAAGTGTTACAAAAAAATGTTGATGATGGAACGAAAGAATTCATTGATTATACACTAAAAGTACATTTTCTAGGTAGAAAACAAAGTAACTATGGAATTTGGTGCAAAAGCATAATGGTCAAAATAAGAAATCATAGCTTGGCCTGTTCCTAATCCTATCACAGCATATCACTGAGTCTATAAATGGTGAAAGAAGTATGTACCTCATAAGGTTGTTAATTAAGATAAAGTGTGTAAAAATATATTTATTGGAAGAATTTCTTTAAAATATGAGAACTATTTCATAAAGAGGAGTGTGAATTCTTACTTTGTTAAAGTAATAAACATGTAATTTGACTCTCTTAATTCAAGAAATGCATTACAGTTTTCTTATTTGTACAGATCTCATGTATGGGCCAGCCAATGTGAAATAATTTAAAAATATTACTTGGTAGCTGATCCTTATCATCGAAAAAATAGGAATGATTTCTTTTTTAAATTCTGTGAAAGACTACACTTCTGTCAACCTAACCCTGCTGCTACAAATGCCCCAAATTCTGTCTCAGAAGTCTAACATGTAGCTGCTTAACTCAACCCACTCATCCCAAACCATTATGTGACTTAGAAATATAGATTGTCCACCAAAGTAGATGAAAAAAAAATGGATCAACATGTGAAACGGAAACAGGTTCTTTGCAGGAAAACCAGAAGAGCCTCTTTAAAAATAAAAGAGACTATTGACAACAACTTCTGGCATCAGTAAAGCATTTATGTATATATTCATTCATTTGTATAACATTTATTTAATGCCAGGAACTAGGTTAGATACTGTGCATGTACACAATCTTTTTTAAAAAAATATTTTTATTTGTATTTTTTATTCTAATTTGTTATATATGATAGCAGAATGCTTTGCAGTTCATAGTACACATATAGAACACAATTTTTCATATCTCTGGTTGTATACAAAGTATATTCACACCATTCATGTCTTTATACATGTACTTTGGGTAATGATGTCCATCTCATTCCACCATCTTTTCTACCCTAGAGCCCCCGCCCTTCACCTCCCACCCCTTTGTCCTATCTAGAGTTCCTCTAATTCTCCCATGATCCCTGCTGCAACCCCATTATATGTCAGCCTCCTTATATAAGAGAAAACATTTGGCATTTGGTTTTTCTGGGGGGATTGGCTTACTTCACTTAGCATTATGTTCTCCAGTTCCATCCATTTACCTGCAAATGCCATGATTTTATTCTCTTTTAATGCTAAGTAATATTCCATTGTGTATATGTACCACATTTTCTTTATTCATTCATCTACTGAAGGGCAGATCCACACTTCAGCTATTGAAAATACATACTCATACATTGCTGGTGGGACTGCAAATTGGTGCAGGCAATATGGAGAGCAGTAAGGAGATTCCTTGGAAAAGTGGGAACAGAACCACCATTTGGCCCAGCTATCCCACTCCTCAGTCTATACCCCAAGGACTTAAAAACAGCATACTACAGGGACATAGCCACATCAATGTTTATAGCAGCACATACATAATCTTACTTGAAATCACATGACATTTGGCAAGGAATATGTTTAGGCACATGCAGTAGATGTTGTTAGCTACCAACCAGATCCCTTCACATACTGAATTACACTCACTTTCCAAGCATGGGCAAATGTTGGCACAGAAAGGCCCTTACTTGACTCCCCACCCAGAAACTTTATCTCAACCAAGGACAGCCACTTTGTCTAGGATCATCCTTCCTCCTGGGGGCAGAATCCCATTACTGCTTGATGTACATTATAGGTAACCCCAATTAGGGGCATTGCTGAGGTGCTATCCCAGTGTCAGTACCCCTGTAGGTTCAGCTGAGGCTTTTGTTGCAACAAAATCACAGTGCATTCTTCTGTCTGATCCTGTTTTCCTTGCCCTCATAGGTGTGGTGGTCCCAACAGCACTGGCCAGTAAACCTCTACGTAAATCTCTAAGACTCACAGTCTCACTCCTAGACACTGGGCTTTATTCATGGAGAATCTGAATACGTGCACTTTAAGTTGGGGTCAGTATGCAGAATCCAGATGCCATGTGTGATATGACTACTCAGCAAATAGAAATGGAATGCAAGGTTGGAATAGTTCCTACCTGGTCACTTTAACTTCTCAGTCCAGGACAGGCAGTCTGAAGCTCTCAGAATTGGTCAAAAGGTTATGCAGAAATAAATCTAAAGGTAGGGTGAATAATTCAACTGTTACCATTAACAGGAAGACAATAGAAGCTGGTGACAAATGAAATTTGGCATTTTCAGCAATTGAAGGCAGACATTTATACCATTTGGTTTACTTGGACCTTGTTAAGAAGTCACTTTCACTAAGTAGATACTTATGAAATCTTATTTTCAAAATATAAAAAAATAAGATGATCAAAATAAGGAACTATAAGAACATTAAATATTTAAGAGAAATCATGTTTTTATTTTTAAAAAATCTATTAGTGGGGCTGGGGATGTGGCTCAAGCAGTAGCGCGCTCGCCTGGCGTGCGTGCGGCCCGGGTTCGATCCTCAGCACCACATAAAAACAAAGATGTTTTGTCCGCCGAAAACTAAAAAATAAATATTAAAATTCTCTCTCTCTCTCTCTAAAAAAATCTATTAGTGACATAGAAAAGAGTACTGAATCAAGAATTATCATTTATATTTGAAAATATTTATGTTAGCTATGAAAATGGGAAAATAAGATAATGCCAATATTAACCCTCAATATTTTGTGAATGCTAAATATATATTACAAAAAAGTGAAGGGTGATAATTTAATATTTTGAATTTTTTTAGTACAGGTTAAATATCCCTTAACTGAAATCCTCAGTAGCAGGAGTATTTTTTAGGATTTGGAAATATTTACTTGGACATAATGACACATAATGATTTATATTATGTATTATGTATTACATATTATTTATTTATTAATTCATATATTATGTATTTGCATATACATAATATCTTGAGAATGGGACCCAAACACTTATACATAATTCATTGATGTTTCACATATAATCTTTGCACAGCATAAAGGCGATTTATTATTCATATAATACTTTAAATAATTTTGTGCATAAAACAATTTCATGCTGTGGAATTTTCCACTTGTGGCATCAGGTAAACACTTAAAAGCTTAAGATTTTGGAACATTTTGAATTTCAGATTTTTGGATTAGGGATGTCTAATCTATAATAAGAAATTAGTTCAATCCATGGTATTGGAGACCTACTATGTACAGGCATTGTTCTAATCATTGGGGATAGAACAATGAATAAGAGACATGGTCCTTGTTTACATTATCTTACATTGTACCAGGCTCCAACATATAGTTGACAAGTCAGCAAATACCTGAACAATACCTCCCTGTCTGTTGACATCTGAGCAGTGAGGTGTCAGCCACTTCTGTGAGAGGAAGCTTCTAGGCAAAAGGCCAATGTAGATCTCTATGAGAGAATGAGACAAGCTTTGCAAAACAGAAAGAAAGGCAAGATTGCTAGAGCAGGGGAAGTGATGGGGAAGTTACTGATGAGGTTTCAGAGTTAGGTTAAGAGTCAATCACTCATAGGCCCTGAAAGAATTTGGATTTTATTCTATGTGTGATGAGAATTCTGTTTAATCAGTGATATGAATTGTATTTGTGCTAAGAAGTTTGTCTTAAGCCATGGAGTGAAATGATTTTATTTGTATTTATTTTTGTAATAGCATTCTGACTTTGGAGTGGCCCTGAGAAATGTGAGCATATTCGGCAGACAATCAAGTGTTAGTTATAGTCCTGTGGTGAAGAGGAGGTTCTGAGAAAGGAGTACATGACAGTAGGGAGAACGTAAGATTTGGAATCTGATAATCTAAGTTCAAAATCAGCTGTTTCTTTGTAACTGGGAACTAGAGACCCAATTTCTCTGTTTGTAAACAGTAATGATGAAATTTAGGTCGCAGGGCCATTTCTAGGATTAGTGACACATGTTCAACTCTGAACACAGACCAGTGCTCCATATTATATTATGAACACAAATGTGGAATATAGGAACAAAATGTATATTGTACTCTCTTCTTTCTGATATTATTTTTTGTTGTTGTTGGCTTTGGACCTAGAAATAAACTCTGTCCTTTCTCAAGAGAAAAAGAATTGTTTTATTGGTGGCCTTTTAGCTTCAAAGGTAGTTCACAGTGAAGGGCTGCTGAGGCCACAAGACTGAAATGTTACTTTCTTATTTCTTCATCTTTTTTTCATTGCCTTGAAATTGTATGCCTTGAGACCTCAGGCATACTGTTTGTGTTGTCTGCAGATCACACAAAGCAACCTTAAGTAGTAGCCTGGGCTGACTAAAATACATTTATGCAGTGGGTGAATTTGCATTTAATGTTTCTCTTCTTTGATTTTTTGCAAAGATTCAAGAACATGGCACTAGGGAAGACTGAGGTCATCCAAATTGTTAGCAGGCATTTTAGGATTAGGAAATTCAGATAAGGCTCATAGGCAGCAGTGTCACAGCATGGAAACTGTCATGTTTGGGAAATCTATTCCTGAAGAGGCGGCTAGATGCAAGAGATCTGCTTGCTTAGAGGGTATGTATCAAGGAGTAAAGAGTCTCAGAAACCTCCCTCCCATGTTGAATTTTTATTATTGTGTTAAAAGAGAAGAACACAAGAGGAAGAGGAGAAGACCTTGAGACAAGGACTCAGGTACAAAAGTTGGAAGGTTGTCTCTGTTCTTCAGTCAGTAATACATAGTCTTTATGTAGTGTTACCTACATTTTCCCCACAATATATTGCCCCCAAAGTTGTAAAGTCCAGATGAACCTCCTAACTTCCCATATGCTAGAGGCTGCTTTGAATATCACAATCAATCAGGTACCTGAAAATCCCAATATGTGTTATCATTATCATTGCTTATTTTGCAACACATTACTGCCTTTACTTTCACTAATATATCTTAATTTCTGTCTCTGTGTCTTGTTCTGCTTAGCTGGTGGGGAACTTAAGCTTCTGTCTCCCTTGTGTTCTTATCCTCAAGGATGAGTTACATTTCCTGGATCTTACTGCCAACTATGACCAACCTTATCATTGGCCATTGGGTCTATAGGACAACTTGCCCATCAGAAAAAGCCCATTTTTCAAATCCTCCTGATTCTTTAGGTTTACACTGGCTCCTATTGTTGCTTCCTTGCCATCACTGGGACCCAGGAATCTCAAGGAAACCTTCCTCTGATCCTGTCTACTAGCAGCCCCCTGGATCCATCTCTTGTCTGGGGTCTTGCCACCTTCCCAATGATAGCACTGGGAAGCAGAGCCCAGAACCTTTCTAGGATGCTAGCCTGGGGGATGGGAAGAAGTTGGTAGTAGGGACTAGATGTTCACTCTCTGTAAGTGCCCTTTAGCTGCTATCCTAAAAGCTTTCCACTCTGCCCTTTGTCTCCCTGGGGCAATGAGCTCAGAGCATACCTTTTGCTTCCAATGGAAGAGAATGTAATAGTGAAAAGGCAGGAAGAGAAAAGCATAGGTTGCTGTCTCCTAGATCATATAGACAAAACTGGAAAAAAAGACTTCTAAGTCTGCCATTAAAGAGTGGAAATCTTTTCCGAGATGAGCTAGATGAATATGTTGAAACTAAAAGAACAGTTTTCTTGTTGTGCCAGAACCATGCTGACTTCCTAGGGAAAACATACTTTGATTCAGCCCAAGAAACAATGGTGTCTTAGGCAGAGAGCTACGGAGTTGGCACTGTGGAGTTGCTTTGGATAAGCCAGTGCAATTATGTGGTAGTTTAAAAACCTCTCTATTTAATAATAGGACGCACTAAAATACACATGGCACATAAAACAACAAAGCTTTCAACGGTACCGTGGCCCTTTACTGAGTCTCTGGAATGTCTTGGTTCTCTCTTTTTTTTTTTTTTTTTTACTGCATTTGATTCTTCTCTCTTTGATGTTTTGGAGCTGGAGAAAACCCCTATTGTTGACAAATGCCCTTTACCTTATTTCACAGATTCATTTAGATTCAACATCAAAAGATGCCAGTGTAACTCAATGGGCTAAATATAGATCCTTCGCCAGGAAGATGTAGTACACATCCCTGTCTACGTTTAGTTCATTTGGTGGTCATTAATAGGTGGCAGATGCTATTGAGGACTATTTCCCTTACTTGTAAAATAGAAATAAAAATATTTACTTCATAATTTTGTTTTGAGGGTCAAATGAAATATTATAAAAAAAGGTGGTGTTTCAATTTTGATGTGGAACATCCCACAAAAGCACATGTGCTGATTGATGGCTTGGTCTCCAGTGCAGCAATGTTCAGAGGTGGAGTTTGGGGAAGTGATTAGATCCTGAGGGCTCTGACCTCATTGCTGGATTAATCCACTGAAAACTGAATAGACTACTGGGTTTAAAAACCCCACCACTGGCTGGTGCTGGAAACTGTAGGAGGTAGAACCTAGTTGTAGGGAGTGGGTCCTTGAGGGTCCGTCGTCCTCAGGGACAATAATATCTTGTTTCTATTCCCTTCCTCCTCTTGTTTCCCCTCTCTGTCATTCTCTCCTTCATGCTTTGGCAGCTTTGCTCTGCCATATTTTTCTGCCATGATTTTCTGCTTCACTACAAGCCCAGAAACAATGGAGCCAGCTGACCGTGAACTGAAACCTCTGAAAACATGAGCCAAAATAAAGCTTTCCTCCTCTAAGTTGATTTTTATCATGTATTTTGACAAAAAAGGTGACTAACACAGGTGATTTATAAAATTCTGTTTTATACTATTGCTCGCTTATTTCCAAAAAAAAGTTTGTGTGTACATAATATGCTCAATACCTTGTTGTTATCCAGGCTTTGGAGCTATGCATAGGAATAAAATACAGTCACTTCCTTCAAATAATACAGTCTAGTGGAACAGATAAATAAACAGAAAGGTACAGTGCGAAATAGTATCCATAAAGAAGATAAAACTTCATCATAGCATTCACAAGAAAGATAACTGCATAGTTTATATGAGACAGTATAATAACGGAACTCATGAAGAAGTTGATTCCTAATTTGAATTTTATAGAATAAAGAGTTTGCCAGGTGAGAAAGACCTTCCTGATAGCAATAATGTAATAAACAAAGATAGCAAAGCAGCAAACCCCCATGTACTGGTGTGTTTGTGGAAGCAAGAGTCCACAGACATATACATACAACTGGAGTGTGCAATTTGAAGCAACATGTAGCGTGCAATAGAGATGCAAATGAGGAGGTAGTAAAGGAACAGTTTATTCTTATAAGGAACTGAGGTATGATTCTTTAGGTGATGAAAAATTATTGAAAAGTTTAATACTACCAGATTTTTATTTTTAATAGACATCAATAATGAAGTGATTGACTGTGTCAGTTAGATTTGAGATATCAAGAAGAGTGTCAGAGACACAAGTTAGTCTGGTATTCCAGAAAAGCAATGACAAAGATGTGAATTAACACACTGACAATAAATATCAAGCATAAAAATATAGAGCAATGCTTGACAATTGATCTGGCCCTTGGAAATGTTTCTTACATATGGGAATCAAAGATGCACTTTCAGATGTTGGGATCATGAACTTGAAGCTCTTAGAAGGGTGATGACCAAGGAATATAGATGTATTCATACACTTAATAAGTGCATCTGAAGAGACTGCAATCATAGGACACTTTTGGTCAGTTTCAGTTCCCCAACAATTTCATTTTATTAATTAAAATATCTGATCTTCTGTAGTAGGTGAAATCTCAAATTGGTATTTTATGCTAAAGCTTCTGCCCTTCCACACTTTGAAAATGCAAAAGATGGGATGAGGGAGGAAGAGTAGGAAGTCTGGAAGGTCTCTCTTGATTGATACCAATGTAATCTGTTGCTCTTATTGTTCTTCATGTTTCAAGGTGACTCCTCCCCCTGTGGTCACTTTCATAGACTCATTGGAGAATTGTCTACTGAGTTGTATTGACTACAATTCCTTTGATGTCAGTAGCATGTCTCCTTCAAAGACTACTTAGAACACCTCTCTACCCTCATCCCTGCCACTTCACTTTGTTGTTGTTTTTTTAAATTTTGAACTTGTTCTTTTTAGATATATATGACAGTAAAGTGTATTTTGACATATTATACATGCATGGAGTATAACTTCCCATTCTTGAGGTATACATGATGTGGCATTTCACTCTTTCTGTATTTGTATATCAATATAGGAAAGTTATGTGCAATTCAATCTACTGTCTTTCCTATTCTCATCCCCTGTCCTTTCCTTTCATTCCTCTTTGTCTAATCCAGTGAATTTCTTCTATTCTTCCCCAACCCCTATCAGAGAGAACATTTGGCCTTTGGATTTGGGGGATTGGCTTATTTCACTTAGCACGATAGTCTCCAGTTCCATACATTTACTGGCAAATACCATAATTTCATTCTTCTTTATCTCCCACTCTACTTTCTAATGATACCCTTGTATGGCTTTAATCTGAAATATCATTTCCCCTTCAAAATCTGCTCAGTGTACTTTATTCCAAAATATAGTACTAGTTGAAATTTGTTGACTTGAGGTTTTAACCAAAGCAAAGTGGGAGGAACCTACTTTCTGTTCTATTTTAGAAATGTGTGAATCATTCAATTAGAAATGGTAATGAAAGGATGGGGTCTTTTCTCTCCCTTCAACTGCTCCCTATGAGAAAGAATACTTACAAGAGGAAGATAATTGGAATACAGACAGACTGCTGGGGGAAGCCGTCATTTGGAAGGTGGGCAGAGGCAGACAAGGAGAGACAAAGATGTAATAGTGGGCCTAGAGATAGAAGGAGAACCATGATAATGAGGAGTCACAGAAATTACCAAGTAGAGAGTTACAAGGAAGACATAAATGACTTATAAAAAGTTGTAAAAAGGTACAACTAGATAAGAACTAGAAGGAAAATATTAGATTTAGCAAAGAGGAAATCCTTTGTTACTGTAGCAAGAAAATCCAGTTAAAGAGAGGGAAAATGGTAAGGGTCTTTGAGAAATTTGGAGAGAGAGAGAGAGAGAGAGAGAGAGAGAGAGAGAGAGAGAGAGAGACTAGATGTTATATTGTGAAGATAGGGGATCAAAGTGGAGTTTTTAGAACAAGCAATGTTCACAGGATGAGGGAAAGCAGCCATCAGTGAGGGCTAAATTGAAGAGCCAGGAAAGACAGTATTACTGAGGGGTGGGTGGTTGAAGCTGAATATTTCTCCGGTGAGCCCTTGAATGGTCTAATGAGGTGCAGGGAGGAAGGGATCAAGAGCATGGGAAAGAGGTTAGGACTGATTAGAAGAAAAATATTTTGTCCTCTGAAAAGGGAGAAGAGAAACATGAGTACGCATTTTGATGTGTTTGTTCATGGTGGCAGAAAGTTGAAAGAGATCATACTGGATGGCTTTAGTTTTCTCACTGAAACAGGGGATAAAGATATTGAACATGGTGAGTCAGGATCTGAGTCACCTCTTCTAATCCACTCATTTAGAAATTAGAAGGGCTGAGTCGAGTGGAGTGGTATCATCATGCCTAACATAAGAGAAGTGGAGACAGTGATTCAGAACCCTTAAGTGACTTGCTCGAGTTCATCCAAGTGTCTAATGTTAGAGTCTGGACTGCATCAGGGGTCTTCAGATTGTTAGGAGACTGACACTTGAGAATCTCAAGAGATTTTTATATTTCCTCTTTATCAGTCCACCAAAAACAGGGAAAAGTAGAAAATTATAAAGATAGTTCAACGTTTAAGTATCCTTTATCAAGTTTCCCCTCTCCTTTCAATAACCAAGCTTTGCCAATTATTTCCTGCATATCTAATATCTCTAGACACTGTGATAAGAGCTGTGATGGAAAATGATATATGTAACTAGCATTTAGTGAACACTTATTTTGTGCCAGGAACTATTCTAAGTGCACATTTAAATGAATGTCATCCTCATGACAATCCAATGAGGGTGGAAAACTCTTATTATCTTCATATTCTACAGAAGGCAACCAGAATTCAATGATGTTAACTAACTTATAAACAGATATTAGGTGAAAATATTGGCTTGCTTAGCTCCAACATCCATAGTTCCACCCACTGCAATAATTTCTACTATTATGGAGTTTATCTTCTTAAGGGAAAGCAAAAGGAAAACAGGGTAAGTTTTAATAAATTAAGCAATCAATGGCACGCGAGTTAACAGAACTAATAATAATAACAACAACAACAACAAAAATACAGGGAATAATGAACCAAAAAAATTACTAGTCCAGATGACTAGAAATGCAGGAAGTAGAGTTACTATAAACTAGATTACTTTGCAAGTAGGATTAAAATGGTTTGATTTACTCTAATCTGAGGAGAGGCAAGAGTAGATGAAGTTTGAAAAAAAGGCAGCAACCATCATAGATTCCATCAAAATTATACCCATCTTTCATTTTCATGAGGAAATGAACAAAGAAAGTGCTCGGTTTTAGACAAAGCCAAAAATTCATATCCATTTATTTGTGCATGCCTCCATCCAACCAGTATTTATTGGTTGGATGTACTGGAGCTATCAGGATTCTTGGTCTGAGACCACACCTTACTCACTTCTGTATCACATTGGCACCTATCTTACTAATATCAAAGGCTAAAAGGTGTTTGTTGAATTGAATTAATTAAACTACAATAGTCCAGGTAGACTTGACCTGGACTTTTTTGAGAATTCACATAAACTATTAGACTCTGATATTAAACCCAGAACACCAAGCCAGACTTTTCCTCCTCTAGGACAAATTCCTACCTAAGCCTTTAACTTCTAAGTTAGGACCTTCCCAGCCTTGTGGTAAGTTCTAATAACATTGAATGCCAAAAATAAATAAATAAATAAATAAATAAATAAGTGGGTGAAGGACTTCATCTTTTTCCTTCTAGGGAAGTTCTTTGATTCTCATAAGATTTAAGTATTTTCTAAGTTAGCCACATAACAAAGCTATCTTAGAAGGAAAAGCTTGTATCGGGACCAAAGGTCTGGTTCCAATCTCTGTATTAGTTTGCTGTTGCTGATATAACATACTACCACAGAGCAAGTGGCTTGGAACATCCATTAATTATTTCATGGTTGTCTAGGCCAAGTATGGCAGGGCTCAGTTGTGTCCTCAACTTGGGGACCCACAAGCTAAAATCAATGTGTGTCTGTGTATTTGCCTTTCTTTCTGGAGAATTCAAGGAGGAAACTGCTTCCATGTTCATGCATATTGTTGGCTGAATTCAGTTCCTTATGTCTGTAAGGCTGAAGTCCCTGTTTTCTTGATAAAAACCAGTGAGGAGCCTCTCTCAGCTCTTTCACTTTAGCTACTTCCCTTGTCACATCAACCCCTTCATCTTTAAACCAGCAAAGGTACATCCTCCCTGTCTTTTCCTTCTGCCAAACATCTCTTCTGCCTAAGCAAGACAATTCTCCCTCCCAGGGTATGTGTGTGTGTGTGTGTATGTGTGTGTGTGTGTGTGTGTGTGTGTGTGTATATATATACACTGAGGACAGAGGGCATTGGATCAAATTCTGAACCTTTCTCAACTCAGTAAATGGTAGCAATTGTGATGGTGAGGATGGCCATGGTCCTACTAGGTTTGACATAAGACAGTATGCTAATTACTAAAGCAGATTCAAAGCAACTCAAACATAGCCTGTGCCTCAGAGTAATGACAAGTGTACAGATAAATATAAGATGCACCAGTAATGCCTTTAAAAGAAGTACTTCTTATTCTTCTTGATGGCTGTTCTTGATGCTCATTTTAAACCATCCTCACCCAGATAAAAACGATGAAGAGGGTGGAGAGCACAGTTTTTTTTTTTTTTTGCCATGTAACTTACTTACCTCTATGCAGTGCCAGTCTTTCAAATCCAGGAAGGCCAGCCACTTGAGACAACTACAGAGAGGGCAGGAACTGGGGAGGGTCAATAAAGCCTCACTGGTTTAAATATAGAAAACTAAGAAACAAAGGACTTGGTGCAAATTTTACAACCACAAATTAAATGCAAAGAGTGACACATCATTACATAAGCAGCATAAAATATAATTTAAATGTCAAAAGAACTGAAGATTCTTTAATCATGTGAGAAAAACTTGCAAAATGTGTTAAACATCTCAATTTGTACTATACAAGAAAAATGAAAAGTAAAAATGGCATTGTCTTGTAATGTAAAAATACAAAAGTCCGTCATGTTTTCCTACTGTTTATAGGAATCCTTCTATTTATTTTACTCACTTTAAAAATATTCATCTTTTAAAAATCATCATAACTTTCAAGGATTGTGCATGTATTTGAGCATAGGAGAGTATTATTTAACTTACGACAGTACTTAAATGCTGTATGTGTGCCTGTTAAAGTTATAGTTAAGTCTTATTTATGGAGGGCACATTTCCATTGGGAGGAGTGGGTGTATTGAAGATTGCTCTACTACTTGGAATATGGTTTCACATATATTTTTTGCTCTCTCGAAAATTAGCTCTGTGGCAATTGGTTTTCCTACTTCTGCCACCCACTTACATTTTAGATCTCTGTTTTGAAGCTTGTGAGATATATTTAAAAACATCATATTAACATTTTAGGTCTCTGTCTGGATACAGTAGTTCCACATATGCCATTCTTTGGCAGATGCAGAATTTTACCAGGTTTTGGTTGTCAAAGATATCAATCTAAGAAAAGCTAAATATACACATACATATATAAACATGTATATGCACTATACACCTGCATTGATAAGTGTATGTATATATAAACTACATCTAGAAAATTCACTCTCCATTTCATTTATTGAGATTGTACAGCATAGGAACACAGACTCCTGAATGCTGTGAATACTAATGTTCTTAAAAATGGAACGGAACCCCTGGTTCACAAATGAGTAAGAAGGATAAAAAGTTGCTGCTAGTTACACACATAGAGCTCTCAGAATATTAATTGAGGGAGAACTGAAGCTATATATTATGGTTAATGCTGCAATAGTATCCAGCAACGTATGCAAGTATTTGGAAATACCTAAAAGTAAAACTCTAAATTGAGGCAGAAACAATGGAGCAAGTCATGAAGATAACTAATTTGTTTATTCAGGTTTCTGAATTTTTTATGGTATCTTTTTAGACTAGATTCATTTCCCAATTTAGTAGAAGGTGAGATGTGAAGGAAAGGAGGATGAGAATGAGAAGAGAGAGAGCAATCCTCTCAGAAGACCTCTATGGTTTGCTCTGGGATGTAACTTCTATTACAGGTGATTGATTCCCTGCTCCAATCCACTTAGGAGCAAGGAGTGGGGACCATCTTCTCGACTCATTCTGAGGAAGTCACAGCACAGTAAATAATCCTTTCTGGGCCTATGAGAGGCAGGACTTGAAAGACTTAGAACACTCACCTTTAGAGCAGCATCTCCCTGGCCAGGGTTGATCTATTTTACATATAGCCACATGGGCTTCTTTTCCAGGTCAGTCATTGCTCAAAATAAGACAGCAATCCAATGTACTGTGCAATTGAGGTGCCTTGAAAACAGCATGGGAGTAGGAATAATTTGATATAACCCCAAGGAAGTCAATAAATGATAGTGCTGAGAGATTCAGAGTCACTTCTGCCAGTTCACATGTTGCTTTGCTTGGCTCAAAGCACTCCAAAATTAGAAAAGCTGTAATCCTTTGCCAAGAATTCAGTATGCAAATATTTTCTAATAAAGAAAGCCATAAGAGAAACTTGAATTTTGTTGCAGAATGCCAACACACTGACAGTGGTTTTTTTTTGTTGTTGTTGTTGTTGTTTTTGTTGATGGAGTGCAACATTAGAAAGCAGGCAAAATAGAGTTCATTTATAAGAACACCTGCTTTAAAAATATCCTACTGTCAAGAGAAAACAACTTCTGGACTAGTTTACTTTGTGTGTGTGTGTGTGTGTGTGTGTAAAAATTTATAAATGAGTAAGAAGGATAAAAAGTTGCTGCTAGTTACACACGTCCTTTGCAATGTGGACAAAGCTTTATATTCTATTTGATGTGCCATAGTCATATTCTGATTTAATGATCTTGTAATGTCTGGGTTTTGTTCTTTTGTTGACATCCATCACATCTGGTAATTTTTATGTGTTTGCAACCTTCAGTTCAGAAAAAAGAAGCTAGAAGGAAAGAACATTTGAGGGTTGCTTTCAACCTTCACATCAACCACCAGGAAATATCTCTACACAAAGTTCTCCTGGCATCAGAGAATGGGTGGGTAAGATGAAGAATGAAATTAGTCAGAGGGACTAAGTTTTGCATCTGTATTATATAGGCATTTATAAAAGGCTTTGGATACACCGTGAGGACCTCACTATAGGAGTCAGGCAGTGAATTAAAATAAGAAGCACAGAAAATGCTGGAAGAATGAGAAAAACATCCTGTTAGTGCTGTAGAAAAAAGGGACCATGGTCATTTTTACCAGTGACTTTGAGATAAGAGAACACAAAATCAGGGTCTTCCTAAAGGAAAATGAGTTAAGAAGCATAATACTGATCATCTTGGGAGCCATATAAATACTACTAATGGACAGTTACAGATAGCTACTGTGCTTTGATAGACTTTCCAGAAGTTCCCAAGACCACTTTTAGGAACCACTGCACCCCATGAAACATCTAAATTCTTCACATAGTAGAAAGGACTGGTGTATGGAATCACCTCTTTACGCTTTGATGATCCTATTGGCTACAAGAGCAATCCAAAACCTTGACTGATAGTGTTTAAAATAAGTATTTGATTGAACATTCATCTATTTGTTTTTGTACATCCATTGAACATTCTTGATCACCTAGTATGTAGGTGACACCATGGCAGGTAACAAGAAAACAAAATAGAGTGGTGAGGTGCTTGCCCTCAAGTTCCTGGGAGTCCATGACTGCAAAAGGAAATAGGAACTATGAGAGCTATAGGAAGTACGTACATAGTTAATTTGCAAGAAGCCATGCAGATTTGATAGTATCAGACCCTACATGAATCTTGTAGATTATATAACTCAAGCAGCATTAGAAAGCATGTTACAACAATGAGTTAGACTATTATTTCTCAGTCCTGATATTTGGACCTTACTACAAAGAGGTAGATAAGAGCTCCCAAGGAAATATCTGTACCTCAGGTGCTGTGAGCTCTTCCATAACACAAAAGTCCACACAGGGCCCTTTTATGAGAATAAAGGCACTCAATCATCTACCTTTGCTTTTTAAAAATGTGTTCTTTTTATATATCCATGACAGTAGAGTGTATTTTGACATAATATACATACGTGGAATACAACTTATTCTAATAATATACTGGTGGTGTGTACATAGAAAAGTTGTGTCAGATTTATTCCACTGTCTTTCCTATTCCCTCCCTTCAATCACCTACCTTTGTGTGATACATGCCTTGTGTGACCTGAGGTTTTGAATATCAAGGAGCTTTGGAAGTCATTTCTAAGCTTTCTACTTAAGTGATTATCCTGTGGTCTTCAGATGAGGGTCAGTGATTTCCACAGAATTTTTATGCCTTATTCCTATGAGCTAAAATAAAGAAGGTACCTTCCAGCCAAGTTCAATGCTGCTTTGCTTCCCGAAGTGAAGTTTTATACTTTGTTGGGTAGATACTGAGCATTATTTTTCTCCTGTTTATTTCCTTAGTGATAGTATCAGCTGTCTGATGTTGAGTAAGGATCCCTGCTGGTATGAAGAATTGTTTGTACGAGTTTTGAAAATTGCATGACTGTGATATTTGCTTTGCTTCACAAAAGTCAGCAAGGATAGAAAAGCATTTGACTGGTCAACCAGTCCACTTCCCATTTCCGGAAGTGATTTTTAACACATGGCTGTTACACATCATTATCCTTCTTTTCTGGTCATAGCATAACAGGAATATATCAAAACCACTCATCTTGAACAAAACTTAGGAGACCAGAGCCCAGGCAGCACAGTTTTTACAGAGTTGACCAAGACTATTTCCTGAGATGAGTAGTTCAAGAGAATTACTACTGTTGCACAACTCCTGGGAGCAAATCAGAGTCCCTGTGAATGGTCGCCCTGAAGTTGTGCAATAAACAATCCACATGGTCAAACCTCATAGCTTTGAACTAAGATATTTGAAATATGCCTGACTTAGCACCACCAAACACATTAGGAGTCTGTTTGCTGTCCTGAAGACTCGAGGTTACATATGAATTTTTAATGTAAATTTCACTTTTATTCCAACATATGTCTGTTTATTTTAAGATAAAAATCACATCTTAAATTGAGGACACATATAAGAGAAATTATGTCCCAGGAAAACTTATCCTGTTTACAATCTTGTAATTTTTTTGTACTTATTTGCACACAAAAATTGATGGATAAACCCAAAGGGTAGCTTCTCTGATGAGCTGCCCTGTGCAACCCTAGAGCCTGACAATTCAACATGTTTTGATTCGGGGTCCATGCTCTTAAGGGTTTGTGTTATATTAATAAACCACCCAAATATCCTTGAAATAGGTCAACAGCCCATGAAACCAAAGTGAACCAATTTCTGAAGTAAGGAACAATTCACGTGGAAGGAAAACAAAAATAACATCTTAAAATCGATCGGTGTATTTTATCTTAGAAAGTGCTTTCACATTAGACTGTGAGTTTCTTCAGTCAAAGACCATTTTTAAATTCTGTGTTCCCATTGCCATAGACCAAAATAGATCCTAATAAATGTCTATTAAGTCAATTAGCATTTATCGTATTTGCCCCACCCAGAAAACCCTGTAAGTTGAAAAATACTGCCATTTTGCAGAGGATGGGACTGAAGTTCGATATTGACTTTCTCAAGGTAGTTTGGTTAGCTGATGGCAGAATTGGAAGAGAAACCCTGAAGCCCCTGCCCACAGGTGCATTGACAGTGCACCATCCTTGGCACTGGGACACCTTCCACACGTCCAACTTTCAGTTCCCTCTCAGCCACACAATTTGGAGGAAGAGGGAAAGTACTTCATATATGTCACATTGCCTTTTCTGGTTCAGATGCCTGGTACAGTGTAAAAGCTATTTTCTAAATCAGGTAAATCTTTCTGTCACCTTGGATTCAGTCAGACTTCATGATGGAATGAACAAATTATAGATGTCAGTAATCGTGTGCTTCCAGGGAGGTATTTCTTACCTGCTTTATTCTACTTCTTGGAATCCCACTTGGAAATGTTTTAAATCACTCAGGAAGAGAAACTAGAATGAGAAAGCCAGATTTGTAGGAGCTATGTCCTGACAGGTGTCTTTAATGAATTGGCCTTACTCTATCGCTTAAGGCTTTAATTATTTGTACTGTACCAAAGTAAACCCTACCAAGCCTTGCAGAAATTAGAAATAAGAGTAAACATGTTTTTTCTCCTTTTTGGGATTACTATCTTGACTCTATAATTAAAGGAATGCATTCATACAAGTATAATAATTTTTCTCTCCTTTTTGGGATTACTACCTTGACTCTATCATTAAAGGAATGCATTCATACAAGTATAATAATTTGCACTAGCTTCCCCATGGAATTTTCTGTGAGCTGGTCCTTTATCACTCAAAATCCTATTTATCTTCAGGAATACTAAAATCCCTGTCTCTAAAGTTTTCTATGATAATCCTATCTTCTTCCTTTTTTAATTTATTTATGACAATGGAATGTATTACAATTCTTATTACACATATAGAGAATAATTTTTCATATCTCTGGTTGTATACAAGGTATATTCACACCAATTCATGTCTTCATATACATATACTTTGGATAATAATGATCATCACATTCCACTATCATTTTTAACCCCAAGCCCCCTCCCTTCCCCTCACACCCCTCTGCCCTATCTAGAGTTCATCTATTCCTCCCATGCTCCCTCTCCCTAACCCTACTATGAATCAACCTCCTTATATCAAAGAAAACATTCGGCATTTGGGTTTTGGGGATTGGCTAACCTCACTTAGCATTATCTTCTCTAACTCCATCCATTTACCTGCAAATGCCATGATTTTATTCTCTTTTATTGCCAAGTCGTATTCCATTGTGTATATATGCCAATTTTTTTTTTATCCATTCATCTATTGAATGGCATCTAGGTTGGTTCCAGAGTTTAGCTATTGTGAATTGTGCTGCTATAAATATTGATGTGGCTGTGTCCCTGTAGTATGCTGTTTTTAAGTCCTTTGGGTATAGACTGAGGAGAGGGATAACTGGGTCAAATGGTGGTTCCATTCCCAATTTTCCAAGAAATCTTCATACTGCTTTCCATATTGACTACACCAATTTGCAGTCCCACCAGCGGTGTATGAGTGTACCTTTTCCCCCACATCCTCACCAACACTTATCTTCTATGATAACTTTCATACCTGACTTGCTATAGCTTAGTTTATGTTTGTTGTTTTTAACATCTTTAGTGAGTTGTAATTCATGCACCATAAAATGTACCCTCATGAAGTGTACAATTTAGTTCTTTTTTGTGTATTCATAGAATTGTACTGTTATCACCAAAATCTGTTTGTTACTATAATTCCCAAAAGAAACCTGGAATTAGCATTCACTTTCCATTAGTATTCATCCTTCCTTCCCACCCTCCTCAGTACTTAAGGCATCACTAATCTCTTATCTGTCTCTGTAGATTTGACTATTCTGGATATTTCATATAAATGGAATCAGACAATATGTGGTCTTCTGTGATTGGCTTCTTTCACTTCGTACAATATTGTCACAATTCATTCACATAGCTTATTACAATACTTCACTCCATTTTATTGTCAAATAATATTCCATTGTATGGGCATGTAATATTTTGTTTACCCATTCATCAATTTATAGACATTTGGGTTGTTTCTATGTTCTGACTATCTTGAATAATGTTGGCATTAGTATTAGTGTATAAGTTTTTGTATATAACCAGGAGAGGATTTGGTACATCATCTAGTAACCTGTAGAGGAACTGCCAAACTTCCCAAAGTGGATGTACCACTTTACAATCCCACAAGAAATGGGTAGGCATTCTAGTATCCCCACATCCTCACCAACGCTTGTTACACTTGTCATTGACTGTCTTCATTATCATATTTGTTTTAGCCATCCTAGTGAAGTTAGATATAATTGTGGGTTTTACATGCATTTTTATTGAATAGTGATAAGTATCTTTTTTTGTGCTTAATGGCTATTTGTAAATATTTTTAAGTACTGTTTAAATTCCTATTTTTGAATCATGTTGTCTTTTAATTATTTGGTTCTTTATATATTTTGGACATAAGTATGTCTGATTATCAGTTATATAATTTTCAAGTATACTATCCCATTCTCTATATTGACTTTTAACTTTCTCAATGGTATCATTTGTGGCATATCATTTTGATGTAATCAAATTTATGTTTTTTTTTCTTTAGTCATTTATGATCTGGTCTTTTATTTTCTTTCAAGTTTTTTAAATTATAAATATTAACTCATATTAATTATATGAATGTGTGATCTGGTCTTATATTTAAGAAATCATTACCTAATATAGTTATTGAGATTTATTTCTGTGTTTTCTTATAAAAGTTTAAAATTTTGTTTCCTATAGTTATGTCTCTGATACATTTTTGAGTTTTTTTTTAATATGTTATAAGGTAGGAATCCAGCTACATTTTTTATGTGTGTAGATATATTTAATTGTCTCAGCACTAATTATTGAAAAGACTATTATTTGAATTGTCTCAGCACCCTTGTGGAAACATAGAAGCATGAGTTTATTTCTGGTTCTTAATTCTATCCATCAGTCTCTTTGTCTATACCACACTTTATGTCGATACCATACTGTCTTGATTAAGTTAAGTTTTGAAATCCAGAAATTGTCAATCAACTTTGCTTTTATTCAAGGTGATTTTGGCCATTAAGGGACCCTTGAATCCCATATGAATTTTAGAATCAACTTTTCCATTTTTGCTAGGAAAAAAAAAAATTTAAAGAGCCACTGGGATTTTGACAGGGATTGCATTGAATCCATAGATTGCTCTTGGAAATATTATCATCTAAACAGTATTAAGCCTTTCAATCAATACACATGGGATGTCTTTTCAAATTTTTTTTTCCTTTTTTTTTTTTTTTGGATCAGTCTTATAGTTTTTTTATAGTATATACTATACATCATTTCCAAGTATTTTATTCTTTTTGATGCTATTGTAAATAAACTTCTTTAAATTTATTTTTCATATTATTCATTGCTAGCATGTAGGAATACAACTAATTTTTATAATTTGAGCTTATATCCTGCAATGTTGCCAAACTTATTTATACTTCTATTAGTTTTCTAGTAGAGTCAAGATTTTCTACCAAGATCATGTCATCTCCAAATAGAAATTCCAGTGGATCTTATTTATTTATTTTTTCTAATTGTAGTGGCTAGGAACTCAAGTACAGTGTTGAAAAGAAGTGGTGAGAGTACTTGTTCCTGATTGTAGGGGTAAAGCATTCAGCCTTTTACTGTTAAATTTGATGGTAGCTGTGGTTTTTAACAGATATTGTTCTATTTAATCTGTTGGATGTTTTGATCATGAAAGGATGTGGAATTTGTCATATGTTTTACTTGCTGTGTCTACTAACTACTACCTTTTATTTTATTAACATGGAATATTACTGTAATTGATTTTTGTATATAAAACCTCTTAGATTCTTAAGTTAAATGTACTCGATCATGGTGTCTGATGCTTTAATATGTTGCTGAATTAATTTCCTTAGCGTTTTATTGAAGATTTTCCCATCTGTATGTCTATGTTCATAAGAGATATTGGCCTATGTTTTTCTTTTTAGTGATGTTTCTGTCTGGTTTTGAAATCAGAATAGTACTGGCTCTATAGGGTGAGATGGAAAGTGCTTCCTCTTTTTTTTTTCCTCCTTTTGCAAGGGTGTGATGAGAATTTGTGAAATTTTTCTTCAAGTGTTTGGTAAAATTCACCAGTGAAGCCATCTGGCCTGGAGATTTTCTTTGTTGGGTGTTTTGTAGATCAAGGAATTTGTAGGCAAAGAGAATAATCAGGTGTAATAGAATTTGACCGTTTTTTTTCAAATAACAGAAAAGCAGAGCCGCTGGAGCTGAAGTGACTTCCAATTGCCTAACTATTAAAATCCCATCTCCTCAGTCTTAGATTCATGGCTCTCCCTAAAACGGAACTTGCCTAACCTCTCAGATGCATTCATTTGTTTTTGCAATTTCTTTCATACACTAGACGTCATTCATGCTGAACTATTGATACTAAGAGTCATTCTCTTCTAGGCACTGGATTAAGTCTGTCACAGTTCTCAATGAACCCTTATGTTCAATTTCCCAGAAATAATTCCCCATTTCATGACCTTGCTCATGAAGCTCTTACTCCTCAGGATAAACTACACCTTTATTCATCCCTGCTGTTGTCTTGTGCCATTGACTAATGCCCACTCAGGGTTTACGGCTCATCTCAAGTATCATGTTCACCAAAAGAGTTTTTTATGTTCCTAAATGAAATATCAGTGAAGAACATCCAACATTTTGGGTGATTTTTGTTAATCTCTCTGCTTCTCTCCTGTTATAAATTCTTTAAAGGCAGGAACCACATTTAACTTCTCTATTTCCTGCTTACCACAATGGCACATAGTAGAAACTCAATAAATAATTGTTGAATTAATGGTTACACCCAGCTATTCAAAATGAGGACCCCTGCCGGCATTTTGGATAGCTGAGATGTGATTGTACTTCTTTATACTTCTCACAGCACCTGGTTTAATGCTGATAAATGTTCGTTGACATTATCTCTACTGAATGACAAATTAGTATTATAATGTCAGTAGCACATTTTGAACTCTTCAGTAAAAAAGGCACCATTAAAGCCTCAAAGTAGCTATAAAAATTGAAATGATAAAAATCTGTTTGGATGACATCTCTTTTTGAAAATACAAAAACAATTCTGTTGTGTTTTGATACATAATTATACTTGAAGATTTGTGGTGTAACTGAGCTGTGTTTGGGGGTGCTGGTGGTTGTAATAATAATACTGCTTGATACTAGGAGAAGGGAAATCCATTTTATAAGCTTTTCAGTGACAAGCTTTGTTTTCTGTGTCTGCAAGCAATTCCCAGTGCTGTTTACTAAAATGCCGCAGAATATGGGAAACTTAGGAGCACAGTGGGGTCCCCAAAGAGAGCTAGTGTTTCTTATATTCTCCCTGTTATAAGATAAAGATGTACAGGTAGAGTGGCAGGATTGGGGTAGCAGCAGCATCACACCAGTGGCACCTCACCAAGGTCTGTACTTCTCATTTTATACAGTGCTGGGAATTGAACCCAGGGCCTTGTGCATGTTAGGCAAGCACTCTACCACTGAGTTATAACCCTGCCCAAGGTCTGATATGACCCATTTGAAGGAACTCTGGATTGTGCTTTGCATTATTCTCAAATAGATTCATGGCAACCATTCTCTATTCCTTGTGTCTGAAAGAACCTTTATGAATTTTTGCTTTGTTTTGTTTTGATTCTTTTGTCCCTCACAGGGTATAAAGCTTTCATTCAGGCACCAGAGTTTAGCCAGAATTTCCAGAGAAATTAAATCAATAAAAACATATAGAAACACAATAGATATATACATGTATATTTATATTTACACACAGGTGTGTATAAATACATGTATGTACATACATGTGTGTGTATTGTGTGGGGGGCTCATGCAGTTATCAGGTATGGCAAGTCAAAATATTTTAGGCAAGCTGATAAAATAGAGAATTAGGCTGGAAATTGAGTCTGAAATTCATTAAATGGGGCTACCAGGCCAAAACCTCAGTCAGGTGTTGGTGCTATTGTCTTGAGGCCAAACTTGATCTTCTCTGAGAAACCTGTCTTTGTTCTTAAGGTCTTCAGCTGAGTGGGTGAGGTACAACCTCTATTATTGAGGAATCTCTTTCACTTAAAGTCGACTGATATAGATCTTGCCCACATCTGTGGAGCACCTTCACAGCCACACAGATGAGTCTTGTATTAACTGAGTGCTAGAGTGTCGTCACGTTAGGGTAAAACCAGACATCACAAGGTCCTTTTCAGGGTAGCACCAGACTCCTTCTCCAAGATCACATCTTCCATGCCTTTTCATACCTCATGCCAGACTGCTAACCCTGCTCTGAAGGAGCCCTGCTCTTCTGTGACTTTTGATGCCTTTGCCAGATATTCTCTCTCTTTCCAGACTCTCTCTCTCCTTCTTCTTCTTCATCCCATTTGTCAGATTTCTAATCATCTCCCTTGGACTGTATACAAATGCCCTTTTCCTTCCCAAATGTTGGTTGCTTCCCTATTTAAATATCATCTCTTGAACCCCCAGCAGACTTCCAGGCAAGATAGTCACCTTGCTCTGCTTTGAATGAATGAAGAAACTCTGGATTGTGCTTTGTATTATTCTTAAATATATTCATGGCAACCATTCTCCATTCCTTGTGGCTGGAAGAACCTTTATGAATTTTTGCTTTGTTTTGTTTTGAGCCTTGTGTTCCTCACAGGGTATAGAGCTTTCATTCATGCACCAGTCTTCATCCTCAATCTGTGCCAGGTACTGTGCTGGCTATCCAGAAGCACAAAGATCAATTAATTAAACAAGTTTCCAGCACCCTGAGACTTTGTGGTCTCATGGGAAAGGCAAATCAGTAAATTGTGGGTGTCTATCAGTATTTGTTGAACTGCACTCATTCTTACTGTAGAGGAATAGTCTTTTAACCCCAGCATCCCCTCAACATAATACTCCTATATATAGATATTACCCAGAGCAGATGGCAGGCTTGCAGTGAACTGGGAAGCTCTGTCCTCATAAGACTTGTTCAGGAGCAGTGTGTGTGACGTGATTTGAGGAGCACCAAGGAGGCCAAACGATCCAAAAATATCTCTGTTGCTAAGATGCCTGACATACCACTATTGGTAATTCATTCATTGTTCAGAATTAATCTGTCAGCAAGTGCATCTGGAAGGAATTACTAAATACCTATGCTGATGTCTATTTCAAATTCCTTTCCTTTCTTTCTTAACATCTGTATTTTCTCTTTCTCCTTTAAAACTTAGCAAAAACAAAACAAAACAACAACAAAAACCTTTCCTGGAAGACTCCAACACCCAAAGGCATTAGAGGCTTCTTTTCTGGGTCCCTGTAACATCCTAATGCCTGTTACAACAGCTAGATCTACAACAGGATAGGTTCTTCATTCTCTATCGTTATGTTTGTTGTTTGCCTGAGTTCCTCCACTAGACTGAGATCATAAAGAAAAAAAAAATCGCTTTCATCTCTGTGACTCCAACATCTAGCATAGTGCCAAACACATTATGGCATGTTTTTAAAGGGCTTTTAGAATGACTCTGTGGTTCTCTGTGAAGGTGCATGTATACGTTGCTTTTCCTCTTTGATTGAACAAGCCCTAGGCATATGTAGGAGACAATTTGATGAAAGACAACTGAGGTGGAAGAAAAAGAACCTTAGGGAAACCACTCTTGTGCCTGGGGCCACCCTTAATTCCAGCTGTCCTTATTGTCCAGTTTCTGGGTTCATTCCTGGGTAAAACACTTGGTGAACTAACCATGCCTTTTTCTGTTTTGTTTTGTTCTATAATACAAAATCTGATGCACCATCAGCTGGCAGGAGTTTGCCTGGAAGAATTTTGTCAAGTGTGAAAGTGGCTACACATACTTCCTTTATAAAAGCAAAAGTGCTTTCAACATGTCTTTTACTTTTGCATAAATAGAGAGCATAAATCTCCTTCTTGTACCACTCTTTCCCATCCCCTACTGGCTCCCTTTGCTTCAAAGAATAATCAAGTAACAACATCCAAAATGTGGCTTTTCCAAGTCCTCTATAGTTGTAAGGAATACAGATCTACACACTCTAGACCTACACGTTCTAGGTCTAGAGTTTTAAAGATGTCTCTAGATTGGAGCTGAAATCAAGATGGTAGCCGGGGCGCATGGGAATCTCCTATTATCTGTTCCATTCTTCACAGAATGAGTTATTTCTCATGATGTCTCTCCTCTGTCCAAAGTTGCCCCATTTTCTCCTCTTGCTCTGCCTGCCCTTGGTGTCTCTTCTCTTTCCTCATGTCTTCTGCTCACTATAATTTCTTCCCCCTCACAACTTCATAGGACCCATCATGGCTGCCCTTGATTCTCCCTACCTCATGATGTCTTAGCTTCAAACATATATGCCTTCAAACAGATACCCCCTCACTCATACTAACTTAAGTTTGTCCACAAATGGGTTTTTTAAATTAATATTTAGCAGGATTGAGCAACAGAAAATTTGTCTTAATCAAGAGCTGATTATGTATTATAATTAACCTGTTCTAGTCACAAGATTATTTATTATATTTCTATACAAGGTACTCTATTAAATATGTAGGTCCTGTGAGATGCCAGAAATTATGCTACAGAGTCTCCAGGTCCATTTTCTGTTGCTAGTAACACAGTACTACAGATTTGGTAAGTTATAAACAGAGTTCACTTGGGTTCGTGGTTCTGATATGGTGAGTTCCTGTTGGCAAAGTCCTGAGGTAGTACAGGCCATCCCACAATGAGAGAGAGGGTTTGGCAAGAGAACTAGCCAAACTCGAGCCAAGATAACCCATTAACCATTAACCATTAATCTCATGAAAGGATTAATCCATTCATGAGCGTAGGATCCCTAATCACTTCTAAAGGTACCACTTGGTCCCAACTCTTAATATCCCATAATGGGGATTAAATTTCAGCATAAGTTTAGAGAAAACAAACCATATTCAACCTATAACATGAGGATACCACCATGAGAAAACCAAACTCTGTTCTAGTGGTAATGACTGCTAACTGATAACCCCTCCTCCTTACTTAACCTCCTTTAATTCCACCTTCATAAGAGTAATGTTTCCAAAACATAAATCAAATCATGATATTTCTTCCTTAAAATCACTAATGGCATTTATTATCCAAATTATATCAGGATATCTATTGTCAACTTTGCTAGTTTTATTTCCTGACCCTGTCAAATTTGTTGTACTTTATGCTTCTAAAAAGCCAATGTTCTGTGAAATTTTTATGCTATTCCATGCTCTTGCCTTAAAATGAGGCAGAATTAAAAGAAAGAGAAATCACAGGGTAAGAGAAGATAAATTCAAGAGACAGGTTGATAGAATTTAATGTCTAGATGATCATATCTTAACTAACATGTAAATCTCACAAAACCTACGCAGTAAGGATTTGATGTGTTCTTGTGAAAGTGGAATTCAAAAGTTCCATTTGTTCATCCAGCTTCAGATCTGGTAGGAATGAGTGTGTGAAAGGAACCCAAAAGGGTGAGTTCATTGGGACATGAACAATTTCATCCTTTTCCAAACTCAATAGCTATTATTGTGGCTAACAAAGCAACTGTTATCAATTGAACACAAACAAGAAATAGTTTGTGTTCAATGGTCAGGAGAGCATTTATGATACCACCATAAATATTTATAATGGGGACATGATACAATGTTTTAGGAGAAGTGGGTTAAGGAAGTTTAGACTACGAGTGCTTATTTAAAATCAAATTACAAAACACCTGACACTCCTACAGCACACTCACATTTATTATCCTATTTAAACTCGATTTCTCAGTCTCCATTGGACCTTTATCTTTGGTGTGCAAGCATTCTGTAATGTCTCTGTCCTTAACATTCCCTCTCTCCACATGGTAGCCCCCATGAGAAACAAACCCTGTGAGTCTTCTCTCTTGCAGCAAAGGCCAAGAGCTGACAGTGTTCACTGTTTCTAAGTTTCTCAGCTGATATTCTTTCCTCAGTCAGTTTAGTTCTGATCTGATTGGAGTTGAAATCAAGATGGTAGCCAGGCCCATAGCACCACTGAAATTGCCTTTGTCAAGATCACTGAGAGCATCCACCTCTTCTATTCACTCCCTAGAAATGCTCTTCTGTCCTGAGCTTCTTATGCTGTCTGTTCCATGGGATTTCTGACACCTTCACTTGTTCCTCCACTATACTTCTAAACATCCCAGTGTCTCTTCTTTATACTCACTCACATTCAAGGTGATCTCAACCGGGAAGCTGGATCTCAATTTTATCTGTCAACTGATGGCTACTACTTTCAACCCAGTCCTCTCCCTTAAGCTCCAAACTTTTATATCCAGTTGCCTTCTTTACTCTTTTGAAATAAGGATCTCAAGCTTGCATTCCTGAAACAGAACTCAGAAAGACCCTGTTCTAGCACCTGTGTTCTCCAAAGTTATACCAAATTCTTCAAGGTACCTTTGCTGAAAACCTAAGTATTATCCCTAAGGCTTCTGTTTCCATAGGCTTAGCATCTCATCAGCTACCAGCCTGGACTTCAGAAATGGTTTTCTTACCAGGTCTTCCTCTTCCTTTCTTGCCTCGTTTGCAGTCACTTCGCCACAGTGCAGCCAAAGTGGTCCTTCTAAATGTAGACCAACCGGTGGGATTCCCTTCTCCTTCTGCTTGAAACACATTCTTTCCCCAAACCTGTAGGGCCTGCTTTGTCTGGTCCCTGCCTTTCTATCCAGGATTATATCAACCTTAGGATGTTTGCACTAACTAGTGCTGTCTGGAATATTCTTCTACCAGATCTTCCCCAAGTCATTCCCTTACTTCTTTCTGATTCTGCTCAAAGGTCTTCATACCTTCCCAACCATCCTAAAACTTTTGGTCCCTTATTCTTTTTTTTTTCCTCATTAACTTACTTGTCAACGTAGACTGTATTTACTTATTTATGGTTCCTATTTCTCTCACTAGAGTATAAGGGTAAGAATTGTATTCCCTCCTAAAGATTCTACTTTTGAGAACAGTACAATATTATTGTAGGTGTTCAACAAGTTTGTGGAATGAAGAAATGAGACTTGATGGTAAATATTGGGACTAGAGGTCAAGTGCTCTACCCATGGCCCAAAGGTCACACGAAAAAATGATCATTTTTTGATATTTTTGGATGTCTCAAGAATATTCTGGAGTGACTTTTTGAGAACCTTGATTTCAGATTCTTCTAGATAAATGGTGATGCATCTTACCAGAACAACTGTGTAACTGCAGTTCATGTTGGTGGGGTGAATATGAAAAAGACATCAGCACCTGCTCCACTGCTTTAGAGTAATCTCATGCTAATGTCCCACTGTGTAGATTTAGTTGTAGTGCAAGAGTGGCAGGCGAATCATTTTAAAAAGAGTAATTGTTAGGTTTTTGCATTTTGACCTAGTGAAATTAAAGAAAGCAGAAAATAAAATGTGAGTTTATTAAAGCCCTTCAGGAAATCTGCTTGCAAAATTCCATGGGAAGCAGAATCAAGGACAGGGGCTTGAATATTGTCCAGGGGCTGCTTAGTGACCTCAGTGCTGGCTCACTGGGGTAATGCGTTCTTTTCTCCTGTACAGATGACTTTTAAAAACTCCTGCACTCTCTGTATTTATTTCTCATGAATTCAGGGTTCCCCACACTTGCTTGGCAGACATTTAAAATTACTTAAATAAGACTTTACAGCAGGATGGAGCTGCTGCCATTTATGGTACACCTACTGTGTCCAGCATTTTAAGTCTTGTGTTTTATTTGATCTCTAAGTTCCTGAGTTGGGTATTTGGCGTATATACATCTATAATCTTCTTTGTCCAGAATAATAGCCTCCTCCCTCTTTATATGAAACTCCTCTTCCCCATCCAAGGGCTTTTTTGTTTTTGTTTTTGCTTTTGTGGTGCTGGGGAGTGAACCCAGGTCTCACTCATACTAGTCAAGAGCCTGCTGCTGAAGGACACTCCAGTCCTGGATATTTTAATAAGATCTTTGCAGTTCTTATTTGCTGGCCAGAGAAGTTGTCGGGTGGTTACTAAAAGGGAAAAATATCCTCTAATCACAAGACAGTAAGGTAAAGACCATGACCATGTTCCACCATGTGGAGTAGCTAGACTGAAAGAATTTACAGGACATACAGAGAATAGAGACACACCAGAGACAGACAGACCCCAAGGTGCTTGAATCCTTCTATTCAGTCTCTCTTGAGGTTGGCACCATCTCTACCCTTTCAGTTCTTACAATGGCTTCATTATATCTTCTTGTTATTTATGTGCATTTTGACTGGATGCTTGGTTTTAGCAATTGCAGGAACCCTAAGTAGCATAATACATTATGTCATCATTTTAGAGAGACAAATTCCGAAGCATAGAGAAACTAAATTACTGTTACCTTTTAAGAGGCTAAATGAGATTCCAGTTCAGGTCTATAGGCTTTCTCATCCCCCCTTTTCTGTCTTCTACACTGTGGTGCCACAAATCTGTACCTCTCTGAAGGACATAGACTCAACCAGTTAAACATGTGACATTTGCTAAGTGTTTGAAAACATGGACACAGCCTCTAACATACCTTTAAAAAAGAAAAGAGGGAAAAAAAAACTTGAGCTCTTCCAGTGGCTCATACAAGTCCCTGGTTAAGTTTCTTTATTTGTAAAACGTAAAATGACCAAGTTGAAATCATTGACCTCTGAGATTCTCTCTTTTTTTTTTAATGGAAAGTTTTCTAAAGGCAAATTAATTCCTAGTGCTTCCAAAGATCTAATTATACTGACTGTGCCTCTAGGATTTATTTAAATGTGAAAACAAAGAGCCATCAAGAAGAGGTGCCTCTGTCAGACTTGGTAATCTTGAGCCAAGTTGGCATCTTGCCCCCAGCAATAACTCCAGAGCAGCACCGTCAGAACACCAGTGTGTTATTATTTCCAGATCAGAGTTCCATCCTGAAGGACATGTGTGCACTACCAGGAAGGCATTAAAAAGTAGTCACAACCAATCCTCTGGAAGATGAAAAAACAGTTCTTCTTTTCCTCTTTGAAAATCAGAGTAGACCCTTGCACATTTTGGAAACGCATTCCTTTGGAATGGGTACTGTAAGCACCTTCTTTGGGCATTCATTTTGGGTGCATAATGGCTCCTACAGAACACTGGGTCTCCAGGGATGGCCATGTTGTGGGTAAAGACAGTACAGTGAAGCTCATTTCAGTACCTGCCCTAACAGGCATCGGCATGCAAACCTGAACACACACACACGTGCACACAGAGGAGCCTTTTTGTTATCTTTGGAATGAGTTCTTAGACTGGATTCTGGGAAATTGTCCCTTTTAGGAGCTTTTTGATACTTACCCAAGTTTAAAAGATCAGGATAATGTTACCCCCAAATGCATTTCTAGTTTAACACTCAATTCTTTGAATAAGAGAATCAACTCATCAATTCATCTTTTTAGATGAATCTCTTTTGTATTAAAAAAACTTTCATTATTTAAAATTCATATTCATATGCTATTTTATTATTCAGGTGTTTTTATAAAATTACCTATTTAAATTACCAACAAAGCAATTCATTAGTTGCATTTAAAGGTAAAGACTCAGGTTCAGTGGGATAAATGACTTATCATGGAACACACAGCTAATAAGTGGTGTGAGTCTCAGGATAGGCCACTTACACCACTGATATTCTACTCAGGCTTCCGACAGTCAAAGATCAGGGGCTTTAGAGATATACACATCTGGTTTTGAATCCCAAATTCACCTACTAGCTTTGTGACCTTGAGCAGCCAATTAGTCCCTTGCATTCTTGCTTCCATCATCTCTGAAGTGGAATTAATGGTAACAAAATCATAAAATTGTTGTGACTATTAATTGACAAATTATATTAAACCCTGGTCATTGTGTAGCAGGTACTCATCAAATGAAAGCTCTAGTTTTAATCCAAGTGTTCTTAATTCCCCTGCCCTCCCGCCAAAAAATAATAATAATAATAATAATTGCTGTTTAGGGTTGATATAAGAAGGTCTATGGAAGCTCCAATGTCTATATGTTCAGTGCGACTTTTATAGTTTCTACCTCCTTGCTTTATTGCTATTTGAAAAATTCTGCACAGGGACAAACTCTGGGGTTTTGCAGCCTTCTTTGGCGATAAGAATCATGAACTTGCCTACTTTACTTTTTGCCATTCTGGTGATCCTTTAACCCTCCTTCCCACAAACACACCTGTGTGGACACTTACACACATAGAATATAGCAGTCTGTGGTTTCCAAGAAAGGGAAGAAGGCCGGATTATACTCTTTTAGTGCTGTCATCTGGAACTAGTATCAAGCAGAGCTAGTCAACTCTGTGCATTAGATTTTGAGTAACCCAGCTAGCTTCTCTATTTTCTGTAACTGTAGATTTCAAAATGCTGCTCAGTCTACACTGGCTTCTAGCTGTAATGTATGGATCAGATGCTGCTGGACTTTAGATAAACCGAGGAAGGAGTTAAAGATCATGAGTTGTTTGGGTAATAAATCTATTAATTATAAATTCTGGTTTTGTGTATAAGAAATAGAAGGTCCAATTCAATATGACTTGAATTCAATTAGTCCTACTGTGGTCATGGACAGGCTATTGAACTTTTCTCAGTTCTGTTTTTCAATATCCTGAATCAAGAAAATATTGCTGCCAGGTGTGGTAATGTTTTCCTGTAATCCCAGTGATTTGGGAGGCAAAGCAGGATAGCAAGTTCAAAGCTAGCCTCAGCAAGGCCTAAAGCAACTTACCAAGACCCTGTCTTAAAAATAAAAAAAATAATAATAATAAGAGTGGCTTGGGATACAGCTCAGTTAAGCACTCCTGTGTTCAATCCCTGGTATTAAAAAAAAAAAAAAAGATAATAATGCTACTGTCCTTTACGGGTTGGAATAAGGTTTCTTGCTGGAAGATCACTAGCCTTAGACTCCAAAGAACTGTACTCAGATCCTTCCAGTGTCCTACTAGTTACAGGATCAGGAAGCTTTTACTTCTCCCTGAGATTAATCTGCAGAATGGAATTAACAATACCTGCCTTAATAGTTATTGTAAGTGCTAGATAAGATTTATTGGTAGATAAAATCCCATGAGGGGCAACACCTGTCATAGTATCTGATACATTGATGTTTGTTGAGATTATATTTAAATGTCAATTTTCTTATTTATTAAATTGAGATAATGATACTACTTTCAAAGGTCTTGGTAGGGATTAATGCAATGATATATGTGAAAACCCTTTGGAAACTCAAAATAATATTTAAAGGTAATTTTTAAACCTATTACTAACCTTTTTATGGTCCTTTGAATATATAATTATTACACTAATCATTATTGCAGCTGTTACTGTTTCTAAGTCAAATAGTTCGGATTCTGATTTTTTCATATCAAACAAATGCTCATGTAAAAATATTGCTTGAAAATAAAACTTCAGGTTCTTCAGTCCAACCTATTTTGTTCAGAAATACAACATTTACTATAATACACTTTAATCAAGTCATATTTTAACATGTAAAATGGTTCGGAATGAAATAATTTTTAAAATGCTATTTAAAAACTAGTAAAGCTAAAAAATTGGTGAAGTGCTTCCCTGTTTAAGTACTTACTGGCTGCTTAGCTGCCAATCACACTTCAGATTTTTCGTGCCAGCCTGTAGAAGATCTTCACCTGGCACTAGTGCGTGACTTATTACTGAATGAAACTGCTTGCTCAGGCAAGGTTGTTTTGGTGTCTTTCATGCTGTTAGCTATTGATGGACTGCCTACGTGCCTTTCCATTCACAGATAACATTTATTCCTTGTTGCTTTTCCTCCTAGTGAGCTTTAAGCACAAATCTTGAGATGTATTTGTCTATAAGTATGCAAGTCTCTGCCATCATTTTTCTTCCATTTATTTCCAGCCTTTTCAGCTGGAAACCAAGATCCACTCTATCAGCAAGACATGCGTTAATAGAAAGTCAAAAGAGAGCCATTTTCAGGTGTAATCATAGAGTAATGCCTTTCATATGTATGGTCTCCCCTCCCCCATCCAGAGGAATCCCTACTCTTATGAATTCAGCTCTTAGAAAATTACCAACAATCTCTGTTAGAGGCACTAGGGCATATTGCAAATGAAATAATAGAGAACTCCATTGCCAAAGCTGGGGTCTTCTTGAATCCATGTCTCTCAGACTTAGTTTCTTCACCTTGCATTTGAATCCCTACAATGCCACTTTATCTAATTAATTGTGCCTTTGGGTAAGTCGTGTATCCCTTCTTAGGCTTGCTTCCTGTTATAAAATAAGAACAAAAAAATTGTTAAATTCAGAGGAATGTTGGGAAGATTAAGATAAAATTAAAAAGAGTGGTTCCTCATATATATATATTATTATTATTCCTATTGTTATATCAATATTAACATTATAACATTTGATAAGAAGTAAAAATAACAGTTTATTATTTTTTTCAAAGACTTATCTGAGGGTCAGTAGGTTTCTTTCAGGGAACTCAAAAAAAGAATGCTTTTACTCCTTCAGCTTTGGTGATTAAGAGAAATAAATCTCACATCATTAAAGAACTTAACATTACAGATGACATAATTTCTTCTGAAGAAAAATCCCAAGGAATACACAAACCCTAATACCCTGAAGAAAAACTAAAAGAACTAATAAGTGAGCAACTTTGCAGGATACAATATCAAAACACACAATCAATTGTAATTCTGTACATTATTAATGAACAACTTGAAAATGAAATTATGAAAACAATCACATTAACAATAGCATAAAGAACAAAATATTTACCAAGGAAGAGTAAGACTTGTACACAGAAAACTACAAAACATTGTCAAAAGAAATTAAAGAAGACCTAGGAAAACGTCCCATGTTCATGGATTGGAAGGCTTAATTTTTTAGATGGTATCATTTCCCAAAATTGATTTACAGAGTCAACACAATCTTTCTCAACATCCCAATGGTCTTTTTTGGGGGAAAAATTGCCAAGAGGACCCAAAAATTAATATGGATATGTAAGGAATCTAAAATGGCTGAAATGAACTTGAAAAGGAGGAACAAAGTGGGAAAAGTCATACTTTCACAAATTTAAAAATTTGCTAAAAACAAAACCCCAGTATTAGGTAGTCATAAGATAGGCATACAGATCAACATAATAACACTGAAAATCCAGAAATAAACTCATACATGTGTGACAAATCTATTTTTGAATAAGATATCATGACAATTCAATGGGAAAATAGTTTTTTAAATGAATAGTGCTAAGAAAATGATATGCATGTGCAAAAAAGCAGAGTTGGACTCCTAATTCATAATATCTAAAACATTAGCTCAAAAGAACCACAGACTTGAAAGTTAAGAACTAAAACTATAAAAATTTTGTCAGAAAACATAAAAGTAAATATTCATAGGTTGGATTAGTCAATGATCTCCTTGATATGGCACCGAAGGCACAAATAACATTGGGATAAAACAAAAACAAAAACAGATGTACTAAACTTCATTAAAATTTAAAACCTTTTTTTTTGCATCCACAGACATTTTTTATAAAGTAAAAGATAGCTCAAAGAGGAGAAAATATTTTAAAATCATGTATCTGATAAATAACTTGTTTCTAGAATATATAAAGAACTCTTATGATTCAACAATAAAACACCAAGTAACCAATATTTTATTTAAAAAATGGGCTGAGGATTTGAATAGACATTTCTCTAAAGAAGACATACAAGCGGCAAATAACCACATAAAAATTTGCTCAGCATTACTAGCCATCATGGAAATGCAAACCAAAACCACAATGAGATACTACATTACACCCGCTAGGATGGCAATAGCTGAAAAGACAGAAATTGACAAGTGTTGGAAAGAATGTGGAGAAACTGGAACTCTCACACATTGTTGGTGGGGCTCTACAATGACACATACGTGTTGAAAAAATTTGGCAGTTCTTCACAATCTTACACATACAGTTACAGTATGATACACAGATTTCATTCCTAGATTTATATTCAGGAAAAATGAAAATGACTTGAGGAAATGTGGGAGTGAGCGATGCAGCAAACTAGGGAAGAGCATGTTTTAAGCAGAGAGAATAGTCATTGAAAAGCCCCAGAGGTTGGAGCATTGCTGGCATGAAACAGCTAAGGGCCACAGTAGCTCCAGCAGCATGAAGGAGGAGGGCAACAGGGTTAGTAAGATACTAGAGACTGGGTGCAGGAGTCCTAGACCATATACATCCACATAGAAACTTGTACCCAAGTGTTCATAGAAGCATTATTCATTCATAATAGCTAAAATATATCAACTACTCAAATGGCAGTCAAGCTAAGCAAAATATGATAGTTCCATTCAATAGAATCTTCTTTGATAATGAAAAAAATATGGGTATAAGCCACAATATGAATTAACCTTGAAAACTTTATGTTAAGTGAAAAGAGTCACAGATTGTATACATGGTATGTATGACGCATATCAGTCTGACATATATAGTACCTAAACATATTGTATGGTTCAATTTATGTGAAATGTTTAGAATAGGCAAATCCATAAAGAAAGAAAAATGTATTCGTGATTGCCAGAGACTGGGGTAGGATGGGGGTGGAGCTGGGATTTCTTTTTGGGGTGATGGAAGTGTGATAAAATTTGATAGCAGTGATAGGTGCACAACTGTGAATATAGTAAAAACTACTGGATTGGGCACTTTATAAGGGTGAATTTATACAGCAAGGAGAGCACGGGATTATAGCTTAATAAATCTGTTATTTGTAACAAAGAACTTAAGCTTTTTGATAATTCTATCAAATTGAATAAGAAAATAACTTTTTTATTCCATCTTCAAAAGTAAAAGCATAGTCTCTGCTGGTGATTGTAGTGGTGAATTATGTGGGAAATTAGCCACCCATCAAATTTAAAATTCCCCTCATTGAAAATCCCCAGATAGCCTTTGTTAATGTACATTTCTTTGCAACCTAAAAATGACCCTTTAGTGGCTTTCTCAAAAATCATACTGCTGCCTAAGTGAACCACATTCACCAGTGCCTTTTTCTTTTCTAGAAGTTCAGCCCTTCTCAATAATTACATTGTGCCTCTAGACACCAGAGTGGTTCTTTCCTATAAGATGGTTAGCTTGAATGTTGGTGCTGCCCCAAACTATTTTCATAAACATCACTTCTATTTAGTTATGAGATAAGCCAATTATCTTTGTCCTTGTTAACTGTAAGCCTGTGGACTGTCACTCAATTCTGTTTTTAATTAACTTTCAACAAGTATTTATTGAGCACCTACTTTGTGCTAGACACTGACAATAAAGCAGTGGAAAAAAATACATCAATCCTCTTTCTCTCAGATTTGTATTTTTGTGCAAGGATACAAATGATGCACACCATAATCAAATTATGACATGTTATCAATAAAGTCTTTGAAAAAATATAAAGCAAGGTAAAGAGAGGGCTAGAGTAATGGTGGTCAGGATAGGTCTCAATAGGCAGGATAGGTGCCATTTGAGCAATGACTTGAGAAAATGTGGCAGTGAGGCATGCAGCAAACTGGGGAAGAGCATTTTTAAGCAGAGAGAATAGCCATTGAAAAACCCCAGAGACAGGAGCATTAGTGGAATGTTCTAGAAACAGCCAAGGGCCACAGTAACTCCAGCAGCTTGAAGAAGGAGGGCATCGGGGTTAGTAAGACAATAGGGACCAGGTCCAGGAGCCCTAGACCATAGCAAGGACTTTAGCTCTCACTTTGAATGAAGTGGAGATCAGTTGGAAGGTGTTTGGCTGATGAATTATGTATGACCTGAGTTAGGTTTTTAAAGGATTATCCTGGATGCTATTTTGAAAGTATAGAGGGTCAAGGGCACAAGAGAAAGTGCAGTTAGAAAACTGGTTTTCCTGAGTAAGCTTTCATCTTCTGTGAACCTGTTTTGTTTTGTTTTTATACCTGATTCTGCCATTGAACAAAATCAGTCATGTCCAAAAGTCATCTTCTCTGGGACATTGTGAGGGTTGGGAAGTTGAGATGTAGAAGGGAAATCAGGTGGCCCTCCAGGAATGCAGATCCAATAAGAATATTGGATTATTAGGATCCAAAAGGAAAATACATAAGACTAAGTTCTAAAACAAGAGACAAAAGAGAGGTCACTCAAACATGCCTTCTCATTTGATGGCAGACTAGTATTAATGATCGTACTCTGCTCAGACATCCAGAATGCTGAGACCCTTTTCTCTGTTGAAATAATTCGTCACTCTGTGAGATGCCTTTACTTCTTCAGGGATCTGAGGATCTTTGAACCTATTACTGTTGTGCTGAATTAATGGTGAGCCCACTGACCTTCAAGGGTCATTCTGTCTGCTTAGAGACCCATTTTCCTGGGCCAGAGGTGAAAGTTTAAATACACACCAGCATGCTGAGAGCAGCGAGGGGAGTTGGTCCCAAACCTGAAAGTGGAATTCATTATTCCAGTCACACTGTTATTTCTTTGTGTAACATAGACATTTTCTTTGCTCTGTAATCTTCTGCAATGAAAAGGCCTTATAATCTCTCCAGGGTTTTCTCCTTTGTTGTGGTCCAACATATGTCATTCAGGAAATCTGACCCCGTATGTTAGGTGTTCTCTCATTGTGCACTGAATGAGCTAAACAATGCAGAACGAGTCAGACAGGAGGTTCGATAGCTCCAAATGCAATGCAAAAGGTAGAAGGAGAGAGAATTTTATTTGATGAACCTGATCCCTGAGAACTTCGGCATAAAAGAAAACCCCCAAACATGCAGACAAATCACCAGGCACGGAGGAGAAAATGCAGAATGACAGAGAAAACAGACGATACTGTTTAAAGGGAGATTTCTCTACAATTTTGGAAACTCAAATTCTTGCCTTTTCTGAGGTAAACTGGATGAAATGCTACACACTCCTTGGGAAGCTATCATTCAGATTTGGCTGCAGATCGATTTTTCTCATTTGATTTCTAAAGGAAACTACTGAGGCTGTTCCTGTTGAACGCTTATATGTTGATTGCTAAGTCATTTGTATTCATATTGAAAATGATATCTACTCTGCACTGGAAAGTGACATGCCATCAGAAAGAAAAATAGAAGGACAAAGAGCTCAGTAATAACTATGTGGCAGCAAGAACATAGGGGAATTAATGAAAATGAACTAAGTTGTTGAGTGGTGGGATGCTGAGAGCGTCAACTTCTCAGGATGCTGCATGTTAGTGACTTGCCCCCTCCTCGGCGACATTCGTGGATATGGTAGGTGCCGTGATGCTACAAGCAGCAAACTTTATCTGACAGTTCAGGAACAGAGCTGGGAGGTGGTTTCTTATTTAAATCACAGAATAACAAGAAATTGAAAACGAGTGAAATGCAATGGGGAAATGTTATACCTTGTAGAGTTATATGATTCGGGGGGAAATGCTTCAGTAGATTCATGAAATAAAAGTTTGGACTTTCTGCTTTTGAAAAAAAAATTTAGGAGAGTGAATGGAGTAGAATTTTTCTGTAAAGAATATATTGTTATCTGTTTCCTCAGACTGGGTAAAATTCATAAATGATATTAATTTTTCTTGACTTTAAGTTTAAAATAAGGTTACAGTTGAAAGGTTTTTGTCTATTAAACTCTTACAAAATGAAATATAAGGTAAAGAACAAAATCACTGTAAATTAAAAAGATTTTTTAACCACTCCATATTTTAAACATATTTAATGAATATATATACATATATATTCATTAGCCATATTATATATAATATAGTATAACAACCATATATATATAATATGGCTAATGAATAGTTAATGATTATTTTTTAATGTTTTTTTTTTAACTATGGGAGAAATTTAAAATACTTTGCACTATTTAAAATACTTCTGTTGTCTATGAACTGTGTCTCCATTTTGAGGGTTAACACAGTAAGAAACATGGAATTGTGGGGGAGTACAAGGGCATCACCATATAGCACCAGACAGTTGATGTGTTATACATTCATTCATTTGTGTAATCTAATAGTTCCCAATCTACTTGTATTAAAAAAAAGGAATCGAGTGTATATTTTTGAAATGGATATTGCTTGTTAAAATTTTGAACTGGTATAAATGCCAAGGCTTCTAGAAGGCAGAAATGATAGTTGGCATATTTTTTTTTTTTTTTGCACAGTATACCTAGCTCAGTGCTTTGGTTCGTTCAATAAATATTTTTGGTGGGTTGAGAAGGAAATTAGAGAAACAAAAATCTTAATTTTGAGCATAATGAGTTCTCATATGTCAAAACACAGTTTTTCCTGAACACATTTTTTTTCCTAGGATCAATCAACAATGTGGGGGACAGGCAAGGAAAAGGAGCTTAGAATTTTTACTATTCCTTTCAACTGTGGAATTCAAAAAAGAATTTTGAGACATTGGCTCAGAATAAAAGAACCATTTCCTTAACATTTTAATATAGCTTCAGTTGAAGGAAGTCATGAACTCACAGGGTGGAACATTAATGTTCTGCAAAGACATAAAAAAGGGTCAGTTTCATAAAACTAGGCAACTCTTGATTAGAAAGGTAAGCCCAGTTTTGGATTTCAGATCTGTGATGTACAATTAATGTTATTATGAATTTCTCAAAGGAAGACATATGAAAAAGGATAAAAAAGTAATTTAAACTGCTCTGATCACCCCTTGTGGGGTAAAATACCTACGGATATCTCACTGGAGCTCTAGAACACAGGTTGGGTGGTGATTTTTCTTTCTTTTGATACTGGAGAATGAACCCAGGGGCACTGTACCCCTTAAGTAAAGTCTTCAGCCCTTTTAATTTTTTATTTTGAGACAGAGTCTTGCTAAGTTGCTGAGGCTTGAACTTGTGATCCTCCTTCCTCAGCCTCCTGAGAAGCTGGGATTGCAGGTGTGCACCAACCACACCCAGTCTGGTGATATTTCTTTCAATAAAAACTCTACCTCAAGAACCAGAACAACACATTTGAAAATTCCAATTTACAACTCTATGATCTTGGGCTCATAGAATAAGTGCCTAACACAGGTACTGGCACAATTGCAGTACTTAATAAAAACTAAATTGAATTTTGAGATGAAAAATGAAAAAATAATTTTGGTATTATGTGTCTGATCTCTAATTGTGGTGCTTATATGAGATGTCAAAGCACTTGGCCCAGTGCCCTGCCCAAAGAATTAACTTGTGGGCTGGGGATGTGGCTCAAGCAGTAGCGCACTCACCTGGCATGCTTGCAGCCCGGGTTCGATCTTCAGCACCACATACAAAGATGTTGTGTCAGCCGAAAACTAAAAAATAAATATTAAAAATTCTCTCTCTCTCTCTCTTTAAAAAAAGGAATTAACTCGTAAATATAAGCCTCCTTACTGCTTGTTCCTCTTCTTCATATTGTCTGTAAGTTGTCTAGCACTGTTGAAAGTCCAGATCTTCTGAGTAATGACATGTTGTTCAAATCAATTTTATAACAAGTTCACTTATCCATTAAAATGGTTGATTCATTTATCTTCCCAACAAATGATTATTGGGCACTTACTATGTACCAGGTACAACGTTTAGACTTCTGGAATCGTAAGTTGTCTAACCATTAGATAGGGTGTACCCACAAATAAATCAACCACTGTTAAATTACTAACCAGTATAAATAACTAGTGTCACAACAATAATAGACATGTACACAACCTGTCTTCAGAGCATGGATGCACCTTTATCATATGGGGGCATTAAGGAGGTGACCCATAGTAAGAATTTTTTTTAAAAAAATTTATTAGTTTTTGATGGACCTTTATTTATTTATTTGTTTATATGTGGTGCTGAGAATTGAACCCAGTGCCTGACACATGCTAGGCAAGTGCTTTACCACTGAGCCACAACCCCAGCTCCATAGTAAGAATTTTGATGGAAAAGTAGGCCATAACTAAATAGAAAACCAAAAGAAAGATCTTCCAGGAATAATAATATACCATAACCTGCTTCATAATGGTGTCTCTTTATCCTGGAAGATATGGGAATCCATGAAGGGTATTAAAGCAGGAAAGAACATCACCCAGAGGAACCGGCATGGAGGCAGTGGCTAGTTGGCTTGGTATCTATGAAGGATACTTTGAAGTTGTATTCTATTTTAGGAGGAAAGAATTCATGCAAGTGCTGTGAAACTCACGACAGTCTATTTGCATCTTCCATATACTCTTTATGGCTCAATACACCAATGGCTCAATCAATTCTTTTTTTATAGTTCATCTTTAAAACTAGTGCTTTATAGATATACATAAAGATGAAATTCACTGTGGCATGTTCATATATGTATGTAGGATGATTTGAAATTTCATTTCACCATTCCTCCCTTTTCCCATTCCTTCTCTCTGCCCCTCATCCCCTTCTTCTGTCCCTCCCCTGCCTCCCCCTTATTTTGCTGTACCTTCTGCGTATGAGAGAAAGCATTCAATCCTTCACTTTCTGAGTCTGCCTTATTTCACTTAGCATGATGCTCTCCAGTTCCATTCATTTATTGGTAAATGCCGTAATTTCATTCTTCTTGATGCCTGAATAAAACTCCACTCTGTATGTATACCACATTTTCTTTTCCGGTCAACTGTTGCTGGACATCAGTTCAGTCAATTCTTAATGACAACCTGGAAATGGAATATCCCAATTAGACTGTTGAACTTTAAAGTGGTAAAATGTTTTCAAGTGTCATCAGTGAAAGCTTCAAAACCTGCCTAACTACTCTTTTAAGCCATCTATCTGAAAATTATTTATCTCCCTTTAAATAACTCCTTAGGAGTTATGTGTAATTTCTTTTTCCAGTTGAACTCATCTGACTTTAAATTACTTTATCTGCATTTCTTTTACTCTTGAACTATGGCTAACAGTGAATTCAGGTTAGATAACAAAATTGAATCTCCCTTTTCAAGTACACCCACATCAATTAATTATATGTAAACAAACTATCACTTAAATGCACTGTGGAAGCTGAACTTTAAAGGATCCCCAGGAAAAATCACCAGTAATGAGAACAATTATTTTGACAGTGAAATTACTTCTCAATTTATTTGTTTATACATTTATGTATGTATGCATGTATATGTTTGTATGTATATTTGTGTGTGTGTATAGTACTATGTACGTTGCTAAAGCAGAACATATTAGTGTATTTAGTATGTAGGATGAACTGTTTAAGCAAAAACAATGTTGGCTGCCATTGCCATCATGTTAGAAGCTATATTATAGATCTGTAAAGACTCCCAGAAACCAGTAAATATTTATTCTTTGAACTAATAGAAAATCCATAGAGCCTGACAGAGTGTATTTGTCACTGCTAACCACTGAGCAGACTATAATGATCAAAAGGCAATTTTTGACAACCATTAGGTTACAATCCCGTGTGTAGATCTCTTGTGAAAGGTAGCTTTTTTAAGCTTGGAAAAGACCCTTTGCTTAATTACCAAAGCCAGTATGAGAAAAAAAAATGTGCCTGAGATCAAGTCCCTGGGATCTTCATAAAAGCCAGTAAAATTTGAACACTCATAACAATTTGAATACATTATATTGTACTAATAGTCACTTATCGGTACAAACAGCAGAAGAATTCATTTCAATTAACAACTAATTTATTTACAGATATTCAAGATTTGAAAAGAAATATCTGTGGTTTTTTTCCTGTGCCATGAACATTATCCTCCTCTTGAGGCATTAGCCATAAGCTAAACAAGCAGTATGAGGGAAATACCTATAATCTACTTTGATGAGGAAAAATGTATATAACTTTGGAAGACAGACATTATTTTTTCCTTCTTCTACTACTTAAAAGAATTGCACAAACCTGTTCAAGCACAACGCACACTTACAAGTCAGTCATGTATCACTCAGCTCATGTTTCCTGGGCTCTCCATGAAGCAAGGTACCAGGGGATGTGGTACAAAAGAAATGTGACTGCAGTTGCCTCACACTGGGGACAGGAAAACAAACTCTTTCCATGAGATTATTTCCTTGAAAAACCCACACAGAAGATTTTATTTTCAGAAGACAGGAGAGCAAGAAGGAGCATATTCTTATTGACTCCAAAAGGTACTTAGCACTTACAAGTTAGTTCAAGGCAGATGGCTCCAGCTATCAATTCAACAGAAGACCTAAAATTATCCTGAGAGCTGATTACAGGAAGGGATGTTTAGCTGTCTCTCAAGACCTTCCTCCCTGTCAGAAATGCAGCTTCCTCTTTGATTGCATAGTTGAATCAAGAGAGATAAGGTTCCCCAAGCTGAAGACACATTGAAAAACAAAACAACAACAACAAAAAGTTCCCAAGATTGGAGGTTAATTGGCAAAGAAACAGCTAATCTGCCAGATATGTCTAGAGAGCCCCATCTACAAAACTGCACATCAGACAGGCATGGGCTCGCTGCACTGATGGCTCAGGGACATCCACCTGTGGACATTCCCTGCCTTAAATTGGGCTCTCCGAAGAAAGCTCTGTTGTGCCAATCACAGTAAATTAGTCAGATGGCTAAAAATCCCTTCTTAAAGTAGGACAGTTAATTTAATTTTCTTGTGATAATTAGAAAGTTGAAGAAAATAAATGTTTAACTATAGTCCTCAACTAAGTCAAACAATGAAAGCACCGATGAAATTAAGCATTTTAAAAGATAATCAAGTCATAAAATTAGGATTTTTATCAAGGCTATTTGTGTCAACTAATTAAAAGTTAGCTTTTGAATTACCATGCCTGCTGAATCACTTGTTAGTGAAACAGTGTTAATGCATTTTAAATAAAATGACTGTATTTCAAGCAAAATAGTCAAGTTCTTGAATTACTCAGACTTCGGTATGGATGGCATGCATAGAAGCTTCCAAATTACAGCTAACCTCACAATCGATCTCTCTTTTCTTTATGGTAGAATACAGCTGTCTTCACTTGCCAAGTGAACATTATTAAGAATGCTACTCTATTGTGCTCTGGGTCATCATCTTGATTATAAAACATTTGGTATGAATTAGCGCTGGTCTGAATTAAGAGGAGCTTATCCTCTAGTGGAAGAGTCAGACACCTACCTATAAGAAGACAGTCTGAGAAATGCAATAGTAAAGCTATAGGAAAAGTCCTACAAGGCCCCAAGGAGAGATAGACAGACTTCACAGAGAAGGTGAAATTTGACCTTGGTCTAGCAGGATAACATGGGAGGCATTCTCAAGAGACACAAAACCAAAGGCAATGGGATGGAGACAGGAATGGGTATGACTGGCCCAGAAACAGATGAAGATTACTGAGTGTATTCTGTGTATGATTAAGTTCTGCCCCCAAGACTCCCATATTACTCACCTCAACAAGATGGAATGTGAACTCCATGAGGGCAGAATTTTTGTCTTATCAATCGATAATTAAAATTATTAGCATTTAGCATATAGTAAGTGCTCAATAAATATTTAACCTAATATGTGTGTGTGTGTGTGTGTGTGTGTGTGTGTGTGTGTAACTGTGTGACTTGGGACTTAGGCATACCCAAGAGTTTAACTGACTGTATAAATGACTTCTGACATGCCTTGGTCTTGGGCTCTCTTTATGTCCTCAAGAAGACAACCTGAAAAAGGATTTTATTAAAAAATAAAGAATCATTCTGTAGTCTTTATTCTGATAGCAACAAAGTTTCAAAGTCCCAAAAAGGACTATTTTTGTTGAGCAGTATCATAAGCTGCAGGCGGGAATAAGTCAAGTATAAGATTTTGGGCAATAGCACATATAATAAAGCCAGATAATAAATATTCAGGCTCTGTGACATTTAGGAACCTCAGTTCAAGGGTATTTAGTGTAGGTTCTGATGTTTTATTGATTTCCAAGTAATCAATCAGACTATGGGAATGTTCTGTCGCCTTTTTTATAAGAGAGGGGGCGTTTTGTAAATAGATAATTTCAGAAGAGTCAACACAGGATTTGGTAGGCAGTATTTTCAGTGAAAATCCAGTGAAATATTAGTCAGGTCATCCAAAATCACTTTCTAGGATACAAAGGAAGCAGAAGTGGAATTATAATTCACATTTCATAATAACATAAAGTTTCATTGCAATGACTTCCATCCCTCAAGAAAAAAAGAACAACGAAAGGAAGAGATTGTATATGCATCTCTTTTTCTCTTATATATTTTTGAAAAAGCTCAGTTATAGGTGATATAGTCTGAAATTATCACATAGTGATTTTCCCTTCTCCCTCTAACACCTTCAAAATTATTAAAAAATTTAATATTGTTTAGGAACATAAAATATCCACTCTTGACAATTTGTAGTAGTTGATTTACACTCATTGATTCTTCCTGAGACCCTATTAGATAGGGACTATTGTCACTATATTACAGATTAAATTATTTTTTTTTAATTTTTTATTGTTGGTTGTTCAAAATGTTACATAGTTCTTGATATATCATATTTCACACTTCGATTCAAGTGGGTTATGAACTCCCATTTTTACCCCATATACAGATTGCAGAATCACATCAGTTACACATCCATTGATTTACATATTGCCATACTAGTGTCTGTTGTGTTCTGCTGCCTTTCAGATTAAATTATTAAAGGCTTTTTGTGGTGTTAATTTTCCAGTTTTCACTGAGCAAATATTAAGCAAAATTTGAATGAAAACTCAGCCCTAATAATATAGATTCTAAAACTCTGCTCTTTCTATGTGATAAATACAATTTTTATAATTACTGGTCATGATTTTTAATTTCAAATTATTATTTATGAAGTTTATAAATATTTGAAATTTAGATAATGAATATATTTAAATTCATTTCTGACCTTTGTGAACAAAAATAATATTTATTTCCCAGTTTATTTGAAACTCTTTAGTGCACTTGTCTAAAAATATTTTCACTAATATAGCAATCAACAGATTTTTATGGCATTTATATTACAAGTAAGGAATAACTATGTAAGATATACAGTATACTAAAACTGTTGCAAACAAGTGAAAGGCTCTCAAAGATCCTCCAATTGTCAGGCCAATGAAGCATATATACTCCATACCTAGACTCTGAATATCAATCATCTGTCAAAGAGGATCTACCTTCACTTTTTTTCCCACCTTGGCTTTTTATTGCTTTGATTGATTAAAAGTCACTGGTTCAGTAGTGTTTGTCAATCTTACTATGGAAACTCACCCAGCAATTCTTTGTTAATATCAAAGCACCATTGAATGGTAAATGGCCAATACCAGACTATGTAGGTATCTGTGCATGCATAGAAAGCAGTGATCCTTCTCTTTTCTACCTGTCAATGGATGGTGGGGACTGCATTTGGGATGGGTAGCAATATAGAAATGATGGAGAAGGTTGGGGATGTGGCTCAGTGGTAGAGTGTATGCTTAGCATGTACAAGGCCCAGGGTTCAATGCCCAGCACTACAAAAGAGAGGTTGGGTGGGGGAGGAATTCAGAGTATGATGGAGGGTAGATTCCAAATACAGGAACAAAAGTTACACGGAGAAGAAACTTCAGTAATGTAGCACTGAGGGTGAGATCTGCCCATGGATACGAAGGGCCCTCTTACATGAGCTGATCACACATCAAAATGTACTGGAAGGAGGAAAAAAGTATACCAGAGTAGATGCTTTCTAAATACAAGCTAACTGTTGCTCATCATTGAGTCTGCAATCTAGGATGGCAGAGTTATCCGTCAATATTTGCCTAATGAATGAATAAGTAAATGATCCAGGACATTTAGGTCATTAGGGCATTTAATGCAAGTTGTTATCAAATGACTAATAAGCTTGCTATCTGGATGGATATAGGCTCCCACCTCTGACTTCACTGCAGTTTCTGGATTAATGTAGTAGACTTTATACTTCTTATAAGCTCAGGGAACCCTTAGAGTGTGTGTGGACCTGAAGTCCATTTCTCTGAACTCAATTTTAGAACTTCTGTTATCTTCTCCACCCAGTACTTATTTCCAGAGGGGGAGAAATGAGGTCTAAATGGCCAGTAGGCACCCTGAAGATCCAGCCCTTTCCACAGAAAGTTTTCTAACATCTCTCTGATGAGGTAGATCAATTGAAATCATAAGTACTGATGTTCATTGATTCATTCAGCCTTTTTTCAATGCAGTGTGCCATTCTGTACTTAGTTAGGAGAAATAGAAACAGATAACCTGTAGTTATTACTCTTTAGAACTTATGGTCAAGTAAGAAGGAAGCAGAGGAGAGAGCAAATACATGGATGGCCATTCGGTATCTGTCATCATAAAAAGCATTTATTAACAGGAATTGGAGAGTAAAGATAGAGGAAAAGGACAAAAAATATATGGAAATGTGAAATGATACAACGAGATGAATATGGTATTAGTGGATATGAAGTGTCATATCAGGAAAGGTAAAGTTATAAAAGTTATCAAGCTCCATATCATATAGGGTCTGTTGTGACAGGCTGAGAAACAGAAACTTCCATAGAAGCTTTGAGAAGTCATTTTTAAGCAGCAAGTAGCATGGCCAGTCATAATATATAAGGATGATTGTGTAGGTGGAATTCAAGGCTGAGGAGCTGCTTGGGAGGCTTTTGCAGAAAACCATGAAAGATGTTGCTGAAATGAAGTAGGGAATCCATTGCCAGAAAAGAGGAAACCAATTCAAGAAATTCAAGGGCAACCTCCAGGCTGGGTAACCACTTAGGCCATTACACTTGCTTATGACGTTGGCAAGATTTGGTAGACCACTGGCTGATAAGACAAATCAGATTTCTCACAGCTGTGAAAGGGCCCTACTTGGCTTTTTCTTGGTGTGGGTGGTAAGAATGATTTTCAAGTTGCTGTCTAGGCTTGCTTAGAGAGAGAGAGAGAGAGAGAGAGAGAGAGAGAGAGAGAGAGAGAACAAATGTTTTTCCACTACTTAGCACAGAACTTGGCACTGATGCACCATAATACATATATTTTTAAACATCACATTTAGAGTGCCTCTGAGTGTGGCCATTTCATTATCAATGTGCATATGCATAATCATTCAAGTATCTACAAAAAACTGAAGCCGGGCTACATTCTCACATCTACCAGTTCTCAATGCCCTCCACTAAATAAAGAAATGATATGGTGACTCCAGTGGTGGTAGAAAGTTCAGGACTCAGTCAGTAAAGAAATATGTATATAATATAAATAATGCACAAGATATTTGTAGTTTTAAACACCAGCTAAATGCATGGAAGAGGATGAAAAGAGAAGCTTATTGTTTAAATCCAAATAACAAAGAGCACCCTCCCTGGGGTAAACATCACTGGATTGGCAAGAAGTTTGTTATCCTAGTTTATCTAAACTTTTAGTGCTGACTTTAAACACAAGATTTCTTGTTTGTTCCTCACTGAAACACCGAGACTCCTGCATGGTCTTTCATGTTTGGGGAATCTGTTATTAAGTTGGAGGAACGTAAAACATATCTATTTGCTGATGCAATCACAGAGTGAATTGATGATGATGTTTTGTGGACAATGGATAATTTGCTGAAGAGTATTGTTTCCTGTTTCTTATTCTTGGCCAGTTTGACTTTCTGAACTAAATGGCTTTACAGCCTATTCAGTTTGGCTACCAAACCTTGAGAATGACATTGATGTTTCCTCCCAGTCCTGTCTCTGTTATGGTTTTCACTTACTTTGTCCCCAGCACTGTATGCTAACAGGCACTCCAGGGGGGAAAAAAAAATGGAAAGGGATTGCAGTTGGTTCTGTATCCTTTTCTTTGGTGGGAATGTTCTATGCCTAGCTCTCCTGGGTAACTTTAAAAAAAAAATTGCCTTAAGGGTGTTTATTAGTTATTGCTCAGATTGGCCTTGCATATCCTTAGTAGTTTAGTGTTACCTCCTTGAAAAAAATTAGAGAAGAAAAGAGACAGAATGGAGACCTTGTCCTTAAAACTATATAATTAGATTAAGTGTGATATGCTTTTAGATTTCAATATGCTATTAAATACTCAAGCAAGTAAAACTATACCTAAGAAGAGAGCTTGAAAAGTCAGTAAAAGATATGTTGTTCTCAACAAACAAACAAAAAAAGCAGTTGGCTCTGCTCTGCTTGCTTTCTTCTTTTTGGTTTTATTTTGAATGTTTGTGAAAGAAATGTTAATTCGCAGAATACTAGTTTCCTTCCTGTCACTTGTCACAGGTTTTTTTTGTTGTTGTTGTACTTGTCTCTTAAATGACAGTAAAGCTATGCTATATATGTACTTTTATTTTTCTTTATTATTGGACATGTGGATATTTCCTGGATACTGGTTTAAGTTGATCATGTGGCGTTTGTTTGTATTTTTGGAAAAGTTAGTATTTTGATTGTTTTGAAATTTTTATACAAAACATGTACAGAAGAGTCTAATAATTTAATAAATGAAACATTAAAGAAAGTTGCTCCCATATTTAAATTAAATATTTTAGCAAGCATTCTCTTGTTTAATTCAGTTTTAATTGCATTATTAATTGTCATGAACAAAATATTCCTAGGGAAAAAAAAAAACTGAACAGATCCTCTAATTGCAGCTTTTACTGCTTTGAATGATAAAGTGCCTTTGATTTGGTGCTGAGCCAGGAGGGCTTGATTGATAATATCTGTCTCAGATGTCACCCCGGGAGAAGAGAATAAAACCTCAGTAGACTTGGTGCATTGCAGCTGTCTCCGCTGCTCCAATTTCTCTGCTCCATTGACGTCATTGGGAGGTTTCAAACCAGCCCAGGGTGTCTAGTAAACCTGCACGTAAATGAAAGGAAGAAGCAGATAAACACTGATTCATAACCCAGCCCTCACTCCAAAGAGGTGGCTGCTCTGTTGTCTCAGATAATGGGCAGATGTTTTCTTCTTTCCTGCATTAAAAAAAAAAAAAAGCAAGAAAGAGAAGAAAAGAAATATCATCAGTTACCCAGCAATGTGGGAAAGCCTCAGACAAGGAATGTGAATTGCGTAAGCCCTTCTGAAATCAGATTATATCCCAATGAGCCACATTTGTCCAGGATTCTCAGATATCATAACCTGTATTCAGCTTGTCTCTAAAATCAGGAGTATCTGAAGCAGAAAATGGCCTGAGAAATAGCTTCCCTTGAGACAGGGCCAGTAGCCAAACTAATCCCCAGTACAGTTCCCTCCTCTCCTCTTCATATGCAGCCTCTTGTCCTGAGTCTTAAATAGGGGCCCCCCATAGACAATGACAGGAGCATAGATGGGAGTTACAGTGTTTTCCAAGAAAGGTTTTTTTGTTTATTTGGAGATTTGTTTTAAAAAAAATTATAAAACTAAACCAAAGCTTCTTGATGAGCTTAATACATTAAATGCATGATAAACTCTAATCCCCAAAATATGATAGGGAATTTTTCTAAATCCTGTCACATAGCATTTTAGTGACATGACTGAGCATTGGTGTTAAAGTATGTTCGAATGTTAATGTCTCCCCTGCTGGGAAATTTGGCTGCTGAGGAAAGGGAAATGATCTCTTACTCTATTCCCCATTCTCCACCAGAAATAGCAGGGAAAGACAATAACTAAGTAGCTTTGATTTCTTATTCGTGCAACCAGCTCTGTGGCATATGATTCAAACAACTCAATCTTTATAGTTCTTTAAAGTTTACAAAACATCATCACTTTCATTTTCCTAATTAAGCTATAGAGACAGTGAATACAAGTAGCTAATTTAATGATCACCGTTTTATCCGATCCGACGACCTCCCTTTTGAAATCATTTCAATATAGCAGATAGGTAATGACCATTTTTTACACGTGGTAGGTGCTTTAGGGTAAAAGATGAGTAATACATAATTGTTGGACTCAGGAAGCTTAGCAAACTGGGGATAAGACGTGGATCCAGGCATTGACTGTATCACAAGATGCATAACACAAATGGGGATATCCTTAGCGATATCATAGATAATGGCACCTGACAGTGGATCTTGAATGAGGGAGCATTTCAAGAGAAATATTTAAGAGCTGGTAATAGCTCAATAGGTAAAGGTGATGGTAAGACCATTTTGGGCCAAGAGACCTGCATGAACAGAATCAAATACACAAGATGGTCCGAGGGCTGACAGGAGGGACACAGTACTGTTTGAAGACTGGGATCTGGTGAAAGGCAGGCTAGGTCCATTAGTGGCAATTCTTATATGCCAGCATGCCAGCGTGAGGAGTTTCTAATAATAAGGAGGCATTTGCATTTAAATGCCTCAAGCAAAGGAATGAAACAAATCTGTGCTTTATACAAGCTTAAGCAGTCTTGTATAAGGTGCGAAAGAGAAAAGAAAACCTGGCTTCTGATGCCAATTAGGAGGTTCCACAGGAAGGGAGGAGGTTGAGAGAACAATAAATTGAGACTATTATAAATTCATTCATTTGCTTAAATATATTTATTGAATATCAACCATCAATTAGGCATTCTTCTAAGTCTGAGAATATAGTAATAACAGACTGGCTAAATTCTCTGCCTTCCTAGGTCTTTCAGTCAATATAGGACGAAATGAAAAGGAGAGAAAAGATTCTCCAAATACTGTGGGGTAGAATGAACAGTACTTACTAGCAGGTAGCTCTGAATGAAAGAAGATTGAGAACTGACTTGGGAATTTCTCTGCTTGAACAAAATATGCCCATCACCCTTTAGTTAAAAAGGCACTTTCTCTACAAAGTTCACCTTCTCTGGTGCACCAGTAGTGCTTCTCATGGCAAAGCAAGGAAGTGCTACCTGAAGGTTATCATTATGATTCCAGCAGCTCAAGAGGCTGAGACAGGAGGATCACAAGTGCAAAGTCAACCTCAGCAAAAGAGAGGTGCTAAGCAACTCATTGAGGATCTGTCTCTAAATAAAATACAAAAAAGGGGGGGGATTGGGGATGTGTGGCTCAGTGGTTGAGTGCCCCTGAGTTCAATCCCTGGATCAAAAAAAAAAAAAAGAGAGAGAGATTATTATTATGAGTTCAGAATGGTGTTTTTAGTGTGTTTTCATAGTAATATAATAATATTTCAAGATGTTAATCTGGTAAATTGTTTCCAAATTTACTTATTTAAAATCAATTAATTGAAATATGTTTATATTCATTGTGAGTTTTCAAATAGTCTCAGGAAAGTTATTTCAAAGGAAATGACTAATATATATGCTGATTAGAACTTACCTTGCCATATAATCTTTTTATCTCATTGTTGCTGTGATTTTGGCTTATATGCTATTGTAGTATATGCTCTGAAAAATGATACTGCATGTTACATTGGGAGCCCTTAATTCTTATATACAGATTCCTGTGCCTAATGGAGAAAGATCATGTCTTATGTGTTAATACATTTTGCAAGCTGTATCATCATAAGCATTTAATGCTTTAAACATTTGACCATCTATTCGGGTTATTAATATAAATGATTTATTACAGAGAATGCGGGTGCTTTAAGTGCAGAACTTTATTTAACAGGCTTAATCTGTTGATCATGTTATTAGTAAGTTTTTTTAACCACATTTATTTAAAAATTAGCAGAATTTAAAATCTTACTTCACATCTAAGTAAACATGAGCCATATAATCAGATTACCATCCAGTCAATAGAATCCCTGGGGATATCAGTAATGACCCCCCTTTATGTGTCTTTCATCAAGGTAAGAACGAGAACTCACATGCAAGCAAAAGTGGAGATCTGAAAACATTACCTGCATGATTGTCTTTGAGGAGTCCTCTTAGTAAAAATAGGATGCTATAAAATGGCTTTTTCACATTGATAATGACCCACCAAATATCCTTCCCCGTGAATTGCAGATTCACTGAAAAAGTCTGACTCAATAAATACCGTAAATACTATATATGTGTGTGTATGTTTAAGGGCTTGGTGCCCCAAATATCTCTGCCTCTCTCTGTCTCACTCTCTGTCCCACTCCCTATCGAGGATGTGATTCTTTCAGCCCAGCTGAATGGAGATGAGGCAGTTAAGTAGCTAACTTGATCAGCAACTTGTTTTTGTCAATAAAATTTCAGTTTAACAACAAAGCTGCATAGTAATCATCATCCCTTGTTATTTTGCTTAGAATTTAGATACAGTTGGACTGTTCACAGTCTCTGGCAAACCTTTCCCTATTCTGCCCAACACCCTTCCCATTCTTCTAGCTCCCTCTCACTGTGCATTGTCCTTACTGTTCTTTTCCATGTTGTATTGTATTTGTTTCTGTAGATGACTGTTTGACTTCTGAAGCCATGAAACCCTTAAAGAGCAGGATCCTCTCCTTCCTCTGGCATGTATTAGGTCCTCCGGAAACACAGGGAATGTCTTTTCAACTGAATATTCTTTTGACAATGGAGGCATGGCTTTCAGAGCTTTAGAAGAAAGTTTCATTGTTCTAAGAACCTTTTATCCTTTATGCCTACTAGAAAGGCTGCCTAGCTTATTCATTCAGGGTAACTTTCTGAGTGTTGAGGTCCATGACAATGACAATGGTAACAACAGCAGCTACTATAGTTTACTGAGTGCTCAGTGCCTGCCCTTGCTGTGTTGAGCATCTAGCACATCCTAATACCTCAGTCAGTCCAGGTAAATATTCTTATCCTCATTTTTCAGAAGAAGAAACAAAAAAGGTTGAGTTACTTGCTCCAAATCATACAGCTATTTGGACGTGAAAAATTTGAGGTTAACCCAGAGTTTTTTTCTGCCTCTGAAGCCTACTTTTAACAGTTATAGAAAATTGGCAAGTTGACATAGAAAACCCATAAGAAAAGATATGGATTATATTTGTACACAGAACTACAATATCGTAGTTGCATATTAATCAAATTACTGATATATGTCTGTTGGTGCAGGAAGATACCTGATTTTATGATCATCAGATGGAAAGAAAATCAGAGGCTTCTAAAAGGAATTTCATGTTGATTGACCTTTTAAACATCTGGATATATTTTGAATATGAGGGTTTTTTAAAAATTGCTTTTCTTTTGGTTTTCAAAAATGAAAACTACATTTTATGAAATAGTCCCTGAATAGGAAGCCAAAAGACTGGAATTCTAATGTAAAATGTGTACTTATTAAGCTGTATGATCCTGCACAATTCCTTTCTTGATTTTCAAACCCATGACTGGGTGAAATAATATCCTGGGTTCATGGTATCCATTCCTGCCCATTCATCTGTGTGTCCCTGGCTTCCAATCATCCTCTGAAGACCAAGATCTTTTTAACTTGGTGAGAGAAAGCCTGAAACTTGGGGGACACTTGAAAGTGGATATTCTCATCTCAGAGCTTTAAAATAACAATTTCCACTGGATTCTGCATTTAGAGTCATTATGAAACTTAATGAATGAAAGAGACAACAGTTTTTAAAATGTTAGCAATTTCCTACATTCAGTCTTGTAACCTTTAGAAACAATGATAAAGGCACCTTTAAACTGACTGTAGCTGACCTTTGGAAAAAACCCATGAATTGAAGTTACTACTTCTACAGAATTCTTATATGGGAAGTAAAAGGGAGGCCGGGTATACCATGCAAAAATGCTTTGCATGGCTGAAGACATCAGAGTAATCATCATTAAGCTGGAAGGAAACTTGGAGCCATGTAGTCCAACTTTCTGCCGAGGGCCATGTCACATTTGAAACTTAAAAAAGAAATTAGAAATCTTTCTTTTCTTTTTAAGAGAGAGTCCACAACTTCTCTTGGTATCTTGTTCCAGTAACTGGAATCTCACCTGTCAGCAAATCATTTTTCTTAGCTAATCTAAATCCCTAGGGCTTCAGTTTGAACTCATTTTGCCTGTCCTTAGGGGTAAAAAAACAAAGAGTACAATACCTCCTCATGTACATGAAAACTGCCATCAAGATGCTATTCATCTTTCACATCAAAGCCAAATTCCTTGAATCTTTCTTCATCATTTCTTTTTATCTTGTCCTTTTGCAACCTGCCTTTTGCACACATGGCTCTCTGCAAGTCTTCATTGTCACAGCTGTGAGACCTAAAATAATATATATATATATATATATATATATATATATATATATATATAGGCATACTTAGCTGTTAATGACCTATAAAGTGCATGGCTGAATATCTTAGATATTTTAACTTGGATTTTGTTTCTATTTAAGCCAACATGTAATGATAATACTTTCTTTTATCAATAGAAATGCAAAGCATTGTATTGATAGCAAGAGAGATTATAAAAGTGTACATTTTCTTAAAAATTCCAAATTCATAAAAATTATGAACCCAAAACAACAATTAAAGAAAATAATTGAATGAAATATGTCCATGCCTGCTTCACTGTAAGTTTATACTCTCAGGCTAAGCAGAGCTTAGGTAGAAACACAATTAATTTTAGTTACCAAACAACCCCAGGTTCAGCCCTGGTTATAAAAGGACTTAATGAAAACATATATTGGAATTTCTGAGCCTTACTTTTCTCATATGTTACAGAAGATGATAGTAATTTTAATAGTGAGGTCTTTGAGGAAAAAGACCATTATTTATTTATTTATTTTCCTATCTCCAGGGCCTAGCTCAATTTATAACATATCCACATGTGCTTGGATTTTACTGAAGGAGTGTTTGTGAGAATTAAATGAGATTATATACATGAAAATATTTAGACAACTGTTGAACTCTATGTAACTGTGAATCATTACTATTAATAATTTTAATTGTGAATTTTAAAAAAATTTAAACCCAATTTTGATTTACATTCATCTCTTCAGGAACATTTCTGTTATCCATTTGTTGCACATCTTTTTAAAATGTGTCTAAAAACAACTTTCCTAAAATGAATAATCAATGGTGCAAAGCTTACTGCTTGGAGTTTAATGCTTGATCTCTTCTGATGAGCAATCTGATAATGACAAATGTACCGAGATGTGACTAAGGCGACCTTCTGGAGCCAATAAAATGTCTCCCTGGCACCAGGAGAACAGAACTACTCTGAAAAATTTATATTTTTCCCGGGCACACAGGTCCTTGTAAAATATTTCCCTAGGGGGGAGAGAAAATCAGTGATATCTTTGACTGACAAATGCAACCAAAGGTCTAAATAACATGGTTTTATTTATTAACAACATGACTAAAAGGAATCCTTTAACTACTTGACCTTCCAGGGGGAATACTGTCTAAGGGCCAGAGGAATTATTCAGGAATTTTTTTTATGTCAGAGACTTTAAAATCAGTGAATAAAATTTTAGATCTTTCTAAAGAGATCCTTCCCTGTCTTTTTACTTGGTTTACAAACATTTGGTTCAAGGAACATGAGCTTTGCAGTCAAAGTGTTCCTAGTTGAGATCTTAACTTTGCCATGGCTTTCCCATGCAGATCCTATGAAAAATGACTTAGCCTCTCTAACCTCAGCTTTCTCTTCTGTAAAATGAAAATATGTCACCTAAATCATAAGATTCGTAGCACTGATGATGTCTTGGCAACTTCATTGCCTACTTCTACCTTCGGGACTCTGTTTCTTTGCCTATCTTGTTAGTCAGGGTCGGATGACCAAAACCAGTACGTTCAATGGACTTAAGGGACCCCTGCAAGACTCAGCTGAAGCTCTTTGATAGAACGTTTTATTGAATTTCTTTCCAAGAGTGATATTGATTAGTTGATAATGACACAAAGCTATAAGTCTCTGAGAACGTGTTGCTTTTTTGGGGAATTAAGTTTTAAAAAGAAAAAAAAAGTATATAGCTTTGAAAGTGAAGATTGATTACTGCCTGCCAAGGCCAGATGGGATGAGAAAGAATTCTACACAGGAATCCAGGAACCCTGAGTGCAGGATCAGCTCTCCACAAACTACATAACCTGAGGCTTGACACTTTTCTTCTCTGGATCTTATTTACTTCATTCTAAAGCAAGAGAATGATGTGATAGGCCTTTTTCTGCATCCACAGTCTACAGTGCTGGGACTCAGACATTGTTGCTCTCCCAGACAGATGCTGCCTAGGGCATAGGAGGGCTCAGTCCTCATCTTGTGATGTGGTCAAAGCTTCAGACACTAAGGACTTCTGCAGAAGGATGTGGCCCTCAGGCCAGCACAACACTGCAAGGGAAGATCAGTTGTCCCAGTGTGAACAAAAGAATTCTGCAGGTACTTTGCTTCTGACATTTCTGTTTTAGATGAAAATCTTGCTGATTTGCTAAAGAGAAAGTAAAAAGAACAACAACAACAAGAAGAAGCAAATGGAACATAAAAACACCAAAATTAAAAAGCATAAGCAGGAGTCGGGGATAAAGAAAACATTTTTTTTTAAAGGAGTGAAAACCATAGCAATTTGAAGTCAGGCCAGTAATTGACTTTGCTAAATCAGATTTCAAAGATTGAAATCTGGACCCAATTGTGTTGCTGCAGACCCTCTTGAATTTGCCAAATAGGAATATCACTCTTGGTAATTTAATTTCAATGCAGCTGGAAGGTATAGATATTTGTGAATCTCCCACTTAAGGCCTAAATTAGATATCTTTATTTAGAATTAAAAAATGTATTTGAAAAAGCTTGTGTTTTTTTCCCCTCTTTTTTGCACTTGTAAAGGGACTGTGTCTAATTGTACACGCAGCCTAGAGACATATTCTTGGCCATAACAGATGATAAATCAACTTAATTCTCCCAGTCAAAAAGCAAAATAACCTTCAGATGTTACTTTCATAACTAGCAGCAGAATTTCCTATTGTTAGAGGGAATAAAAAATACCAGCCAGAGACACACATCATATATATGCTTATTTAAAATAGAACACTACTCAGAAATAATGTTTCTCACCTAAACTATGGTGCAGGACTAACTCTTTGATCTTTTTCTGTGCTACTGTGAGAGAACATAAATCTCAAAGAGCATCGGTTCCTACTAAATACTCTTTTTGTTTCTTGGCTCCTCTGTTTTGTGTAAATTTGTTCTTTCCCTCCAAAGATCAAAAAAAAAAAAAAGAACAATAAATATAAGATATTAAGGAAAGCAGACAAGCAGTTCATAGATAAAATTTAGAATTCCCTATAACCTATAATTTATCCTGAAAGTATTCAAATTCACTAGCACTTAATTCAAGAAAGAAAAAGAAGATCCAAATGCTATATATTTCTGTTCAAATTTTACTTCTGTTTCACTAGAATAGAAAGGAACAGGTTTCCGTTGAGTTGGCAAAATTCTGTTGAGTGTGCTTGAACCAAATGAAGAGAGCAAGCCAAGGAAATCACATTGCTTTTAATACTTTCTGCAAAGAGCTTTTTTGGATCAAGTCCATGACTGCTATAAGAAAGTACGCAGTTGCAAGAAGAATGTGAGTGGAGATCAAGTAGGCTGTGGCTTTATATTAATACCCTATTAATGTCACTAATGTTAATTTGAATCTGGAGACTTAAGAACAAACCAAGTGGCTACTCTTCTGCCGTGGGCTCCAGTTTCCTTTTCTAGTAATCTCTGGATATAGAAGTCATTTCTTAAACCTCATCTATATCAGCTCTCTTCTGAGAGATTGGAAAATAGCTGGTATCAGAGACTCCACATCTTATTTTTCTATACATCTCTCACATCCATAACTTAATATTTTTTTTCTATTTATAAAAGAAATGTGTGTCCACTATGGAAAATTTATAAAATTAACAAAAAGTTATAAAGAAAAAAATTTCCTTGTAGTTGGTAAAATACTCATAAAACAAATTCAAATTAGATAAAGCAAAAAGTGGCATTTGTTGCGGGTATCATGAGGTGTCTCAGAGAATCTATGGGTAGGAGAGCACATGTTTCCAAAGCCTCAGAGACCATTAGGACTCACTTGTAGGCTCTTCCTGCTCTTCTCTATGCTTCTGCTGTGTTCTCAACCATCTTGGATAGTCTAGTCTTTTTAGCTGTGTAGCAGAAAACACGACCAAATCCCTCAAGTTTTAGAATTTATGGCCCCACCTATGCAGGAAAAAAAAAAAAAAAACAACAACTACTTATCATAGTCTCTCACCATTCCATACCTAGATTCTTCAGAAAGAGATTTGTGGGCCCAATTTAGGTCAATGCATAGCCCAGGACAGGTAGAAGATTCTGATGAAAGGGCAAAGTTGCTTCCATTGCATCCAAGTGGACTTGGAAGTGGGGACAGACATTCCAATACATCTCCCTTCTAAACCTATAATTACTTCACAGGGTGCTAGTTACTGGTAACATTTTGATATATTTTCTTCTGGTCCCCTACTCGAGCTTATATGTTTTAATGTTGTTAACACCATTCTGTTTATAAAATTCTTGCTTTTTGCAATGAATATTTCACCCTTTGCACTCATCCACTGCATTCCCCACCCTGCAATAACTACAAAGTAATGGCAACTATAATAAGTAGCACGAAGCAAGTACTCTACTGATAAGAACTTTACATAATGTTGGTTATTCACTCCCACCGTATAGTGATATTTATTAACCTGCCTACAGTTCTCTACAGGTTACAACATACTTTCATAGTTTTCATTCCATTTCATCATCCCAACAATGCTATGAAACATGGTATTATTATTGATGTCCTTATTTTTCCAATGGAAAAAAAAAGGAAACAAAAGTCATGCAACCAGCAAATAGTCCTTTCTAGTCAGATTTTAACCTATTCCATGGAGTCCATGTCCTGATGCCGCCCCTGGTATTCTTCTGCATTCAGGGAGACTTTCTCTGCTGTTACTCTTCAAGGCATACTTTTCAAGTATGCAGCAACATCTCTCCAGCAAGTGATTTTATAGACATTCACTGATTACAGGGACAAAGGCGAGGGTTGGGGGGGGGGGAGCTGAACCAACATTTTGGAAATCAAGGCATTAGTTGGGTAAGGGTGACAATATGGCTTCCAAATGATCGGGCATAGTCTCTCCTTTTCCCTAGACAATGGATCCTCCTCATAGCCTGCACCCAGGCACCCTCATACCAGGGCATATTCTCTCAGAAGCCCCTCTTTGTTTCTCCTCCCAATCCAATTTTCTTCAGGAAAACTCAGAATATACCTAGGAGAGATATGCAGTTATGAACTAGTTTCAATAACCAACAACAGGAGGCTCTTTGGCACAGAAAACAGACAAAACATCTAAAGGAGCAAGGTGGCCCAACTCCATGTCCCAGCATGGCATCTGAAGTAGAGCCCAAGGACCAAAGAATGGAGGTGTGCCACTAACCCTAAAAAGGAAGGTAGAGGAAGCAGCAAGAAGCTCAGGTCAGGCTAACTGTACCAAGCCTTCTGGATCATTTTCTATCTTAACACAATCCTTTGAAAGGGATAATAATAAGTAATATTGGAAAATGCAGTTCATCTATTATAATGACCTTGAATTCATTTTGCTAGCTGCTGGCTGGGTTCAGAAATATGCCTTTTTAGTAATTTATCACAGGCGAGGAGACAGGTGAGTGGCAGAGTTGGGATATAAATCTGAGGGTGGCTTTTGTTGACACAGCTGATTAGCCATAGGGCAACTAATCTCATCATGTGTAAAATTCAGAGGCTGTGTGATCAAGAACTGGTTTCATTTGTCTTTCAAACTCTTTCATGGGAGTTTAAACAGTAAGATAGGTTACAGAGTAAACATGAACAAGGGCTGTGTTACAGCATGCCTTATAATGGACTGATCACCCTAGCTGTCCTTTAGTGCTTTGTTATGTCTTTGGGCAAAAAAATTCAAGGCTGAGCCCACTGTGTGGTGAAAGATTACTAAGAGTTGTACTGAAACAAAATGCTACATTTTTTTTTTTTATCCAGCCACCACATTTCTGGAATTAGTAATGGAACTGATTAAATACATGTAACTCAGAGAGCAAACATTTATAAATTCTTGACTCATATTGAGATTAATGGATGATCAAAAGCTTAAGATTTGTATTTTTATTTTTTGAGTAACTTGTGTTGTCATGTTGCTTCTTTTTGATCTATTAGATTTTTAGACTTTTCATGCCATCATTTCTTATTAATAATAGGCAGATTTATAATGAGGCTGTTATAATATTCACTGATTGAAATTCATGCAAATTAAATGTTTCTTAATGTGATTTATAGCATTAGTCTCAAGAATTTAAGAACTGAACCCCAATTATTTACACAGGTGGCATTTTGCTCTCATAAATATTCATGAATCACAGGTCACTGAAAATATAAATTAGTTTCCTACCAGTTAAGATCAGCACTTTAAGGCAAATGGAAACCATTTCAAAACAGAAATTTCTTGTATCATAACTCTATTGCTGACCTTGTTACTGGCAAGAATCTCAGAGATGGAATCAAGTTTCAGGGTTTTCTACAAAATTTTTAAGTTACTGGGAACTACAGTCTGCTTAATTTTTTATAAGATACACCAAGGGGGGAAAAAAACTATTCTAGGATGTGGTCCCAGTTGTAATGGTGAGTCATTGCCAGTTGCAGTCATAATGATAGAGGAATCTATTTATTGCAATTCTCTAAGCCTCGCACAATGAAGCCATGCAGAAATTATATAATTATTCCTCCTGGTTGGATCTTCTTATTGGTTTGTAATTACAAAATACTCTTTGAGTACATTCGTATCCTGAAATTAAGTCTTCACAATTGCACAAAGAATCATAAGGTTTGATCTCAGCTTGTTTATCCTCTTTATATTTGATTTTACCAATTAATAGTGTAGCTTCCTAGGTGTTGAAATGTGACTTCTGTATCTTTTGTATGGCTCAATTACTTAGACTAATTTTAAATAAATCCTAAGGGAAACCTCTTATTTTCACAATGACATGGTATATTTTTCTACTACTTATAACAGCTTCCTGTATAAATAGTCTGTGTTGCTAGTGTTGCATGCTCTCTGTGTGTGTTCTCTTCAGTATTTTCTGCCATTTTTAGCCACTACTTAAGACTCCCTTATGGGAACCTTGAGGGACAAGCATAGCTCTCTTACATAAGCAATTATTGATTGTGGTTGCTTTTATTCTCTCCCACCCCCATGCCAACTATCTGAGTTGAGTGTTAGGCTGTGGCAGACCATGGGAATAGAGAGATTGGTGAATCCTCAAAGATTTCATGATCCAGGTAGTACCAACTTCTAGTTAACTGGACCATGGACAGAAGTGCCCACACAGGTTATTAATATGTGTGTGACTCTTTGAAAATTCTTCTGGGACGAGTTCTAAGATAATTGTCAAGAGAAGCTATGCTACTCTTCCCCTTTAGAAGTCCCTGTTTCTTTGTCTTTGTACCCATGGGGAACCTAAGATATGTTTTAACATAGTAAGTTTATTGTTATAACTAGAACCATGCAATAAGCATATTAAATTTCCTATAATATAGTTTTTGCTCCTCCAAAGTCACCTAAATGTTCTATCTGTTGTTTAATGGAAAGCTATCACAAATAAATAGGTCAATTGAATAAATGTTAAAAAAAAACCCATTGGGTCATAAATTATAAAACAATACTATTCTGAATGCTTTGCTTGCATCATCTCATGTAATTCTCATATCAACTCTTTGAGGAATGTATAATATATACTTTCATTTATAGATGAAAATCTCAAGTTTAGAGAAGGCACTTGCATGCCCCAGTTTTTTAATTAGTAAGATCAGGACAGTGCTGACTCCGAAGAACAGGCTCTAATTCTAAATAGCCATATAAGCTTCAGTTTCTTTCAACAACATGAGGTCATGCTCAATGATGTAAGCTGTAATATGAATCTTTAGTCTTATTCCAGACTACCTTATAAAGCTTAGACCTTCTTCATGTTCATTTTATAGATAAAAACCTTTCAATTTGGCAATTTCTTGTCACCCTTCAATTTGATGGCAATTTCTTGTCATACAATCTACATGCAAAGAATTACTAAACTCTGCTTCACTCAGAAGAAAGCTTGCACGGTATATTACTTATGGTATCGTGCATCCATCCAGTTTAGTTATTTATCAAAACCATTATTTATTCTCTACAACATACTAGGAAGTTTCATATGTTATCTCCTTTAACCACATTTAAAATAAGGGAGGATAGCAGTTTTCAATTATCTGCAGTAATTTTCCCAAGGTTACAGCCCTATCTCATGGAAATAACATGACATCAGCTAATTTCTCAAACTTAAGCTACTGGCCAGTATTTTTGGTTATACGTTACACTAAGTAACAATTTTCATTACAATACACCCTTCCCCTGGATTACATTGCTTTTAGGGTCAGTGATCTTTTCAGTTCCCACGCAAGTCAAATTCATCACTGTATCAGTCAAGCTTCTTAGTTCCTAGCAACTGAAACCCATTCAGTTTCACCACTAAAAGTGTGTGAATTTGTGGACAGGATATAGAGAAGTTCATACAATCCCCGGGAACCTGTAGAAGAATGTTGAGCAAACAAACAGGTACAAGGAAAGCTAAGCAGCTGCCAGGGTCATATAGCAAAATCAGTCCGCTGCTAATTCTCCTGTCACAGCTGCCCACACTTGACTCTCTATTTCTGCTCCTGCTAATAAAACCATCATTAGTTATGCATGACTCACTTTATAGTACCTATTCCATTTCCTCTTCATCTTTATACAGCTGTACCTAAGAAACTTCTAGCAAGGCCATTGATCTGAGCTGGGCAGGAATAGTAGATCAGCAGAAGACACACTTCAGGTGTGGATCAAAAGCTCTTGCCTTCTCATTGTAACATCAAGACTTTCTTGATCTTTTCCTCCTGCTGACTAGCACCCTAGGATAGTATAGGACTGAGTTCAAATCTGGGAATAGAGAATGGAATGGAGTATGAATGGTGGTGTATGACTAAGTTCAAATCTGGGAATGGAATGGAGAAGACACTCCATTCACAATGGACAGATTGGCCACAGGATCACCTGACCCCCATTTGGTGCAAACACAATATGAAAGGGTTTATGGATTTAGTCTTTCCTGAGACTCACTCACTAGTCAGATGCAACTTCTTGTGCAAATGGAATAGACTTCTATTGGCAATCAATCTGTACATTCCAAGTCTACTCTCTCTAAAATTCTGAATGAGTATTTTATGAATTCACTGGTTTATAACCCATCGACACTTCCTCTTCCATCCCCAACCTCTATCAATGATTTCTTCTTCACTGGGTATGTTAAAGTTATCAAAAGAGGACTTTTACAGACCCCCCTCCCCCAGGTATTAGCATCTGGACTCATATACTTCTTGGCTAGTGATAAATTACCTATTCTTCTATCTAAAGCCAATTAAATAGTAACACTGTAATACAGTAAATGATAGTAGTTTCCTAATAATAAAATAACACTGTGCTAAGTTCTATGCCTGCCTCATCTCATTTAATCCTCTCAGCCAGTTTTCATGTAGGGACTTTAATTAGCTCTGATTTATAAATTAAGTGCAGCTTAGTGGAGCTGAGCAACTTGTCCACCATGATACAGTCAGTATGTGACAGGTTTACTTAACTTCTAGTTTTTCTCCCAATTTTGTGGTATTCTTTAGTGTAGGGGATAAAATGACACTGGTGTTCACCAGGTGTCTCATTCCAGGTGAACTGATAAATTCAGTCTGCATTCCAGCAGGTACATATTCTTACCCAGGGAGAAGTTCAAACCTTTATTCTTGGTGGGTCTTGTCCTTGATATCCTGAATGCATAGCACTGACATACACTTGCCGTGCCTTCAACAACTGTCATGGAGTATCTAAAAGTACTCCAGAGAATTCATCTGACTCCCTCAATGTTTATCCGTACTCCCCTATGTAATAACAAGTGAATAAATTTGGATTTACACCTTAGTCTCCTCTTTCAAGAAGGATGACACCAAAGGGTTCAGTCACTGGGAAAATTTTCTTTCCCTTTCTTTTGTGACCACCCTTAGGCGACCTCTCCTAGTTCATGTCACAGAATCTGTCTACAATTGGTACCAAACCTTGAGTCTTCTTCCTCTCCTAAAAGCCCTTTTGGCTGGGCCTGCCATTTCTTCTCTGAATTCTGATTTCCTTCTCCCTCTTTTCTTTTCGACTACAGAGACTTCCATACTGTTATTCACACAAGCCACGTATGCACACTCCTGCCCTGAGACTAGCTTGGGCTGTTTCCTTTGTCTGAAATGCTCCCCATCTCCACATCCACATGGCTAACTCTCTGACTTCTTCCAGGCCTTTTCTCAAATTAAACATTCCCAAGGAAACCTGCTGTCTCCTCCTATCCCACTAGAACTCCTGATCCTACTCTACTTTTTAATTTTTTTCTATAGCATTCATTACTTTCTAACATACTATATATTTTAATTATTTATTATTTTTATTGTCTTTTCCCCCTATTAGAATGTAAACTCCATGATGTCATTTCTTTTGTGTTCACTGACATCCTTGAACAATCCTGGTCCTCTCATCAATTATATGTTGAGTTGACACAGATTCTGGAGACTTCTGCATTTAGTTGGCTTTTTATTTCTGTGGTCCAAATACCTGACACAAACAACTTAAAAGAGGAAATATTTATTTTGGCTCATGATTTCAGAAGTTTCTGTCAATGATCATCTGGCTCCTTTGCTTTGGGCATGAAGTGATGCGGAACATCATGTTAGAAAAACAAGGCAGATAAAAACTGCCCAGCATATGGTGGCCAAGAAGCATATAGAGGCAGAGAGGAAGGGAAATATGCTTCCAAGGCACACTTCCAGTGACCTCCTTCCTCCAACTAGGTCTCACCTTCTCCAGTTTACATCGATCCCTGTGATGCATCCAAATTATTAATCCATCAAATGGATTAATCCACTGACAAGGTTAGAGCCTTCATGATCCATTCAGTCATCCCCTAGAAGCCCTGCCTCTGAACATTGATGCATTGGGGACCAAGAGTTAAACACATGAGTCTTTGGGGAATACTTCATATCCAAACCACAACAATTTCCATCCTGATATTCTTTCTGAGGCCTACTGTAGACTCCATACAGTTCCCCAGTCTATGCTAACACTTAGAGCATAATTGATAAAATCAATAAAAAGGACAAAGTGGAATGGCTGCTTTGACTGCAGCACAGAACAGCAGTAAGACCCCCTCTTGCTCTGGATCTTCCTCAAAGCTGAAAACCTTTCAGGGCACCTGCTGGGGAAGTCTAGACAGCACACCATAGTGTGGTATTTATTGTTTCCAAAGTCTATGGAGGCCTATCCAGGTTTGTTCCTGTCTCTTGGTAGTGGCTTATTTTTCAGACCCAGAATTTCTTTTCTTTTTCTTTGTTATCTTTTTCTTTTCTCTGTTTTTATTTTCTTTTTTTCCAAATTAGGTTCTGCTCATTTATTTGGGTCTAAGAGACATTGTGATCAATTAGTCTGCATTCCTACAAACATCCTTTCATTGTGCATCGTTAAATTCCTAAAGGAAATCTCCTTTCTAAGGAAGCTGAACAGAGTTTTTAAGCTGAACAGGATGATATTTCAACAGCACAACATGAATAAGTGTCTCAAGAAAGGACCAAGGCACCTGAGCTGCTTCTTTGGAATGATTTTGTTGCCCTCACAGAGAACGCTATTCTAGGTATTTCCCCCCATACATTAAGCTAAAGACTATCCATCCTGAAATTACTTATAACATTTACACTAAGATGTCTATTAAGTGTGTAGCTAGGATTTTTGGTGCCCAGACCTGATACCTAGTTATTCCATGGGACATCTTCATCTCTAGATCTTTGCTATATATCTGTGGCTTCTTATAGAAATTTTTGATTAAGCATCATAATCATTTATTATTACTGCAAAATTGTAAGCTACATAGAGTCTCTTGAACTGACGTAACATAATTTGTGCCTTTTCCATTTTAGGAACTCCTTTCTGACACTTGAATATGTAACCAATCACCAACTCTATATATTAATTTTTAGAGTTCTTCTTTCCTCTTCAAAGATCTCTACAAGTTAGACCAAAATGGAGAAGAAAAATAAGAAGATGAATAAGAAAATTAATAAGAAGATGAATAAGAAAGAAGCAACTCTAAATATTAATGTTTTTCTTCTTTCTGCTTGATAGGAGACAACATGTGTGGCTGGACTTCCCAATGTTGACTTATTTTTCTGTCCATTGCTCTTCTACCATATATTTATTTTGACTTGAAATTTAAGATAATTTGTGGCTTTTGGCGCCTATGTATATTTAGAGCACTTCTACTTCATTCATCCTTTTTTTTTTTTTTTTTTTGTCACATTGTCCCTGAATGATTTTTTGGACATGCATATAGGCTTACCTGATGATCTCATTCATAGTCACAAAGAATCTTCCCATTTTTTTCCACTTTCATCAGAAGAGTTTAGACTAATTAGCATAACCAAAAAGTCACTATAGTTTAGTCTTGCTTGTCTCTCCAGAATTTTCTTCCATCCAGACAGAAACCCACTATACAAAAAATAATATTATAAAAAAATGAAAGTGTCCTCCTAAATATACCTGTGGTAAGAGAAATAATATGATCTAAGGAAGAAGACACTGGAAGCTAAGCCACATTCCTATTTTATTAAGTGAAAAACTTTTTTTATTCTTGGCCCATGAAATGTCCCCTAGCTTCAAAACTGGAACAACTATTTTTTCAGGAAACTATCTGGTGTTAGGACTATGTTTAGATTTTAAACAAAGAAAAACTTCTGTTTAGGCAAAAATAAAAATAAAAATTATCCTTAGATTTTCTTATTCATCTTCTCATTTTCTTTTCAATTTTGATCTAACTTGTAGAGATCTTTGAAGAGGAAAGAAGCATGAGGTTGAGAAAAGTCACAGAGATGAGGGTCTTGGAAGGAATTTTCTGTCAGCTGAACACCTACTGTTAGTGAGGAACTGGATTGAGGGCTATATATGTGTGTGTGTGTGTGTATATATATATATATATATATATATATATATATATATATATATATCTTAGATATGATACCATAGTACATATTATATTATATATCATATATTATTATATACATATATAATTTATATGAATTTAATTTATATAATTTAGATTTATACACATAAATCTAAGATCCACATTTATTTCAAATTGGAATATGTCAGAAATGTCTTAAAATCAAATATTTATATTTGACAAAATACTCCTTGCTTAATCTGAACATCAACTTCTTTAAGATTTGTAGACCAAAAATCTGTAGATCAAGGAGATTATTTATCCCAAGTCACGAATGGAAGAATGAGGATTTAAGCCGAGGTCTGGATAATTCCAAAACCCTTTAGAAATTATAATTATTACTTCAGATTTGGAGTAAATGACTACTATTCATTATTGACAAATTTAGGGTCCCAAATCATCTCATTTAGCAAGAGTAACCGAACTAAATGAAATGGGAAGAGATCCACTCTCACCATATGACCAGACTTGAAGGAGGAAATACTAATGGGAGAGTCCAGGCCAAGAATCACAAATGCCTACTGGAGTAGGATAGGTAGTGGGTGGCATGGGGGTGAAAAGTGAATAGCAGCAGGTAAAGATCAAAAAACGAAGTGGAGACTCTAGTGACTGGCAGTAGAAATTTGCTGTGACCAGTAAGGGAAAGTTTAGTTAAAGGTAGTGATGTGTTTTGTCAGGCAGACAGAGCCTGGGCGGTAGACAGCTCAGCACAAACAGTACAAGACGATGCAAACAGAGAGCCTCAGAGATATCTCAACAAGTAGCAGGTGAAAGACACCCGTCCACAGAAAGGTTACAGCACACACTGATGCCTGCACATATTTTCACTCTGGAGGCAAATAGTTTTGATGCTCATTGATGAAGATTTTTCTAGGATGGCACATAGAACAAAATCCTGGGGTTGGGAGATACCAGAAGTTGAGAGAGCCAAATAACATAATGCAAAGAACCCTAGGCTTGATGCAGGAACTGTGATTTGTAGCATTGCTTTGATAGAAATAGGAAGAATTACACTTTAGTAACTTTGACTCCTTGTGATGAAGGTTGACCTAGGTGCCCACAGAAGAGGTGTGATCTGTAAGCTGGCCAGGTTGCTGCTGCTCAAGTTACATGGCATTCTACCTTCAGCTGGACAAGGCCATAGATTCCTTCTGAGGCCAATGAGCAATACGATGTCTTGTCTCTGCTGGAGTCTTTGAAGAAAGGTTTGGCTGAAAGCTGAACATGCCACAGGAAAAGCATATACCCCCAACCACATTCAGAGCAATTCATCAACATTGGCCACAGGAAAATGAGGGAGAAGTCCCCTGGACCAGTAAGTGCCCCATTGGCTAAGTTTATCTCTGCATCCCCTCATTTTCCTAGCATTTCCCTTAGCCCCAGAGCAGTTAGGTCTTGAACGGAGACGTGAAGAAGTGACACAGAACCAAATTCCACATCCCATCTCTCAAGGTGCTGGGCTGGGAGGACTGAAAAGAGCAAAGACAAATATTCATCCAGCAATGAGGGAGAAGAGAATATGGACATTGATAGGAGGTTGCAGTTTTAAAGTGGCATAGTTGCACTTCTAAAACTTACGGTGCATGCAAAGCAATGGGAACTGCCTAGGATATTATTAAAGTGTCTCGGCAAAGGGAAACTCCAAAAAAGTACAGACTGAAAAGCCCTAAACCTGAAATCTAAAATCCTTGGAAATCCTCAAATCTGGTAAGATCTATGCAAACATTCTGACATATAGAATGCTCTGAATCTGAAACACTTCTGGTCCCAAGCATTTCAGATATGGAACTCATTTCAGATATGGAAACTGTATATTTGATAGTTAATTTTAAGTGTCAATTTGACTTGTCCCCTAGGTGTGCCAGTATTTGGTTATACAGATATGTCTTTTAAAAATCAGGTGTTTTATATTTGATAAAATACTCCTTGCTTAATCTGACATCAACTGTATTAATATTTGTAGACCAAGAATTTGGAGATCAGAGAGATGATATACCCCAAGTCGTGAGTGGAAGAATGAAGATTTAAGTTGAGGTCTGGATAATTCTAAAACCCTTTAACAAATTATAGTCATTGCTTCAGATTTGGGATAAAGTCATTACTTCAGATTCTGAGTTTGTCTGCGATGATATATTTGGAATATATTAACATTCTAATCCATAGTTTGGGTAGATCAGTCTGCCTTTCCAAGGTAATAGGCTTTATTTCCTGTTGATTCTGTTTCTCTGGAGAGTCTAGACTAATACACTATATTTTAAGGAAAAAATTTAAAAATTATTCTTGGTTTACTCCCAAGAAAATTGAAATTTTGCAATAAACTGGTTATAATGGTGTTATAAAACATTATCACATCACATAGTTATGAATATTCAACTATATCTCTGAATTACCTTCACTGGTTTTATGAGTTCAGTTCTAGCACATCTATCCAATTAGTATTCAAATATAACAAGTTACTTTTAACAGAAGCATACCATATTATTAGCCCAGAGAAGGCATTTTAATCAGGGCCCTTCTTTCTTAAGACATCTCTGAAAATGTCTCAAAGTATTAACTACTATTTAGGGACAGAATTTGATGTGTTCACTTTTCGTTCACAGTGAGAAAGGGCGTCAAGGAAAAGGGGGACTGAAATAACTCATTTCAGCCACAGAAAAGATGAGACTGTTTGGAGAAGAAGGCAATTTTTGCAGTACCACAATTATTAATTTGCCCTCCTTCTTTTTAGATGCCTTTTTAGATGTGACTGTGACTCTCTGGATAGCACATTCTCAATCTCAGCCTCGTTACCGACTCATACCAAAGTGGACTAAGGACAAGTCATGCCCAAGTTATAAACTTTTGCTTTGAAATGGAAGAAAGCCTTGGATTTAAATGACTCTTTTCTTATGCCATCCTACCTGCTTCATTTGCTCCAAGTGTTTTCTTTCAACATGAAAAACATGGCAGGTCATTAAGTATAAGAGACGGAATGAGGTGGTTTATGACAGTCTCAGTTTCCTCTCTTCAAGGTTCTTATCTGTGCATGTCTTTGGTGTCCATATGTAGTCCCCTGGATCAGTTCAAACTTATTCATACTTGAAGTCTATGTGAGGCTAGGACATTTAGTCATCAAGAGTTTACCCCAACATTGTAGCTGTCATTGGCTAGGCAGGGGACATAAAGCACACCCAGCTAGGATTGTAAATGGCAATAGATAAAAATTTATTTACACATGTGGGCAGGGTTAAGGGAACCAACAAGGGATGTTGAGATGTTCAAAGACCAGTAGGAAGTGGTTACTACTGGCAGGCCTGAGCAGCAGCAGGAAGAAACAGGGTGCAGATGGTACAGAATACCAGCAGCCATCACAGCTGAGTGCCAAGCAGGAAGGAGCAAGGGACCAGAAGTGTCTATCTTCTCCTGCCTTCCTGTCTCCTGTTGGTTGAACTCACCCAAAAGTCAGAGGGCAAGGGAACCTGAGGTTGGGCCCCCTAGCTCACAAAGTAGGGTGGAGGAAGGTGAAGGTAGGGAAAGACTATTGGGAAATAATTGACTTAGTTATTTTGAGTATTTAAATGGCTTGATTTATTAGACTTATTAGTTCTACATTTATTATTGAAATACTATTTTTAAAAATAAATTTATTTCTCTGTCAAAGCCTGGGTATTGTTATGCAATTGTTATTTATAGTCTAGTAATATTCATGGTACTGAAACTGCATTGAGATCTTCCAAATAATGTATCTAATATATCATTTATTTATGACCAATGATAAGAGGAATGGGGGTAAGAAAAGTAGTAGAATGAAATAGACATTATTACTGTATATATGTATGTGACTGATTGACCAATGTGATTCTACAATATGTATACTCAGAAAAATGAGAAATTATATCCCATCTAAATCCTAGGTATTTTGAATAGTATAGTGTACTTATTGCTGTTTATTGACTATCTTTTGAATTAAATTAAAAGATCATTTTGCATATCACAAAGTATACGTGTTGTATCATGTGAAAGCTTTCTGGAGGCATCCTTTGAAAAAAAACGTGGAGGATGGCTGGGACTTGAAGATGTGAGAGAAGTGTTCACCACGCAGTGGAAAACTGAGCAAAATCCAGAGGCCAAAACTGAATGATATACATGAGACTTGTGAAATTCTATTTAGTTGCTGGTTAGGGTTTAGGGAGAAGACACAAAGGCTAGAAGAGTAGCTTTAGGACAGATCATTGAGAGCTTCCATTGGCTAGCAAAGGTTCTGATGAACAATGAGAAAACATTGAAGTATATATGGAAAGAGGTAGTTTATTATTTTTTAAATTTTATTTGTTTATTTTAGATATAAATAACAGTAGAGTATATTTTGACATACTTATAAAGGGAGTGGCTTATTTAAAAATAGATTATGAAATGATAAAGCTGACAACATCATAACTAATGGATTAATGGTGTGTTAATCAGTCTTTTGTTGCTATGACAAATATACCTGACACATACACCTTGGAGGAGAAAAGGTTTATTTTACCTTACACTTCCGAATTTTCAGTCCATGGTGGCCCAACTCCATTGCTTGGAGCTTCAGATTAGGCAGAACATCATGGCAGAAGGGCATAGCAGAGGGAAAGTACTCAGCTTATGGATTCCAGTAAGCAAAGAGGAAGGAAGGGGCCAGTCAAAAGAATACCCCCAGCAACCTACTTCCACCAACTAGGTCCTACCTCCTGCAGTTTCTGTCACTTCTCAGTGATCCAACCAAATTATTAATCCATCAAATGGATTAATCCATTCATGAGGTTAGAGCCCTCATGATCCAGTCATTCCCTAAAAGCTCCACTTTCAACACTGCTGCGTTGAGGACCAAGCCTTCAATGCAAGTCTGTGGGGGATATTTCACATCCAAACTACAACTGTTGGGGAAAATGCTGGAGGAAGCAACACTAGCCTGGTAATAATCCTTCCAACAAATCTCTCAGGTTGTTTGGTGCAAAATTAGTGGTTTATTATCCAGTGCATGAGAAGTGCAGGGTGACTCAGTACACATCCAAAGCAGTAGCTCCTAACTACCAGATTCAGGACAAGGAGGGACCTACAGGGTCAGCTGAGATCTCATATGCAGTGACAGAGAGAATAGCTCTTGACATCCAAGGACAGAGAAATTAAGATAGGAATTTCCTGGCCTCCAAGAGTAAGAGAAAGGAGCGGTTCCAGGCCTCCACTATGAAACAAGCCCCAAGTCACAGAGTCAGTCTCTTTCTCCATCCCCCACCCCCCTGTCTATCCCCCTCTCTCTCTCCCTCCCCGCCCTCTTTCCCCCTTCACCTTCTCTTTTAACTGTTTGGAAAGTACCAAAGTGGAAGAAGGGAGATGACTCACTCACCATACTTTGGGCTCAGTGATTATTGCTATTTCTTCTCTTTAATGGTCTTTTGTTTACCAAAAAGTTATACTCCTCCTAGATAATCAATCTTTTCCTCAGTATCCGTGCTCACCAACCACCCCCACTCTAGCAATTTTTAATCTTCCCATGACCCCTCTTGGGCCTCTTCCTTACTGTTCAGAAATTTCTTGGAAGAAATCCATTGTCAGATCACTGTGCATCAGTTATTACACCTCTAGACTGTGATGTTCTTGAAAACAGAGATATTTATTCACTTCAGCATTGTGAACATGCAGCGTGGGGTCTCGCATTTCATAGAATGAAATAAATGTAGGCTAAATGGTTACATAGAATTACAGCAGCAGCCATCTTTTTTTAAAAGTCTGTTTTATCAGTTTTAATTATGGGGTTCAATTTTGTTTTTCTTATAGAAAAATCATGCTATCTATGAATTTATTAATTGGATTACTTATGCCAATAGCTTTTCATAGGGTCAGTGTTCCTGTCTTCTCAGGCTGAATAAATAAATTCAAATTACATCTTGTCAGGAGCTACAAATACGTAGAGGCTCCATTCTCACTCAATTTCACAACAGTGGGGAACTTAGACCTGTATAACCTCTCAAATGTAGGTTCAGGAAAATTAAGACACCGGAAGTCTTCTAATATGGATCCCCCGGAACACAGTCCAGAGGCAAAGACAGCATGAGGGTAGGGATTGGTGGCAGATCCTGGTAGACTTAGATGGTACTGCAAAGGTGGCAGCTTTTTAACCAGCTCTGTTGACTGCTAGTAGAAATCCACCGATTTTACTTAGTGCCTGAGAAATTCCACAGATGTTGAAGTACTCATAAATCCTTCTAGAAGGAGTTCCTAGTTAATAGGAATAATTTCATACATAATAACATATTCCTCAATTGTGGTTTGGTTGTTGTCACAGCATGTTCTGCCTGTCTCTGTTCAATCTATGGTGTTAGGGTCTAAGTCATGGGTAATATTGAAATCCAGAGAAATGTACAAAGATGTACCTTTAGATTCTGTGCCCCATTTTTATTTTTCTAATGCAATTTTAAGAGGTTATAATGATTGCTGGTGGGGGCAATGGCATTTGAAGGAGTGTCACTTCAACTGGCAACACAGAGATCAAATTATTCAAATAAAAACTATTTGGTTGGAAACTTCTGGTCAATCAACTGCAAGAAGATATTGTTTAGGAAGGATTTTTTGTATGACCTTTCAGAGAAACAGGATCAGACAAAGTATAGAAATAGATATAAGCCTCATCTTTGATAATAAAATTAGAGAGCAAGACCTAAAAAGATTTTTGGTTGCCAAGTCCATGATGACTGAGAAATGAAAAGACCAGAGACTACAAACTCAGTTCGATTCTGGAAACTGTTACCACTTTATACCACTTTACTAATTCATTATTTCTTTTCCCTTTTTCTCCTCTTCCTCCTCCTGCTTCTCCTCCTCTTCCTCCTCCTCCTCCTTCTTCTTCTTATTCTACAGTGGATTTAACCCAGGTGCACTCAACCACCTAGAGACAGGGTCTCCCTGAGTTGCTTAGGGCCTCACTAGGTTGCTTAGGCTCAGCCTCTGGAGCCACTGGAATTACTGTGCCCAGCAGTTTTTTATTTCTTTTTCTTTTCTTTTTTTTTAACATTTTTTCAGTTGTTGATAGACCTTTATTTTATTTATTTATTTGTATGTGGTGCTGAGACTCGAACCCAGTGCTTCACACATGTTAGGCAAGCACTGTACCACTGAGCTACATCCCCAGGCCAGTTTTTTATTTCTTGATAGTTTTCCTATAATGATAGGAAGCCACAAAACTGGAAGGACATACCTATTTATCTTCCAAGACAACAGGGAATTAGAGGCTGGGGGAAAATTCCCAAGAGATAGAAAAAGCTACTTAATGGCAGGACTTACTAGGTAGAGGGAGGGAGTTCAGGAAACCTCGGGAGGCTGGAAGGTAATATGGGGCAGAGCAGCCAAAATGCTCACACGATTGGATGCTTTGCATACTACTGGGAGACAGAAGAGCAGAGTAGCTGATAAAAAGAATGTCCTTTGATCCCCTCTACTTCAAAGCATTATAGCTCTAGATTAATATTCAGTGTTTCTTTGTTGAGGTACTTTTCTTTTAGCCTCACCTCCCTTCCATTAGAGTGAGAAAACATTTCATAGTTTCCAAATTGTCTCTTCACAAGTTCTAAGGGATAAAGTAGGAGACATTTCGGAGCCTGGTACATTAGCATCCTCTTAATGCAGTATGAAGTCGAGCAGCTTTTAATGTGGATATTAGTTATCAAAACTGATTATTGAAATTGCAAGGAAGCCTTATGTGCTGCTTGCAGGCTAAGACGGATGACGGCAGCAGAGACTTTTGCATTATAAATTAGAATAAATGCTCCCTTTTTAAGCCATTGCTTTTTTGGGTTGCTAATTTATCCTTTTATCAGTGATTTATCCTTTTCTACCCACATTCTTAAACTGCCTGTCCCTCTGCTACAATTTCTTAGTGACATAGGTTTGGGTTTGCTTTCACTGATTTGGAAAATTTAGAGCTTTAGAAAGGTGTCTTAAAATTGTTGCCAAGAGTTTTCTGGAGATGGGTAATAACATCAATTGGAATTGATGGTCCCTCGAAGGAGTATAAGTTGAAAATGTTGCTAGGGCTCCAGGAAATGACATGAAGTGGACGTTTTTCTTATTTTTCCCCCAAATTAAGCCTTGGCTATTTCTGTTGAAAGTAATAAATAGACATTATTTTTACTGCTATTACTAGTAGTAGCAATAGCAATATTTACATAATATATATTAATATGTCTGTTTGAATTGTTTGATTTCTTACAACAGATATTGATTTTGACTAACTTAAAAGAAGATTTATTGAAAAGATATTTGTTAGAAATATCAAAAGACAATTGTTAGAAATCTGAAGAGCCAGCCCTGGAAATAGGCAAGAACCAAGGTAGTTCTAGAGACAAAATCAGTCCCCTCCAACCAGGCCTCCCCCAACCAGAACCATCAGAGAATGCCCACCTTGCTGGGATGGAGAGGAGCAAGAATTCAAATTCCAAGGTCAGGGTATCTTGTTTGGTCTTGCTGACATCACATGTGGGCCCCTTGTTTGGTTATGCTGAACCTCTGATTACTGTGTTATCAGACCTTAATAGGAAAGCCAGAATTGAACTATTATTAAAAATGAAAAATGAATGTCCAAAACTAATAAAATGAAGTCATTGTGCTTTATTTTTTTATTAAAAATGTAAAGCGTATCATTTTACAGCAACACTCTGAAATATGAAAGTAATGTAATTACTTTATGGATTAGGTACTTTATTTATTTGAACTTTTGGATTCAATATATTGAATGAATTCTCCTTTTTTTACATATACTTTTTTGTTGTTGTTTATTTATGTTTATGAGGTTCTGAGGATAGAACCCAATGCCTTCCTTACATGTGTGAGGCAAACACTCTACCATTGAGCTACAACCCCAGCCCCCATATCAGATGAATTCTTTCAAATAATTTAGCAATTAAGTGATGATATATTTTGTGGTCTTTCCCTGTTAACTCTCCTATTCTTTGGTGCTTTAATATTCAAATCAATAAGATCCTTGAGGATCTTTCATTCCCAAATCTTTTCTCTGTTCTTCTCCCTGCCCTCCCACCCTCCATCTTCATTTCTTTCAGCATTCTTTTTTCTCTTTGGCTAACATTACTGAAAGCTTATTGCGTTGTCTTCCCTAAGTAATTTGGATATCAAAAGTTGAATGTCAGGTACACAGTGTACTGACAAATTGTCTTCTTTTTCCATGTTTATATGAATTAGGATAAGTCTTGGCTGAATATGCTGGGAATTCTAAAGTAACAGTGGCTTCAACATGAAAAGTTTTATTCTCTTACTTAAAGCTAAGGTGAGCCAGGTGTGGAACAGAAGCCCTAGAAAGTCAGTGTCTGTCTGTCTGTCTCTCTCTTTCTGTTCCACCTTCTTGGTTTTATCTTCCAATTTCAAAACCTCTTTATTAGTCATCATGGGTATTGGAGCTCCAGACAGCATTCCAGGGGCTCCAGGTTAGAACAAGGAGAAAGAGCAGGAGAACATATAAGGGTTTCCCTGGCTGTCCAGGGTCTTCCTAAGAAAAGTTCTCAGAAGTCCCTCCCAACAGCTTCTGCTCTTATTTCTTTCATTGGTCAGAATTTACTCACATGGCTACACTCAATCCAAGCGTAAATATAATATCTTCTGAGCCTAGGTTTCCTGACCTTTAATTAATGATGATTCTTAGAATTGTAGTGAGGATTCAATGAGATAATGGTGTGCACTTCTTCACAAAAGGGAAATAATAAGCACTAGTGAAAGTTTATAACACCCATGCTACCTTTAGTGGCTCATCTCCTTTTTTTTTGTTGTTGTTGTTGTTTGTGGAATCTCATGGCCTAAAAGAGAAAATAGAATCTTTAAAGTCAGTTAGGACTTCATCCAAATGTCTTAACCAACTTGGTTGCTCCTGCACAAGTAATTAAACCTATCTTATCCTTTGTCTCCTCACTCTTTAATGTGAATGATAAAATCTACCTTGTAGAATTGATGTCATATAGTGTAAAAGTATATTCTGAGCTTTGTTTCTCACCTAATAGATGCTCAAGAAATATGACTAGTTTTCTCCAGCCTTCTCTACATCGCAAAGATTTACAGTCATTTATTAATTGAGGCTTTCATTTTGGAGTTCAAAAGTTGGCAAGTTTATGGATTTTTGCAATAATTCTATGAAATGAAGAATAAAATAAAGAATCAACAAAAATAATTTAAAACAATTTACTTATGAACTCAGAATACTTTGAATTTGATGGTCCCTATTATCAGTTTTAATGGCCATATCAATTTGAATGTATATTCATGAAGTACCCACTGTGTGCCAGATGTGTTTCAGATCATAGAAATTCAGTAACAAACAAGACCTGACAAGGTTTCTTTCTTTCTGAAACACATTTAGGGGCTCAAAAAAAAAAAAAAAACATGAATAATGTAACTTCATGCAGCAACCCATGCTGTGAAGACAAACAGATAAATGAGACAGAGAAGATGATGGCAAGTGCCCTTTCAGATGAAATTCTCTGGAAAGACATCTGGAAGGAAGCCTGGTGAGAACTCCCTGACAACCACAGCAAACAGCCTAAGGGAGCTTTCAACCCAGGGGACCCTCCTCAATTGGGACTAACTCCAACTTGCCTTCCATTTCTCTTTCTCTCAGTTACCATCCAAAGTCCAAGCCTCCCATAATCACCCTGACTTTTTGCGGGGGGGGGGTGGGGGGTGGGGGGTGGGGGGGGCGCTTGACTCACTCCCTCATGTGAACTAATCTCCCATGAACTTTTCATCATGCTTCTTGAGTCCTATTCTGGGGATCATCAAGATTTCCTCCATCATTAGTCTTTCAGCTGTTATTCCCTTCCCTTGTTCAGACCGACTCCTGGTTCTCCCTTGGTCTCCAAACTACACTTGCAATGTCCTTAGGGAAAAAAAAAATAGCTCCTATTTATTTATTTATTTATCCCATATCCCACATTGTAGGACCTAGAGGTACACAAGACCTCTTCCTTATTTTTCATTGCTGCTTGGAGACCATTTTATTCCCTGTCTCAAAAATATGGCTCCTTTAAAGTGCACACCATCAGACCACACCACCCTTTGCCTCTCCTTGTGGCCATTCTTAGGCCATTCCTTATAATTCACTTAATACTACAGCGTCTGACTCTGACTCATTTTTTTGTCTCCACAACAAAAGGTGTCATTAATTGATCACTTCTATATCCATGTGGATAATCTATTCAATATCCTAGCAAAGAGTTATCTGCTATCACTTCATCTTTTTTGAGGCGGGGTGGGTGGGTACTAGGGATTGAACGCAGGGGTGCTTAACCACTGAGCTACATCCCTGGTCCTTTTTATATTTTATTTAGAGACAAGGTCTTGATAAATTGCGTAGGGTCTCACTAAATTGCTGAGATTGCTTTTGAACTCACAATGCCTCAGCTTCAGGAGCTGCTGGGATTACAGGTATGCACCACCACACCGGGCACAAATCATCCTTTTTTTCCACACTAATCTATCTTCTTTTCTTTGTTTACCCATTTCCTTTTAGACACCAATAACTGAAATGTCTCTAAAATATTGATGTCAAGCCTTCCATTGTGTAACTCCCACTTCCTATCTTTCCAGCTCATCTCTCCATTTTTCACTTAGACTTTGACTCCATTATGACTTCCAATTCATTGACCCTACCAATTTTTCATGTCCCTTACTCCCCTCAACTGTTCTCACAGACATTGCCCACTTCTTTCCCTTACCCAGCTTAGATTTCAGTGTTTGTTTTAAAATTATTCCTTTGTAAACACCCTTAGCTGCATACCAAAATTCTGGGCAAAATTTCAGAGTTGGTTAAATTAATTCTCACCTACTCAGATCAGGACAAGAGCAAACAAACATGACTGAAGAAAAACACTCAACTATACTGCTTGGACTGATTCTATATTAATGAACACAAATCTGAGATGAGTTGTTAGAATCACTGTACAATTTTATTTCATGCCAATTCACTTTCCCAATATCCAAAACAACTATTTTATACCACCTTATCTCTTTGTAAACCTCCCAAACCACATTCATCTGTCTCACTCTTACTAAAAAAAAAAAAAAAAAAAAATTTGAAGAAATCACAAGCAAGCTAATTTATCTGTCACAAAATCTACCGGTGGGCTTTACCTTTTCTTTGCATACACCAAAGTCTGTGCACCCAGTTCAGCATCTCCACTGTATACTGGACCCCATCCCATCTTGCCTCCTGAAAGACTTCCCTTTCTCAAACACACAAGTGTGGCATAAGCGTTTAAAAGGTCTCCACAGCCCCCTCCAGTTACTTTTCTATCTCTACTCTCCCCTTCACAACAAAGCTTTTGGAAAAATTGTGTTTATTTCCTCAGCTCCCATTTTTACCTTAACACACTCTAATAAGACTTTGTCTACTACACCCAAATGGAAATAGCATCAACAATGTTCTCCCCTGAAAGGGAAGGTACTAGGGAATGTGACTGATCAAAGTATGTAATGTACATGTTCGAATATGGCATAATGAAACTTACTATTAGGTGTAATTGTGGTATACTAATAAAAAAAATAAATTAAAAATAGTATCCTCTCCTTCATCAAAACCTATAGCACATCATCAATCCTTATCTTAGTCTCTTCAGTACATATTTCTAAGGATTACTGCATTCTTAATGTGAACTCAAATATTTTTCCAATTGTACATTTTATAAGTGTCCCTAAAGAACCTGAATTCCTTTGCCCTCATTAAGTGGATTTGAATGGAACTAAGTGGGGAGGGCCTGTCTCTCCTTTTGATTCAGGTACATCAGCTCCCTCAGCACTGTCCTCATGGACTTTGAAGCTAGATTTCTTAGGCACAGTGCCAACCAGGATTCATCTAGAGTTGGCCTTCAGATATCATAGACAGAACACTTGAGCCCAGCAACCAGAGAAGAAATATTTGATGCTTAACTAGGCTGTGAATATTTTGAATATTCTTTAATCAACCTTTGCTTAAATAACATACATTCAAACTGTTGATTTTTTTTTTTTTAAATCTCACTTTGTATTTTGTTTTCCTGGTGATTGGAAGCTCCAGTTCCCAATGTTAAAAACAACAACAACAACAACAAAACTTTAATTTCTTGGATTTGCAATGATTTCTCATTAATAAGTTCCCCAGAAATAACATATTCACTGTATGCATCATATTTGTCTTCAAAAAAATTATTTGCATAATGAAACTCAGTGTCATCCTACCTCTGTATTTTCAGGTTCTTGACCTTATGGAATTGGTAAAAGTGAATGAATAGGGGAAATAAATAGTAGGGAATAGAGATTATGAGTTCCAACAGATCTTTCGATTTGGTCAATAAGTATTTTAAATAAATTAAAGCTAAGAATTCCATTACTTCCTGTTATCTTATATCCAACTAGTTTTACTAATAAAACCTTTGTTGAGGGCCTTCTATGTATTGGGCACTGTTCCAGAGCCTGGAGATATAGCAAAAAACAAGCTAGAAGAAAGTTCAAAATCTCATGAAACCTGAATTCCAATGTTGGGAGACTGATAAAAATGAATACACAAATAAATGGCCAAGAAAATTTCAAATAATGACAAGTGCATTGAAGTAAATAAAGTAAGATGGTGTATAAGGTGGAGTATTTGCAGTGGAGTTGGTAATGTTGATTGCAAAGACCAGGAAAGCCTTCCTGAGGGGTTGATATTTGCTCTGAGGACTCTATCATATGAACAAGCTACTATGTGAAGAAGCAAAGAGAGGATGCTAAAGAGAGCCAACAGCAAGGATAAATAGCTTGTGGCAGGAAGAATTTGGTTTGTTCAAGGAAAGGAAGGCCAGTACAAAATAAGAGCAAGAAGAGTGGTAATACACAAAGAGATTGGAAATAAGCCATAATAAGGATCTTGAATTGTACTCTAAATATGATGTTCAGCTATAGAAAATTTAAAGAATCATCTTTTTTGTGGAGTGACGGATGTACCAGGGAGTGAACTCAGGGGCACTTAACCACTGAGCCACATCTCCAGCCATATTTTGTATTTTATTTAGAGACAGGGTCTCACTGGGTTACTTAGTCTCACTTTTGCTGTGGCTGGCTTTGAACTTGCGATCTTCCTCTCAGCCTCTGGAGTCACTGGGATTATAGCTGTGTACCAATGTGCCTGGCTTGATCTTGTTTTATTTTTTTTAAACTTTGGGATAATATGATGAAATAGTTTATAAGATCCAAGAATGGAAACAAGAATACCAGTTACAACTGAATATCCAGATAACAGACAATGGAAACTTGAATGAGGTTTGGAACTATTCATATGAATGGAATATATAAATATGGGCTAGGGGTTGGAAATAGAGCCATAAGGTCTCCCTGATAAATTGGATGTACCTGATGAGGGAAAGAGAGGAGTCAAGGACAATTGTTGACTTCAGTAGCTGGGCAGATAACAGTGCCATTTACTGAGAAAGGAAGGACTAAAGGAGGAATCTATTCATTTGTGGGGGGAAATGCTGTTTTAACCACACACAGTTGAAGATGCCCATTAGGCCCATGTGTAAATGTTGATCAGGCAATGAATTTAGGAGTCACTTTTCCATGGACATTACCCCTGAAGGCTTCTGAGTTTGTAAGTCTGGTGTAGTATGGTAGCTAAGAAAACTAGTTGAAAAGTACAAAAGATCTTTGAATTGAAATTCTTCTGTTTATCAGATCTGTGACCTTGGGCAAAATTCTTGTGTTGTCTAGACCTCAGAATTCTTATTTATATAACAAAGTTAAATATTATGTGCCTTGTTAGGTTGATGATGAAGATTAAATCATTTAATTTATGCAAAGTGCCTGGAAAGATATAAGCGCACAATATTTATTAGGTATTATTTATTGAACATCTCCTCTGAAATATTCCCTTTGTGTGCATCGGTTGACCTAATCCTCCCAAACACGTCACATCACCACTTTCACTAAATAGGTCTGTAGGAGACTGGAAACAGATTCATGCCAACATAATTTACGTTTCACATTTCAGAATGTGCATACCTACACGGACTACCCACAACATTCATCTAGGAGACATTCCAATGAACCTAAATATGTTAATCTCCACTGAAATCCAGGTTTTTATAGTCAGCTCCATCCTTGGCATCTCTTCTTTGATATCTATCATCTCAAACTAAATATGATTTGACCCTTGCCCCCAAATTCAAACCTTCTTCTTCTGCTGTCTTCTTTATCTCAGGTGATACCATCTAGGGTGTTCTAATTGCTCAGGTATAATGCCTTGTAGTCCGTGTTGGTCCCTGTCTTTCTCACACATGCTTTATGGAACTTCATATAAAATGGCTTTGCGTTACCCCTGCCATTATCTCTTGCTACTCTCCCCCATACTCACTCTGCTGCAGGCAGAGTGGCCTACTTGCTATTATTTCAACTCCCAGATGTATGTTTGCCTGTGCACTTTGCTGTTTCCTCAGCCCGACACTCAAATATCCCAATATCCTCCCTGATGTCTTGCTTTGGGAGCCTGACCACCCTTTAAGATCGAAGCTATTCTTGTACTCCTCCCCTCTTCTCCCTTCCCTCCTCTTTCCCTCCCATTCCTTCCTTTTTAATATACCCTGTTCCCTCCAAGGCAGCATCAGGGTTGTTTCTATTAAAATGGTTTGCCCATTCTGAGAGGTACTGTACTCCCCAAAGCCAGTTTTTCCATCCAGTGAAGGTCTACTGGTTCTCTTCCCATGGACTCAGCACCTTGGCATCAATTAGGATTCTTTCCAACTGCAATATAAGCTACCCTACTACAGTGTCTAAACAAGTAGGGCTGTATTTGTCTTATGCAATGAAAATTTCAGTGGTTAGTCTGAGGCCATACATCACACTGTGGTACCACCAAAATTTCAAAATCATTTAATCTTTTTTCCACCATCCTGGTGCTTACCTCAAAGCCATAATGATGCTACTGATTGCCTATGCATCAATTTCCCTATCAAAGGCAGAAAAAAGAGGAGGACACAGAACCAACAGGAAGGAATTATCCTAGCTAGTCAGGTTTGTTTTCTGTAGGTTGAACTATTTGATATGGCTGATTTTCAACCATATATTAACCTATGGAAATGACAATTCATATGTACTTTCTTAATGGTCGGAGAGTCTCTTCCTCCAGAAACTTCTGCCTTTATCTCATTAGCCAGAGCTATGTCACTAGGACACTCCTGGCTTCAAGGGAGAGTAGAAGTCAATGATCTTGTGAGCCTATGGGGCAGCCATCTCATTGCTCCTGAATCACTGAGTTTCCAAAAGTCTACCCATTCTCCTGGCTTTGGGCCATCCTCCCTGGAGCCTACATTACAGGATGGCCACCACTCCTTCATGACTTAGGCCTCTCACTTCTGCTGAATTCCCCTCCTCAGCAGCTTCCCTGGCCACATGAGAACTTTAGGGTCCACTGTGTGGTATCTACAGGTCTTGGGACATTACATTTCAGGGAGTGGAGATGTAAGAGCAAAACTCTCAGGCCCTCTGTCTAAATAAACCATACTGTCATTTCTTTTCTATCACATTTGTCCAGTGCTGGCATGGCTGGAAAACTGAAGAGCTGAGCATCTACATCCTTACACATTTTGTTTAATTTAGTCCTCATAGCAATATTTTAGCTTCATCTCTCATTACTATTTTATATATGACGAGACTATGTCTCATCCAAGTCCTCTTAGTGAGCAAGTGGCTGGACTTCCATTAAAAAAAAAAAAAAAAAAAACAGATCTTCCTCAATGCAAAGCTTTTGCCTGACTCATTACATTAAAGTACTTCTAAATATATATTCGCCAAGACAGTTATAATCTACTATCTATAGGATGTGCTAGGTAACTGCATATTTTTAATGGTTTTAAGAACAAAGGAGATCCTAGAAGTTTCTAAGTATTCACTCCCACTTAGAGTTGCTGAATATTCCCTAATTCATGGCTTTCCACTTGCCACCCAAGACCCTGGCTTGCATTTGGGTTTTGATTTGTGCAATGCCAGGAAAGATGTTCTAGAAGGAAAGAAAGTCTAGTAAAGTGAAGAACATAGACAAAAGTGAGTCGACATAGCTCTGGAAGAATCCATAACTCCACTTGGTTAAAGTGTAGGTAAATAATGGCAGCATAGAAGTTTAGAAGGTCAAGACCACATCCTACCATTCAAACCTTGACTGCCAGGCAAAGGCATTTGAACTTTCTTTTGTCAACAGTGGTGATAAATGAGAGGTTTCAATACAGGAGAGTTAAATGGCACTTTGTGTTCTGTGCTGCAACTTCAAATTTTCTTTTGAGAATTGTATTTAGAACCAAGCAAACATGATAGTCCTACTTCAGGAATTACTAAGGGAAATTTAAGAGTTTTGTTTCTTTTTCTGTTATGGTCATTTTTCCCAGATAGCAATGGGACTTAGAGCTTGTGCATCAGAAGAATTGCTAGCCTTTAAACAAACAGACAAAAATAGAAAATCAGTTATCTACCTGTTCAATTTTCCTGGTAAGAATAGAAGTCGCTGCTACTTACATTAAGTAAGAAATGACATTGAGCATCTCCCAATACTATGTTAAAATTATTTCTGGATTATAAAACCAGCATGGAAGATGGAATGAGTATTATGGCTTCCTTGTCTAGAGTATGCTAGAATCATACTTCAGCATAGAATCTTAAAACAACATGGAAGAATGCTGAAGAAGTTAAATGACTCACTAATAAAACTGAGAAGCAACAAATAATAAATGCATCTAGACTGCTTAAGGTGGTGGCTTTTATTTGTCCAAGTAATGTCACATTACTGAGGCCTCAGAGAAAATAGTACATTCATCTGTGAGTCAGAGATATGTGGGTCAGAAATACTGTGTGAAGAGCCCTCTGTTCTTTTGATTACTGAAAGTGGTGTTTTGGTTAACCTGCGTGATTTACCAGTAAGTTAAGATAATTGAGTATTAAAGAGGAAACCCATGTTGGTAGGATTGGTTGTGAAAAGATAAAACAAGGAAGTGGAATTATTGATAGAACCAAGAAGTATTCAGAGATGACTCTATTGAATAAATCAACAATGAAAAGGACTCCTTGAACTGTGAGAGAGACAAAGGACAAGCTTGTAAGGGAAGCAATTGAAAGCAATGCTTTGCAAAGGTGTGTTCTCAAGTCCTTAGCTTGTGAGGTAGTCACTGCTTCTGTTATGATTTGCAAAGTAACAATGCCCTTTGCAAAATAGAAATCTCAATAGCAATTGATAACTGAAGAGGAAAACAAATTCACATGGGTCCAAAAGGAAGAACCTCTCTGTCCACTTCAAAAATCTGCTCCCATATCCCTCTTATGAATATTGCTTTGGAAAGAAAAACTGAAGCCTGTCACAGTGATTTAAGCTTTTCATACTGCACACAAGGGCCAAGTGCCAGGTAAGGGATTGTCATAGCTCTCCAAGAACACTGTAATGGTGAGGCTGTCCTTCAGACCTACCTGGTTCCTCCTTACCTTAACATTTGGGGAACTGCCCAGCCTAAGGAAGGGCAAGCTATGACCTGCTCAGAGGCATTTGGTTTAAATTACAGGAAGATTTAATTTCTAAAAATAATGGCAAATAATGGCAAAGCCTGGAGACTTTGCTTGAGCTCTAATAGAATCACAATACCATTTATTTTTGGAATGTTGATGTTTCTGAAACTCTTCAGATGCAAAATCAATGCTAAGTAGTTTTATGGAAACTGGATGCATTTTACATAAGATTACCACCAGAGCTGAGGACAGTGACACACAAGAGCCCTGCAGTCAGTGCCTGGAATACCCTGGGAACAATGTCTGGGTGCCTCTCAGGCAGCACCTGGCATCCACACCACACTTTCTAAGTTTTATCCTTTGAACTGTCTTTGCCATTGTCGGAGCTTCAGCATGTTGGCTTTGTCTGTCCAGCTGGATCGACCCACACTTCTTGGGAGTCATTGGTGAACAGATGATCAAAATCACCTCAGAAATGAGCATACACAAAAGAGAGCTGAGCCCAGGGACTCTCCAAATTTCACAGTTGGGGAAAGATTAAAAACCTAGGAGAGTCAAAGAAATAGGAAGAAAACTAGGAGAAGGTAATATCTTGAAAGCCAAATAAAGAAAAGGATAACTTGGGCCAGATATCCCCAACATTTGAAAGAGATGAAGACTGAGCATTGACCATTGGTTGGAACACAAATGTAGGACACTGGTCACCTTGATCAGAGGGACTTCTGAAGTGCTGTCAATGATATCCTGATTGTAGTGTGTTGAGAACAAGATAGCTATCAAGGAAATGAAGACAAGAAAAGCACCTTTTTAAAAAATTCTAGATTGTATTTTAGAGCCATTGCATTTAACACTTATTGCTGTTTTGCAGAGTTTGAATGTTTGTATTTTATATTTTGAAGTGAATTTTACTGTGTCTGTTTGGGCTTTATGCATGATGTTATCAGATATTTGTGATAGTAAAATGGTTCCTATAGTGAAGCAAATCAACCTTTCTATTATTTTGGTGGCAAGCAACTAAAACCTACTTATTTCACAAAAATCCCTTATATGGTAAAAATATAATAACTTTATTCTTCATGTTGTACTTTAGATCTCTAGACTTGTTCATCCTACATATCTGCTTATTTTATATTCTTTGACCTATATCTCCCCAGTTCCTCTCCCTGTAGCCCATCCTTATTTGCACTTCCTTACTCCACCATGTTTAGAGAATGTATATATCCTCATAGTTAAAATATATATCCTAAACACAAATGAGATCATGTATTATATTATTATATATCATGCAGTATTTTTCTTTCTGTGTCTTATTTAGGTTTCATTTACCATAAAGTCTTCCAGTTCAACCCATGTTATAGCAAACGGCAGATTCTAACTTTTTCATGCATTTAAGTTGTTTTCATTTCTTTGTGATCATGAACAATGCTGCCACAAACATGGGAATGCAGACTTTTTAAGGAAGGTGGTGATTTTCTCTCCTTTGGGTATATACTCAAGAGGGATTACCAGGTCATATAGTAGTTCTATTTTTCTTTTCTTTCTTTCTTTTTTTTTTTTTTTTTTGGTGGTACTAGGAAATTGAACCCGGGGCCTTGTTTGTTCGAGGCAAGCACTCTACCAACTGAGCTATAGCCCCAGCCCCCCAGTAGTTCTATTTTTAATTTCTTTAGGTACTCCCATGCTGTTTTTCATAATGATGGTAGCAATCTACATTTCCATCAATAATGTACAAGGATCCTATCTGCTTCATACCCTCACCAATATTTCTTACCTCTTGAATGACAACTGGGAAGAGCTTTGTATTTAAAAAGGTACTCAAAAGTGAGCATGGAAAGTCAGTCGCATAGGGGTAATCATATGGCTTTCTTTAAAAACATCTTTAATGAGGTATAAATGACATGCAAAAGATGCACTTTTTAAAGTATACATGTTGGACATATATAATCTCCTGAAACTATCATTATATTCAAGATAATAATATATTCATCCAACCCCAAAGTGTCACTTTGTAACCCCTGCCACCTCTTCCTTCTACCATCTTGCTTACACCCAGGAAATTGGTCTGCTTTCTGTCACTAAATATTAGTTTTATTTTCCAGGATTTTATATAAATTTCATATAAATGAAGCAGCTCTTTTTAATCTGCCTGCTTTCCTTCAGCATAATTAGTTGAGGAGTCATCCATGTCAGTGCAGGTATTAACTGTTCCTTCTTTCTTGTTGCTGAAGGGTATTCCATTATCAGGATACATCACAATTTGTTCATCCATTCACCTGATACATTTGCATTATATCCTGCTTTTCATTACAACAAAGCTGCAAGGAATATTCTATATAGCCAATCATAACATCTATTCCTAAAGGCAATTTAACTTTTGCCTTTCTCCTATGGATGCTTTTGTATCTTTGTTTTGCCTTACATCACTGATTAGAATCTTCAGTGAGATGTTGGCTTAGGTTTTAAGGACACAACATTCTCACACTATTTTAGGGGAAAATAATTCATTCTTTCACTGAACTATGATGTTAATTTATGGTTTTTCATAGATGCCATATACCTAGTAGAGGAACTGCTCTTCTATTAGTTTTCTGTAAGTTCTCATCAGAAACAGGTGTTAGACTATGTTCAGTACTTTTACTACATCTCCTGAGATGATCATATTTGTCTGTCTGTTGGTTGGTTGGTTGGTTTTCAGTCTTTAATGTGATGAATTACATTTCTTGATTTTTTGAGTCTTATAACACCCTTGTATTCCTTAAATATGCTCTACTTGATCAAAATGTGTAATTTTCTTCATATATTACTGGATTTCATTTACTACAGTTTTGCTAAGAAATTTTCCACCTGTGTTATGAGGATATTATCTGAAGTTCTTTTTTGAGGTCATCTTTCTCTGATTTTTTTTTTGCCTGCTACAAACATTTTTCTTTTTTTTTAATTTTTTTTTTTATTATTAGTTGTTCAAAACATTACAAAGCTCTTGACATATCATATTTCATACATTTGATTCAAGCAGATTATAAACTCCCATTTTTACCCCTTATACATATTGCAGATTCACATCGGTTCCACATCCACTTTTTTACATACTGCCATACTAGTGTCTGTTGTATTCTGCTGCCCTTCCTATCCTCTACTATCGCCCCTCCCCTCCCCTCCCCTCCCCTCCCATCTTCTCTCTCTACCCCATCTACAGTAATTCATTTCTCTCTCTTGTTTTTTTCCCCTTTCCCCTCACTTCCTCTTATATGTAATTTTGTATAACAATGAGGGTCTCCTTCCTTTACCATGCAAATTCCCTTCTCTCTCTCTTTCCCTCCCCCTCTCGACCCTGTTTGATTGTGATCTTCTTCTCATGTTCTTCCTCCCTATTCTGTTCTTAGTTGCTCTCCTTATATCAAAGATGACATTTGGCATTTGTTTTTTAGGGATTAGCTAGCTTCACTTAGCATAATCTGCTCTAGTGCCATCCATTTCCCTGCAAAGAAATCTTGACCTTATGCAATCAGTTGTGAAGTATTCTTCTCCTCGGTGCTTTGAAAGTTTGGGAGAACCAGTATAAGTTCATTAAATGTTTCATGTGGTTTTCTGTGTGGGAATGTTTTAAACTTTGAAATTCAACTTCTACAATAGATAGGAATCTATTCATATTATCTCTTTCTTCTTGAGTGAACTTTGGAGGTTTGTGTCTTTTCACAAAAATTTAAACTTTTCATAAAATTTGTCAAATTTACTGGCCTATAGATATTTCCCTACTATCTTCATAAAATTCTTTAGAGTCTATTCTGCTATCTCCCTTCTCATTTCTGATATTGGTAATTTGTATCCTTTTATTTATTTATTTTTGCAAATCCAAGTAGAGGTTTCTGAGTTTTATGGATCAGGAACCTGTTTTGCTTCATTGTTCTCTTTTTTTTCCACTTTTGATTTTATTTTTCACCCCTTTGGCTTATTTGGGATTCATTTTGTGTAATTCCCTAATTTCTTAAAGGTGGTTTTGAAGTCAATTATTAAATTATTTTCTAATAAAGGCATTTAGTGCTATAGATTTCTCTGTGTATACTGCTTTAGCTACATCTCACAAATTTTAATATGTAACATTTTCATTTTCGTTCAATTCAGAATACTGTTAATTTCCTTTTTGATTTTTGTCTTGACCCATGAGTTGTTTAAAAATATGTTTAGTTTTCTGGATACATGGGCCTTTACCAGAGACCTTTCTGTTGTTGATTTCTAATTTAATTTTACTCTGATTAGAGAACAATCTTGGTAAAACTTGGATTTTTGTACATGTATTCAAACTTGTTTTATACTCTAGAATACATCACCTATCATGGTAATGTTCCATGAACACCTGAAGAGACTCTGTATTCACCTTCTCTTAGGTGTTATGTCAAATTGATCAGATGTTGGAGTCTTCTATAAATTTACTGACTTTCTATTTATTTATTAATGAGGCTATGCTTATGGATTTTCTTATTTCCCCTTTGAACTCTCAATTTCCCCTTTCAGTTTTTGTCTTCTGTACTTTGAAATTATGTTTTTAGGTGCATAAAAATGAGGAATGGTATATCTGCTCCATGAGTTAATTCCTTTATCATACTGAAGTAATCTTTTTATACCTGGTAATATTTTTAGCTCAGAAATCTACTTGTCTTTGTAAATATTGCCATTCTCGATTTCTCTTGATTAGAATCATTCTGATATATCTTTCCCATTCCTTTCCTTCTAATTCTTTGTGTCTTGGTGTTTAAAGTGTCCTATTATAAGCAACATTATGGTCAGGTCATACTATCTTTATCCATCTTGAAAATGTCCATATTTTAATTGTCTTGTTTAAACCATTTATATAAAGAGATTTATTGCCATGGTCAGATTTAAATCCTCCATATGGTCTTTTTTATTTTTAATTTGTCTTATCTGTTCTGTTAAAAGAGAAAACTCTAAACTTATTAATACAGTTTAATCATTGAAAGAATTGTTTGTTCTAATTCAGATCTACATATATTCTATGCTGGTATAATTATGTCAAAATGGATTTTACTGTCATATATAACTAAAAAGTACCAAGAAAGTAAGTAAGAAAGAAAGATAGAATGATTTGTTTGCAAATAGGACAACCCTCAAAACCAGAAGAAATTCAGAGTGCTTCACTCAATAATGTGGGCAGGCAGTACTTTTGTTCAGAAAAATGGAAGTTAGACGCAGAAACAGCCTGATTGATTATAGGTTGGCATTTGCCTTGTTTGAACATGGCCTGATCATTTGACAGTCCATGATAGTGAGTTTCAGCTGTTGTAATTGGTTAAGATTCTGTTATTTGTTATAAAAGTATATTCCTAAGTTACCCTTTCAGATTGTTTAGTACTGAAATGGACCATAGTTCGTTACATAAGGATTCAAAGTAAGGAGGCATACTCAGGCCAAATTTAATTCAATTTAACAGCTTGAAAAGTTTAATTAATTTAATTTCACACTCGAAAATGTTTTGTGCTACCATTTTCTTTCTTTATTAGTTTATTAAATATAACCCTTCATATTTTGCTTTAATGGTTAATTTGGGATTTTTATTGTAAATCTTATTTTGTTGCAATTGACCTTCAAGCAATATAATATTTCACATATCATGTAAGAATCTTCCCACAATATACTTCCATTTCTCCCTCCTTGTCTTTTCTGCTCTTATAGTCATATGATTTATTTCTACATATGTTCTTAATCTCACAGTACATCATTAATATTTTTACTTCTCAATCAATTATCTTTTAAAGAGATTTTAATAATATGGAGGGAAACTTAATTCCCTTGTGTATCTGGTATCACTTTTCTTCTGCCTGAAGGGTTTCCTTTAACTTTTCTTGCCCTTGGGTTTTGCCGGTGATGAATCTTTCTGACATTTATATGTTTGATGGACATATTATGAGTGGTTATGGTTTTGTTTGTGGGTTGGCTTGTTTTAGGTATAAATCTTTCTAGTGTGATTGTTTGCTGATGTGCAAAATGGAAAATGTGGATGCAGGAGGGAGCAAACTTGCCATCGGAGCACAGTCTGTGTGAGAGAGAAAGGGCGGCCATCAGAGCAGAGGGACTGGCTTCAAATAAAACCGTGTTCATTTATCTGTAGTAACAAGAAGACAGAACAGATGTTTACAGGTGATCAGTTTGTTAATGGATCTGTTCAAACTGGGTTTGAATCAGGCTCTACCACTAAATAGGTGAGTGACTGTCAGCAAGTTATTCAAACCCTTTGACCTTCAGCTATCATATTCATAAAAACAAATTATTTCCTTCCTCCCAAAGTGATGACAGCAATGAAATGAGGTGGTGTTTTCCAAATCCTAGCCCTGGGTCTGGCACATTGTATGTGCTCAATACCTTTAAGCAAAAAAAAAAAAAAAAAGAAAGAAAAAGAAAAAAGAAAAATTGTAGCTTTTCTATGCTTCACTGCCCAAGTAAAGGAGTAAGGATTCTGGGATCTCATTTTTCCACCTCTTTCTCTTCTCCCCCTTCTCTCACTCGCCCTTCTTCCCAGAAGAACATATTTAAGATCCAAATGCCAGGCTGTCTGCAGGTGCAGTGTTCAAGACTGATAACATTTGGAGGCCAGATGTTAACTGACGTAAACACTATTAAGTGCTATGTAGACCGGAGGCTGAGGCATTGATTTCCAATTTTATGATTATTATTTGAGTTTATTACCACTCCGTCCACCCCCTTCCACCTCAACCAAAAATGAGTTATAGAGCTTATTCATTCTCAAGAGAATATAAATTAGTTTTTTGAATACAAAGTTCTTAAAATGTTAAGTAATGGCATTTTGCAAACCTAGGACTGGGAATATATCCTTGACATAGAACACCACCACCTTGAAGCTCAATCAGAAAGGCCAATGACTTGAAATTTGATCTGATCTGAAAACCAGTCTCATTTCCTGAAATCAGCCCAGAGTTATAACACACATACATACACACACACAAAAAAATGTTTTAAATCTGTGACAAGATTGTACACCAACTGACTTTTTTTTTTTTTTTTTGTCCTGGGGATTGAACTCAGGGGAGCTATACCACTGAGGTTTATCCCCAGCCCTTTTTATTTTTATCTTGAGATGGGGTCTCTTTAAATTGCTGAGGGTCTTGCTAAGTTGCTGAGGCTGGCCTCAAACTTGGATCCTCCTGCTTTGGCCTCTAGAGTTGCTGGAATAATAGGTATGCACCACTATGCCCAACCCAACTGATATTTTAAATTCGAGTTTCTGAGGTTTGATGTTAGAGCTGGACAAATGTTAGGAAATAAGTGATCCCCTCTCCAAATGAAAAACTACTTTTGAAAAATAAGAATAAAATAAGCTGGGTCTGTTGTGAATCACCGAGGTGATTGCTGGTGTTTATATTCTCACACAGTCAATAAGCCATTCATTAATGCACTGAGAAGACATTCGTTCCCAGGCAAGTGCCAGGCACTATGGTTAATGCATTGGAAAACACAACAGATGGCCTCATGGGGCATAGAGTCTTATAAGAGAAGAAGACTATTTTTTTAAAAAAGACAAATAAATATGGTCAAAAGCTGGAATAGGCACAGTGAAGAAAAGAAGACCTACTTAAATAATGTGTTAGGGAAGAAAGTTTCCAGTTGGTGACTTAATCCAAGGCTTTAAGAATGAGGATAAGGCACCACATAGAGACCAAAGGGAAAACAAGCAGAGAGATCACTATTCATACTTTCAACAAATACTTATTCAGCACTTTTTATGAGCCAGGTTCTGTTAGAAGCAGAGAAGATATACCAGTAAATGAAACACACGCATGCCATTGCCAAAAAGGGAAATGATTTGGACATTTCTGAAACAGAAAATAAGTCCCTGAGGCTGACATTCTGAGCAGAGAGCAGTGTGGTATAAGAGGAGGTTCAGAGGTGGCAGGGCTGGATGAAGGGGGATTTGCAATCTGTGGAAGAGAATTTTTTTTATTCTCAGGACAATATCAGGATTTTATTTTGGGGTTTGAAGCCTGGTTTTGCCGTTCCATGGGGAAGAGCACAGAGCACACAGTGGGGTGAGGAGGGGAGGGGAAACAGGGAGATCCATAGTCAGGGACTCTAGGCCAGATGAAGGTTTTAATGCTTTGAGACAGTGGTTAAGCAGGATGGAGAGAAGGGTATAGTTTGGGTGTAAGATGGACAGCATATGTCAAGCAACTGAAAGGGAAAGGGGGTAAGGATAAAAGTAAAATTATTGATGATTCTCTTTTATAGAACTGAGTAGGTGGTCACTGCATTTACACAATGAGGGATAATCAGGGTGAGTCAGTAGATGAGAGAAAGAAAGGGGAACTAGCAGAGGGGGGGGACAGCTAAAATACATTCCTAAAGAATTAAATCAATGCAATAATGAAACTCACCATCTCATGGTGTTAACATGGCCCCATCACTGGCATGTAAAAGATGCCAACCAGAGGCCAACTGACCATTGATCTCCAATATTTTAGGCACTGGTTTCAAACTTATTTCTAAAACTAGTTTCTCCATGGTTTGTGAGAATTTATAAAAGAAAGCAGCAATTTTTTGAACCCATCATTGGTTGAAAAACATCTAATTTTCCCAGATTGCTCTCATCTGCCCAATTGCCTATGAGCTACTAGAAATTGACAATAAATGTTTTATTTAATTAATAGATTTTGTCATTGGTAAGGCTACTTAACTTATAAATTGGAATATTTATATCTTGTTAAGGAGTACTTGGATATCTCTTATGACAACTTTTTTTTTAAGTGAAGGTATAGTCTGAAAAATATTGAGTTGGTAGGATTATGTGTGTACCCACAGTGCATACTGTGGGGGGGGAACAACACAAATTTTACCTCACACCCTTTATAATTTCTTCATACAAAACACATTCCCACACAAAATTGTTCTCATTAGGGACCCCTACCTTTCCTGAGAAAGACTGTCCTACAGAAAGTGATTGTCACTATTAGAATCTGTCACATTTCTTAAGGGGTTTTAGTAGATGAAAATATGAGAGTGATTCCATGAAATTTCAGCCACACTTAGAAAACAAAGACAAATGCATACTTATTTATAACATTCTCATTCCTAAAAACATTTTTAAACACTGAAATAGAAGAATGGCATTAAAAAAATACTTGTTAAAAATAATGTTCTTATGAAAAAGGATTCTTTACTTCTGGTCTTATTTTCCTTGTGCATTAAATAGTATGACATAGGACAACATTTATAAACGTTTACACCAAAATATGCTCTCACGCATTGAAAGCAAAACATTTTAAAAATGGTCCTTATCTTATAACCTCATTATAAAAATCAGGCATTTGTATTACTTTGGTTCTCCTATTTCCTTGGTGAAATATTTATACCCCAAGAAAGGATCTCAAGTGTTAACTTAGATGACTTGCAAGATAAAGTTCTCAGTAAAAATGAAGCTTTCTACCAAAGGGGAATATTTGTGGTGTTTCTGTATGTCACACCCTCAACACCAAGGGATGAGAGAGGTTGCTGCCGCGCATGGTCATTGGCCTTCTCCTATGGGCTGGGTGTCCTATGGGAGGTATTCCAGCCCCTCTATAATAGCAAACCCCTGGTTCTTCTTTATGGAGGGATGGATTAGGGCAGGGGCAAGAGGTGTCTCAGTTTCCCCATACCCCATAGTCCGGGTTGGAGATGGACATCTGTGCTGTGAATGATGGGTAAATTGGGCAGTTTGTAAAAGTTGCTTGTCCTCAAGCCATTCATTCTTTCATTTGATTATTGATTGGGCATTTATTAATTATCTACACTCTGACAGTCATGGCCCTTAGCACTGAGGTGAAAAACATGGAAAAGCTGTTCAGTTTTCTTGGAAACACAGTCCTTGGGGCAAATTAACAAGTATGCAGGACAAGTACTATGGTCCAGATGAATAAATACCAGGTATCAATACAAATGTAGCTGTATGAGAAAGAGCAAATAACTCAGAAAGGAAGGTAGGGATGGAGAAAATTAAATCACTAATTTCACAACTGGTACCAAATTCAAACCTAAGCCTCATCTGACTCAATTCTTTGGGTAAAGGGTGTGTAGAAATGATCCCAGGATAACATGTATTACTACCTCTACCAGATCTCAACTCAAATGACACCATGAATTGTTTTCCTGGTGTAGGGCAATATGCAACCATGTGGCTGTACGGACCTGCTGACCACCCAATCTAGACAGGCAGTCTTCTGCCCATCTTGTCTCTCTACCACACTGTTGGTTTTTTTTTTTTTTCATGGCATTTATCTTATCTGAAGTTATATTATTTGATTTGTGTTTACCACGTTTTCTATCTTGTGTTGCTCTATTCAAAGGCCAAGAACAGTGACTTTTTTTTCAGAGTTGGTGTTTTATTCTTATTTATTGAATGAGTGCATGATCATTACCCTTAACACAAAAACCACACTTGAGAACCAATTTTTGTCTATCTCCGAAATGTCTGTAAGATGGCTTATCTTACAGATCTATCTCACAGCTTCATTTCAGTGGTCAACGACTGAGGTGTGTGTGTTTGGGGGGGTGGGGGAGACAGTGAGTCTGTTTCATTTCAGTTTGCTCCCCACAGCAGGAACTGGAGGCCAGATCCCCAGTGTGCAGAGCTCTTCAGCATTCCAAGACTGCCTCTGGTTAAGCCTTTCTGTGGAAAAGCATTTTGGTACTTTTGCCATGAATGTAATTTTCAAAACCCCGGGGAGAGAAGAAAGTTATGGGAGCTGCTTCTAGAATTCAGATGAGCTGAATATCAGAGTTCTCCTTCCTGGTCTGTGGAAGGAAAGTCATAGAAGGAAAGCAAGATTCTGCTGTAGCTGTGACCAAAGAAGTTCTGTCTGCCTTCAGTTAAGATATGGGTTCTCCATCATGCTAGCTGTGATTTTGCATAGTTAAGACCTTCATTGGAAATTAAGACTGGCTGCTGTCTGCAGCCATTAATTTTATAAAAATGGGTCATTGTCTTCACATGTCCCTATCCAGCTCCCATTTGATAGATAGCAGATAGCATATTGAGGTGATGGCCATTGTAAGTATGTAAGTAAATGGGTAAATGGTTATTTATTTTTATCAAAATGATTAGCATGTTAAGATGTTAGTTTGAAAGCATAATTGAGGGAAATATTTTCTAACAGGACATTAAAGAAACAGCATTTATAACACCCCTCCTATACATACAATCTACCCCACAAAAACAACTTATTATAGACAAAACAGTTTTCATCTGCAAAATCTCCTGGGATAAGCCTCCTAGGGTATGCAGGGAAGGTGGCCCTGGGGAATCAAAGATCAGATCCTAGTGGCTCTGTTTAGGAATTCCACTGTGGCCTTTCCCTGCCAAAGATTTTTAATACAAAATGACCCTGGCTTTTTTTTTTTTTTGTCATATGAGATATGTAAACTGTGATGTCCCCACATTCACTCCACAAGTATTTGTGTGTGCCTTTCAGGTGTGAGACTCAGCTCTAGGCCATGGGAATACAGAAATGAACTAAGGCATAGTTCCTGCTTCAAGGAGGTCACAAGAGAGAACTAAACCAAGAAATACAGGACAACATGGGAGATTCTGAGATCAAGAAGAGATCAAAGGGATGTGGAGGAAAGGATCTGGGCACAGATTTCAGGGTGTAATGAAAAAAAGTCACACTTCAGGATTTCTCAAATGAAATGCATTTTGGAGCCTCCGTCTTCTCCTTTTTGAATCAGGACAAAGAGAATTAGCCCACTGGAATTGCTGGAAGAATTCAGTGATGCAAAAGATACTTAGCAAGTCATTTTGAAGAAAGAAAGGCAAACTCAAGACAGCAGAGCTCTCTCCCTGAATGGCTGAGAGGCACTCTGTTGACCTAGGAGTTTAAATCTCTTTTGTAGAGTCTGCAGTCTTTTCAGTGGGGCTGTTTTTTTTTGTTGTTGTTGTTGTTGTTTGTTTGCTTGTTTGTTTCAGAATAAGCCAAAGAAACTCACCTAGAGAATGGCTGAGTTGAAAAAGAAAAATCTCCACTGGTCTAGAAATGAATTCTTCCTAGGATGTTGCTTCCTGAGTCTTTGTTACAGAAATTGGGGTTTGTGCTGTAGCTGGGGATCAGGAAACAACCACCGTGGGGACCATTGCAGGCAATTCTGTGACCACCTGGCTTAGCTTGAATTCTTGGAGGTAAAGCTTCTCCTCGTTTAATCAAAGTTTTCATGTGCACCTTGTGGGCCTGTTCTTTACCCCTGATTTTTCATCCCAGGCTTAGGAAGAAGCTGCTGGAGTCCTATTTCTCCCTCCAAGACTGCAGAGCTGCCCCACCTGCTCAGATTGGAGTTTGAGGACGCGGTGGCAGTCTTCTGCCATCTGCTGGCTCCTTCCTTTCAGTCACCAGCCTGTGCTGGCTTTGCAGGGATTCCTAGGAGACGCAGACCACCAGGAGAAAGGGTGTGGGGAAGGAGAATGTTCCTACTTTTACTGAAAAAACAGAGAGGAGAACAAGGCAGACAGAAGCAGGCACAGAGGGCCTTTCCAGCACAGGGGTTGGTGTAAACATGTCACCATCTCAGACACTAAACTAGTGATAGTCCTATGCAGGTTTGTTTTGCTCAGGTAGAACACAATTGTGCTTTAATTTTTTAAATTTTTTTTTTAATTTATATTTTTAAAATTTATATTTTTATATTTTATATTTATATTTTTAAAAAATTTTTAATTTATATTTAGCTCATTGTCACACAAGGCCAATAAAAGAAATTACAGCCACATCTCCATAGACTCATTTAAAGGAAACCGAAGAAATCTGTTTGAGTGGGAATTGAGATGAGAGCTGGGAGTCAGGAAGAAGGTGATAGGAGAAAAATTTTTGGAATAAGTTACACTATTTTCTAAATTATTCAGTTGACTTTTTTTTGAAGGCCTACTAATTACAAGGCTCTGACAGAGATGCCTGGTATAAAATGAGTAATATTTCTCTGTTGAATATAACAATCTATTGGGAGGCATCTATATAAATGGAGAATTAAACAAAGAAGCACAAGTACCTTGGTTGGTCCTCTGCACCCTAAGTTCTGTAGTTAAAATTGACCAGAGATGGAAAATTTTTTTTTTAAAGTACATCTATAGTGAGCTTGTATAAACTTTGTTTGATCATTGTTCCCTAAAGAATACTGTACACCAACTATTTGCATAGCATTTACATTGCATTATGTATTATGCTATCAAAAGCCACATACCCAGCCCAATTTGTATTTTAAAATATAGACTGAATGTATACATATTATATGCAGATACTATGCCATTTTATATAAGGTACATAAGCATCTGCATTTGTGGAGTTTGGTGTCTACGGGGAGTCCTGGAATCAATCTTCTGCAGATACTAAGGGACCATTGTACTGTGATAAAGGAGTGTTGGGGAGCTCAGGTGAGAAGAATGTATCTAAATTGATCTGTGTCAAAGAGAACTGGCTGTAGATGTGACCTGACCTGAATTTAGATGGTGATGTCTTATTGGAGTCAATAATGGGAAGGGCACTCCAGTTACAGGGAGCATCACTTCTTAGATATGGTGTCATCTGCCACCATGCCCCGAGGAACTAAGAACTCTAGATACAAAGCAGAATGAAGTTGTTAAAATGTAAGGTCTTAGACAACAAGCCATTGATTCAGTGCAAGGAGGTCAGCAGCGTCAGGGAGAAGCAGGCAGATGCAAGTGGGGAGGCAGCACACAGAATCCTGGAGATCAGAAAACAGGATTGGGAGGGAGGGGTCTCTGATCCTAAAAGAAAAGCCTTTTTTTTTTTGTACTGGTAATTGAACTCAGGGGCACTCAACCACTGAGCCACATACCCAGCCCCAATATGTATTTTATTTAGAGACAGAGTCTCACTGAGTTGCTTAGCACCTGGCTTTTGCTAAGACTCGCTTTGAACTCGTGATCTTCCTGCCTTAGCCTCCAGAGCAGCTGGGATTACAGGCGTGCGCCACCACGCCCAGCCAGAAAGGCCACTTTTACTGCTGCTGCAGTTCATGTGTTGGATATAGGCAATTTCTTCTGGGCAGGTATATGTCCTATTCAAATATCCAGAAACCTGCAATATTTGAGTAGGCTTTGTGTGATCCTACCTTCACCTTTTAAGAACCTGCGAATGACACCCTTTCTTAAACTACCTGAAACTTCTGTATGATGTTAGTGAAACATTAGAGGAGCTGGAGCTCAAAGTTATCAACTGCAACAATACTTAGAATCATAAATATGATGACCAAAGAGGTAAGAAAAACAGTAAAAAGAAAAAAAATGTAGTACAGGTATATCAGATGAACTATTAAGTAGCCCAAAGAAAATGATAATTTTGAAAACTGCAGTATATAAAACCCTATTAAAAGCAATCAAGATTCAAACCTGGATGAAAAGAATATTCAGATGGAAAAATACAAAGCTATTGAAGCTATTCTTTTCTCTTTTGTTCATGTTTTATATAACATTCTTAAATTAATCTTATATGGTTTTTTTTTAATCTAAAGAAACCTAAGGGTAAAATGTGTGTCCTGATTAGAGCAGAGACAAAAAAATGACCCTAAATAAATAATAGCCCCCTTGATGTGTTTGTTTCTCCCATGAAAATTCAGTTCTCTTCCTAATTGCATCACAGTTCGCGTGGTATATTCATTTTGCTTGTTAGGTCTGTCCTCAGTCTCCCCCTTGAGCACACCCCCTCACTCCCTGAATCTGTGGGAAGTATTGTGATGTCTGCCCGCTAATTTTGCTGTGACTGGGGCTGGTGTCTGGTTGGTGATTCATGTTTGTTCCAAAGTCGTACATCTGTGTTGGTTGCTTTGAAACAGTGCCCCAGGGAATATGAAAGGCCATTTGTCTCACTAAGACTGCTTCTTTGCACCAGAGAATTCCTCCCTGGCTTCCTCTAAATTCCAGCAATCTCCCCTATGAGTTTAGGCAGGGTAAGGGAGAAAGAAAACAAGCCCAAACAAGAATGACATGGAGAGAGTTTGGGTGCCTGGGTCTAGTCCCAGTTTACCTGGCAGGGGTGAACTTTCTGACACCGGCACTAGGGACAGAATGCCCTGGGGCACCAGCTTTGTGGACTTACTTTGCCCAGTAGGAGTGCCTCCAGCAGAAAAGCAGGCAGAGTGAGCCCTTGTGGCACCCTCAATGGAAAAAGTTCTAAGACTGGTGGGTAGACGCACTTGGCCCCTCTTCTAAGATTTTAGTACAGGTACACAGCGGTGATATTCATAATATTTAATGACTGGTACCACATGAGCACTGACCAATTTAGTGGCCCCAGGCCATATACTGGAGCTAGAGATCCCCCACTGCTCTAGACACCAAGTCTTTGGTTACTGGATCACTATGAAGTCCAACTCATATTGATGGGCTGCTGGATGTCAACTGTTCAAAAAGTATTTTGCTGTTGTAAGATCCAAAAAGCTGTGCAGATACATACCAGATGAATAACAACAGGACTATACATGAGATTTCAAAGCTCACATCTACTGTTAGGCTTTGTGTGATCCTACCTTCACCTTTTAACAACCTGTCCTCTTTGACCTTAAGAAGGGATCAGTATTAGGGCCTACAGGTTCTGCAGGATTGGGGGTGCATGAAAGAACCTTCATCCACAAAGCAGCTCTTCATTTTATTCAACAGCTAATGCAGTTCTCACCAGGGGATGTTTGGGGGTCTGTTTCATTGTACTTTTTACTTGCAGTGATGTAGGTGGCTCACAGCGTAACTCTACCTCTAGGAAAGCTGGTCTACATGGGTGATTACCTGCCCTGGCTGATTGGCCTGCAATCTTTAAAAGGTAGCCCTGTTCCACACCATTGGCCTGCTGAGAAAATCCATCTGTGGTATCCTGAAAGCCCAAATATATTGAATTGGCTCTTTCTTTTCTTTTTTGCCCAGAGATTCTCACTTGCTGCTTCTTATCAGACACCTGGAGTCTGTGGGTTGCCCCAGAGTTGTTTCTCAGAGTGTTCTCTGGGAAGCATTATAACCCTACATCCTGTCATGTCTTTTCCTGTTTCAAGAAAAACTACTTCAGGGTAATTTTCTGCCTCCGTGTTCATACAAAATAGCACCCAAGGTTGCTTCTAGTCTGGCTGACTCTTTACATACCAAGCACAATTTCTGTTTGAATCCAGAGACTGAAAGGAAACGCATTGCATTATCCAGTGGGCTGCTGTGGAATGCAGTGATAAGGGACATCTGAGGTTGTAGGGAGACTAGTTGGAAGACTGTGGGTCTTCCGGTGGTGCTTCATCTACAAGTTTCAGTAGAAACTGTCTTATCTGCAGTTTCGCTTTGCATGGTCTCAGCTAACTGTGGTCAACCATAGTTCAAAAATGTTGCGTGGAGATTTTTTAAAAATTCATAACTTTTAAATACTTTTATGACAGTATATTTTTATAGTTGTTCTATAATTAGTTGTTAATCTCTTACTCTGCCTAATATACATAAACTAGATTGTATAAGTATATATTTATAGGAGAAAACAGTACACATAGAGATTGGTATCGTCTGGTATTTCAGGCACCCATTAGGGGTCTCAGAACATATCCCCCATGGATCAGGGTGTGGAGACAACTACTGTTCTAGCCTGTTACTTTAACCCAAATAGTTATATCTCCCTAAATCTTGTTTATCTCAAAAGATTTATATATTGTTTGCCAAGTTGTTGGGATTAAATGAAATAATCTATCAGAAAACACATTGTAAATTGAAAAAAAACGTAAGGAAAATGCAGCAGAAGAGAGGAGCATTGTCCGAATTAATGAAAGAAAAGGACCAAAAATGTAGAAAACAATTATAGCAGCTGACTGAGTAACCAAAGGAAGCCAACTGTGGTCTAAATTGGAAGAAAGAACACCCCAGCCTTGAGCCTCCTTCCTGATACCTCTCTCTGCAAAGTGTTAGCTGGGGAGACATGGATATTAGAGGAAAGTACTAGGGAGGAGTGTTACTGTGGATTTGAGGCTGGGGGAGGTTGTGCATAGGGAGTGATAAAGGAGGGACATGATGTCTAGGTGATATCAGGATGAGGAAAGAAAATAAGAGACAAAACCTCTGCTACACCTGTCTGTGTGATCATTGATGAGGTCTTCAAATAATTCTGAACTTGAGGGCATCTCCCCAGAGAAAAGCAGATGATCAGAAATGGCACTGGCACTCCTCTGGGGGAGCCAGCAAGGGCATCTTCTCCAGAGACCAAGCTCTGCAGCCTTGGAGAGTAATTTGGTGTTATCAGATTAATTAAATCCTTTTCTGTGGTTAAACTTGCATATGAATATTAAATCTCAGGCTGGGCCTCCCATCTAATCAGACAGTGGATGTTTTCATGATAACACTTTGTTCCCAAAACATTTGGAAGTGTGCATATTGTATTTTTAATGAGACTGTGATATTTATTTATGGCAGGAAGAAATCTTCCAGCTAGGAAGTCTCATTCACATAACAGCTCTGTGTCTAACACCTAGAGCTGTGCTAGATGTCCCCTCCAGACTTGCTTATTATCACAAATTATTTTACTTTCAACTCTCATTCTTAATTTGTCATAGTTGCTCATGTTGCTGAAAGAGGTCATGGGATTTGCTCCTGGGTTCAGATTCTGATGGTCATTATTGATGAAGATAATATTAGGTAAATGAATGAAATTCTGTGGGACTTGGTTTCCTATATTTTAAAAATGGGAATAATAATGATTCTAACTCAGAGCTACCTTGTGAATTAAAATTTTCCAGAAAGCATAAAGCTTCATGCAGTGTGCTTGGCACCCAGTACTGCCACACGTGGGTTTTCAAAGTATGTTGGATGTCTTCGTCTGTGACTCTCATGTGACCCGAGCTTCCTGTTTTCTCTTTAAGCTTTGATGTGGAAAATGGCCCTTCCCCAGGTCGGAGCCCACTGGACCCCCAGGCCAGCTCTTCCTCTGGGCTGGTGCTTCACGCCACCTTTCCTGGGCACAGCCAGCGCAGAGAGTCCTTTCTGTACCGGTCAGACAGCGACTATGACTTGTCACCAAAGGCGATGTCAAGAAACTCATCACTTCCAAGCGAGCAGTGAGTAGTGTTCTTCTTGTCTGGCTCCCAGCCTCGCATTACCTCATCTTCACCCTGTCATAGCAGCGGCAGCATCAGCTGCCCTCTAACCTGAGGGAGAAGGGACACAAAAAAATGAACATGACCAGAGGTGACAGGGTTGACCATCTTAACGACATCAGTGCTTTACAGCATGTGAATTTGTAACTAGAGTCTCCAAAGGTGTTTAAACACCTCAGGCACAGCGTTCAGTCCACATCTGTTATGTACACTTAAAAAAAATTTTTTTTTCATTGAACTTCATTTCCTGAACTGCTGAATCATTTATGGAATAAGAACCTTAACACATTTCGCAAATCACACTTGAGTTGTCAGCTGCATATGCAGTTTGCATGAGGCTTCCACAGAGAAGAAAAAATGGTGGTTGGTCACCTGCATTTCTTTCACTGGCCTTTGTCTGGTGGCATTTAGGTCGTCACTCAGATACATGCCTTTGTCCTTTCTCTGGAACCTAACACAATACCCGCTTGTTGCCTGACTCCTTGGTGAGACACAGCACACGTCACCGCCCCGCAAAGCACAGCTGATGTTTTTGTTTTGCTCCTATTAATTGTAGATCTCTAATTTTTATTTAAAGAACAATGACTGGGTTGTATTGCCTGCTTATTAAATTTCTGAAACCAAATAAAATTGGATGCTAAAATCCATGCCTTAAAAGGTTTCTGGGCACACATACAATTGCTTTTAACATCATATGTTATAAAAATATCAGTAGCTCCCTAAAGTCTCCAGCCTGGAAAATTCCACTGGGTTCTCTTTCACTATTAGAGAGGAAGCCAAAAAGGTTCACCTTCTTGTAAAGGGGCAGAGGGCATTTTAAAGCTAGAGGGAAGAAAATGTTCCTTGGTTATTTCTACTAGAAAACTTTAACAGAAGCACCCCAGCCCTAAAATATTTAAATAATTATGTGGACCAAAATTCATTTTTTTCGCTCATTTTTAGTTAATATTTACTGAACTCTCTTACGTGCTGTGTAATGTGCCAGACAAATGTGGGGATAAATGTTGAACAACACAGTGGAGAACTCACAGATGAGTTAAAAAGCATTCCCCCAAGTTTGCTTGTTCTCATGGAGATTGCAACTAACCAGGAATGATCAAAGGAACACACACATACACATTTTACTCTACAGAGTAGAAGGAACATGGCATTTAATGAGCATTTACCCTGGGGCCAGTTTCCTTTACTTGTATTCTCTGTTATTTGTCATAGCAACCCTGTCAGGTAGGTTCCATTATTATCCCCACTCTGTAGATGATGAAACTGAGACTCTGAGAGATTCAGAAACTTGCCCCTATCTCATGACTCTGTCTCATATTATATCCCCTCATGTAGCTAAGAATCAAGTCCATTTCTTGTTGCTGTAACAAAATGCCTGTGATTCGGTACTTTATAAATGAAAGAAATTTATTTGGCTCACAATTCTGGCAGCTGGAGGGTTGAAACAGCATGGCACTGACCCCTTGACTGCATTTCAACCTGTCTGAGAAATAAAAAAAAGAACTAACCACATACAAAACGGGCCAACTGAGTAGGCTGGACCTGCTTTATAACAAGTTGCTATCATATGAGAATGAACTCACTCAACAAGACCTCCATTAATTCCTTGCAAGAGCAATACCTATAATGACCCAATTACCTCATACTAGGTTCCACCTCTGAAAGGTTCCACTACCTCCCAACATCACCATACCAAGACCCAACTTTGAGCATATGAACTCTTGGGTGATACCCTCAAACCATAACTAAACCATAGAAATTGTCATATTCAAAAGTTTTGAACTCTCGTTGTCTACGTTCTTTATACTGTAAAGGTAGAAAACGTGAGTACAAAATAGAGGTACCTGAGGCTGGAGGAGGGGTGGTCATTTGGTTATGCTTCATGCAGTCTCCATATTTTCTGACTATGTCTTGGGTGGTAACCATTCACAGTGAATACACTAGGAATCCTTATTTCCACCTTGATAAAGACCTTTCTAGACTTCATCATAGGAGAGCATTGGAAATGTAGTGAGCTCAAAGAATTCAAACTTCATTCATGTGGCATTTTACAGATAGAAGACTAGCTTTGAAAAAAAGTCTTTCCCTAAATTAATTCCTCAGGTATAGTTCACCAAACTTGTGCTAGGTAGTATGATGAGTCTCCATGCATTCCATCTTCACAGAAGACTCCATCCAAATTTCAGACTCAACTCTGGTGTTTCTCTCCTCAGAATCAAACATTAGAGAAAATTTGCCCTTGAAGAGACCTTGAAGATCACAACCCAACTCAGTCTGTAGCTGATGAAAACAGGATGTAGTTCTGTATTACTCTGCACCTGGTATCCCTGTTGCTAGTGGGTTACCTTTTCTGAAGTTTTACTGACCAGTAAAAGTTTCCCCCAACTCTAGAATCCATACAGTGATGCCAACTTTAAATTTAGACAAGTAAGCTTTTACAAATGTAAATTACCTTATATCATTCTTACTTTTTAAGGACTTTTAAAAAATGTTGGAAGGGCACAGTTTCACAATAATAGTCTCTCCTGAGAAAATAGAGTTGGCAACTTAATACCACCTTATGCAGATAACAGGATATATTAAACTCTTTGTAAATAAAAATAGCAAAAGATTTTGTTTTAAAATTTTTCAACGTTACAATAAGATCTTTTTTTTTGTTTTGCTAGTGTAAGGTGTTGTACATATGAATATAACCAAAAAAAAAAAATCAGAATTTAAATAATACCCAGGTTCTTCTGGTATTTCATTTGATCAGCACTATGTTGGAAAATCCCGTTCCACACAGGCATCTGGATCTAAATTGAAGTAATGCCTGTAAACCTCTTTCTTCCCATTTTTACTCTTCAGAATGAACTGCAAAAAATACAGCAGCAGTCCCTAAGCTTCCCATATCTTCTCCCAATAGATCCAGGAAGAAAATGGGTGATGATAAACTAAGAGTTTTGAAATGAAGGCCACTGTGTGGGCTATACAGGATGTTCTCTGCTCAGGAGTGCCTCATCCCAGCAGAGCAATGATGAATTTATACGAAGTGGAAAAATCTGCATAATTCCACTGCATTAAATTCTAATAATAGGGGAGACACTAGCTTTTAAACATTTTTTTTTTGTCTGAACTCTTTCAGAAGAGTAAGAGAAAATTTAAAGTAGAGAGAATAGGTTAGTTATTAAGCATAAAAATGTGAATGGAAAATAAAAATGGCTTTCTAGTGAAGTCAAACAAGATCACCATGGAGTTCCAAAAGGAAATTTTAGATACTTTCCTAGATGTGGCAAGAATCTGTTGTTTTCTGTTCATTTGCTGGGTTGCAGTCATCTCTCACGTATTGCCTTTGCATACCCGGGTACAGATTTCCCAATAGGTACAGAAAGTCTTAGAAATTGGTGAAACCAGATTCATTGCCCAAAATTGTGGCAGGAACTGCCCCAGACAACAAGAAGTCTTTCCTGCAAAACCAAAGGAAAGGAAGCTCCTGGCTTTTCTCATTTGGTCATCCCATTTGTAAATCTCTATGAAGTCAAGGAGTTTTTTCAAGCTGCAATTTACATGAGAACTAAGTGGTTTCTAGAGAGTTGTCAAGGGAAATGAGACTGAAAAACCAAGAGGAACAGTACAAAGAACAGTTTTTCAAACGTAAGACCTGATGGCTGATGGGTGACCCAAAGAGTACAACATGGTTCCTATGAGTTAAGTTAAAGACTGTAACCATCCCATTCTCCCACCATGGCTGTTGAGACATTGAATTGCTTTCATATCTATAAGTAAAAGCACATTTTTATTAATCAAGTTCCTCATGCTATTTACTATTTAAATTCCTTTACATATATTAATTCATTCAAAATCTACATCTACAATGTGGAAGGTACTATCAGTTTCTTATTTTAAAGAGGGGAACATTGGGAAACCAAATAGGAATCAAAGCTTGAGTCCCAAGAGTCCAGGTGGCTAAACCAAGTGGATATTGAACACATAAATACCAAATGAGACTAAAAATCTCTGTTCTGCCTAACTTTCCAATCGTTATAAGGTCCCATTCATTCTTTTTCTTTTTTTGGGGGGGAGGGGGGCTATTACAGGGGATTGAACTCAGGGCACTCAACCACTGGGCCACATCCCCCCTCCAGCCCTATTTTGTATTTTATTTAGAGACTGAGTTGCTTAGCACCTAGCTTTTTGCTGAGGCTGGCTTTTGAATTTGCAATCCTCCTGCCTCAGCCTCCTGAGCTGCTGGGATTACAGGTATGTGCCACCACTCGCAGCTCAATTCTTTTTTAAATAAATATTTACTTAAACTTAGGCACCTTACTAAAAATGAGACAATTTCAATTCCTTCAAGAGAACTAAAAGATTTGTTAGTCAACAGGTGATCTTAGTACTTTTAGGTAAGGGCAAAGGCACAGAGATTTGCATAGGACTGAAAAGTTTGGCCAGGCAGGCTGAACAGAGGCTTTGAGGTGACATTTCAGAAGTGTTAGGCTGACTGAAAGGTTGTACTGGAGGACAGGCCATGCCAATGAAGCCTTCAGTTGCAGGGGAGCAGTGTGGGGAACCACAGCTTAGCATCAGTGAGGCAGAGAAGTTGACAGGGTGGAGAAGTGGTGCGAGAGGCTGGAGAAGGAAGCCAGAACCTTACCATGAAGGGCTGTGCTGCAGGCTGGTCTTCAGCTATAGACAAGCACTTGGGACTACTAAAGACTATTTTAAGCAAAAAAAAAATGTATAATCAGATGTTTGCTTTTAAAAGAAGCTCTGATTGCACAGTGAAGAATGGTTTGCAGAGCAACCAAGCCTAAAGAGCCAGGCGGTAGGTTGCTTTGGTAATCTATATGATAGAGAATGATTCTCAGAACAGGTCCAGTGGATGATTAATAAGCATTTGCAAGTTAGGATCAAAGGGGTCCATAGTTTATTGTTGGGATGAGGAGAATGAAGTTTCAAGTTTGGTCAAAGAGATAAGTGGTCACATCATTTCTTGGGATCCAGAGCTTCCTTTTATCACATGAAATAATGTCTATGAAAGCACTTTGTAAACTGTAAAGTACATTGTAAACTCACATCCTCTTGATTGCAACAGGGACAGGCATGAGTATCTTAAAGAAGTTCTCACCAGCTTGGAAGATAGACATGCAACTCTTTAATCATAGTTATAAAGATACCACTATTAACAAAAATAAATATAAAATAAATATAAAGATATAAAAATAAAAATAATATAAAGATACTACTATTAACTTAAAATAACTATGATGAAATAAATAAATGCTTTTTTTATTAGTTGTTCAAAACATTACAAAGTTCTTGACATATCATATTTCATACATTTGATTCAAGCGGATTATGAACTCCCATTTTTACCCTATATACATAATGCAGATTCACATCGGTTACACATCCACTTTTTTACCTACTGCCATACTAGTGTATGAAATAAATGCTTTTATATGACAATCCCTGTTATTAAGAATTATACATATATAATATCTCATTTAATTGTCATTTTACAGATGAAGAAGTTGGAACATAGGTTATCTGATGTTTCAGAGCTAGTAATAACACAATTATAAAGCAAAGCTTGCTGTCTATCTCCAAAATCTGCTCCTACCCACTATAGTATACATATCTCTATGAGGCAGACCAAAATTACAGTTCTGCACAAGAAGGTATCAGAAGAAGGTGAAGTTAATCCATAAAATGAAGAGTACAGCAGTTAGAAGCAGGATTTTTGCTTTCTGGGGAAATATTTCACTGTTCTGAGAAGACATTCAGTCAATTTCAAAACCCACTGCTAAGACTCAAGATTATATTTCTCATCTCCAATTATTCTACAAAATTGTAATGTACTGGTTTTTTCACTAGATGTTGCTCATGCAACGGTTCTGAATATCCAGCCTTGTTCCTAAGCACAATGGCTTTTTCTGGTGGTTTGGAAAATCAAGAAAGGCATTAGTGTTTCTAATCAAGTGTTTTGTTATTTTCACACCAGTATACTTTTAATTGGTAATACATTAAATTATGATTTTCAAAATTCAAATAGTTTCATAACCTGGAATATTTTGTTTGTTTCAACAATTTTATTTTGTTTCTGTCCTGATACTCATTATAAACTATCTGATATTTTCTCTAGTAGCCCTCAGTGACATCCAGCATTGGCTTTTGCAGCTCAAATCCTTTGTGGGTTAACATGCTTACGATCTGCAAATCCATCAAATCCATCTCCTGCTCTGGAACATTCTGCTCTTCTGAACTTCAAAAGCTCAACAGTGATAACATTCCCTATTAATGTTTGTTTATCTCCTTTAATCATTACTTTATGAAGTTTTAGTAGCTTCCCAATTCATTTACCAATACATCAGCTCTAAGTACCACAAATATATGAATTTCATTTTGCTATTTGCTTTCAACAGATTTTTACACTCCAGAAATCCAGGAATCGTAAGAGATTTGCTTGATTCATAACAACTCACTCTGACATCTTAGAAACAATATGGACCTTGCATCAGTAATCTCAATGAGCAGCTAGATTTTTCACCCCTCTCAAAGTTCATCTTAAGAAAACAACTAGGAAGAAGTTTTTGATACAGTTCATCACACATGTATCACAACCGCTCTTCTTCTAATTCTTTATTCTCTCTCCCTTGGACTACTTTGCAAGAGCCCTAAGGTTCTTCCTTGGACTGTATATATATATATAGCCACCTAGAGAAAGCCATCCCCTGCTATTGCCTTAAGTATCCCTATGATTGTAGGAGACCCCCAACTTTATAGATCTAATTACTGCATTTCAGCCTTATTGCTTGATGTCTCTGCCAAGTGCCTTAATACCACATGTGCTCTGAAAACTCAGAATTCTCCAAATGCCCCAACTCCTCCTTACTTGTTCCAACTCATGACTATTTTCTCAGATACCTTTTTTTTAAAATTGAAAGCAATATTTCTTTATTCATTTAAATACCGAGTCCTAGCAAGACCTCTGGAATGTCTTGAGCTAGTCTTGTCCTATCTTGGCCATACCCATACCTTCTCATCTGCAATACCTCCTACTCTTCTTTCTGAGTATGTCCCCTCTCTGATCTGTCCTTGGCCTCCCTAGCATTTGACCTCCAAAAACACTTTCAGTTTGCTTCTCTTACTTCCCATCTCACTAAGAAACTTCACTTGCTTATTTTTTCCTACCAAATTAAGCACCAATTCCATAATCTTTGACCAGGCTGTCCATAATATGGGTGTGGGGACCTTCTCACCTTCTTCGCTACAAATGTCTGTAGCCCTCTCTGAAAGGCTGCCCTTCAAAGTTCACCTCAAACAATACTTAGCCTTTCCTATTTTGATTTGTCAACTGTGCAGTGTCACCGTAAAATAGGAAGCATAATATTTAAAGCACAGATTGTGGGAATCAGTCTCAGTTCTTTGGCTGATTAACATTTTTGGTTAAGCAACTGGGTAACTGCTCTGCAGCTGGCATCACCTATCACATGTGAATACCAAACAGTACCTGCCTGAAAGACTTGTTCTAAGATTCAAATGAGATAATGTGCATAAAGGAGCTGACACACACATATTTATGTAGCAATCATGAGGACAGAGGGGTAGACAGAAGGGAGCCCACCATTACCATCTTCTGTGCTGCTGTTGTGAGTCACACAAAGAATGCTTCCCTTTTGTTGATATTCTTTTTATTATCATTGTACAAAGTGGGCACACAAGAAGTTTGCTAGATTAAATTGAATGAGGCTCGTAGCTAAAGACAAAGATGGAAAGGGACATAGAGTATTAAATAGGGCCCAGGCTAAAAGCCTGAGCCAGAGAAGAAGAAGTCAAGGAGGAGGCATGCATTGTTCAAATCTGGACACCACCACCCCACCGCCGGCCTCACATAGTGACTGGTATGAGGCACATGCCTAATAATTGTTGGAGGCACTCATATGGTTAATGAATAGGCTGCCATATTTGCATGCATATGGCAATCATGAGGACAGAGAAGGGAGAGACAGACTGTGAGGGGAGCTCATTGTCACCAGTTTCGGTGCTGTTATGATTCACACCGTGACAAAAAATATGGCCTGATTTTGTGACTGCAGCTCAGGCTGACACGTGGCCTAAAATCTTCAGTAGAGAGCTTGCTGGATGTCGGCATAAGTGGATTTATTAAAGCAAGCATCAGAGAGAGCGAAGGTACACTTCTGAAAACACTTTTCTGACTAGTCCCAAGTACAGATTTACAAAACACTAGCTACACATTAATCAGGTCTTCAGGACCAAATGAGTAACAATGGTGTGGTTTTAGGAGGTTCAGTCTGTTCACTTCCACTAAAAGCTTTTCCTTGGGTACTTTAAGAAAAAAAATTATATTAAAAATTAAAAAAAGTAATGGGATTCCCAGACAGAAATCTGTGTTTAAATGGCATTAAAGCTGTGGTTTAAATCAACAAAAGCCAGGAAATCCAAAGTTAACCTTTATCCAGACTGTTATACCATTTTTCCAACTCTGTGTGTGCCTGTGAGCAGCCCTCCCTTTGAATTTCCTGGCTCTAACAACCAAAATCCACAAGTCGCTTTGAATTACAGTACTCTGGGTCTGCTGTTTAATGGAATGATACCCTGAGGATATAAGCTTACTTGTAAATGCTTGTATGTGAAATCACCGTAAATCTAGGAGTCATGAACTTGGTGCTATTTTTTTTTTCTTAAAAGCTCTTGGGATCCCCATTTTTGCCTGATTGCAAATCCTGCCTTCTATCCAGGTAGACGTACTTATAGAATACATGTGTTGCTAATATTGATCAAGTTATATTATAGCTTGTGTGTCATGGTTGCAATTCAGGTGTGTTTCTGAATGTTTCTTTTTCTCTCTTTAGACATGGCGATGACTTGATTGTCACTCCATTTGCCCAGGTACGTATTATGCTGGTCTTGGCTCAATCTCACTCTGTCCCTGGGTATGGTTCCTAAATGTGGCCTTGGAGCCTGGCGTCCCCTTTTGTCACTAACCATTTGAAACCTTTTCTTTATAGGTCCTTGCCAGCTTGCGAAGTGTGAGAAATAACTTCACTCTACTGACAAACCTTCATGGAACATCCAACAAGTAAGCACTGACTCTGTGGAGTTATGAATCCCTTCCATAAAAGCAAAAAAAAAAAAAAAAAAAAAACCACCTAACAGCAGTTTTTAAAAACCCCCAAACAAACAAGTATTGCATGGAAATTTGCTCTCCAAACTAAATACACAATGAAATTTGTATTTCCACAAACAATGAAATTTGAAAATAAGATAGAACACTACAGTATTTTGAAACTGGTAAGACATTAGAAATTATCTAGTCTGGGTTTTATTGATTTTTGAACCCTTAACTATACTAGAGGAGTTCAATAAATGAAATAATGAGACGAGGATATTTTTTAAAATTTTATATTTGTCATATTGGCCAAAAATGACCAAAAATGCTATTAAAATTCTTTTAAAATAAGATGTTAATGAATTAAGAGACTCAAATTTAGAATTAAAGATAACCAAAGCTCAAACTCAAGTTACTTGTTGTTGTTTTTTTTTCCTTTTTTTGAGGGGTGTGGTTTTTTGATAATACATAAAGCAGGTTCGTGCAGTTTGATGATTAATAGTGGAATTACATTCTTCTCTTTCCCTAGTGAAATACATGACCTTGCTTGTTTCAATTAACATTGCCAATCCTTGGTCTCCTCATCTGTAAAGTGACAGGGTTGAACTTGTTATTCCTGACAGTAACTTTCTCTTCCAAAATCATTTCAATCCATAAGCCTAATGTAAGTTCTATACAGTTCACTCTCCTACATGTTTTAATAGATCCTCAGGATCTGAGGGTCATAGAATCCATGATGCTCAACCTTTGTGTTTAATTGAAAGATAAATGCAAGCCCTCGGGAGCAACCATGACATAGGTAAAAGACACAGAGGGACCAAAACTTAAGTCTTTCGATTTTTCAGTGTTCAAAGTACAGAGTGTCCTGTCTGTGGTCTTTGTAAAGTCATTCACCAATCCTCTATTTTGTGATCATTCAAATCTCCCTAGAGTGGGTTTATTAAAAGTGAGAGTAGCCTATTTTGAGTGATTTCTTTTCGGTTCACTGTCCTATAACTTGTTTTTAAGCCTCCTTGTGAGATGAATGTGCCTACCCGAGCAGAGGCTTTTCCACCTTTGGACTCTATTTTTCTAAACTATTCTCCAGATTTCTAACAGAGCAAACTTTCTGTTTGATCACAATTGTTTGTTGCACTCATATGGTTAATTAATAAAATGCATATTTGTGGACCATTGCAGTGGTCCACTCCCATCATTAAGAAAAAATTTAGAAGCTAGTGCTTAGTACCCAAGGTACCTTACAGCCCAGATCAAATTAATATGACTGATTGTTGGTTGGGTTTATGTTTAATGTCGTGTACAGATAGATTGAACACCCAATCTGAAACTCCAAAATTTGAAACTAAGCGCTAGCCAACATGATACCAAAGGTGAAAAGTTCCACAGCAGACCTGTCATGATGGGTTGCACTGAAAACACACGGGCACTAAAAATATTGTATAAAATTACCTTCAGGTTCCATGTATAATAAGGTGTATATAAAACAAAAAAATAAATTTTGTGATTATACTTGAGTCCCATTTCTAAGGTATATGATGACGTATTTGCAAATATTCTAGAATCCCAAACCTGAAACACTTCTGTTCCCAAGCATTTCAGATATCAGATACTCAGCCAGTATATGAAACTCTGAGACTTGACCCAGCCTCTTCTGGAGTGATACTCTCTGTTTACTTATTTATCAAAATCCATCCAGTAAGGACTTATTCAGTATGTACTATTCATTCATGCATGTACATGTGCACTGACAAATATTAGCTAAGCACCCACTTTTTGGCAAGTACTGATTATATAATAGTGAACAAAACAGACAAGTTATCTGCCCTTTCAGGGCTTACTGTCTAATAGGAAGTGCCTGGGGATCCAGTGGTGAATAACCAGACCAGGTCTCCAGCCACATGGGATTGTGTTCAATAGTTGTGGTCTAGCGGTTCCCTGCATGCTCTCTTCTCCATCCTAATTGTGGACTTTTTGTTCTCTTTTCCTGAAATGTCTCCTTCCTCCTAGTGGTGTCCTCTTGGCCAGGTCCTAGCTGTATTTTATGATAATATGATATGGTGTCCCTTCTAGTATCACCTTATCAGAATGTTTTCCCTTACTCTTCCATAGCATAGTGGCCCTCATGTAACTGGAAGATATTCTAAAGTCCCTAGCACATTCCTTTGTGGATCTTGGCCAATCACTAGACTGTGCAGCTCTTAGAGGGAAACTTGGATTTATTTTTCTTTGAATTCCCAAGAATTAGTAGAATGCTGACACACAGTTTAATTTTCCATAAATAGTCATCATATATATGATTTTCTGAATAAGTAAGGATTCAGGAAAGTTCTGCAATTTTTTAGGAAATTATTTTCTAGAAGTGATTTCTCCTCTATCCCTATATTTTTGTTTTTGCTTTCTGCAGAATAACTTAAAATTATGTATTTGTGCAAGTTAATTTCTTTCTCTAAATCTCCATTTCCTAGTCTGTAAAATTGGGTTGTTTTGAGGATTAAATGAGCTGATATTTGTAAAGCATTCAAAACACCATCGAGCCCAGCAAATTTAAACTGTTATAATTGATAGACAATTTCTCTTGCTAAATCCAGAAGCACTGTAACACTGTGGTGTTTTCATATCCATTATCTAAGTGACAACCACCATAAATGAATCTCATGGCAGGCCTTGGCACCCCCTCTCTGTGGGTTAGGAAACAAAGCTTCAGGAGAGGAAGTGACAAGCATATAGCCACACACGTCTGGTGAGCAGCAGTCACACTAGAAACCTGGCTTTCTGGCTCTCATTGCAGAGCTCTTCCCATTCTCTACCCCTACTAAGTCCTCTGGGTTATGGGAAAAAGTCCCTGGAGAGCTTTGGAACAATAACCTTTAAGAAGAACTGATGGAACTGATGACAGTCAGAGAGCCCAAAGACAGAGACGTTAGCTAAGATAGTATTTGCAGGAAATAAAATGTGAGGGCCAAAATGATACAGGGGGGAATGGAGAGGAAGGATGAAAAAGGGCACATTTTAAAGGGTTCTTTAGCATGACTGTACCCAAACCACTACACTGTGTAGCTCCAAGGAAAAAGAGGGGCGGGCCTAGTGATTTCAGCCTGATTCGTTAGCATGGGTTAGGTGGTCTTTCCTAGTTAGTACTGGGGCATTCATCCTATCCCTGCTGACAATTAAATTATGTCAGCTTAAATTACTTTCTTAACAATCAGGTCCTCAGATAGTCCTGTGGGTTTGGGGCCATATAAGCTTTTATGAATCAAATATCCTGAGACCATAATTGCCATACAAAACCTGACTTACAGCCTATTTCCACCCCTCAAATCGTGGCCCTTTGTGTCACCTTTGGTCCAAAGCAAACCACAACTACCAAACAGAATAGATCTCCAGCTATAGGATAGCTGCATTGACTGACATTTCTCAAATCCACCAACATGTCTGTACAGAATTGATCCTGTTATTAATTGCTATTATAACCAATAGCAAGCAACAAAAACTTAAGACAGGGAAAATCCCCACTAGAGCTCCACCAAAGGGAGTGTAGCCCGGGCTACAAAAGGAGTGTACCAGAATGATGGGTTTGGACCACAGTTGGAGCAGCCTGGCAAGGGCAGGTTGGAGAACTGAGGGTTCATTTAATGAATTCTCGATAGTCTATTCCTTGATAGTCAATAACCTCAAACAACTGGAGAAAATCCTAGAGAAGGAAGTGCAGATAATATTATGTGCCAGGAGTGGATACAGCATCCTAAGAGCAATGAAAGACATTCCAGATGTACACTTATTTCCCACCCCCAGCCTCCACATATATCAAGAATATAAGATTCATGGACTTCAGAAGTTGCTTTCTGAGATATTTGACTTGGGTTCAGGGTGCCACTCCCTGTCTTGAATGAAACACTTAAGCAATAATTATTTCCTTGGAGTGGTTTGTATGAGACATCTGGTTAGTGTGGTTTGTATATGAAAAGGAACTCCCACATAGAATAGCACTTCTCAGAGTGAAGGTTTCTTTTATCTCTTGGCTCTTTGCTCTGCATAAAAGTAGTCCATTGTCTGCCTGAATTTTACCACCCAAAGGGTGAAAATCGAAAGGTTCCCATTGAACTGATTTCTTTGCATCTCCATGGTGTATCACACGGAGGGACACTTGATTGGGCCTGTATTTCTTGGCTGCACATTCAGCCTTATTTCCATTATCCCTGGAGTTAATTTTGAAAATATGGCTTTCATTTAGAGTTGTTAATATAGATAAGCATCCCTAAACTATTTACTGGCTTCAGACTTTTCCTGATGGAGTAATCAGATGTCTGTGTGAAAGTGCCCACAGTCCAGGAGTCAGTAACCAGTAACCAGCCTGTAGCAAGGTGTCCTTCCTCATCCCACTCTGTCACTAATATCATGCATGTTACCTGTGGCTATCAGGAAATCAATGCAACATCTTTCTATTAACATTCTTCCAAAGCATAATCTAATTAAAATATAAATAATCTTTGGGAGAGAATTAATGATCTCATTTTTTTAAAGTGTATGTCTGATATGCCTTTCATTGCTTTATGTACTTTGGCATGGGATTTAAATTAGCTGAGAATCATAAAATCTTGAGCATTCTGGGCTGGAAAGAACCTAGCCAGATTTCCTCAGAGTAAGTCAGAAAAATATATGAAAAACCCCACACACAGGCCTGGCACATTGTAAATCAGCAGTAGATGTTAGCTGCTGCCTGCTCTCCCCAAGTCCGGAAGAAAGTAAAAGGTTTATGTGAGTTGCCGAGGGCTACTCAGTTGGAAGGTGTTAGAGCCAGGATTATAATTCCTGCTTTCTTATTCATAGTCCAGTTTTCTCTCCATTGTACTATTCAGGGCTGGAAAAAATTAAGTGCTGTGGCCCTCCCTGTTCATATCACCATCTCCAGCAGCCAGGCAGAGAATTTCTTATGATCTTTCCCTAAGTTATGGGCCATTGGAAGTTAGGCCAACAATATCATTTCCCCCTCATTCATCACAGTTTTCTCACTGGAATTCTTATGTCCTCCAAGCAGTAATGTGGCTTTCAGAAGTTATTCATTTAAACTCATTAAACCTTTTTCTTGCACCAGATCTCAAGAATAAGTGATGAACCACATAAACATGGTTCCTGGCTTTCCAAAGCTTACACACAGAGATGCTTATCTGAACTAACAACTCTAAATGAAAGTCATATTTTCAAAAACAACTTCTGAGATGAAGGAGTTTATGTAATATGTTTAATTTCCAAGAAGTTCATTGAGAGAATTGGGTGCTATAAGCAAAGATGGACAACATTTAGAATCTCCTAGTTTACTCTTTCCTTTCACAAAGGCTTCTTTGTAACTCAGGAATAGATACAAAATAAGATCATTAAAAATGGATTATTACTCCAGTGAATATGCTTTGAATATCTACATCATACCTAATATTATGCTAGATTCTAGAGGTACTACTATGAATAACACTCAGTCTTTGCTTACATTTCTCACAGATGAGTTGGGCAAACGGATAGAAAAGTGGTAAATGCAATACACTGTAAGCACAGCAATGATGGGGTAGACTCAGGAAATATTATAGCACTGGACAAGGCCCACTCGTAGGCCCTGAGTGCAGTCCCAGGTCACATGAAAGAGTTAGCTACTTAAAAAGGAGAAGAAAGATGTTCAACTAAACAAAACGTATGCAAAGGCACAGCCATAAATTAGATTTTGCGTGTTCAAGAGACAGTGAGACATATATAGAACCAAGACTGTTATGTGAAAAGGAACATTCCTATGGAGTATTTGGTTCCTTAAATCACTTTTATACCAAAGGTCCATCCAATCAAAAGTCTGCCAATGCTTTGGGAGTTCAACTATTTGCCAGGAAGCTGGTGGGTCTTGCATAGGATATAAAGAACTGGATTCTGCCACAGATTATTGGTCGAGATATATGTACCTATATGAATCATAACATGGGAAATGACTCCAAAGACACATTAGAGTCTAGAGGAAGAATGATTTTCAGCTGAGTATCCTTTGAGAAAGATGCTTGGTCTTTGAACAGCAGGTGATATATAAGGTGGGAAATGCTTCCCTGGCAGAGGAATGACCTGAGCAGTGGCAGGAAACAGACAACACATATTCAAGGAAAAAGAAGTAATCAAGTTTGGCATTGGCCAAGCATGAATCAAATCATTCCCAGTCCACCCATCTATCCATTCATTCATTCATTCATTCATTCATCCATCCATCCAGTTATTATTTAATTCAACAAGTATTGCTGAGGGATCGATAAGTGAAATACCATCCTGTATGCCATGCTGGGATCCAGGAGTGAACAAGTCATTGCCTACCCATATACAGTTTACCTTGAAGGAGTCATCTATTGAACTCTAATTGGGGACTATTTTAATTACAAGTTTAAAGCTCTACAAAGGAGCAGTACAAGATGCATAGAACACATAGTCAGTGGTTTGAGAAGAAATGTCAGGCAGGAGGAATTCAGATAAGCCTAGAAAAAGTATGTTGATGCGAGAGAGTGAAGGACTTTGAACTCCAGGCCAAGGGTTTGGAATTTAATCTCTCAGTTTTCCTGAAAAACAGCCCTCAGTATTCACGCAGGTGTTATCAGCAGAGGGTATAAAGGAAAGAGCTTGCACTTTGGATTCAGAAAGACTTGGCTTTGAATCCTGCCGGTCGGAAACCATGTGTGCTTTAATAACTTCTCTGAGCTTGTTTCCTTATCCTTAAAATGCAATAGTATTCCCACTAAAGGAAGCAGTGCAGTGTCTTACAGAGAAAAGATCATTAGATGATAATTTCCCTTCCCTTTCACATGAAAATTTGGTGCCACAGAGGATTTGAAAGTACCTGCCTAGCCAGGTGCGGTGGCACACACCTATAATCTCAGCAGCTCGGAAGGATCGCGAGTTCAAAGCCAACCTCAGCAATGGGAAGGCACTAAGCAACTCAGTGAGACCCTGTCTCTAAATAAAATACAAAATAGGGCTGGGGATGTGGCTCAGTGTTCTAGTCCCCCTGAGTTTAATCCCCAGTACCAAAAAAAAAAAAAAAGTACCTGCCTAGAATCACTCAGCTAGGAAATTAGTCCTGAATATGGACCCTATCTACAGACTATAGCTACAGTGCATGACTATGTAGAAGCTGGATTACCCATAAGGGATCAGAGATTGATAGAGTACTTAAAAAAATAATTATGTAGGAAAATCAGTAGGAAGAGCCTTCTTTGGCAACAACTTTGTAGGTCTTTCTCTACCGTTCAGAATTTGGCTTCTTTGGCAAACTTCTCTGTGCCTGGGAATGCACAAAGGAGTAAAAATATGGATTCCCAGGCCTCATCCCAGATATACTGAAATGGACTTTCAGGGATAAAGAAAGGGATTCAAGAGACCCCCCAAATATGTCTGATGCTTATCCATGTTTGAGAGCTTTTGGCCTAAGGTGCCACTCTCTTGCTCATTGCCAACATCCTGTTGCTCCTTAGTGGGATAGAGAATCCTTAGTACCAGTGGTTCTGAAGGAGGGGTCCCCAGACCCCAACAGCAGCACCTGGCAACCTATTAGAAATGCAAACTTTCAAATCCAGCCCAGGTCAACTGAATCAGAAACTCCAGAGGTAGTGTTTAATAGAATGTTTTAATAAGCCCATTAGGTGATTCTAGTGCACCCTAAAATTTGATAGCACTGGGAGATTCTCAGGAATCTGGGAATCCAGAAGAGTCTGCCAACATTAGTTCTGCAAAGCATGAGGCTGGTGAAACCAGCAAAATTAGGGGAAGAGGTACAAAGAATAAGAAAAAGAAACAAAAAGGAGAAAAAGACCCACTATTAGTGTAACATGGGTTTGTTTGCTTGTTTCATTTGAGTGTTGTTATCAGGAAACTTGCTATGATGAAGAATGATGCCCCAGTTCCTCCATAAAAAGGCAGTTCCCTAAGTTAAGCAAGCTGGGTTACTGTTGCTTGTGGCTGGGTGACCTTTAGCAAGTGACTTCAGCTCTTGAGTTACCAGTCTCCTGAGATACAAAAACTGCAGGGCCTGAACTTTTTGCTCTCTAAGGGTTCTTCTGGTTGCACTACCCAAAGGAACTGGGATTCACTCTGACATTGGAATGATGCCTGAGCAAATGTCTCCTCTTCTGAGAGACTCCTGGGACAGCAAAACACCAAACAGAGGGGCTGACTAGGGACCTGGTAAACAACTTCCTTCCTGAAGAGTGAGAACATCCTGAGGCTGTGCAGAGGGAAATTCCAGGCCATCTGGATGTGAGAGAATTGTAGTCATCGACCCACGTTACAGGAGCCTGCCTTCCGGAGATAGCATTATGTCACTTGATTGCTCATTATGACCTGGAAAACTCCTCAGTGATCACAGCGGGGTGGGAGCATTAATACACGAACTCAGCCCTTCTTTTCTCGTTCTCCACAGGAGGTCCCCAGCGGCTAGTCAGCCTCCTGTCTCCAGAGTCAACCTGCAAGGTAGGCCATGTCATCAGAGATATCTCCATGTTTCAAAATAAGAACTGCCTCTTATTCAGAACTGCCTTTGGAATAACATTTGTTTGCATGCTGTGGCTCTCAGAAGAATGTCTCTTGGTGACTTTTTTCAAAGGTATACTAAAGCTTCACTTCATGCCAAGTAAAACCAAATTAAAAGCAGTATTAAAAAAATTTGCCCATTTTATGCGCAGGCTTTCCAACTGTGATGGATGGAATGAGCTGCTCTTTCCCACCAGAGGAGCAGCCATCAGAGCTGTGATAGAGTGCAGGCTGACCTAAGCCTTTAGGCTCCAGTGAATTCCAGGAGAGCTGACCTCAGTGACCCCCCAGGTGCCCACACTGGCCTCAGGGGTTCCAAGGATATGTTAGTGGTTTCCTCTTAGCATCAATCATAGCTGTCACTACACCTACATCTTTTCCAGGTGTGAAACCGAAGGTTCTTCCAGGTCACAAATCATTTCTCGTGGAGATTTTCAAACTTGTTCCTCCAAGGTGTTTTTTGTTACTTTCTTTTAAAAAACCTAATCTCTCATCATTCAGTACTGTGCATCTGCTTTTCCTGCAGTGTTGAGAGTGATGAGAGGAAGGACCACCATAAGGGAACACCATGCAGATGAGTTGAACACAAATTATTGACACAATACACAAACCATTAGATCACCTTTTCTTAAGTCTAAATACAGTTTTTCCCCTTGATCCTGCCCCACTCTTGTAGTAGTGAGTTTCAGCAAAACAACAGAAGAAACTATTAAGATGAACTCAAAGCATAACCACCTCACATCTAACATTGCCTATCACACGATTCCATTTCTAGCAGCACTGTACCTTCCCCTTTAGACTTAGCTCTTCCTTACCTGGAAGTTCTGATCTCATGCTAGTACTCTGACCATAAGTATCACGAAAGTATCACAAAAGCCCAACTTCTAAAAGAAGGGAACAAAAGCTGCGATTCCATTGGCTCATTGGTTTCCAAAGTATTTATGGCAGACGCTTCTAAAAATATTTTTACAAAAGAAAGATTGCAGACAAGAATAAAAGTGAAAGAAAGACATTAAATAAGGGTGAGTTTACTCTGGAGCCCCATGATAGGAAATAAATAGAAGTAAATAATACTATTAACTATGGACTTCAAAAACCTAGGGTGCTGGATGTACTGTTTTCCTTTAGAAGTTTTACAAAAAGAAACAAAATAGAGTGTTTTATCATATAACTGGTGTTGCATACTTGGAGATGAAAGGAGCTGGGTTTGAAACACCTATCATTTCATCTCACTAGCCGACCAGTAAGGTACGGCTGCTGGTATTTCTGTTTGGCAAATTTGCTAAGATGTTTTTGAGATCAATTTGAATATTTAGACTGTGTTTCCTTTTTCTTGTGATACATACCGACAGATAGTAGGACAATATGTGACATTTATGGTTCTATAAATTAGTTCATTAGCCAAAGATGCTGTTGGAAAGATTGTTTTGTGATTTTTGGCACAGTAACTACAGCTTGGCAGCTAGAGATTCTTTTGCTAAATTCCTTTAAAACAATGGAGCACAGAAATGACAATACCACTTAGGCAATTTGTTTTTGTCTGTCTTTGTGGCAAACTACAAAAAATCCTGGCTTTTCACTGGGAAGAGAATGTAGTGATACCAATTATTACGTAATTATGGGTTTCAAAATCTTCTTAACCACAGTCAGAAAAGGAAGGAGGAGACACACATCCCGTGTTTTGTTCTTATTATCAGCTTAAATAAGTCAGGCAGATTTTTCCTGTTATTTTAATATTTATCAGCATATGACAAAGAGGTGTGTTTAAATAGAAACTTTAAAGGGGAATGAAAAATAAATGGCTCAGAGCAAACAGAATAGAGAACCAGAGTGGCTGCTTTGAAACATGATTTTTCATGATAATAAGATCAGATTTTCACTTATTAGTACTGTACTCATGTATTTCAATTGAAATCTAAAATAAAAGATTTAAAAAAATCCACAATAATGTAAGCAGATTTAGCAACAAAGTAGTTCATTAGCAAAGCGTGATTGATTCAGACAACTGCTTTCTTGCATACAAGCAAGTTTGAGAGAAAAAAAGTGGAATCTTCTTAAAAGGCAGCTTCTCAGTGTCCTCCTACTTCTTCTCTTCCTCCTTCTCTTCCTCCTCTACCTCCTCCTCCTTCTCTTTATCTTCTATATAAATAAAGGAAGTACAACTCATTTTAACAGCTAATTTTCAGAAGTCAAAAAACTGAGACATTTATTCTTGCAAATTGATCCTTCACGCAAAAGTCAAAGGAAATCTCTCAGTTTGAAATACATTTTTTTCTCATTGTTGAACCAAGCTAATTCTCAGCTCTCATGGCTCAACACAAATTTTTCTTTTTTGAAAAGACATTTAAAAAATTTTTTTTGGTATAATTGTTCCTTTATTGTGTCATGGCATTGATTTAATTCTGTGATGCATTGTAACTCCTGGAATGGCTTGTCCATTGGAGGTGAAGCTCCTGAAGTTTCAAGCTGCGCTATATTCCTCTCTTTATCATTCCCAGTGTATCAACAGTGATTTTCACGTGGTAGAAATGCAATAAATGCTGAATCAACCAGGACAACCACATAAAATGTGGGGACTTTAACTGGAGGAAAATGCTCATAAAATTAAATTTTTAATAATGAGCCAGTATTTTTATCTCTGTGACTATGAAAATATTCATTCATGCTTATCTTTCATATTAAAATCAATTGCTGCATTGAAATTTAAAGAGGTCTATCCTATAATTGTGCATACATGTTCAGTGTGTCTGTACATGTTTTGAATAAAAAGAGTTAAATCTAGCTGGGTGTAATGATGAATGCCTGTCATCTCAGCTTCTCTGAAGGCTGAGGCCAGAGGATGCAAGTTCATGGCTAGCCTAGGAAATTTAGCAAGGCCCTCAGCAACTTGGCAAAACCCTGTCTGAAACTAAAAAATAAAAAGGGCTGGGGATGTGGCTCAGTGGTAGAGTACCCTGGGTTCAATCCCCAGTACCAAAAAATAGACAATATAAAAGAGTTAAGTCTTAAGGAGGAAAACTGAGGAGAGTAATGATTTTTCAACCCAGGAAGAAGAGCAGTGTGGAAGCCATATGCTCCCAGGTTGAGGAAAAACAGGCAATAAATCCTCCTGAGGGTGTAGAAAATGCAAATTCTGGAGTCTAATGAGCATCTCCATTTGTCTCACATTTTGCCTTTTCACAAGCTTGAAATCCAGGCTTTCTCTGTGTGGTGCTCAAGGATTGAAACAGAAAGTTTAAAAAAATAGAAGAGAGAAAACTCTAAAACAAGGCAGGAACTCGAATTCTGTCACCTATACGTATTCAAAATGGAAAACTGAAATAATTCACAGGATTTCAGGCCCCAAAACTATCTTCAATAGAGAAAAATCACATCATGTAATTTTTTAAAATGGATGCACGTGAGGTTATGTGATCATTATCTCACTTTTCTCACCCGTCTATCCTTTGCTGTTGCACATATTTTATTAAGGATTGTAGGAATGTCATTAATGTGAGGATTTACTCAGAAAAACAATTACCAAGTGATCTCGGCCTTTTAAAATGATTCTTTGCTTTATAAAAGGATTGGAGAACTATTGCTTTTAATAGTCAGAACCACTGAGTCATATGAATGTGACTTGATTTATAATAAAATGTACCATATATAATATTTTAACAGTCAAACTGATATGTAAAGTAGGATGTTCTATACTATTTTTTTTGTTCTAGATTTTTCCATGAAACATGTTGAGTAGGAACATCACCACTTGTGGATCAGATATTATAAGAATAACTCAGAAGTCCATGGCTCATCAGAAAAGACAGCAAACCACCCAAATGACTAGAAAATTGTCTTAAGGACTTCAGCCCAGACTGCTGCAGGTGCAGTCTATCTCAGCCTGGGTATCTACAGGCTTGGTTTATGGTGGTTTCTAACATTAGTCAATTAGGATGCATTTCCAGAAAAGACTGTGTTCAGAGAGATAGAATGAGGTAGTACAGCATTTTCCAGTAAAGTCTGAAATGGGTTGACCTAAGTGAAAAAACTGACTTCGGTAGGTTTTTTTCCAGTGCTTCAGAAAATATATTTCTTCTGATATATATATATCCAGGCTATTCTGAAGGAGGAAATGACTCTTTACCAGTTGACAAACGAAAGAAGAGGTTTTCTCCTGGAAAGCCTATTTTTCTATGTGGGTTCTTCCCATATCTTTTCTTGATTATGAGTATTTCTGAGGTTTGAGTGAAGGTACCAGATGCAGGATCTGTTCAAGGAGTAGATGAGAGCTCAGTTGGATTGTCTTTGAGTCTAAGCAATTCAGAAAGTCAAAACATTGATTGATTCAGTTCTTATTCTTTGCCAGAGTTTCCAAGGCCTGGAAAGAGAAAGGGGCACAGGGCTGTCTGAGAACTCCAACAATGGCCTGAGAGCTCCTCTATGTCAGATGACTGGAAATGAAGCCTAGCACAAGCGGAACCTTTGCTTGGTTTCTACATTAAGCAAGAAATGTCAGGCAGGATTACAACACTTATGGGCAAATAGGAATAAAATCAATCTTGTTACCAAAGGCTGTGTCCAATCACAATAAAGGACAGATTGGAGGAAATAACAAATAAAAAAAGTAGAAATATCAAACTATGTTTTCCTCATCATTTTTAATGCTGTGTGACCTGAATTATTGGGATAAGTGGTTTAATTACCCACCTTGAGTGTTTAAGCAACCTGCATACAAAATGATAGGACGAGTACACCAGAAAAGTCCCAAGTAATTCTTAGAATAATTCCCTAAATGGTTGTTTTGTAAGAATTACTTTTGTCTAAAATAGCCCTCTTGTGAAAGTTTACCCCAGAGCATCAACCCACTGAGCTGTTCATATTGATTTGCAATTATTTCACATATGTCTAAAATTAAGTATGGACAGTGGCAAAAACATTAGCAAGTTAGCTAAAGTGTGGATAGTTAAAATGTTACCCTTGAACAAACATTGCCAAAAATAATGTCCTGTTCACTGGCAGCTAATTTTACTCATTTAAAATTGATTTCTAAATTTAACATGGATATTTTTTCATATTAAATGGAACCTATGAGACCTGCAGCATCTAATCGCTCACCAGCTGCCTGAAGAGTTGAGTTCGTTCCGCATGGACTCCACTTCATGTTTTTGTACTGCTGAGAAACACCATCCACCCACCCCCCTTGAAAGTTGGAATCATGCATGTTAGTAAGTATTTCAGTTATGCTATTGACGTCAATGGAGTCATTAAATAGATTGCTGGCCCTCCCAGAGGCAAATCACTGCCAGGGACCTAGATACAGACACGTTTTTTACAAAGACAACCATCAGGTTTTGCTATAGCAGTAAGCCAGAGAAAGGGAAAAGTTTATACTGTAGCAGACCTATCTCCAAACAGTTTCTTTCTTTCTTTGGCATTTTAGTTCCGGCCTTTCTTTCTCTTTGGTTACATACAGTAGGCTCAGGAAGATACCCAGATATTGTTCCCCGAATGTTTTGTGTGCAAAAGTATCTCCTGTAATTAAGACCATGACAGGAGGTACCCCACTTCGAAAAATGAGTCTCACCTTTTGCTCTACCCAGCCGATCTGATCTTGATGTTTATTTGGTGGCTTAAATTATCTAGTCCAATCGCTATTGTCTGCCAGTAAGGTTGTGTTTGATATATGTTTTTCTGAATAAACAGCTTCCTACACACACACACACACACACACACACAATTTGTCCTTTTTGCTGCCTCCATGTGGCTCAAACTGCTGCATCTATGAATCAACCTTTCTTTATGCAGCCAACACGGTCCTGGGGCACCGGGGCTGTGTAGCAAAGGGAGGAGGAGGCTGGGAAGAAAGATTCCCTTCTCCTGGCTGCCTCATGCAGGGCTTCTGCAGGAGGATGTCCACGTGCCTGTGTCCTCCCAAACCCCAGCTGCTGCCTGCCTCAAGCCTGATCATGCAGCTCCCAGGCGTGTCAGAGAGCCCTTCAGAAAACAGCTGCCTCTTCCTGGATCTTCTTGACAGCTCTGTTTACCTGGGCAGCCTCAGGAGTCAGAGCCAAAAATTCACCTCACACCTGGATGCTGCCACCTCCCAGGCTCAATGTCAGGGAGCCACCTTTGGCAGATTTCTCAAAGTCTGGTTGTCAGAGTCTACCACACACTGGCTATATAATCCTCCTCTCACTTCAGTCCCTGTCCTGCCACTCCCTGCTGTCCCAGGCTCATCACTAATCATGCATATAAACTCAGACATCTGAACACCTTTGGCAACCCCTTTTGGTCCATCTGGAGACCCGGATCCATCACCCCTCCACCACTCTTCCTTTTCCTGCATCCTGGTTTCAGGAGCAACATCACTAACCACCTCTTTCATCTCTCTTATTGTCTATATAACAGCCAGTGGTTAGTTTTTTTGTTTTGTTTTGTTTTTTTGTCTTTAATCTTCCCTCCTCTGTGTTTTCTCCACTGCTTCTCCTGGAGTTCAGTGCATTCTCATCCTGCACCTGAACCATGACGGTCATCTTCAACTTGGTTCGTAGTCTACCTTCCAATCCAGCTGCTATTCCGGTTCTAGAACTATTATTCTAAACCCAGTTACAGTTATGTTATTTTCTTATTTGGCTATTCTTAGCCTTTAAGATCAGATCCAAATTTCTTGGCAGGTATGCAAAGGCCCTTGGAATTTTGCTCCTAACTTCTTCTCTGACCTCATGTCCCTTATTATACCCCCATGCACCCCACTGATGGCTGGACTTTTCTGAGAGTCTTCCTGCAAGCACTGGCTCTTTGGTTTCCCCGCCTTTTTACCTACTCTTCCCTCTACTTAGATTGCCTCTCCCCAAAATACCATCACATATTCAGATCAGGGATTTTCTTACACTGAAACTATGAACATGTTCTCTAATTCTTAGATTCTAGAGTCAGGAGAAAAAAAAAATATATATATATATAGTTTTATTCTAGGCCTGGTATATAGTAAATGCTTACAAAACACTACTTCCCAATTGGAAAGTCCCTTTTTCATCCTTCAGGACTCATCCCATTTGCTGTCTCAGTCTCCTCAACAAACCCAAAATTATTGTTTGATTATGGTCTCAAAAATCTTAACTATTGTACTTGTCATATTATGTTGTAATTATTTTATTAATTTTCTCCTCTTCTAAATCAAGAGCAGCATTCCAAATTCAAATACTAATCCTCTTTTTTTTTGTAGCCCTGATATATAACATAAAACATAATCAATGCCCAATAAATGTATGAGCAAATACAATTGAATGAGTGCCTGGCCATGCCTGAACCCAAAAGTACTATAAAGGAACTAGGTGCATATTTGGCTTTGTTCAGGCCTGCCTAAATATCTGCTGGCTCCCAGGGCATGTGTACAGCGATGGCATCCCTGGCTGACCTTGACTACATGTGATTTTTTCAATGCACTTGAAGTAACCTCTTTATTATATCACTTCAGCACAAAGTGGTCCTGTTAAAAGAAATGGAAGAAAACAAAATGACTAAATATGTCGAGTTTGTCAGACTATACAGTATTTTCCTCTTAGTTTCTAGCACAGGACCAGACACAAAGTAGGTACTTCAGTGGAATGCTAATTTGGGTATCTGAATCAATCTCTCAGGTTACTTCCCTGAGACTCAGTTTTCTTATCTGGAAAATGGCCTTTTTAATATTCTATTCCATAGGATTGTTGTTAGGATTAAATTGGAAATCCTAGGTAGAGTGCTTATAAATAAGCCAGGCTGCCTCTTTCAAAGTCCAGCTCTCCTACTGGGTTTCTTTGGGTCAAATTACTTCAGATTTTTGTTTCTCAGTTGCCTCAGCTCTGGCATTGGGTTGATTGGGTTGGATATTGCACCTACTTCACATGTTTGTGGTGAGGATTAAACATGCTAACGTAGGTCAAGCATTTGGAAAGCTGCCGGCATTAGTGTTGGTGGTATCAGTCCATAAGCAGCCTCACACAATGTCCAGTACAGGGCAAGCCCTCAGAGTGTGGTCCATAGAGAACAGGCCTTCTGGTAGCAGTAGGGAACCAAAACAGAAAGCTGTGCTGAAATGGTTCTGAAGGTTCCTGTCTACTTCCCTTCCATGGTAATACAGTAGTCCCCCTTTATCTGTGTTTCACTTTTCATGATTTCAGTTAGCCTTGGTCAAGCATGATTTGTAAATATCAAGCTAAAAATTCCATTTAAAATTTCAAAATTTTATAATTGTATGCGCTTCTGAATAACGTGATGAAATCTTGCACCATCCTGCTCCGTCCTGCCGGGATGTGAATCACCACCTTGCCTAGCATATCCATGCTGTATACTCCACCTGCCCGTTAGTTGCTTTGTAGCCACGTTGGTTATCAGGTGACCACTGTGGTATCATAGTACTGTGTTCAAGCAACCCTTATTTTACTCAATACAGTAATTGAGCTATTGTATCATTAGTTGTTGTTAATCCCTTACTATGTCTAATTTATACATTAACCTTTATCATAGGGATGGATTAAAACACACACACACACACAGCATTTAAAGGGTTCAGTACTATCTGTGGTTTCAGGAGGTCTTGGAATATATCCCTTGCAGTTAAGAGGGAACTACTGTACAATCTAAAAAATAAAATAAATAATTTATTTTTTAAAAAACCCTCTTTCTTTGAAGGTTAAGAGTGTTTTCCCTGCAACCATAAAAATCCAATGATGTAGAAGTAGATTTAGAGCTGAAGGTAGGATTCTCTAAGACATATAGTAGAAAGCCCAAGAGACTTGGAAACACTAAATATAAGAGGACCCTAAGTATGGTGGTTTCTCTTAAAAGCAGAGTGGAAAGAAGAAAGCCAAATTACTTAGGATTCTGATGAAATAGATCTGCATTGACTGAGAACTTTCTTTTAAATAAGCCGAGAGGAGGACAGTTTTAAAATAGCATGATTACAGCTGTAGAGCTCATCACAATTGTACTGAAGTTCAGACCCAGGATTGGCACACACCAATGCAGAAACATGTTCTTTAATCCAAGCCACTCAGCAAGGAGAAGGAGAAGAATCGGAGAGAAGTTTGACTCCTTTGGAAAGACTTTGTGCCCTTTCCAGTTACTATGGGGAGTGGGAAAACACCCTCATACCCACCTTACCCTCTTCTCCTCTCTTTAAGAGCAGGTCAGGGCTGGTCTGGAGAAGAACAATATGGACATTTGCTAGGAGAGAAAGGAGGAAGGAAGAGGACCCTTTAAGTTCCCTTTTCTGCCTCCTGCATCCCTGAGACAGCAGGATCCTGGCGGCAGGGTGCATTCTGCTTGCGTACTTCTGATCACCCGCTGGCCAGCACATTATGGAGTCGCCTCCAGAGCTGTTCTCGGAAGCCAGGAGCATTTCAGGGAACAGTTTTCACCCAAGAGAAGAGAAACAAAGCAGGGACTGTCCCCTTGAAATAGAGAACAGGCCACAGAACTCACTGGTTCATAGTTTATTGTCTTGACTTCCTCCTGGCCAGAAGCTGCTGACAAGGACCAAAAGTGACTCCTCAGAGTTTTGTGTACTTTTCCTAGCCCCTCTTTGGCTGTGTCCACGGAGTGAGCTGGGGCCATGGCAATCATCCAGCTCGACGGACGCCATGGAGGCAGTGGGTTAGAGAATGAAGGCTTTCTCTCTGCACCTCCTAACCACCATTGTATTTGGGGACTTCAAATTTATAGGGTCTAGAATGGATAGCCCTGCTAGCATAACAAACTAGATCATTACCAAAGCTTAATATGCCTGTGTCTGATTTCAGGAGAGGAAAAGGAGCTAGTAGTTATGACATTTCTGTTCTGTGCCAGGCACTCTGCTAGGACCTTTTCATCTATCATCTCTCCTAATTTTGTGGATATTACTGTCACTATTTCATTGGTTTGAGAAAAGGAGTATCTGGGGTTTACTCAAAAGTGTAGTTAGCAAGTGATGACATCAGAATTGAAACAGATCTGTATTTCTTGCAACCAGTGCTCTTTCTGCCTGTAAACCATAGACATAATAGCTCAAGGAAGGAGGGGTGAGTTTGTCACAACAGGGGAACAAAAATGTTACTGGATTATCAGCAACCCTAATAATGTCTATTTTTAAGAGTAATTATCTCTTTTATTCCTTTCAACCCTATTGATTTTATTCCAATCAGTAAGCAAATGTGTAAGTATTAAAAGAAGTATGTTTCATATGTGTCTATTGTTCATTCATTCATTTCTGCAAAAAACATGTGGAAGATACTTACTGTATACAAGGCACTACTGTAGATGCTGAGCATGCAGTGATGAAGGGAATGCATTTAGACAGTGATTTCATAGAGCCTACAGTCTACCAAGTATCACATGAATAAATGAACGATTGTACATTGGATCATTGTAATGAAGGAAAGCACAGAAAACTCTGCTTTGGGCTCACTGTTTCACCTGTAATGGTGGGAATAGCACCAATACTTACCAAAAGGGTTGTGGTAACAGTTAAAGGAGTTATTATATGTAAATCAAAATTTATAGCACCATCTGGCACCTAATAGCATTTAATATTTGCTGTAATTATTATTGTCATTAGTTATTAGGGAACTAAAGTAGATTAGGCAACAAAAAGACCTTTGTAAATAAGTGACCTTGCACTTGAGACTTGAACACTGATAAGGAGTTGAGGTGGGTGGATGAGAGTAACCGACATCTCAAAGGTACTTCAGCCAGGGACTTGGCTTGTTAGAGCAATGGTGAGGAATAAGGCCAGCCAGACTGAGAGAGACAAGGTTGGACAGAGCATCTGTAGGTCATGGCAGATGTGTATATTTTATTATAAATTCAGTTGAGAGTCATTAAAAGATTTTGAGAAGTAGGTAGATATGGTCTGACTTGAATTTTAAATACAAAGCTTCTCTCTTAGCTCTAAGTGGGGGTTACTAGCACCTCCTGAGTGCTCCCCACTACTGAGCTTCTCTATCCAACTGTCAGCTCTTGACCCTTCTATCCACCTAGGATTAAGATGGCTTTGGAGTTCAACTGCCTGAGTTTAGGTCCAGTTCTATTCTTTTCTTTCCCTATGATTGTAGACATTGATTCTATACCTATGGGCAAGGCTTTATCATCTCTACAATGGGAATAGTGATAGAACCTACTGCATAGAATTGTTATAAGACAAAAATTAGTTCATTGTAGGAAAAGTGTCTGGAACAGTGTCTGGCACACAGAAAGCACTAAATAGATATTAGCTGTTTTGTGTATTTTCTGCCTATTTTCTTGATTCATTACATCATTAGGCTTGACCCTCAATGCCTGGCACAGGACAGGTGGTCAAAAAATATTTATTGAATAGTGAATACACAAAGAAAGAGAGGTAATACAGGCAATTGGAAGTAGCAGGGGAGAAAGATTGCTGTCCTTTCTGGAAAACAGGCTTCCTGGAGTCTGTCTTGACAAGGAGTTTGCTTCTGGGGACAGAGAAACTTGAGTGACTTTGCAGCTGCCCAGCTGTTACAGCTTTGGGGAACTTGAAACAATGTCCATGGGACAAAAATTTGTTTCAAAATCTGTGATGCCAATCTGCACTGCCATCTGCACAAACAGAAAATTGAGCTTATGAAAGAGCTTTTTCATTCTCTTAGGCGATGTGACTATTTCTCTGGAAGGCAAAGGCAAGCCTAAACCTCCAGAGTTCTCAATTTTCTGCCTTTGCAAGACGGATCCACCAAAAGAGCCAGTCGTCCTGCCGGGGACAGGACACGATGACTTCCTTTTCAGCTCTACATTGCTACAAAGGCCTTATAGGAACATGGGCTCAGTGCAAGGAAGGACACAAAACACCCTAAGTGTGGCGCATGAGCATTGGAAGAGGCTCTTCATGTATTTGTAAGCTTGGAGACTGCAGGCATTCAGTGCCACAGGCATCTTTGTTTCTTCGTGCAGCTACATGGGGTACTTGCCTTGACAAACGGCAAATCTTCCAGTTCTCTGAATGTTCCAGTTCTGTACCATGTGTGTATGCACACACAGGCATGCCTGAGCATTGGTCTGTTACTTTTCTTTTCCAGGGAAAAATAGGAGTTCTTTGCATGTATTTTGTCAACACAATGGGGCTCTGTTCTCACTGACCTGCTTTTCTATTATTTCTTTCCTCTTTCATTGCAAGTGTAGCCTGTCTGCTTCTTTTCACCCACAGATCATTTTCTAGGCCTTCCTGAGTTAGCTCTCTCTCTATGCCCCTCACTCTTCCCAGCCACCTTCTGTATAATATTCGCAGTCTAATTTAAAGTTTGATCTCTGGAAACCTCCTATGGTTAGTCCTGTCTATTGTCAGTAATTACTCTTTTCATTCATGTTGTATTGGACCACACATGTCCTGTGTTTTCCTACATCATTCACCCATGTGTTCAGGTGGTATATATTTCTTAAGCCACATCCTTTAATTATGGCCTGATACCAGGAGGCAAAGAGTCACTCCTATAAATAAGACCCAGTCTCTGATCCTGAGTTTGCACCTTCTGGAAATAAGGAATATGATACATGATGATGACCGTATCAACCAGGGTCTTCCAGAGCTAGGAGTGGAACTCTGGCTTGCTCGGCACCAAGTAAGAGTGCTGCAGATGATACCCACCTGTTCTAAAGATACATTCCCAGGTCATGATATTTACATCTGGTGTTCCAGTCACTTGGCTTTCTCTGGACAATACCAATGACTTCCTGTGCTACATTTAAGCTTTTCCAGATTCTAGAACTAGAATTTAGGAGAAATTAGGAGAAAAGATGCTTTGGGTTCTCATTTTCTTTTAGAGAATTGAGTCAACAGGGAAGTGACTGTGCTTTCCTCTCTTCCAGGAGTGAGTCTCCCACTGGAAGACCATGGGGTTTGGGAATAGGCAATCTTGGCAGGGAGAGGAGGAATTTTTAGGGCAGAGCAGAGTCTACCTACTGCAAGAAATCTGTCCCTGGCATCTGACATCACAAGGATAGAGTTAGATTTTTGATCTATAGTGAAACTGGGATATGTCTTGCTTGAACACAAGGAGGTAGCTCCCTAGTTTTAGGCTGGCTCTGGAAAGTCCCATTGTATATAATTTTCTTTGTTCAAGTTCTCTACCTTAGGTGAAACTGTGTGACTTAGGGGAAAGTGCACTGAGCTGGAGATAAAAAACAAAAAACCTGAATTGGAGTCCTCACACCAATCAGATGTGTGACCTGAAGTCAATCCTTTAACCCTTCCAGACTTGGTCATCTTCATTTTGAATCTTTGAGTCTAGATTCCATTTTCACAGAGCCCTCAATCTTCTAGAATGGCCTGTGATCTAGATACAGTGGTGTGGGGGTGTTGGGATGGAAAATTATTTTTCAGAAAAGAAATAGCCCCTGAGCTAGTAACTGGGGAATCTGGAGTTCCATCAAGCCAAGGTGTTCTTGAGTGCACTGAGCTGGAGCACTTTTCACGTCCACCCTGACATCAGGCCCCACTATGATTCCATAAATCAATGTGTCTTTAATGTTCTCCCAATCCCTTTTAGCCTTGTTGTTGGTACAATGCAATAGCAAATCTTTAGTGAGTTCCTAGGAGTGCTAAAGAAACAAAACAGAAAGGGACCTGGTGCCTCATTTAAGCTTAAAAGCCTTTTTGTAGGGAGATTCTGGATCCAAACTGCCTCAGTTTAGATCCCAATTATACTATTTTTTAAGCTAATTACTTTTTAACACTTTTCCACACCCCAGATTTTCTTCTTTCTCATTTTTTTCAACCTTCTTGTTATAAAGGATGTTATAAAGGATGAATGTTATTTCATATAATACACTGAAAATTGTGCTAGTCAGAGTCATGATGGAATACAACATTGACGTAGTTGTGACAATTGTGCATTTGTCACACACACACACACACACACACACACCCCGAGCCAGGCATCTCGGGAAGTTGAAATTGGATCTTGTTCATTAGCACTTAATATATGACTATTAGAAACAATTATTAAAAATATCCATAATACTTCTGTTATATGAAAAGCCCTCTGATAGATCCTTGGAAGAAACAAAAGTCTTCAGAACTTATTTTGAAAAAAAATTACCATCCCTTAGAGCTTATTTTAGTGTAATTTGGAGACTTTTTCTTTTTAAATATTCTTTCTTTCTTTCCTTTTTCTTTATTTTTTTTCTTTCTCTTTTCTTCTCCCTTGTTTAGAAAGGATACTGATGAGTAGGGAGACATTCCAGCATACACTGACTAACTTAATCAGGTGAGCTGTCCTGGAGGGGGTGGTTAGCCACATGCTAATAGGAGGGTTAATCTTTCTTAAAAGAGAAACATCTTTCAGAACTCTGGTCAGACAAGAGAGAGTCATCTGCTTTTAATATGTTTTCGGTATCAGAGAGAGACAAGAGAGAGACTCATCCTCTCATTCACTCACTGTCTAGTTCACTAATCCATTCACTCTAAAAGCACCTAGTGAGTACTCACTGCTACAACCTGAATCAGGCATTGTTCTGGGTCATGGAGACACAGGTTTGAGTAAGCCATAGTTTCTTCCCTGAAGGAGCTCATGGTCTTGTGGGCATACAAACAGAGGTTGATATATAATTCAGTGTGATAAGAATTTGCCAGAAGCATGAATAAAGTGCTCTGGAAGGATAGAAGAAGGCAGATAGCTAGAAGCAGAATCCTATCTTAGGTAAAAATCACACTTTGTATAGCGCTATGCCTAGGAAATTTACAAATTGGGTTTTATGGAATTTTAAAAATTAGTATTTCTTGCAGCTGGGTCCTTCTTATATGGCTAAAATTTTAAGTCATTTCAGTTCAAGTCAACACATTCACTGAACACCTATTCTAAGCAAGTACATTAGGAAAACACACATTCATTTTGATCAGGGCCACTAGAATAAGGAATGTACAAGAGATACAATTTGAGCTCTGCCTTGAGGGATGGGTGAGACTTCAAAAGACAAAGTGAGAAATACTATTTAAGAAAGCAGATCATACTCAAGCAAAAGTGTAGAGTCCCAAGAAATGTGGGTTGTTACTGGAATGAAAGTCATCCTGAGACATTGTGAGGGTAGGGGGATAGAGCAGGAGGTTGGGCAGGAAGGATGGGTAGGAAAACAACTAGAGGATTAGAAGGTTTGGTTTATCTATCACACAAGCTGAGCTTTTATTTCATGTGCAGTGAGAAGACACTGATATTGTTCAAGAGGGTAGTACATTACTGGAGTTATGGTTTGGGGGATGGTTAATATAGCATTGCTGTGGTGAAAGAAAATAGAAGCAAACCTGAAGTTAGAAGACAAGGGAGAGAGATATGAAGTCCAATTCAGTCATCAGTTAACTTTGTGATTTTGAGCAAGTTTGAAACCATTTCTGAACGTCAGCCTCCTCCTCTATACTATAAGCAAGGTGAAACCCATTGTAAACAACAGCAACAATAATCACAGTAATTTTTATTGATTGCTACTCTGTGAGCAGCATTGTGCCAGACCATTTACTTGTAATATTTAAGCCTCAAAACAATGATGTGATTCCTTAAAAAGTTCAATATAAATTAACATACATGGCCCACCAATACCCCTCTTAAATATCTATACAAGAGACCCCAAGACATGTATCCACAAAAAGGCTTGAACACAAATGATATTACAAGCATTATTTATGGCAGCCAAAAATTGCAAACAACCTAACTGCCTATCAAATGATACTGGCTAGACAAAATGTGCCATGTCTATGCAACAAAACAATATTTACAGATAAGAATTTAAACTAAAGATATGTGCTGTATAAGACACAGAGGACCCTCGTAAATAATATGCCCTGTGCAAGAAGTCAGATAAGGATACCATATATTGTATCATGGTATTTATATGAAATGTCCTGAGAAGGCAAAGCTATAAAGACAAAGAATATATTGCTTATTGCCTGGGGGTAATGCCAGGAGCAGAGATTAATAGTAAAGTTGCACGAGGGATCCTATTAGGGTGATAAAAATGTTTTTAAACTGATTGACGTTGAGGGTTATATAACTGAGTAAGTCTGCTAAAAGATCACAGAACACTTGAAAAAGTGAAGTAGATGATCTGCAAAATATGCCTCAATAAGGTTATTTAACAAATCCAAACCAACTCTGCCAATTGGACACTATTCTTACTCCTACTTATCAGATGAGTGTATCAACTTTCCTAGTCTTCCCCCCAAAAGTAGTAGAGCTAGGATGCAACACTCTCCCTGCCTGAACCTGAGCCCGTGCCCTTGGCCACTGTCCACGTTGTATCCTCCCTCATGTCACCCAGTGGTTGTGAGAATTGAATTAAATGTAGGATGCTTGGTCACATTATGCACGGAACAGGCCATGGATGGCTCTCAAACAATCATAGCTCACTCTGACTTGAGTGGCCACTGGCCAGATGGAGTGGAGGGCTGCACAGTGGTCCTGTCTGGAAATACCAGAAGCCTACCTGGGATGCTGTTGGGAGAAAGAACAGAAGATGTAGCTGAAGCCAAGTATGGCTGTGCTCTCACTTCTACTAGACTTTCACTTCTCTAAATGAGCCTTTGAGAGACTTGGTTCTATTAACAAGGGAAGACAAAGAACAGAGGTCTTCCCTTCCTTTGGCAAACAGCTGACACACTTTCCCATCATAAACTTTGTCATTCAGGATGTAAAACCAAATCCAACAACCCAACCCAGCCAGAAGGTTAAATAAATAATTGCTAAATAAATAAGAGTTCTTCTTCCCGCACGAGTCTGTGTAGAAGAAGCCACGTGCTTCTGCTAATTGAAGTCTACTAGTTAATTTTTCTTCTTGTTTAAATCTTTTTTTTTTTTTTTGCGGGGGCGGAGGGGGGCACTACTTAGGGTTATTAGCTGGAACTTTGAGAAACTGGAAAGTTTTATGTTTTGCTTTACATTTTCCCATCACGAGCCCCATCATTAATGATAGCTATGAATCACAGGTAAGGCAGCACACCTCGCATTTCATCTTTTATTTTGAAATGCTCTTAAAACTCCAAAGGCAGAAATGTAGTCCTCAGCCTTGGCAGATGCATGACTAGGTGACTTAATGGGGTTTTTCCCGCATTACTTTCTATGACTGATACTTTGTGGCACTGATGTGCCTGCCACATTGTGAAACTTTATTATTAATAAATCCACATTTCCCAAAACAAACAAGACAGTATGGCAAACAGTGGGGTTTGCTCTGCATACATCTGAGTTGGTTTTTCATCATTTCCTTGGACCAGTGTATTAGAGCTTCCCCATTGCATGGGTGAAAAATAAACGCGAGAATTCACAGTTTGCCTATTTTGGCAACATAAACATGGGACAATTTGTGGTCACAGAGTCAGGACTTCTTGTTCCGGAGGACTTGGTAGCCAGCGGATGGGGCTGTGAGCTTCCTTAGGGAGGACAATATTGAATCTGGAAGTGTACAGGACTTAGCCCATGTGGTAGAGAGTTCCAAATACTCCCTGGTTTTATGACATTAAGTCTTTGAGTCACTGTCCCCAAAAAGCCAGGAAAAGCTAGTGTATGTCTGCCCTGGTAATTAAATGTTCAAGCTTGAAGAAGTTTGGAGAAATCTTAAACACAGCAAAACTAATACTGCCAGCTTCCTTTGCTGCTACAAGAAATTAACCGAGTCACAACCTATTCAAAATACCTAGTTCTTTGGCAGTAATTTGTAACAAGACCCAAGCACTGTGAGCTGAGTGCCAGTGGGGGGCCTTTATATGACAATAAAACTGGTAAGTGGTGTTTTTCTCCTTAGTGAAGAACTTCAGAGCAGTCCTGCCCCATCTGTTGGCAAGTTGAATTAATGTCTGAACCCAACCATTTTGATTTAACTATATTCAGAAAATAAATAGAAAGACAGTGAGTTTGGGAGACTAGTAAATCTGCATCCCACAATGCCTATGTGTTAGGTGGAGTTTCAAGTCACGGAGGAAAACATCTGTTTAAACACGTGTAGCTCAGAAGCTGGCACATTGCCTCACATTTAGTAGGTACTCTGTAAATATTTGATGCTGAAAACATAAGATAAAGGTATAGCGCCAGCAAAGATAGCCTTTAGTTTCTATTCCTCTGGTAAAATAGAAGTCATCACACTTTCTTCACAGGAGCTGGGAGGTGACCTTTGATGGTGGTTGAGGATGAATACTCTGGAGCTTTCATTCTTGGGCCCAAATTCTGGCTCATCATTTGTCAGCTCTGTGATTATGAGCAAATAACTTGTCTTTGCCTCAGTTTACCAAACTCAAATTGTACTACCTGCCTCTTAGCTTTATTGTGGGGATTTAATGAACTAATTCCAATTTAGTTCTTAGACCAGGCCCTGGTGCATATTATGTTCTATAAACATGTTTGTTAAATTAAAGAAAACAGAAGCTTGGTTTGCTATGAGAATTAGTAAGTGTTACTATTACAAAGGCCCGACATTGCCAGTCACAAAAACTGCTTTATGAGTAGTAAAGAACTTTATGTTTGTCTCCATCTCCTCAACCAGTGCTTAGCTTGGAATAAATACACAAAATATAGTATAAGTATTGATTGAGTGCTATCAAGAAGATTTTGTGAGTTAGAAATATGGGGAAGGGGAGCTGTGGATATAGTTCAGTTGGTAGAGTGCTTGCCTCACATGCACAAGGCCCTAGGTTCAATCCAAACATCACAAAAAAGAAAAGAAAGAAAGAAAGAAAGAAAGAAAGAAAGAAAGAAAGAAAGAAAGAAAGAAAGAAAGAAAGAAAGAAAGAAAGAGGAAGGGTTTCATCAAGGACAAGGAACTCAAGCTGGACCTGGGTTAGGGATTAAATGGCAGAGGCAGGGAGTTCACAGAGGAGGCATATAATCTGCAAAAGCTAGAGGAAGGAAGGATCAGGTCACAGTCACAAGATGCTCTATCACCCACAGGACTTGGCCCCAGTTTCTGGGAGAACAATTTGTCATGGTCCAACTTTTTAAAAGAGTTTGGCCAAACCTCTGCTTTAGTTCTACGGTTTCAACTGCTGAATATTAACACTTTGATAGCTGCTTACTTACTGAGTTACTTATGGAGAAAGTACGTATGTAGTCCCCATGCATTCTGTGGGGCAGTGGTGGGTAAAACAGAAAGGGACCTTCCATCCCTTTGACCCAAAAGAGAAAGACAGACTATAAACAAGAAAATAAACTAATTTTGGTTAAGTGCTTTAAAGGATGTTAAGGGGTTACAGCAATAGCAAATAATAAGAGGTGACAGAGGGTTATTTAGATGGGAAAATGGAAGAAGACTTTTCCAAGGAGGTGATGTTTTCACAGAGGCTAGAAAGTTAAGAAGGAATAAGGGACTATTCTGGCTGGGGAACACTTCAAAGGCCTTGAGAATGGTCTGTTTTAGAAAGAAGACCAATGTGACTAGAGTGGAGTGAGCTGGGAATGAGTACTAGAAAATGGAGTCGATGGTGCATTGGTAGTGCTAGAGCTTGTGGAGGTCTCATAAGCCATGCTAAGCAGTGTGGATTATACTACAACAAATTAGAAAATGCTCTAAAAATTGAAAAATTATACATTTTGTTGAAACTCTCTCATACTTCAATGTGTATGATAAATTGGACTGGGGGGGGAGGGGGAAGGAGGTTACAGGAATGGGGCTTCCAGGCTGTGTTGAGAGTTCATTGGAGATTTGCAATCAGGACTACAAAGTGAATCTAAAACATAATGAAAGTGATTTATCATAGTACCCAGCAATCATCTTCAACAGCCTGACTTAATTGACATCTAATGTGGAGGTAGGGATAATTTCCAATGCCAGGAGTATTAATCAAGCACAGGAGAATCCCCTCCTAGTATCCTAGCTTTAAATGTATTTTCATGAGGCCACTTTGGAGATTTGGCCACAGGGAGCCTTCCACCCACCATGCTGGTCCTCCATCCTAGCATGCTAGCTGTGGTGTCCGTGAAATAATGATAGGCAGAGTGAACTATAGCAGCCCATCAGGAGAAGAGCTGATTGAGACTATTAGAGACTGATTGATGAATTTAAACTTTATACCTATAAGAGGTCCAAGCCGGGTGCTCTGTCCTGTTCTACCTCACAGCTTGCCAGGGTTCTCAGTGGGGCAAGGGTACCTCCTCTACCCAGGAATTCACCAGCAACTCTCCCATTTGCCAAAATTTTATGAATGGGGAAGGGGTGTTCAATCTGTACTTGACAGGTAATGCTTTAAAATAACAACAAATAGCAATAGCTAATGTTTATTGAACACTTACTCTATATCAAGATCGGGGATAAGTGCTTTTATAGGTGGAATCGCTCTTAATCTTTAAAAACAACACAGTCAGGTAACAATCCTTACAATTGCCACATTAGAGCTAGAACATTGAACTTTATGGAGATTAACCAATTTTTCTAAGACAGGAAGCTAACAAGTAAGGAAGTCAAGAGAAGATACAAGGCAATCTGAGTCCAGAGCCTCAGCTCTTTCAACAAGGACAGTATGACAGCAAGTCAGGGAGTATATTTGACAGATCAAGTTGCTGCATGTATCTTCTGCTGCCATTCCACACATTTTACCAGGGAAAGGTATGGGGTTTATTTCCAACTATACGAAGACCAGTTTCTATTCTCTGATCTTCTCAAAATAAGGGACTAATTTATTGGGGGCAGTTAGAGAATTAATGGATTTTATACATATATTTCTTTTCTTTTGGAGCATCCAGCCTGTTAAAGAGAAAAGTTTATGGATTACTGGTTTTTCAGCAAGCCTGGTGACCTACATTAGGAATTTCCCCTGAAGTCAAATGTACTGAAATGTGACACAATATAAACCAAGCTCCATGGGCCCTAAGAACTGGTGATGACCTCACCTTTTCCCACTATGTAATCATGAATTGAGATTTGATCTTTAAAACAAATTCTAGATGATTGAAGAAATAAGAAAGTTTTAGTCTCAAATATCTGGGTATCATAACTGTCTAGGTTATTTGTGGATATACGGATGATAAGGTCTCAATGACTGCCTACTTTGGGGTGGCTGCAGCCTGTGAACTGTCTTTTCTGTACATGAAGGATGTGTAGATTTGCATGGATCCACCCTCACTCTCTACATATAATCAGAGAAAATGCTACTCATTAGTACTGAAGTTGATATTTCAATTTCTGTAATAGGGTCTGGGGACTCTGCATTTTTAAATAAAGCCCCAAATGATTCAAGCTTAAAAATGAATAAACATCCTTTAATTGTTTGATTTCTTTCCTGTCCTTTCCACATTGAGAATAATTAAATGATATTGTCTCACAGGTTTGACTCTCACTGCAATGATAAATAATAAAAGCCAATATCTGATTGAATGCTTACTCTGAGCCCTCTGGTGCTTTATGTTCCTCTTTCATATATAACAAATTCTTAGGCAGAGACTATCACTACTTCTATTATAAAATAAGGAAAATGAAATGAAGGGAGGTTGAGGTCACACACAGTTGTTACTAAAAGGCAAAATGAGAACTGAGAATGTCACTATACCCTTTGAAGATCAAATCATTTATATCCAGACGTGAATATAAATCACAGCTTTACTACTCACCAGCTTAAATATAAAGTTAATAATACTTATTTTGCATGGTTATTGTAAAAAGACAGAACAATATATATAAAGCAGCAGGTACACACCTTCCAGGTTGTAGATGCTTATTAAGTGGTGGCTGTCATTATTAGATGGAGAGAGCTGCAAGGTCAAGCAAGTACTCCATGATTTTGATTGCCATAATGAGTAAACATGCAATTTAAGTACTTGTCCCATATAAAACACAGTATTCTCTCACTGTCTTCAATGTCCCAGTTAACCGTGATAATCAGCACTACCTCCTCCTACCCTTTGTTCTTTTAGATGTGATCAGTGCCTGAGACTCCCTAAGACACTAATTCTTCATAATTCCGAAAGTGACATAAATATTTCTGTTGTTTCTCTGTCCTTTCTAAGTAAGTTTGAATGAAGTCAAGATATTTTTTTAATAACTTTAGATATTGATGTTTGCAAAGGGCCAGAGCTCCCTGGGGGTAAGTTGAAAACAAACTCAGCTGGAATGTTTGGTGACCCAGGAGCCCAGACCTGCTATAATTACCTATTTGGGGATGGCATGGTAACCTCTGGCCCATGGCATTTGGCTTAGTGGTTCTGATTGTGACATACGATGATTCAGGTTTTCTCAGGTATACAGGAGAGCTTCACAAATGACCTTTATTGAGGTTCTTGAGGTCAGGCAAGGAAGGAGGGAGAGGAGCACTGGGCACTGTAAACAAAGCAGCTTTCTTTTTACATGGCTTGTTTTGACAAGTGTCCCCTCACATGCAGCAGCCATTTGCTATGGGGCTCTTGGCAAAGTGACTAATATGTGACAGAAATGTAGGGCAAATTTGAAATCCCCTCGGAAATCACCCTCCTGAGCAAATGTTAGCCATCAGATTGTAGCTCAATGAGTCTATTTCTGGTCATTCACTTCTTTGCTCACTCTTTTTCTTTATGATAATTTTAAAGTTGGTTGAATTGAATATTTACTAAATACCTGCTATATACATTGCATGTACTATGCCAGGTTTATGGAGGATAGAGTCTGGGCTAAAATTATGGACTCTCTGGGATTCATCCTCCTGATCTGTCAAGTAGGAATTTGGACTATATCTGTTAACTCTCAAGTTCTGTGAATAGCTTAATAAGGCAATATTTCACCATTGCATCTTCAAAATTTTAAGAAGAAAAGAAGAAGGAGGAGGAGAAGGAGGAGAAGAAGGAAGAGGAGAAGGAGGAGGAGGAGGAGGAGGAGGAGGAGGAGGAGGAGTTGGAGGAGGAGGAGGAGGAGGAGGAGGAGGAGGAGGAGGAGGAGTTGGAGCAGGAGGAGGAGGAGGAACCTTTAGGAACCAGAGAAAATAAAACTTGATGAAATCGTATTAGCCAATAGATACATAAGAAGCACAGAATCTTAAGCAAGAGGCCATCCAAAACCACATAAATTCTGAGTATGTGATATTCAACCATATACTTGCCTGATAAACTCTGGATCAGATGCTCTTGAAGATTTCTTTAAAGTTCAAAAATCTGTGATTCTTTGATAACTGCTCATGATAGAGGTGCTGCTTTTCTAGCTCAGAGAAGAGAGAGACAGTCTTGGAAAAGGATAACCATTAGGACCTGGAGGATAATCTGTCGGTTCCAGCATCAACTTCTGATTGTTTATTCATAGACTAACATCCAAAACACAATCTTCTGATAAACTCTACTGATAACCAGCCACGAAATCTAATTAATTTAGGCCCAAATTGAATTTTTGACTCATGTTTTATCAGTCTTTTCAGTTAAGAAATATTTATTAAACTACTTCAGTCAATATTTTTCTCTGACTCTTCTGCTTTGCAAGCAGGTCAGTCATAAATATAAAAGAAGCAATACAGTTCAAGTTCTTCCTTTCTAAAGCAATATTTTGTAGATATGTTCTTTATGTATTAACTAATTTTGTTAACTCAGGATCATCAGATGAAAGAGAAGAGAAATAAAATACAGTACAAGAAAAATCAAAGAGCAGAGAAAGTAGAAAAACATTTATTGAATTAGAAGAGAAAGTGAGGAATAAAATCCAAAAGGGATTTTTAGGGAAAATCCCCCCCACACACCCCCTTAGAGGAAAGACCACAAAGGTACAGCATAGGGTGTGTTTCTGAGTCATGCCTTGGCTCTGTACCTGAGTGACTCATGTGGTACAAAACAGTGCTGGGTCTGAGACCTTTTTAAAGGCCCCAAACTTTCTTGGAATTATTTGCAGCTTCATTTTTCTCATTTCTTTATAATGGAAATATTAATTGCTTATCAGAAATAGCCCTGATATTAGAGTTTATCTGTATAGCCACTTGAGACTTAAATTAGATCATGGACTTTGAAATATGAACAATGTTTAAAAAGGTGGGACAGGTTTGTTCTTAGCAGCCTCTTTGCCTCTCAAAGGAACAGATACATAGTAGGTCCCTAAGGCAACCTGAACAGACCCATGGAAGGTGCGTACTAGGTGAGCAGCTTTCAAACTTTTTTTACCATGACTCACAGTAAGATGTGTGTGTTTTACCTCAAGACTTAGTCCCCACATATCCCTGTGTTTTATGAAACAATACTCACTATGCCAGATATTTTCTATTCTGTTCCATTTTATTCTTTTGTTTTTAAACAAATGCTGGCCAAGACCTACTAAATAGATTCTATAACTCACTACTGGATATCTAAGTGCATCTACCAATAAAATCCCCTCGAAGAATAAACATTATTAAAATACAGCACAGCCGGTTTTCAGGAACATCTCTCACTCTTCATCCTTCCTGCTACAGTACTTGCAGTGCCTCCAATATTATGCTGTCTTTCACTTCCCCGCAGACATTCTCTGCTCAGGGGGTCAGTACTTTCCCACTCCACCTCCCCTTTCCTCACCAGGCAACTCCAGCAGGTGAAGACTCAAGGGGTGGGGGATGGTCAATGTGCCTTCCTTTCAGGATGTTTAGATATTTATTTGTTTTCAACATTCTCCTGAACATTCTGGGCTTATCTTTTTCTCAACCTTATCATGCTATGTTGTGATGATCCATTGATATGCTTTTCCTTCCCGCTAGACTCCTTGAAGGCAAAAGCCACATTTTATTTTACATCTGTAAATATTGGTCTAATGCTTAATACTTGCCTGATTAATAAATTTCAGATAAATGAGAATGTCTTATTGATAGGCTCTTGGTATGGAGTGGGCTGTCTTTTTGATAAGCTGTAGTCTGTTTACCACAAACAAGAAACATGCTTTTATGAAAAATGTTCATGTGCCTTGTAGTGCTAACCCCATTGGAGTCCTTCCTTGTTGTTGGTGGTGGTGGTGATGATGGTACCGCTGCTGCTGCTAATAGCAGGTGGCATAGCAATGTAGTTAAGAACTCAGATTCTGTAGCTGCTTTGAATTGGATCTTAGTCAAGTCATTTAATTATTTAAAAATCTCATTTTCCTCATCTGCAAAATAAGAATAAAAATCTTCTCTATCTATTGTTAGGATTCTGCGGATGTTGTTGAATAATGGCATATAACTCCATGAGGGCAGTTCTTGTCACTTTGGTTTACTATCATAGACTTAGAACCAACGATTCTAATTTGTGGAACCAACGAATGTTTTAATTCATGGCAACCCTGATGCGGGTGAATCTCTCACCAATTCGTGTGTAGGACTCCTTGGCATATGCATGATGTGCATGAGAATCACTTACGTTCTATGTGATCAGAAATTCAGCTCCCACCCTGTGAGACACTGCTCCAGAGCCAGCACACAGTGGGACAGATACATGTAGAAGCATTCGTCTTCCTCAAGAATGTTGCTTTTCAGGCTGGCAAGAATTAAGTCTAGTCATTTCAGGGCTCTTTGGTTCTATGGAAGTTCTGCAATTCTGTTTCTGAGTATCTACATGGAGATGCTCCATTCTTTCCTCTTTTTCTGTCTCTGTTCTTATCCTCCATGTCACTATTCGCTGCACATTAGACTCACACAGTTTCTGAGTCAAAGAACTGGGATGAATTATGGGATTTCTCAGTGTTCCTGGAGTTGTTTCCCTCCCTTCCCCTGTGAAGATCTCATGTAAGTTCCACAAGAGAGGGATCTCCATTATTGCCTAATGTCCTTTGCTGCTTCCTATTACATGAATGGATATTCGTACTCCAGGATTGCATTTTGGGCCTTTCCCATTTTTATTATTTGTTTTGCTTCAAATAACTTGTTGTACCCATAACAAAGGTATCCTTTTGAGCATTTTTTAATTTCATCAGCTTGTAGACATCTCTGTGTATCACATTTCCCAAAATTAAACACACACACACACACACACACACACTTTAAAATGCAGTTCTCAAATTCTTTGACAAGCCAGGCTGAATTAAAGAATTGCATTGCATCATTTCTATAATATGTTAAATCAATAGTAACAAAAAGAGATCCAGAGAATCTTCTCATCTGCCTTTACTTTCTCATTTATTTGTCCTAATAGTCCTTTAATTGTAGAAGTCGTTGTAGAAACTTTTAAATAGCAGAAATAAACAATTCAGATTACTAGTCCACTACAGTTGCTTACCTGACAATTCACAGGGTTGAAAAACATTTGACCATAGGGTTGTCCTATTAGCCACCCTTATTAGAAATAAGACAACTGCTGCCTATTTGTATATTAAAGTTGACCAAAAGCTGTTTTTGTGGATAGTTCATTTGTGGATGAACTTAGGTACCATTTGGAAGTGTACTTCTTATCACAAATTCTTTGAGTGTATGCTAAGAGAGCATGTATACAAGAGAATAGTAAAACTTAAAGTGCTATTAATTTAATGCCATTTTAACTTTAACCATAGAACTAGATACTTTTATTCTCATGTTGACTTCTGTTCTACAATTTAAGATTACTCCAAAGTCACTGTAGTCACATCATGCTGGATGGCGCTCCTCATTGAAATGTTGAACATAGGAGGAGAAGCATATTTTGAGGGGAAAGAATACACTTTACTAAGCAAATTAGGACAAAGGGAAGCTTCCCTGACTATCTAGTACATTGCACTTAAGTGGTTCAGTTACAGGGGACAGATAGGGTCATAGTACTTCCCAGGGTATAGAGCTATCTGGAGCAAAGAATAGGGCTACCATTTCTGGAACCCTACTGTGTGCTTTTACAATCTGACCTTAAAACTACAGGAAAGATTATTGCACCCATTTGAGAAATGAGTTAACTGCTGCCTATCAAAAAAAAAACTTTTTGAAGTTCAGTCACCTGTCCACAAAGTCACACAACTCTTATTGGAGCAGATCTGTATTTGAATCCAAGCATTCAAAATTTGTGCTTTTTATAGTAACCACACAATCTCAGAAGGTTCCAGTTAAACTTGTTAGGTGGCCAGTCAGGTATGTGTTGCATTTGACAGTTTTACATTGGCACTTTACAGATGTTCTCCAACCATTCAAGGGGAAAGGTTCCACACAATGAACTTGAGATACCATCTTTTCAGCCTTCTAGTCTGAATGGTTCCACTGAGGCCTGAATAGTCTCTTAGGTAGATTTGAAAACATTTAGTGAAGTGGGAAGTGTTGTGTTCATACTAGCCATTTCTGTAGTATAGTTTTAAAAAATAATAATAAATTTGATTTCTGAATGAAAATATTATAAGAAAAATAAAATATTATAATATGAACTCATAAAAAGGCACAAATTCTAACACCAACCAAATACATACTGGGATCATTCACTCTGTGACACAATCTTGGACGTGCACAGGGATCAATTGTTCTTGATTTTATCTCCCTTAGCCAAGTGAGGATATTTTCAGGGATTCTATTTCATTCTCAGAGTCCATGGGCTCACCAGCAACAAGCAGAGTGAACAGCGGAAGCTGATAGTTTATTTGAATAAATCCATTTTCTGTGGATTTTAGTTCTTCTCAAGCCTTCCTGAGAAAAACATTGATCAAAAAACTGAATATTACCCGTTTAGTTCCAGGAACCTGCTCAGCACCTGGAGTGCATTCCCAGGTGTAGCCTAGAGTTCCTGGCTGGCTGGACTCCCTTCTTCTTGTCCACCAGGGAACTGAAAATCACATTGAGTGGGAAGGAAAATATGGCCCCATGTCACTGCTCAGACATCAGTCAATTCAAGTGCACTCTGTTGATGATGGACTGCTGGTTTCTCAGGGTCATGTGTGTGGAGGAGAGAAGTGACTTCCCTGTACTTGCATAGCTGATAGAATATGGGCTGGAATTCACATCTCCTGACTCCCCAGTCCAGAACACTTTCCACCCCTAGTCACTCACTTATTCATACACTCATCTAACATTTATTGGATGCCCATAGTGTATGAGTAACTGTGACTTCAAAGATGAATTAGGCTCAGTCCCTGCACTGGAGGCCTTCACCCTGACTTGTGCTTTTGATTTCCCAGAGGGTCTGTGTTCCATTAGGAACGTGACTCTATGCCAGGGCAGTCTCTCTACCCTGACTGGGTTAGGCAATCCCTACTGGCCATATATGGTCATATTTTCAGTAACCAAATGTATTTTTTATAAATGACCTGTTCTATGGGTCTTTTAACTTTCTTACTGGGGTTTCTCACCCAAATGTAGCAGTAATGATGAATAATATTTGATGATCTCTGAAGATCAACCTAAGGTTGATCAACAAAGATCAACAAAGAGGCTTCATTTTCTCTCTAAAGAGAATAAGAGAATAGTATGTGTGTGTTTGTGCATGTGTGTGTGTATGTGTGTGTGCATGGGATATGGACCACAGTACAAGCTACAAGTATACTTTAGGCCTCATGTGGCTGCAATAGTCACTGTACCACCAATATTAGATGAGCATATTTTTTTTCAGTTAGTAAGTTTTAATAATTTAGGGATTTTTTTTTGCCCCATCATTTTAAGAACTCAACTTGGAGCTCCTCTTTAGAGCAACAAGCATTCCTCTGGGGCTTGTTGTGTCCCAGCCCTGGAGGAGGCTTAGCCTATGGCTACTGAGTCAGAGGTGAGGATCCTCAAACCACTTTCACATTCTTCTGTTATTGTTATTCTTTCTCCATTTGACTAGTAATATTATTACTCCATCAGAGAGGAGGAAGCTGAGGTCCAGAAGTTTTAGTGACCTGCCAAGACCTCAATACTAATAAGCAGTAAAACTGGGGCCAGATCCCTGATCTTCTATCCAATATAGTAGGGCTTTTTTTTTTTTTTAACTTCTGTATATACCCATCCACAGTTTTTAAAAACACAGGAGGTACTAGAGAAAGACATTTTTGCAAGCACATAAATGTGACCACATAATAGAATAATAACAGCAAAGTGAAATGTTAAAGTTCATTTCAAATGCTACCTAAAACTAGGTCATGAATCCATCCCATAGCCTTTCCTACCCATGGGCATGACTGAACTACTTTCCCAAATGACAGGTTTGAAAGTTATACCCATGTGAGTTGTAAAGACCTTTTTCTTGCAGGGGTTGCTACCGGACTTTTCCTAGGTAATGAATTTGTGATGGAACCGATACAAGTAATATGATCACTTAGCTGTTATAACTCTAAAGAAAGCTTCTCCGGAAGCTGGGAGCTTATTGCTCATCCAACTGATTGACTTAGTCTGGAAGGTGACTATTAGCCTCCCAAACCACATAACTTTGTACTGTTCAATTATAGGAAGCCTAAGAACAGGGAGAGATCAGGACACAGCTCTGCTGAGTGAAAACTGGCAAAATTGAACTGCTTCCATATTGCAGTACTCTGCCCATATTGGTTGCTGGAGGGTTTGAGAAAGGCCTGAAGCAGAAGAAATCCATTGGATTCAGAGATGGGAGATCGTGGAAATGCGTAGTTCATCCACAAAGCAGCATATCAATTCCTAGGTGGATGACATTCATAAGATCCTTTTGTATACCAGTTTCTCCATTTGTCAAATAAGGGGGGGGGGAGAGAAATGTTACAGAATTCCCATTTTGATAAATTTTGTGGATGGTCATCTTTCTGTTATCTGTTACCATGACATGGGCTGTGGTGTTATGTGGACTGAGGGAATCTAAAAACTAGGCTCTTGGCTTTTGATCACCTATTTGATTAACTGTCAGCAGATGATATTAAAATTAGCTTACATTAGCTGAACAAATCTGGATGGGCAACGGAGAATGGAAACAGGGAGTGTCCTGGGTGGTGGCTAGAATTAAGTGAAAAATAATAATCCCTTGCATTTCAGAGGTTGCAAAGCACTTTCCCACACATTGTCTCACTGGGTCTCTACAAAGCCCTTTGAGGATATTCTTAGCACCATTTGACAAATGAGAAATGTGATGTTTTAAAAGTTAAAGGGACTGGCCAGGGTTTGCCAAAAAAAAAAAAAAAAATGAGGCAATACAAAAAGCAGAATAAAAGTCAAAGGTCTTTCTTCATTGTGCAACATACCAGAGGGTGATTCTAATCTACTATAAAGCTTTCTACCCTCAGTCAACAATTGATTGTAGCACACCATCAACAGGTAATCCAGATACTCTTTCAAGGCCTTCACAACTTCTCTTCTTATATCTCCCCCTCTTCCAACCTCATTGACGGTGTGACTTCTTCAGCTTCCTCTTCTGGAAAGCACATCCTCAAGAAGGTTTTGTTAGACATACCCATCCTATGTGTTTCAGTGATAAACACCACTTTCATCCTTACCCCTCTAATTCAATTGCCTGTGTTAAAATGTAACTCCATCTGGGCACTGACTTGTTACTCGTAAGTCAGTCTCAAGTAATTATTTTTTGGCCTTTGTAAGTGCTAGATAAATGTTTCTTAAGAAAATGCTTCATAGTCTACTCTAGCCACAAGAAAGTTTCATCTCTGCATTGCCTTCAGGGGTAGGAAGGGATTGAAGTCTCTTTCCCTATCCCACTCCCAGTTTTATGAAGCTGTATTTATGGACAAATAAAACTTGTATATGTTTTGCTGTATAATGTAATGTTTTGTGATACAATGTGAAGTGATTAATCCGATTAGCATATCTATCACCTCACATACATACCATTGTTTTGGGGGTGAGAACATTTAAGATCTCTTCTCTTAGAAATGTTCAATTTACAACACATTATTATTAATTATATTCACCATGCTGTACAACATACCTGCAGAACTTACTGGATCCTTACCACTTTGTCCAACCCAAGCTATGTAAGCAGTTACTGTCTCCAGACAGGGGCTCTCAGGAAATCAAACGCAAGCCATTTGCTTAAAATGTTAGATCATTCCCAGAAGTCATCTTTGGAGTCGGAGTAGGACTGAAAGTGTGACATAGATGAAGGTTAGTGTTTGTGTAACTAAATGGGGAAAGATAAGAGCAGATATTTTTGGAGTTACTGGAAAACTGAACCATGACACTGGGCCTACTCATGTGTCTGCTGCTATTCTGGAAACCAAATTTCATGCCAAACCTTTAGCTGTCAGATATCCCTTTCAGGAAAAGACATGAACTTGCTTATGTGGTTATTTATAACCATTTTCCTATTTGGGGTCAGTTTGGAAGGTCCCACAATATCACTGAGATATATTATCTGAACCACATATGGATGGAATATGATAAATATGACACATGATAAACAAGACCTAGGACTCTCGAGTCATGTCAATATGGAACTCAGCATTTAACCTTGTACCTGAATAAATAAAATCCTTTCAAGTACTTAGGAATTAATGAATATAACATCATATGAAATGAATTAGTCCACTCTTACCAGTGAGGCCATCTGCAATGGTGGAATCTTTTAAAGAACAAGCAGAGCTTGATAAAGGATGGTCACCACAGGCATTGTGGGGGAACTTCAAGGAAAAGCAGTCATGGGTTATAGGTACACAAATGGCCAAGATTGTGTTCCAGTAAAGCACAATACAAAAATAGGAAGTGGACCATATTTGGTACACTATAGTTCTCCATGCCCAGAACAAATGGTAGCTACAAATTCCCATTTTCTCTATTCTATTTCCTTCTGAAAATCTTTCCTATGTTCCCCAATTTCCACAAGCTGAAGCCTCTGTGCTGTAGTCTGAAGAGTACTTTCAGCCTCCCTGATATTTAATGCTCTTTTTCTTCTCTTCACGTTCTCACATTGTTCTGTGCAGATATCATTCTTCGTATTTTCTGCTTAGTCAAATACAACTTGTCCTTTATGGTAGATGTCTTCAATGGGGTAAGGGGGACATATCAGAATCCCCTGAGAACTCTTTTGACATTAAACATAGTGCTCATCTCTCATATTATGTACACATAGGCTAGCGAGGACAGGAAAGCAGGGTCACAAGATTGTTTGAAAAGGTTCCTCAGCTTATTCAAGCAATTCCCACTGTCCCCCAAGACCACACCTTTATTTAAGTTTTTCCTAGGCCAGGCATTGTCCTGGGTACTGGGGATGCAACAGTGAACTTGACAATAAAGGCTCTTGTCTCTGGAAATAGCAGAGATAGGCAACAACATGTGCCCAAAGAGTAATAAGATAATGGAATAAGGAGTGCCCGGAGGGGGGGATTGGGAGGATAAGGAGGTGCTACTTTAGATGGAGGTTGGGAAGGCTTGAGGAGGCTGCAACCAGCTAAACCCTGAGTACAGAGATCTAGAGAACTGTAGGCAGAGGGGAAAGCATGCTTTCATCTTTCCCTTTTCTGAAAATGTTATTGAACATAATAATATTGCAGTAGAAAGACTCATAAAGACGGCAAAAACAGTTCTCTCATTTAGAGTAGTCAGATAAAATACAGGAATTCCTAGTTCAATTTGTATTTGAGAGGAACAAGAAGTAATTTTTTAGTATAAAGACTTATTATAGTATGAGCACTAAAAAAAACATGTTGTTTATCTAAAATTTAAATTTAACTGGGTGCCTTGTTTTTTGTTTGGATTTGTTTGTTTGTTTGTTTGAGCTAAATCTAACAAGCCTACATTTTACTCATAGGAAAAAGTGGCCCATGATAAATCATACCTAATGTCATCCAGCTCCTTTGGAGCTGACCTGGAACAAAATCTGCATCTAAAGCAGACACAATTCAATTTGGTGTTGATATTTCAGAAATCTTACATTTTTTTTAGTGGTCTTTCATTGGATGGCATATCACCTCTAACTTTTTAAAAATCATACTCTAAGTACAAATCAAGTTCTTAATTCATATATAGCTCCCCTCTATTGCAATCTTACAATAATGTCCCTTTTCTGGATACAAAAAAAATGGCACAGCCTCTACCCTCAAGTAAAATAGAAAAAAAAATAGCTTATTCAAGTCATTTAAATCTGCTTAGATCATGATAAAGGGCTGCAGCAGAGTTACACAATGATCTGAACATCTGAATAGGGAGAAATGGCTTTCAGTCATAGGAATCAAGGAAACCTTCATACAGGAGTTAACATCTGACATGGGCCTTGATTGATGGCAAGAATTTCCTAAGGGATTATAGAGAACATCATCCAGGGAAAATTGCTCAAAGGAGAAAGTAGTTAAAATAACAGGACTTGTCCAATTATGTGGTTGCAGCAGTGAATAACCAAAGGAGAAAAGTAGGAGATGTTCAACCAGGGTTGTAAAGAATCCCGAATGACAAATAAAGGAATCTTGGTGTGTGGGAGAAATTAGGGGAGTCCACAAAAAGACTCTTGATCTGGCACTTATGTAATAAGAGCCAAAAATGGATAAACCCAGTCTGAGGGCAATATAAAACATGGAGACCAGAAAGAAAGCGACTGTAAGGTCCTAGTTAAATAAGACTCTAATTTATAGCAACAGAAAAAGAAAGATAAAAATGAATGAAGTAGATATTTTTGAGGTAAAAACCCCTGAGCCTGTCAACTGATAGAATGTAGAAGTTAAGGAAAACGAAAGCATTGATAATAAAGCTGAAATTTAAATTTAGATGACTAGGGAAATAAAAATATGGAAGTCGGTGAAAGGGGTGGATTTTAGGTGGATTGAAGATGCTGACTTTATCTTTAAACACTGGGTTAGAGAATTTCACAGCCATTGAAGTCATCATGATAATGCCCAATCCCTTTGTTCCATGTAAAAATGAAGTCCAATGATATAGTAAATGACTTTCTTGTGATTGCTTAATAAGCTAGTAAAATAGCTGATTTGGGAAATATTAATTCCCGGTTCTCCCAAATGGTGTTCCTTTCATAACATGATCCATCTTGCAATGAGTTTGTAGCCATGGAATAATCACGTGGTGACTTACAGTGGTCAGTTGGAAATGTAGATGTGGCACTTTGGTAACAGATCAGGGCCACTCCCTGATTTGGGAGGCATCTAAATGAACATAACATTTGAAGGTATGTAAGTAGGTGATATTTCCAAAACCAGACAGAGCTAATGAAGGTGAAGAGGGGAATTATGAATGAACAGTGGGAAGAAAAGCAAGGTTATGAACATTTATAGGAAGTGAAAAAAGGATTTAAAACAATGTATCTGGAAGGTGGCAGTAAAAGGAGAAAGATGAGATATTGTTGAAGCAAGGCCTAAAAACAAAAACAAAACCGAGACCTTTTAGGTTGTTTCTAGATGGAACATAAATGGGTGTGCAGGTAGCAGCAGCAAAGGCCATGGCAAATGAGGATTTGATGGGGCAAATGAGTGAGGGCATCATTGAAATTAGTGAGGCCCTGCACCAAAAATTAAAAAACAGAGGAGATGAGAAGGAGGAAGAGAGATGAAGAGAAGCAGGAACAAAGAAACTTCTTGAAACATGAAAGGGGAAAGCGGACAGAATTCAAAGTGACTTTTATCTTATCAGTGGGAGTTTGGATCCTAAAAAGTAAGAGGTGAGAAGCAGGAATGGGGATTTTATGAGTGGTGGAAATGTTTTGGCCTCACAACTGTGGGGAAAGAGTAGGGTCAGGATAAAACTGCATTTAGGAGACCTGCTGGGGTTGGAGTAGTACATTTGAGGTAGACCTAATCCACTTAGTATTTTTTAACTGTGGAAGCAGAGGAGAAAATAAGGACAGTGGGAATTTCCCCCAAAATTTCCAGATAGGATAATGTTTTCTTCTTTTTTTTTTTCTTTTTTTTTTTAAATTGCTGATATAAACATGTTGGATTTCATGTAAGGTAAAGAGCCAAGCTGACTGGGAATATGCAGGAGCAAGGAGTTAGGAGAATGAAGTCACATAGAGGGTCACAGGTTTCCCAAAAGTACCTTAATACCCGTCCTCCTGTTGGCCTTGGCACATGTTCTGTCATTTAGTTCTCATGATCAGCCACCATGACCTTATGAGGTCACCACGATTACCCCAATTAGACATCCTCAAACTCAGATTGAGTGAACAGTTTACTCAAGGACACACAACTGTAAATGGTAGAATTTCTTCTTCCAACCATGTCTGCTGTTACCTCCAGTTGCCAAAAAGAATATGCAGAGTTGGGCAAATCAGTGATTGAGATAGAAGAGGAATTTCAGAATTAAAATGGAATGTTTTCTACATTGATAAACTCCAATACATTGATAAGCTCCAATACATTGATAAGCTCCAATACAATGATAAGCTCCAAGTGAAGCAGCCATGACAGAAGAAGCAAAAATGTCAGTTACAGATGTAAGGGAAGGTCCAGGGATTCAGAGAGTTCTTGATTTTTTTTTTCAGAAACTTTTTGTTGAAGTATGACATTATATTATTCTGTTTTCTGTTATAACAAAATTCCTGAAGCTGGTTAATGAATGAAGAAAAGAAGTTTATTTTTCTCAGTTTTGGAGGTGGAAAGTCCAAACAAATAGCATTGTAACAGCTCAGGCAAAGGCCCCTCTTCATACATTATATCACAGCAGATGTTATTATGGTGGAAGGGATTATATGACAGTAAGCCAGAGAGACTGGGAGGGGCCAGATGTGCTTTTTTGTAACAATCCTCTTGAGAGAACTAACCAGGATCCTCTGAGAACTACATTAATTCCTTCTGAGGGCTGTACTCTCAATGACCTAGTTAGTTCCCACTAAACCCCACCTCTTAAAGATATCAAATTATCTCCCAATATTGCCATACTGAGAACCAAGTTCTCAATGCATCAACTTTTGAAGGACATACTCAACCTGTATTCAAACAGTTGTTCACAAATCACAAGTGTAGATGTCAGCACACTTTCATAAGATGAGCACACTATTTTAACCAGTACCCAGAGACAGAGACAGATCATTACCAGCCTCATGTCCTTCCTGGTTACCAAACCCCCAAGGTAACCACGGTCTTGACTTCTAACGTCAGATTGGTTTTAGTTTCTTTGAAACTTTAAGTAAATTGAATCATACTTTTTTCATGAATTTTTTTTTGTGAGTGTATGTATTTTTTTTTTTTTGTCTTGCAAGAGTTATCCCTCCCTGTTATTGCATGGAGCAGTTGTTCTGATTGAACTTAACCATGAACTTAATCTTGCAAATAATCACCACTTTCTGTAATGAAGGAGAATCCAATTATATGAGGCAGATAAGCAAAAACTAATGTACATTTCTTTTCTCTGTGCTTTCTTTGGGTTAAAAGTGGGAGGAGACCTGACAGATACATTTCTAATACATATGGAGATTTATTAAAATTGCATTTAGCATAATAGAAACTTTCTAAAGAAGTTCTGCATAATTTACTCTATAGCACCATATACAGCCTTATAATAAGAAAAGTAGGTGCAAAATTGAATATAGTTTACATAGACATTGTCAACTCAGTAAAGGGTTCAATGTACTGACGTTGAAGGAAGAAAACTATCATTATACAAGGGTTTGGAACTTTAGGATGCACCAAACTATTCTCAGTTGTTTGGGAATGATGTCCACGTAGTCCCGGAAGAAGATTTAAGGAAACACCAGCTGCTGTTCAGTAATATCTGTCCGGGAAGGCCCTCTGTTAACCACTCTGCAATACAAATATAAATAACTGGATACACTTTAAGACACAAGACATAATGTTCTGAAAAACGATGTCCCCAAGTGGTCAGAAATTTAAGCAAGTACGTGATTAGTGTAGCAAATGGATTTTAAAACCTCCAAGTTACTCAATCTCTGCTAAGGCTCCGTTTCTTCTATAAAATAAAGATAATGTTGCATCCAGTTATCTGAGTTGCTGTGAGAATCAGATGATGTGGCTTAAGAAAGCACCTTGCAAATCGTGAGGTAAGAATATAGTATTACTCTTAACTGGCTGTATGTTCTTTCTGTTTCTCATTGTGTGTCAGCGTAAAGGGTGAAAACCCAGATGGAAAGAACCACAGACTGCAGCAAAGTTTAGCAAGGTGAGGAAGAACAATGCTTTGGACCATCCGACAGGATGAGAATACAGGCTCTACTACTTAGCAATGGTCTTGACTTCAGATGAGTTATTTAATTTCCTGAGACATAAATTTATTTCTAGAATGGAGGTAATAACACTTCTTAGATTCGCCAAGAGGAACAGGTAATTGTAAGTAAAGCGCTCCTCCTGGCACAGCACCTGGTATATAGAATTATTCTAATAAATAGTGTCAGTTACCATAATACTATAATGTTAATAATAATAATAATAGTATCATAGCTTCAAGCAGCCATTTAATGTTGCTGATGTGTTAATGTTTATTAACTTCCTGGGGTACCTGTCAGGTTCTCTGTTTGGCTGTAATATTATTTACAGGAACCCTTCCAGACTAATGACAGAGGTCAGGCCCTGGACCCTAGCAGTCCACACCCTGTGGTGGCTGGGCACTTTCAGGGTTCAGGTGCCAGAGTGTGCTCAGGTGAGAGGGCTTCTGATGAGATGAGCTACTGTCCTCTCTCCACAGCACCCTCCCAAACACATCTTCTTCCTTCCTATGTTTCCTCAACAAGTCTTAGAATAAAGGAACAGTAGCACTGAGAGACCTCTAGAAGTCATCTAGCCTAACACCCACATTTCACAGCTGAAGAGTCAGAGCTCTGGCAGGCTGAGGGGCTTGTCTAAGATGAACTGGGATTAGTACCCACTTCTCCCAACTCCCAGGTCAGAGTCTTTCTTCTCCAACAAATCACCCTCAGGAAGGGGCTTCAGCCCCACCCTCTCAGTGCAAATGTAGGATTGCTCCTCCTCAAGAGCTGAGTTTGAATGGTATTACTCTTAGAATCCCCTAGACAATGTTTGCCTACAATAGCCACTCAGGAAAAAAAAAATGTGTGGCGTGAAAGTTCTAGGATACCCTCTTCTCATATTCATTTTTTAGAGCAGAGACCAACTTCAAAGACCACCTTTAAATAACTGGCTCATTTCTTCATGCTGCGGTATTGGCAAATGCCTTACATTCTAGGGAGACCTTCCTTTTTTGTTGTTGTTTTCTTTTTTTTTATGGGACTAGGGATTGAATCCAGGAGCACCTTATCACTGAGCTATACTCCATATCCCCAGTCATTTTTAATTTTTGAGATAGGGTCTCACCAAGTTGCTGAGGATCTCGTTAAATTTCTCCATATGGCCTGGAAGTTGCCATCCTCCTCCTGCTTTAACTTCCAGAATTCCTGGGATTACAGGTGTGTCAGGGCCCCGGCTGGGAAACAGAATTGCCCTGGGCAGTCAATCCATCTTCCCCTTACTATCTCCTTGCCCTGCCTGGATATACGGCTATACACTAATGCTTTTGTTGAGCTACCACAGTATGGTGGCTAAGAGAATGAGATCTGAGCCGAGAGAGAATGAGGATACTGGCTGATAATAGGTATATAAGGGCTCTAAACGTTTCCTTCTCTGTGAAGTGGGGAACACAAGACCTCCTCATATGGTGTGAATAGTGTGAAGGTTCTCAGCACAAAACTCGGCATATACTGAGTACTCAACAAATATCTTAATAGTAGGATGTGTCACAATTGGCACATTGATTTGTCTGTCTCCCCCCATTCAACTTTTATATTCTTCAAGTTTAGAACCTCATGTTGGTTGGGTTTGTGTCCACAGGACTTAGAATGGTGTTGTCTGGTTCCCAGTAGGTACTCCATGTTTCAAAGGAGATGGAGAGAGAGAAGGAAGGAAAAAAGGGTAGAACAGTTGTGGGATACAGCTGAGCTCCATCCTAAGAAACTGTAGGTCTAGGTTCAAGCCCAAGTTTTTCCAGTTACTGACTGTAGAATTTTAGCCAGTGACTCAATGTCTGCAAAACGCATTCTCTTTATTAGCAAAATGGTTCTGCTATTACTTGCTTTACAGCACTATTATAAGGATAATTTGAGATTATGTATGAGAGAGTGTTTTGTAAACTGACATAAACTTTAGAAATTTGCAAGAATCATCACTGTGAGAAGATCTGCCCTCGTTGTCTCTTTTGTCTTACCTAATAATTAATTAGTCACTGCTATGACTGCTCATGCATACAGAAGATCCTTGGCTATGTGCTGTGAGGTCTTTGCTTTCAAGATGTTTGCAGTGTGGATGGGAGGTCACAGCCCACAGCCTCCGCCTACAGCCATGGCAGGTAGCTTGAGAGAACTTCTGGGCAGGGGCCTTTGACCTCAGTCGACTTCTTCAGTGGGTGCCCAGCAGCAGCAGTCTCTGAAGTGACCCTGTAACAGCATGTGTATGCCAAGCCTGTTCAAGCCTGTCTGCTGGCCCCTTTGTCAAATGTCATCAGTATCATATTCTCATTTCCCTCATAACACACATTTTAAAGCAGAAAACTGTATTCCCCATGACGTAAATGGTACAGTGGCACAGCAGGAGGGCAGAGGGTGGCCTAATGCCAGCGGAATAGAAAGTCAGGGCTGATTTCTGACAACCCACTTCCCCACTCTGAGTACCGCGCACAGAGACAGTTCTGAGACTTTCATCTTTACCCTCATGCCCAGAGGTTCTCCTTCCTTAGATATAAATCTGCAAGCCTGTAGGTCTAAGAAACCCTAGAGAAACACAAATAAAGAGAATGTCATTTCAATGCCTCTTATACTACATCAGGGACCCATAAAGCCTTTTCAGTTGTAAAAACAGCTCCTTACTCTAAACACTCCCTGAAAGTATTGCCTCATTTCCCAGCATCCCCATCCAGATGCCTTTAGCCTACTTTTTGCATCTAAATGAGGTATTTCAGTGGATGTCCAACCTGCTTTCTTAACTCTGGGGTCTTGGGTTGCTCCAGAATATTTAGAAGGTTTAGCTCACCTAGGTGGTGTATTAGCTTTCTATTGCTGCAGTAACAAATTGCACAAACATAGTGGCTTGTAACCGCATAAATCAAGGTGTTGGCAAGGCTGCATTCCTTTCTGGAGACTTGAAGGGGAAAATCCACATTCTTGCCTTTTCTGTCTCTGAGAAGGTATGCATGGTCCGGGGCTCCTGGCCCCCTTCCATCTTCAAAGCTAGCAAGTCAAATCTTCACATCCCATCCCTGTGACTGACTTCTCTGGTTTCTTATTCCACATGTAAAGATCTGTTGATTACACTGGGCCCACTGGTCTAATCCCAAATAATCTCCTTGTTTATTTTAAGGTTAGCCCAGTAATGACCTTAAGTCTATCTGCTACCTTAATTCACCTTTGCCATATAGCAAAGCATGTTCACAGGTTGCAGAGATGAGGAGGTAAGCATCTTTGAAAGGCCATTATTCTGTATACAGAAAGTGGCTTCAGGATCTCAAAGGCTGTACAGCAGAATTGGCAAACTATGGCCCATATACTAGCCACCTGTCTATGCAAATAAGGTTTCACTAGAACACAGCCACACACATTTGCTTATGTGCTGTCTGTAGTTTTTATCATACTAAAACGGCAGAAACCATATAACCCATAAGACTAAAATATTACTATCTAGCCCGTTAGAAAACAGTACTAACTTCTCTGTGATACTCCATATACACTTATCTGGTTGTGATTGTAACACCTTGGAACATCACTCAGGCACCTTGGGGGTGTCTTCTTTATGTTTTTTTTTTCAACCTCCCACACCCACCCCCAATTTAAGCTCTATCAGTATCCTGACTGACTGTCCAACTGTTCCTTCTTGATCTCCAGTTACCATGAAACTATTCAACCCTTGCAACAACTCCAAGCACCGTAGAATGTCAAATCCCTTTACTTTGATAAATGCTGTTCCTCCTGCCTGGAATGCATTCATCTTTTCTCTCTACCTCTTGGCAAGCAAGCTTCTATTCATCCTTTAAAGCCCTGCCAAAGCATAACTTCCTCTAAGAATTCTTCCCAAAACACCCCCACCCAAGGAGCAGTAATTAGTACTATTCTTGAACAGTCTTTCTGGAATATAAGTGTCCCAATGGCAGTCATTGTTACTTTTACCCTTTTTGGTATCCCCCTGCACAGCTGGGGAAGCTGATTTCTTCTGCTCCTTGGAAAAAGGCTGTATTTTCTTGCAGATGTCAGTTCCCTTCTCCCAGCCTAAGTCTTAACCTAGCTCCAACCAAGGAGCTGGGTAAAATATGGTCAGTCTCTAAGGGCCCTAATAGCTTCAATGGTCTTTTCCATCTGGGAGGATTTTCCAGTACCTTACAGACGCTGAGGAGAGAAATCACCTGCCTTAGCTTGTGCCCTGAAGAGCTGGAAATCACCCAAGACCTCATCACTCACAGCTTTGCTCTTATAGTGGGACAGCTGGGGAGTGATGACACGTAGGACAGGGAGTAGGAGAGCAAGGACTTGCTGAGATCACCTGGTTCAGGTGGGTGGGGGTGTGGTCTTGTAAGTATTTGTTATTGACAATTCTCCAGGAACTGGTTAGAAGGCAGCTCCCGGGGCCTTTTGGAGGGAGCATCATGCTCCTTTGCAGCAATCCATGCCTGAGTCTCTGTCCACTGGCTAAAGACCCACAGGGGAATCAGGCCAAACTTGGCGCAGTACAAATGAACCCCTACTAGCTCAGGTCCCTTATATCTATCAGTGGTTCTGCTCTTGTGGCTAGAAACCTTGGTCACAACTTTGAACACCTTCCCTTCCCTAATCCCCTCTATCCCATCTTTAATGATTACATGTTTTTCCTTCCAAATATTGCTTAGAACTTACCTTTTCTCTCCCATTCTATTGTCACCCCCTGTTCTAGCCTGCATTGTTTTCAGTAAGGACCCCTGCAGTAGGGTCATCCCAGCATTCCTGACCCTAGCTACTTCCCAAGGAGAACCATCCTACAGACTACCATCAGCCTGACTGTCCCACATTCCCTCTTTCCTCATGACTCTCCCCTGTTCTGAAACTTTCTATTCCTGCATCAAATCTAGACTCCTCTGCTCCCTGCATAATCTGGCCCTTTCTGTTTTTCTTCAACACTCTTTTATTTAGTCAGATGCCTCCTCTCTACTTTTCCTTTCGTTGTGGTCCCCTGTCCTTCCTCCTCCGATTACCTTTACCTGGCTGCTTATTAATTTTAGCTCAGTGTACTTCTACAAATATTAGGAAGGGCCTGCTCTGTTCAAAGCACAAGTTCACTTCTGCTGCTGCCGGTCATTCTTTGATAATCCACCCTGCGATCTACAGTTTGCCTTTGTTGTTCTCATTCATTCTGCATCTGCGCATTCCTGCACCCCAGACTGACCAGACACCTCTTGAGGACTGTCTTAATCAGTTTTTCATTGCTAAGAGCAAGAGACCTGACAAGAACAATTTAGAGGAGGAAAAGTTTTGACTCATGGTTTCAGAGGTTCAGTCCATGGTCAGGTGACCATAGGTTTTTGGCCCCAGGTAAGGCAGAAGACATGGAAGGAGGGTGTGGGACAGGAAAAGAGAAACCAGGACGTGGTAATCAGGAAGCAGAGAGAGGTCTACTCATCAGGCACAAAATATAAACCCCAAAGGCACACCCCCAATGACCTACTTCCTCCAGCCACACCCTACCTGCATAGTTACCACCCAGTTAATCCATATCAGTGAACTCTCATAATCTAATTATTTCACCCCTGAACATTCTTGCACTGTTTTTACACATGAACTTTTGCAGGGGACACCTCCTATCTAAACCATAATAAAGACAGTGTTTCTTTGGGACTTTGGCTCTTTCTGTCCCCAATTGTGATCCCCTATTAAGTCCAGCCACCCAGACCACCTTTCCTGACCCATTTGCCATTTCCTTTTCACCTCTTCTGTTGTGTGAATAAACTGATGATAAAAAATCTCCCTCACCGGGTTGTTTGAAGATTAGAGACATTTTGCTCAGACTGGACGTCTGATGATGGTTGTGATGGTGAATGCTGTCCTTCTTGTCCATTCATCCCATGGTGCTTCAGTCTTTGGTGCATCTGCAGTTAGAGAAAGTAATAAAGGGGATTTTATCACTGGGAGACATCGACATTATTCCTGCCCCTAAATTTGAACTGGAAAATTCCACACTTAGCCACATAAATTACATTAGATTAAGGCATTTCATTTCCCCTCTTCATGAGGCAAGCATTTACTAAGTTCCTGCTGTTTACCAGGTACTGTTCAGGGCTGCCATTAGCAACTTCAGTGGCCTTTCTTATAGATGAGCCATTCCCTCTTCCTCGGCTCAGACCAACCCTCCCACCTAAATGGAAGTAAAGTATGGAAACTGTGCAATTCAAAGTTTTTGCTGAGGGTTGGGCTCCGAGCCTTCACCTCCCTCATAAATCTCACTTTCTCTCCACCCTTCTGGGCTCCTTCCTGAGGCTGAGCTGCCAGGTGCCAGCTGGGGCTTTCTGTCTGCTAGTTGGCTAGACGATTCAGTTTCAGAACACTAATTTCTAATCCAAACTACAACTATTTGAAATTCATTCAAAGTGTAACCATAATTCATTCATTCAATAAATTCAATCAGTGAATAAATTCAATTCAATCAAAGTTTGCTAAATTAAAGCAATCACTCAGCAAGACTGACTTAATCTCTAAATGTCTATTCTATATTTCTGCAATAAGATTTGTAGTATAATCTATTTTTTAAAGACTTAGCATTCCCGTGTTTACTACTCTGTCAAATAACTCAAATTTTCCTACTCCAGGGGAACCTTTTCAACCAGATAACATGACCTCGTGTGATAAATGCCAGAAGAATCACCAGAACAAAAAATAAATGAATAAATAGCAATAACAACCACGTTAGCTAGTAAGAAAACAATTTTAGAACAATTCCTCTAGGAGTTTATTATCTAGATTATATTATTTTTAAGATTGTTCTGAATCCGTGTCCAGCTGCTACATGCATGAAGCTGGCAAAAAGAGTCCAGGGTGTCAGAAGTGACATGTCAAACATCTACAGTGCTTGTGGGTATGCGTGTGTCCAGGGGGAGACTGATTTAAACCAATATTTTCTACCTTGCTTGCACATTTACATTGGCAGCATTTCACTGGTAAATATTGGTTTGAACCAAACACTGAAATCTTTAATCACATTTAAACAGACCCTGCATTATTCTCCAGTAGACAGTGCAGAGGAAAGGAAGAAACAGGAGGAAAGTGAGCACAACTGATAGCTATGATCTTTCAAGAGTAAAAAGTGAAAATCAGAATTAAGTAAAATTCTTCCAAGGGAGAACTGCCAAGAAAACCTCTGCTGAAATACAAAATTTTGTTTTTCTAAAGTCTGGAGCTGTGTTCAGTTAAGTGACGTCGTTTACGAACCAAGGGAAATTAGGGCAGGGACGGAAGTACTGCTAAATTAGGAGAAACTGGCCAAAGGAAAGCAGAGCTGTGACATACACAGGGTTGGCTTCTTTCTCTGATTCTCAAACAATTCTTGTTTGCTACTGTGTAGAGTTGGGTTGCCATGAAACCCCGGCCTAATTTTATATTTCGTTGGAAGTTCTGAATCTCTTGTATAAAGCAACTGTCTGTCTACCCGCAGAAGCTGCAAAAAAAAGCATACTGTTAACCCTCCCCAACACGCACACACTTAAAACCCACACCTGAAAGTCGCTTGGCTTTGTTGATTCTGAGTCTTCATTCACATCCAGTGGTTCTTATTGAATCACCCAGAACCCGTAAATCACCTTAAGAGACTGTAAGTCTCCTGCCAATGTGTTCCTTCCTGGAACCCACCATGACTGTACCTCTGAAAGTCCCACCTTTCACACCTTAGACAGGCTGCAAGTGCTGAGAAGTTTGCTAAGAGAGTTGGGTTTTTTGGTTTTGTTTTGTTTTTGTTTTGTTGTGGTGGTTGTTTGGGAGAGACCGTTTTCTCTCTGGATTCTATGATTATCTCTGCTTAATTAGACCACTGCCTACCACATTTTAGGGCAGATGGTGAGATTTGAGAGCAGTAGCGATTTTGTTGAAGGTGAATGGTCAGCCCTACTGAAGACCGACTGAAAGAAATATTCTAATTTTCTTTGTTTTAAAAAAAAATTTCATCAGCTCCTAGACCAGAATGAAGAGATGGGACTTCTAGAAAAAGAGTTTGAAAATCGTAGACTCAAATAGGATGGTTATCACATCAGGCTGGGGATGGAGATCTCCTGCAGCAATTCTAAAAAGAACACTTCCCAGAAGCCACCCTGGGGAGATTGCTCTGCACACCTGGGGTTTAACCTGGGAATCGCCCCAGGAGCTTCAGATGCAGCTCTTTTACAGACTGGAGTAGTGATAAGTATCAACTTTGGATTCAGGCTGGATTAGAAATTGAGTTTTAGCATGTACTTAGTGGTGTAACTTTGGGCAGATTGTGTAACCTCTCTGAGACTCAACTACTTACTGAGGTTATTGCAGAGATTAAATGAGATAATATACAAAGTCTCTCAAGCATTGCCTCATTTACAGTAGGTAAAAAATAAAGTTGTACCAATCCAAACATTCCTTTGGGACTTAGCCAAAAGAGAAAGCCACTAAAGCAATCTTAATAGTACTGAAGGCAGACCTCCTAAATCTGAATTCAGGCTCCACCAAGTCTGTGACCCTGGGAAAGATACTGAATTTCTTTGTTTCTCCATTTATAAAATAATATTATCTATTGTATGGAAACAAATACTCAAGTCATTAATTTATGATAAAGATTAATAGTTAATGGATGTGAAGTGCTTAGAAACACTGACTAGTACTCAATAAATATTAGCTATGATTCTTGTTGCATGTATTATCACCTCTTTTAAAGCAAGCATTTATGATGGAATGAATGCAGGCCTTGGAGTATTCAAGTCCCAGCTGTAGTCTCACAATTGGGAATAACACCACCCAATAAAATAAACAATAAAAATACAGCACAAGCCCCATAGACCATTTCAAATTTTCTAGTAAGCATATAAAAAAGCACAACTATTTTAACAATGTATTTTACTTAATTTATTTTATCTAAAATCAAGAAGTAACATCTATTGAGCTATTTTACAGCATTTTTATACAATGTCTTTGAAATGTTATATGTTATATTTCAGCGCATCTCACATCACATTAGTGACATTTGAAGTGCTCAATGGGTACATGTGGTTAGTAGCAACATTGGACAGTGTGGGAATTCCAGTTTCTAAAGTAAGTCCCTTCACCTTGATGAGCCTCATTGATCTCATTTGTAAAAACAGAAATACATTTAATGGCTTTGCTTGTAGAAAAAAATGAAATTTCTTTGTTAATTGGAAAAGACTGCAAGCAACAGGCTTTCTGCTCTTTGTAACACTTGCACTATCAAATGCAATGCTTTTCTCAGAGGGTGACCCACCCCAAGCCCCATGTGATCTGAGACATCACCTAAGATAGTACTGGGTAGATAGTGCTTTCCTATAGGCAGATGAAAGAGATTAAGCAGATGATGCTTCAGGAAATTGGAGAACTTCTCCTCTCTTCCTCCCGACCTTCCACATTTACACCTAACAGCAAACATATTTGCTTCTACTTCCCACATTTTTGAGATACCTTTGACAATTTTCCTTCTAAAATAAAGTTAAAATTGAGATATAAATAACCTTTGCATTCCCTCTGATAGAACCTTAATTTGAAACTTCATTGTTCTTAAACTCCTAACTTTTCCCACAAATACTACTGTCTGATATTAATAATTTACCACATGCTTATTCTCTACCACATTTTAGACTCTTGTAGCTTACTGCCATCAAATTAATAATTCATCTTCTTATAGGCTATATTGCATATAGGAAGGGCACTGAATCTAGAATCAGCAAGACTGGATTAAAGGCTTCTGCATTTACTGGTTATAGGACTTGGCATGAGATGCTTAAACTCTCTGAGTTTCATTTTCCTTTATAACATAGAGACAATAATAGTGTTCTCACAGACTATGATGAGGATTAAAAGAAATGACACATACGAAAGTGATCTATACCTGCAAAACATTAGATAAATATAAAATGGTATTAAGAGATTTATAAAGCACTCTGTGCATGTCATTCTCCTGTTGAGCAGTTTTAGATGACTCCCCAGTGCCTGCCAAGTCAAGTCAGATTCCTTAGTTTAGCATAAAAAGTTCTCCAAGTCCTGGCTGTGACCACGTTACTTTTACAAGTTAATCCCACTCTACTCAAACCAAATATTCTAACCAAATAGAACTGGTATATCTGTCCTCCTCAAACAGGAATGAATGGTGTGACATATTTCTAACTTCATTTTTCTTACGTCAAGTTTTCCATCTCTTGAAATTCCACTCATTCTTCATCAGCCTCCAAATCTCTCCTGATTTCCCTTTCCCCGTGTTCTGAAGTTCTAGCTCTGCTGCCTGTGAGCTTTGCTTGTATCTTCTTTCTTATGACAACTGAAAAATCCACTTGGAATTCTAGTAACATGTGGCGCAGAGAAACCTGCACAAAATTTACTGAATTGGGCTATTTAGGGAAAGTTAAATGACAAAATCTGCAAATGATTATGCAGCAGTCCCACAGAGGCAGAATTTTCCCCATTTAAAAACTAGCCACCCTAGAAATCCAATCAAGATTGCAGAGAAACATAGAGCTTGTTAATTGTGGTAGCATTGAATAAATCAGCGAAAAAGAAGGTGTTTTGTGGGTACTGGCAAAAAGGATAAGAAACAAGAATTATGATAGCATGTCTTTAATCCCATTCAGTAGTAGCTCCCTTTCCTTTTGGGAATGGGAATCCCGTCTTTTAATATGTTAGGCAAGTCAATAGGACAAGCAATATTTTTGAGCCACAACTAGGCAAGTGCTGCATGAAGGACAAGTCTGATCTTGAGAAGGTTAGATAGGGGAGATAAATAGAAACAGTTAGAAAATATGATCAGTCTAAAATATCAGATTTCAGCCAGGCGCCATGGCACATGCCTGTAATCCCAGCGGCTGAGGAGGCTGAGGCAGGAGAATCACAGTTCAAAGCCAGCCTCAGCAAAAGTGAGGTGCTAAGCAACTCAGTGAGACCCTGTCTCTATATAAAATACAAAATAGGGCTGGGGATGTGGCTCAGTGGTTGGGTGCCCCTGAGTTCAATCCCCAGTGCACCCGCCAAAAACAGAAAGAAAATAGCAGATTTCAGGTAGTATTGTGAGAGCTTAGAGGAAGGGAGTTTAATTCAACCTCAGAACATTTAGGAAATGGTATAGAAAAGATACTCTAGGCTGAGTCTTAAAAGGTAAGTAAGAGTTAGCCAGGTGAAAAAAAAAAAAAAAAAAAAAGCCCAGGAGAAGCACTTTGGGCAGATGGAAATGATTGAACAGAAACAGCTCTCACGTTGCAGTCACAGAGCTGAGTCTATCAGGCTTGAAAAAGGAGCCCTCTAAACCATCTGACTCCTCTCAGATTTTACACCTACCAAGTATCCTTATGATTATAATTTGGTCTCCCATGTAGAAAAGCATGAGATAACCAGGAGACATGGAAAGCTCTTTGTAGATGATTGTTCTTTCTCAATGTGAATGCATTGGCCTCTGATTTCTTTGAATTCTTATGAGTTGGGCTAGTTTGAGCTGAGTGAACTCAAAATGCACTGATAAAAATCCCATTTCTAGACCTGAATAGCTGCAGCCACTGTGAATTTTGGTCAATAGTCAAGCACCGCCACCCTTGAGGTCAATGATTGTGAGTCACAAATGTCTCAAGTGCATGCACTGCCATCTCCACTGCTACTACCTGTTTCTACGCATCTTCATCTTCTGTACAGGCTACTGGAATTAAAAAAAGCAGTAGATTTTAATTTGTTCCTGTTGCTAGAACAAAATATCTGAGCCTGTGTGATTTATAAAGAACAGAAGTTTATTTCTCAGAGTTCTGGAGACTGGAAGTATAATATCAAGGTGCCATCAGGCACAGCAGGTTCTGTGTCTGATGAGGGTTGCTCTCTTGGCTTCATGATGGCACCTTGCTGCTTCAACCTCTGGAGGAGACAAGGGATGCATCCTCATACAGAGGAATAGACAAAAGGCCTGGCAAGGTCCCTCAATCCTTGAATAAGGTTGTTTTTCCCATTCATGAGGGGTCTACTCTCATGATCTACTGAAGGCCCCACTTTTTAATGCTGTCACATGATACTATTATTATTATTCTCATTAAATGGGTTAAATAGCATAATTAACTTTCCCAAGGTTAAGGTTCAATAAATAACAGCAAGTGATAGTATTAGAATATGAACCTAAGCGATCTAACTCTAGAGACCAAGCTTTTAACCCCTATTCTATAATCTTCATAAATCTTCCCTATATATGCCTAATTTGTTATAAAAGCAACTGGACAGCAACTTTCCTCCATCTCTGATCACTTCCATGTGCCATTGGTCATTAATACCAGCCCAGATGGATTATTAAGTTCCTTGAGCATTGGTGGTGAAAGTCCCTTTCACATTGGTGGTACATGTTTTAACTGGATGAGCACAGAGTCTCATAAGTAAGTCAATGCCAAAGTCGGTCTTTTTGGAGAGCAGGTTCTGGTAAGGTAGACACTAAAAGAATGGGAGGAAGAGCAAAAGAGAGTGTACCATGAGTCAGCCAAATCAAAGATATCATTTTGCCTTGTCTAAGACCACCTCAGTTAGATAAAGATCCTTGGCCTATTTGTAATAGGCCCCATGGCTTAGCAAAAAAAAAAAAAAAATCACAAAATTTAGATCATACAATTTTATTTCAATTATCTCTCTCCTTCTTTCCTTCCCTCTCCCTTCCTTCTCCCTTCTTCTCCCCTAACCCCTTTTTTTTCCTCTCCTCTAATAAGTTTGAACAAATGGTTAAACATGTCCAAGCCCCACTTTTCTCATGTGCATAATGGAAAATGCATGTCATCATCATAATAATTTCTATCTCCAGGGGTTTCTTTTTCAAGGAAAAATGAGATATGCAAGTGAAAGTGTCTGGCACACTGTCAAGTTATATATACAAAAGCTGGTTGTGATTGGAGATTTTTAAGCTTGCTGTCTTAGATGAGTTTGCTAAAGAGAACAGCATCAAAATGACCTACTTTTCCCTGTGATTTCCCTTGAGGGCTGTGGACCTCTTCTTCAGTGAATCCACCCAGAGTGAAATCCCTGTCACATGCAGTTGCAAAGTTCCATATTCATAAAAACACATTAACAAAATCCTGTCTAAAGAAAGGCCACATAGGTCTTCCAAACTTGGCCTTTGGAAGAATTGCATTGTGCAGTTTATATTTCAGTTACTGTGTTTTGTTCTAAGAATGTTTCACTTAAGTTTGAAATGTTGAGCTCTCACTCAAATGTACTGCATTTACTACATACTCATCAAAAATATATATAGCTTTGAACATCATACTTTATGATGAAGAAATATATTGGTAACAATAAGGGAAAAGCCATAACTAAGACCATCAAATACATGGGCCAATAATCTCAACCTAACCCCTTTGGATGAGAGACTGATCTTCATAGGTATGAAACTATTTTACTTTTGTTTTTTTACATATAAAAAAAGGATTTAACTTTTTGTACTATGGGGAAAATGAAATAAGCATGCTAATTCCAAAGCACCCCGGGTTTATGGAGGAATAGACTAAGGACATCTACAGGGGTAGAAGCTAGTGCACAAATTTAGAGTCATATACCAAATGTGAAGAATCGAACAAACACACACTTCTCACTAGCGAGGATCTGAAGAGTAAAGAAGGAACCTATCTTCTTAGACTGATAATTTGGAGAATGGTAAAGGTGTTTCCAGTATAATCACTCAGTGCAGTAGACACTACCATTCCTGAGGCATCTTACCCCATGTTGTGACCCAGCACCCCACCCAGCGACAGGCTTGACACATAAGAGATGCCCTATGCATTTTGTGGAACAAATGAATAAGGGAACAGCTTTTTGTACAATTCTCCATGTTTAATGAACCACTGCTCAGGTGTGTCAGAGTTTGGTGAAAACCAATAATTTCTAACTGAAGGAGGCGGTTTCCTGAAGTTATGCAGTGGGAGGGACATTTTAGGATTCCCTGGCCAGCCTTACATTGGCTCCCTTCTCTCAGGTCAAAGCTAAACTCCACCTGATTTAGTATCACATACATCCATCTACCCTCAAGAAAGTGACCCAGGACCAGAGACGAAGGGGTGAGAAGGGAGGAAAAAGTTCCTGACATGTGTCAGGCATTACACCAAATGCTTAGTATATGATGACTCATTCAATTCTCACAGCTGGTTTAGGCCTCTTCCTGTTTCCCAGGTGACGAGGTGGAGATACAACAGGCTACCTAACTCGTCTAAGATCACACTTCTAGCAAGTGGCACAGTCAGGATTTATAAACAGCTGTAAGACTCTAAAGTAATCTACTGAATTTTGGATTAGTAGGAGCAACCCAGTCTATGTCATCTCAAAACCAACATCTTTTTGTTGTTATAACTCAGCTCTGTGAGACTTAAAATTTTGTTTCAAATAACCATGGCTACAGCTTAACCAAAGGAAAGGAAATGTGTTTTTGCAAATCCTACTCTTGCTTCTTTTTTTTTTTCATCTTAAAGCTTGCTCAGAAAAGCAAAAGACAAAGAAAAGTTCCCAAATCATAAGTTTAGAAGTCAGTAAATTTTCATAAAATGGACAGTTATTTAATCAACACTCAGACCAATAAATATATCATTGCCAGACCTGTAGAAAGCCTCTCAAGTCCATCTTGGTCATTAATCTCCCACCCCAAGATAACCACTATCTTGACTTCTAACATTGTAGATTCGTTTTTGCATCTTTGGAACTTTAAATAATTGAACCGTACTTTTTTTCATATATTTTTTTAACATTTGGTTTCTTTTGCTCCACACTTATACTTAGAAGACAGCATTCATTTATGCTTAGGAGATGCATGTGGGAGTTCTGATTGACTTAACCACTAACATAACCTTGTAAGTAGAAACCACCCTCTGTAATGAGAAGAAAGTTCAATGATGTGAAGCTGATAAACATGGTGATTTGCATTTATTTTCTATGTGGAGGAAAATGACAAATTTCTGATTTATTCTGAGCTATATTAAAAAATACATATAGGTGGAATTTGTAGCAAATTTATATTTGTAGTATACTGTGAAGGTTTTACCTACTAATCACGTGTATTTGGGCATTGACTTTTCTGGACCTCAGTATACTTTTCTGTATTAAGAATGATGATATCCACTGAAGAACAAATAAACATTTAAAAAAAGAAAATGATGACATGAAGAGTTTCAATGTTAAATGTTAGAGAGCCTCTGTCCCTACTTTTTCATGAGATCAGTTGGATAATGAGATCACACTTGGCTGCACAGATTGAAGACCAGCTTCTAGGGCACTTGAGGTCTGTTACCAGCTCAGCCATTGACTTCATAAATGCTAAAATCTCTTCCCATGTTTTCTAACAACGAACAGCTAACTATCCGTGGCCAGGCAGAGGTTTCCAATTACCTTTCCTAATGTCACCCTTCTCTGGATATGTCCTTCTTCCCAACTCCATTCTTATAACACCCACACACTGGTACTGAATTCTCAAGAAATAACTGGAGAAACTGGACTATGAACCAAATAGTAATTGAATTGAAAAAAATATTAAAACAGAAAAAAGTAAAGACATTGAATGAAAAAAGATTATTCTGCTCAACCATTTGCATAGTTGTGACTCTATTTGTCATATGTATGTACACACCCACATATACATGCATATATACATGAATGGATACACACCAAGGGATTAACAGTGGTGATCTCTCATAAAAAAAGTGAGATTTTTATCATTACAAGGTTGTCTTATTTGTAATTTTTTAAAATTTTTACAGTGTACTTGTATCCCATCTGTAACAATAAATGAGATATTTGCAAGAGGTGTATGATAATTTTTAAATTATCATGTTTTTATATCTATTCTCCTATGACTCTGCCTTCATCATGAGACTAGAATAGTTTTCCCACCTCAGTTTACAAGTAAATAAATTACTTAGGTAATTTTCCTGAGGCTGCCCACTGAAGCAAGATGAGAACTACACCTGGTCTTCCAAGTAAATATTGCACAGCCTCCCTTTCCTGAGGGCTGCATAAAGTGGATCAGAAAAGGGAAGAGGAGACTCAAGAGCTGACAACATTTGGGAAAGCAATTATGCAACTTTAGCTAGAAAAGACTCAAAAGATGACATGCAACTTTAAATGCAGCATTTTCAATAATACCTGTGCTTTTCAGTGCTGAAGTGAAACCTCTATTTCACAGACCAAGATACAGTCTGGCTAGAAATCTGGAGGGACTATTTTCTCTTAACAATTTAACCTCTGACCTCTTAGCTTGTGCCTTAAGTTAAATCAGAGATAATCATACCTCTTCCATGTCTAACGCACAGAGGTGTTGCAAGGATTAATGAATAGTGTGTTTGGAGCTCCTTAAAGAAAAGAGCTATTTGAATGCCATGTATTATTACTAGATTGATAGTAATTATAATCATTAATCCATTTTCTTTTCCTGTTTCTCGGGATCAAAAACAATACCTACCAGGCCTGCAAAAGGAAGAAATTCTTCCTTTGCCACTCTTGTTGGAGTGAAAGAAAGAGAAAAAAAAAAAAAAAGGAGGAAAGGAAGGTAGTTGTTATCCTTGCTCCTTCCCTCTGAAAATATTTGAAACCAGAGTTGACTGAATGACCATACATGGTTACATTAGCTACTGCTACTCTTTTGAGACTTACTTCTACAGAGTTAAGCTTGTTTTTTCTTGGGACCAGCTTAAGTAAGATAAGCACAGAGCCAGCCCCATGGGCATACAATCTGTATGGTTGCACAGGACCCCATGCTCAGAGGGACTCCATGTTTGCCATCTTGAAACTCCTAATTTATTTTTGTACTTGTGTTTTGTAAGTGAAATCAGATGAGACAATGGAGTGTGTGCCAATGGCACACACTTGACTCATACACTGTCCAACATCCTGCCACCTTCCTGTCTTCCCTGGGCTGGTTCACCTGGTTATTATTTTATTTTGTTTTGTTTTCAGTGCTAAGGGTCAAACCCAGGGCCTTGTTAATGCTAAGCAAGCACTCTACCACTAAGCTACATCCCCAGTCTTTAGGTTTCTACCATCCTCTTCCTTTGATCCCTGGCACCCCAAGAGTCTTCCAGCCTCCTTCCTCCTGCCCCCATGCATGATCACTGCTTCTCTCCATCCCCACCAGGTTTCTGGGTGCAAGTACAGGGAGGATCTGATTTGGTCCCCTGTGCCTTGCAAAGTATAAAGTGTGGGTATGGCTGTAGTTGTTCCTGCCCTGGGCTGGTAAGGCTGTAATGTGGTGGACAGAGACCATGTCTTGGTGGGAATAAGCCTTTTGCTTACCTCTGATTCAGGTAACTAGCACATCCCAGAAAAGAATTTGGGGTACTCATAGGGATACACATAATACCTTAAGGATTATTCTGCTATGGAGGGCCCACCTCTTGCTGGGGCATAGCAGTCTGGCAACTGGCAAGAGAGGTACCCAGTAGTTGGTAAGCTATATGTATGTATGCCCTAAGTTGTAAGAGGCAAAGCCTTTGGTCTTCTGGGAATGTCTGTACTCATCTCACGATATGCCAATGCCTGAAAGAATATGACATTAAGTAAAACTCATGAAGCCATTCATTAATTGTGACAAGCATACCACAAGATGTGAGATGTCAACAATGGATAAACCAGGATGCAGAATATGTGGAAAACCTTCTACATTATCTTTGCAACTTTTCAGCCAGTGTAAAAGTATTTTAAAACTGGAAGTTTGGGGGTAGAGAGAACCTCAACATGACAGAAGAAAAGAAGAAATATCATCACTAGTACCTCTAACAGCACTTTTTCCTGCTTTGGGAACAAGGGTCCCTGTACTTTCAATTGTACATTGAGCCCTGCAAATGATGCTGCAGTTCTTACTGTAATATCCCTTGTTGAATATGCAGCTCTGCTATCTTCCTTCCAATTCCTCTTCCTGTTCTTCTTCACTCTCAGTGCTAGGCCTTTGAGTTTCTTTGAGTATCATTAATAATTACTTGTATGTATCGATCACCTACTAAGAACTGGCTACTCTACTAGGCACTTTATATATTTTATCTCATTTAATCCCTTTATAACTTCATGGGATAAATATTCTTTTTTCGTATTTTATAGATGTAGGAAGTTGAGATGTAGTATCATACAATAACTAGTAGAAGACAAAGTCAATATTTCTGATTGTTACTTCAAAGCTGAAGCTTTTTGTGTAGTAATTGCATAAGTGCTGTTCTGCCTCCAGATACCCAAGGCTTGGCAGGCTGCTTGGGCAGGCACTTTGGTTTCCATTTCTCCAAGTATTTCCTGGGTGTCTAGGGGACCAAACACTGGTGTGATGCCAGAGTTGCCAAGTTGTAGCATGGAGGCCAGTCCTGAGCTGCAATGGTCACTTTCTTTGGTTATGTCCAAGAAGGCGTTTCAGGCCTCCTATCTCATATATAGTCCGTTTTTTAAAAATATGTATTTTTTTAGTTGTAGGTGGACACAATACCTTTATTTTATTTTTATGTGGTGCTGAGGATTGAACCCAGTGCTTCACACATGCCAGATGAGTGCTCTACCACTGAGCCACAGCCACAGCCCAATCTTATGCCTGTGCCCCCCTACCTTAGTTAGTAGCTATGATAAATGATAAGGCAGTCCTGACTGTGGATTAAGACTTTGGAAAGTGACAAGTCTAACTACATAACTTCAAAATATAATAAATTTTTTGCTGAAAAAATATTGTGGTTGACCTGAAGAATAGAGGGCCATGGTGCAAAATTCTTTGGCATCTATCAGCCAGTCCCACACCTCATTTTGGACCAAGTCTGGAAGCACAGTACTTATGCGCTTATGCTGTCATGGCCACAAATGAGCTGCTGGTATGCTGGTATACCTAATCATTATGTCTTTGAAGAGTGCTCCTCTGTTTTCAAAGCTTCTGCTGGTATACTTACTATGTTTTCTATGTGGTTAGAGTAGAATGACTTCTCCTTTTTCCTCTTCATGAAGGAGAACCATACTATATCATCTTACAGTTGTTTTGCATACAAGACAGTAAAGCCCAAGGCATTGGGAGATGGTTGCACTTTTTATTTTGTTAGAGGGAATGGGGTCGGGAAGGCTCTTTACCTTTGGGTAAGGTTCGTTGGAAGAAGTGTTCTTCTGGAAGTAAACCCAGGAGGCAAGGGGGTGTTTGGGGACACACTATGGAGTGAGGAAAATCTTCATGATGAGGCAGTATTGCAAAAGAGAAGAAGAAAGCCATTAAATACATTTTATTAAAAACACCTCAATTCTTGTCTACACATTTTTGAGGAGTGTGAAAAAATGGAGGAAGTTACGTCTGGTGGTTTTGTGGCTTTTCAAGTATGACATACAGGATATTGAATTTTAACCCCTCTTTATCCTGAGGTGTACCAGTATTAGGGGAATAAACAAAGAAAGGATTCTTTGAAATGTGCATCTGTGGCCAATTGATTCCATTCACTTGGAATTACACTTCTGTTTACTCCCTTTCTGTCTCAAGTACTGGAGTGCCACACACACAAAATTATTCGTATAAAAATAAAAAGCTATGTGGTCTCACTAGGATTTCTGTATAATTGTATAAGAAATGTGCTCTAAATCAGACATGAATGTTATATTAGGACTCCAAAATAAATTTCTTATTTTATTAGTGCCTATTGTGTGCATTCCAGAAATCTCAGCAGGGTGAATGGATGTCACTTCCCTCAAAAATGTTCAAGAAGTGGGAAAGTCCGACTGCTTTTTATAACTGCCTGTAGCTTCATTAATTCATCTAGGATTATAAAATTAATTTAGTGTTTATTAACATAGGTTTCTTAAGTCAATAACCTGAAGTATTTGTTCAGACCCACAAATCTTTGGATATGGAATGACATGCGGTAAATAAGTAAAAGAGTTTTAATTGTCCAGCAAAAATGATCTTGAAAACAGTATTTTTTTTTTGGTATGAAGCACTTAGAAATATTCCCAGAAATTCTCACTTCCTACAACAACAAATCAGAGCCCCTAGCTTTAATTAAAATGAAAATCTACAGCGTTCACATCTGGCTCCACCTGAAAGTCCGGTTCAGAATTTCCCTGTGACCCTGGCACTTGCAGGAGGGAAGTTTTACTTTGTTTAGTATAACAAGAGCTGCAGGGCTCCCAGGCCAATAAACGTGTTCACGTAAAAACTCCAGACTGTTTCTCCTAGACTGGAGTCTTATCAGGGAGACCTCACTTTGCCTTTAGTTAAAGGTGAGATTCAGGGAAGAGAAAGGAGCAGCGAACGCCCCTTTATTTGTGCAGGTCAGTGTTTGCTGAATCCACAGTTATTCCAACACCAACACATTCCCAGAATGAATGACGACGTAGCAGCAGCCTTTGAACGTAGTGGTCAAAGGGTTCTCCCCCAGCTTTCCAATGTCGGTTCCATTTAGAAGAAAAGCAAAATGAGGAAAAGCTTTCCTCATTTCTCCTCTCTGACTGCAAACACTCAGAAATGACCTCACATACCCTAAAGAGCCCCGGAATGACTAAGGCAGAGAGAGCCTGAGAAAAGTCTTCCTTTCTTCTGCCTTTAGTTTTAGGGCACATGTATGCAGATGAGGGTGTAAGAGACTGTTCCCCCGCCTTCTTCCTCAGAGGAAGTTTCTTGGTAGATCACTGACACCTCATCCAGGCGGGGGCTGGGGGGTGGGGGGAGGCAGGGGTTGAGAACTTGGCACCAGCCGTCTGGGGCAGAGCACCACGGTGATTTGTTCTCCTGGTGGAGAGAGCTGGAAGGAAGGAGTCCGCAAGCAAATAATGAAGGAGCAAGGGGGCACCTTCAGCAGCGCGGCGATCAGCAGTGGCAGCGTTGACTCTGCTATGGACAGCCTGCAGCCGCTCCAGCCTAACTACATGTCTGTGTGTTTGTTTGCAGAAGAATCTTATCAAAAATTAGCAATGGAAACGCTGGAGGAACTAGACTGGTGCTTAGACCAGCTAGAGACCATACAGACCTACCGCTCTGTCAGTGAGATGGCTTCTAACAAGGTAAGCGACCACCACCGTCTGCTACATTAAAGTATGACCTGCTCCCCCGGAGCTCTGGCTCCCTGAGCCTGGGTCTGCAGCAGCATGTTGCAGAGGGCACAAGCGAATGTAAGACTGCTGAGCTCTCAGGAGACTGTTCCAAAGGGCCACACTTTATGTCTCCGTGCTATAGCAAAAGTGTAGCTTTATTACCAGAAAACAAGCTTCTCTAATTGATGCCGTTTAGAATATGTTAAAGGCGAAGGATATATCTTCCAAGCTAGTATACAAATGACAATGCTTCCTTTTTAAAAATTTTACAATCATCAGAAAACTAAAATCTGAATCAGAGTCCACAGGGCTGCACTGCAGTAAGGTGAAAAAAGAAATATATATATATATATATATATATATATATATATATATATGAAATTAATTAATTAATAAATTAATTCAACCTCCTTACATCGATGGGACACAATGATTTGCCCTTAAGTTTGGTAAATTCCTTCTAAGAAAGACAGTGGGAGACATTCTAATGTTTCTTTTGTGATGCTGACTTGACCTAAGATAAAAAAGTAACAATATACCTTGTTGTCAAAGACAGTGAGTTTTTTAAAAGTTTGCTGAGCTTCAAAGTGGAATCCTTTGAAATTAAGGTCTACCCATACTGCCAAAAAATGGATTTATTTACCAACTCTAGACAAAACGTAGTTTTGAAAAGCTTTAATTTTCTATCATTATATCATTTGTTTAATTAACACCTGGACTTAGGGTGCTAATTTATGTAGGTTATAGTGAGAGTTGTTGCTTGTTGTTTGTATTTTTCCCTCTTGGAGAATGCTGGCACTCTCTCGCTTATATATATATATATATATATATATATATATATATATACACACACACACACACACACACACACACACACATACATATACATACACACACCACACAGGAGCATATATCTGTGAGATATATATATATATATATATATATATATATATATATATATATATCACTTTAATGGAAGGCCTTGTCCCTATTCCCTCACAAGAGCACTGTTTAGACTTCCCAATCATTCTAGCCTGAGGCATTCTGTTATTGTCTTACATTTCTGAGATTGGGAAGAGGTTCTGTTCCACACCTGCCAGCCTGAGGTGCCCTGGTGAATGTGCGTCGCTTTTCTTACTCTGGAACTCGTTATTTGTTTATTGGTTGATAAAAGGGCAAAATAAGTCTCTTTCTGAAATTGTAATTCAGAGTTCATTTTGGCAGGGGGAAAAAACAAAAGGGCACCCTTGAGGTTTAAATATCATTTACTGACTTCGAAACTCTCATTTGAGTGCTAAGTTCTGGGACTTTCCGGCTGGTATAAAACCTAACCAACTGCTTCCCCAGGAGGGAGCTAACCTATGTAACTTCTCCAAATCACACTACATGGGATTCTACATAGAAGGATTTTCATACATGCTTAGACTATTTAGAAGCATTAGCAAATACTCTTGTCTCTGTATTTCATGACACTTGAAACCTGAACAAGATGTAGATCCAATATTTTGGGGTGATTTTTTTCAGCATGTTTCATCTTAGAGGACATGATGAATTTCTGGAGTCACCAAGATAAAGCAAGTGACTAATTCCAGAAGGAGAAAAAGAATGCTCACAGAGAAAATACAGAGTGTCATTATTGTTCAACTTGAGTGTTGATGCATTGGAGCATTTTAACAATAGTACCTGGAATGCTGACATTAGACACTGTCTTTCAAATTAATTAAAATAATTTCATCTTCAGCATATTATTTTATAAAGTTTAAGACCAGGGGCTGTGTAGGTCCTGGTAAGAATTCCAACCCCCCAGGCTTCTAGTCCTCCTTTATGGTATCCTGTGCAGGAAACAATGAAAGTTGAATAGAGCTAACCCCAGAGAAAGGGCTAAAGCTCAATAATGACACAGCTCAAGTAGACCCATGTCCTTCACCAATTTTCAAGTTCTAGAGCAAGTTTGTAGAACAAAGCAATTATCCAGCAGATAAACAAAGTCCACCCAAAAGGTGAAGTCGATTTCAATTTTTGATAAAATATCTTTTTATTTAGCTAAAAAGTCTCTTTTCATTTAGCTATTCTTAGTCTGAATTATTCCGTTAGTTATATGGGGTAAAGCTCAAGTATAATGTAAACCACAACACATATGATAACAAAACAATGAGAATGTTTTTGTGGCCACCCCCCCAAAAAAAAAAAAACTTGATTTATACTGGGTGGCGGGGGGGGGACTGAATTGTCTATGATAAAAAATAATATTCCACATTCAACTTTAAATTTTGTCAGAATTATTGAGATCTTCATCCAAATTGCCATTTAAAAATATCATCCTCACTATCACGATATTACCAAGTAGCTGTAGCTTATCTGGACATTTGTCATTTCCTTTCGCTGAACAAAGGAACCACAGCAAATCTGAGTTACAGAACTGGAAGTGTGAATGCATTTTAGAAAAGGAGACTATAAAAAGTACAGGCTTTGGAATTGAAAAATTGTGGTTCTAATCCTGTCTGTTCCATTTAGTAATCAGTTTGACTGAGACTGAATTACTTAACTGCTCTAAGACTCAATTTTCTCATCTGTAAAACGGGGATAAAGTGGTGTACCTCCCTCATGAAGGTTTCTGTGTAGATTGAAATAAAACATGTCATAAGAAACCTGACCAATAGGAAAAAATTCAGTAGATGATCACTTACTAATAGCACCCACTACATTTTTGCAAAAAAGAATCTGTGCCCCTACTTCTGATTCACCTAAGGATCTGTGTCCCTACTTTTGGTTCAGCTAAATGAGCACTGAGTTTTGTTTGTGATGTCTGAACTTTAGGGTGCAGATAGGAGAGCCAGAGGCATTACAGAAGGGGCATGTGCAGATGACATACATACGTGCTGGTCGACATGCATATGGTGGAGAGTCAACTGTTTATAGTGGGAGAGGCAAACAGTCTTGCATATTTGTCTCATCTGGGTAGGGTTGTCCTTTTGCTTGTTTATTTGTTTTCTTTAACCCTTTTAGAGTCTAAAGAAGAGTGAGTGACTCAGAGATTACAATTGCCTTTCCCAAGTGTACTTCAGAACCTAGGGAATTAGATAAGGAACTAATTATGTGACTTACAAGACCATAGTCTTCTCCTTCACCCAAATTTTCTTGATCCCTTAATGCTAGTCACAGGTCAAATGGAACTTCAAAAGTTTAGAGAAAGTTGTAGCCAGGTACATTAATATTGCATATAGGTCATCTTCTCAAAAAAAAAAAAAAAAAAAACCAAGAAGATGGAATACGGTCAGCAGGAGTTCACAAGGCAGTGACACTGTTTTTCATGATGGAGGGGATGTCTAGTGAATCTTCTGCCTGCCGCTCAAGTTCAGTTAGATGGGTTAGAGCTGTTCTGCTTAAACAGATTGCCTTCTTAGATGTGTTCATTAAGTTTTGTGTTTCAACATTCATCACCTCCTGAATTAGAATTGTCTTACACTTCAGCAAAATGCCTCAGAGCAAAAGTTCCTCAGTGGCAAAACAGTCTCATGTTTTGAAAACAGGATGCTTTGGTTGTGCAGCCATAAAAAGAGGAACGGAAAGAGAAACAGTATAGAAAGGAAGAAAGCCAACAGCCCTCAGCAGGATCCCTAGCCCAACAACGGCATAAACAGTGACCTGTCTTTCTGACCTCCACTATGGCTCAGTTCCTGACCTCCTGTCACCAAAGCCAACCAACGTCATTGGAAGAGGATAGGGGGAATGGCGCAGCTGCTGTGAGGGTGACTAGAATTTCCTGTCTCCTTCCTGACAGACAGTCAGAAAAGTACAGGGTTGCAACAACAGTAGCTGAGGAAGGACCAACCCAGAACAACCCCCAGGAAGGTATCTTGTGATGACTGACAGGAGGATGGGGAAGTGGTCCCTCCCCTATTTTACTGAGAAGTATGAGCTCTCATCCAGGATTTTCAAGTGGAAAAAAGTCAAAGGGGTCATTGGTACCCAGGATATTAAGTTTGTCAAAAGGTGAACATGCCATGCTACTCAGTAAAGAGCTATATTCCAGCAACCAGTCACTGTCCTAACTGTCTCCCAAAGGCTCTCCTTTGGCCTTTTCTTTCTCTGCTAGCTTTGCCCAGGGGCAATTTTATGTGCACAATGAAGCTGTAAAAACAGATGTTCTACTTTTGAAAAGTGTAGTACTGGATGTCAATTCATTCTTTAAAACAAAGCATTAGGACTTGGCACTTCAGTGAAGGTTTGCTGGGCAAACCTACCAGATAGGAACGGGAAACAGGTGGTCCTTTCTTAAAGCCTCATGAAATCAGCTGCAGACATCATTGCTGGAGAGGTGAGTCCTCTGGCTGCACAGCTATATTTCTCCCATGTTCCAGGAGTAGCTATACTGGAATAGCAAACACTGAGCATAAAAGCAACTGATTGTCCACGCTCTTGAATGGGAGCCAGGTTGCATGACCTTGGAAGGTGATCGTGACAGGCTGATTGCCCTAACGTTGGGTGAATCATTTTCTATATAACTGAACAATGAATACTGGGGGAAATATTTTCATTCAGCAGAACTGAAAGGACATAGATCTTTGGGGCATCTGATTCACCTTAGAACTCTTTCAGTTGATGGTGTGCAGGAAACCAGTTGTTGAAAGGGTTAAGTGCCACTTTTGCCTAAAATTCAGTGATATGATTGGAGCAGTGTCACCCCTTAGTAACAAGAGGGGTCCTTTTCCTGGACTCCATGCTTTAAGAGAGCCTTGACCTGGGCTTCTTCCAGCTGCCATCTGATCCAGGAGGTGAAGAGTTAATCAGGCCAAAGGAACAAATGTGCTCACCCCTCTAGATCACTCTTTGCACCTCTGATCCTCCACTCTCTGCTCAAATGACTTTGACTCAATGTCCAGGGCCTCTTCCTTGAATGGACTGCAGGAGTGCTCACCCCTGGGCCCAGTAGCCAAGAGGCAGCAACTTGGGGTGGGGGAGAATAGTGGGGTAAAAACTTGAATATGCAGACTATGGCAGAGGGTTCACACAGGCCTGCACTTGAACTCCACAGTGGTGGGGAAAGAGGGCAAGGAGTGGTCCAAAGCTAGGTGCCCCCGCACTACCATAACCAAGAAGTTCAATAATTCCCAACTCAGGCTGACCTGCCAGTTGTGATGAAGGAATATCTGTCAAGGTAGGAGTTTTGGAGATAGCTTAATTGACATCTTCATATATTTATTTAGACTTAGTATATGGCCCACAAATGTTAGTGATGACCTTGAGTTAGAGGGCAGGACAGAATGAAAATCAGTTCTGACAGCCAACTGGGCATGCATAGATTTTTTTTTTTTTTGGTTTGACTTCTCTCTCTCTCATTACTGGTCAGATTTATATAGAATAAAGTATTGACAGCTCAGGATGAGTATGAGGAGAGCTCAGAAATAAGCTATGAGTTTGAGTTCCAGCTGCGTGCAGTTAGGTACATTACCAAGGACAATTACATCATTTTGATCTCTGCATTTTTTTTAATCTATGAAACATAATAGTTGAAGATGATTATCTCCATGGTCTCCTTCAGCTCCTACATTCATTGATAGAATAATAATGGTAAACAAACTACTTTTACAGCTATAGACTCTGTAGACATTGCACTAAACTCTTTGCCTACAATCTGTCATTAATGGTTACAGTCATCCTGGGAAATAGGTACTATTATTATCCCTGTCTTACAGATGAGGAAAGTGAGGCTTAGAGAGTAGAAATAACTTGCCCGAGGTAAATAAATGAGAGCCACAGCTGGGAGTATAGTTTGGTGTTTGAGTGCTTGCTTAGCATGTGTGAGGCTCATAGTTTAATCTCCAGCAACAAACACATACACACACACACACAACTTTTTTCCTTGAGGCTTGGGATGTGGCTCAGTGGGAGAGTACTTGTCCAGCGTGCACAAGGTTCTGGGTTCTATCCCTATTACCACCAAAGGAAAAAAAAAAAAAATGGGAGGCAGGATTCATAGCCAGGGCCATCTGGCTCACTATCAGTGAGCCTAATGAAACAGATAAATGTAGAAAAAGTTTGGAGGTATTTATAATTCTTCTAAGGGAATATTGTAGTGATTGGTAGGAGGTCTTATTCTTCTAATTCTGGCCATTTTTAGTTACATCTGGTTCAAAATTATAGTCTGCCAACTACCATATTCTCCTCCCCTAGGCCAGCCATTCATCACTCTAGGCTCGGTCTTGGCTTAGAATTAGCATCCACTAACATAGATAAAGGAGAAGATTTATAGTTATAGGCAACGAATGCAAACAACAATATTAAACGTTAAACTCTTGTGAATCAGTGTGCTAAACTCAAGACCTATTTGTTTCCTAAAATTCTCCAACATGGCCTGAGATAACAATAAAATTTGGCTTAAAGTGCCCTACCCTACTTCTAAATTCTCTTTTTCTCCCTGCCTACCAAGATAAAAAAGAAAACAGAGAGAAGCTATTCTATCATTCTTATTTTTTAAGAATTTGTATTATCATTCAAATGATTGGGCAATTCCATCAAGTACTACATCCTTTTCAATGCATGTAATATGACCATGAGGCAGAGACTTGATGCTTCAGTAGCAATGGCACACAGGCAAATTGCTTCAAAATAACCTGTAGACTATTTCCCTTGTTCTTTCCCTTCAAACAGAGATGAGAAAATTAGCTGATTATTCTTTATGTCTCATTGTTGCAATTACTCTATGGCAAAATAGAATTCTCTTATTGAGTGCAATTCAGTATTTTAAGTTCTAGTCTTACTAACTATAGAGCTTAGAAGTTATTTAGTGCTTTGTAATAAATGTGATTTGTAGTCTATTTTGCTTAATTAAATATTTTTGCATTGATATGTACATAGAACCATTTCGTTCAGGCTTTCTGCTAACTCACTTGAAAGTTCCCAAGTGGGCAAATCTCTAAAATGCAGACAGGAATTAAGTGGGGGGCATCACCTTTGATTGATGTAACTCTGGCTCACTGACAAGAGGGCATGATAGTCTCAAAAATCTAATAAATGTCATTTTAGTGAAGGACGCCTCACTATCCACCTGGGAAAAACATTCAGATAGTCATGTTTAGATGGTCCAATATAAATCTTGAACACCAGTCTTTTAAAATAAAGCTACAATACATAAATGGAATAAATATATGATTTCTATCATTCATGCTTTCTTCTTGGGTACAACCCAATCTAAAAGCCCACCAAGTTCTGTGATGTTGTTATCTATGAAAGGAAAGCTAAGGGCAGAGCTTGCTCGGGCACTGTTTACCTCTAAGTAAGAGTGGCTCAGTAGTGCAGAAAGCTGGACTCTCTGGGAGCCAGGACTTGCTAAACCAGACAATGCCAGGGCAAACTTGTGCCACAGTCAATAGGTGTCACACTCCTGCAGGCCCTGTGCCAACTGTCGATGTGCCTCCCTGCACATCCCTTCACTAGAGGCTTTTTTTCAGGGACTTGCCAGCCTTTCTCTGTCTTGCCCACTTGTACGTGATGTTTCCCTCAACTGGTGCCAAACTGTTTAGTCTCTCTCGGATATTTTACTGTAACTTCCTTTGTTTGATTTACTTTAAAGTAGCCAAGTGCTTCCACAAAGAAAGGACTGTTAAGTTATTTAGAAATGAAGAAGACAGTAAAACTCCTGTTCCTTTTGTTTCTGTTTTGGGAAGTGCTTGATAGTTTTTTCCTCTTTATGGAGTAGATTTTAAAGCTGTAAACCATGCAATTCTGCTCATCAGTCGTCACATTTTCCTTTCCGCTAATGACTTGCAATTTAAAAATATATATCACTTTACAAACCTAAAACCCTCCAAGCTTAAAGTTTAGCAAGTTTATTAAAATAAAATTAATCTTCGTGGCTTGTTCACTTTTTGTCTTTTATTTTTTATCTATTAAAAATATAGTGAATTTAGGGGCTGGGATTGTGGCACAGTGATAGAGCACTTGCGTGGCATATGTGAGGCCCTGGGTTCAATCTTCAGCACCATAAATAAATGTCCATTGACAACTAAAAAAATTTTAGAAAAAAAAAAAAAAAATATATATATATATACACACATACATGTAGTGAATTTTGTATTGATTACTAAAAGCTTTTCATAGCCATGTTACTTTCTGTCTTTGCTCACAGGACAATGCATAATCTTAGGCCTTAACCAATTATAAAAATAAATTTGGAGTTCAGATACCTGAAAGCACAAAATGATTATACTAATTAAAACATGTTATATTTAAGACAAGAAGTGTTGGCATCTGATACCTGAAAAGAAAATTTTTAAATAATTATTTTGGAAATAAAAGAAGAAATTGTCACTAAATAAAAATTCCTTTCCAATTCAATCATATTAGCCGTGCAAAAACTGATCAGACAAGACAGAGTAAAGTGTTAAATTGGCAACTATTTAATGTCTTTGGACACTGATGACGGTAACATTTGATAAATCAAACCAACAAAATGATCTAAATATTTTATTTCTAATTATAGTTTTAGTTTTAGAGATTTTTTACTAAACAAAATTCATAGAATTCTAAGGCCAGAAGGGAGTCTTAAATATTATCTATTTGAAGTCATTTTACTGATGAGAAAACTAAGGTATGGATTTTCTCATTAACAAAAAGTAGGGTCTAAGTATATAAGGTACTCTTTAGAACTTTGTAAAATATAAAGCACAATCTTGCTGAAAAAGTAATTTTGTTATGGCATGAGTTCTCAGAGTCATAAGCATAATTAGTGGGACCATGGCAACTAGGATATGGGTCCAAGTCCAACTTGCTGTTGGTCTTCAGCAAAAGTCTGATCATGCTTGAAGAAGACATTAGACATCCCTCTTTAGTTTGCACTAATTTTTAACCTTATTATTCTCCATTTATCTTTCTTGAATAAAAGCTGTGTGTGTCATAATTGGTTCAAATAAAGAGAATAAATTTAGTTTACTGAAAATTTGGTGATCATATATAGCAGGAAATTGTTGGAAGGAGTTACTTTAAATGCCATTGACACTCATTGCTTTTCTTTACTTCTTGCTATTTTAACTTCTTAATTTAAAAAAAGTAAAACAAAAATGTAAAACCAAAAAAAAAAAAAATCTTACAAAGGCAACCAGAGTTAGAATTTTCATCCTCCATTAAAATGATGCCTATAGATCATTTATTTTCAACTTTTCCAGTTAATATAATAATAGCCTCTCCCTCTTCTGGTAATTAATTTTCATTACTGATATTTAATATCTATATGATATTCAGTTTAAAAACTGTACTGTTAATAACTTACCCAATTTGTAATTAATGTTTTCAGTTTTCCATCATTATAACTTTCTACTATCTCTGGTTATTTTCCTAGTTTAGGTTAGAATCCCACAAATGGAATTAATGGGTTAAAGGCTCTTGATCCCTGTTTGCTTTCTTACTAATCCCATTGCCAGAGTTTAAGTAGTAAAAATCCTGTGGTTAGTGTAACTTCCTTTAACCTTTTTCCGTTTCTTCCTTGCCTCTCTCTGAACTGAAGATGATAAATTGGAGAGTTTTACCTTCTGGTGAGAAAGTAGCCAAGCCTTAGATTCTTTCCACTACTCAGCAGAGTTGTTAGCTTGGGAAGTTGAAATCAATATGGCAGTTTGACCCTCTCCCTACCTGAGAATGTTCTGCCCAACGGCTCAGTGTAAAGCTCTCACTACTCAACTGATTTCTTGATTATTGAGCCATACTTCCAACATTCTGGTTAGGTTCTGTAGTGTTGTCAGCTACATATTGAGAAACAATACCAATGGAATGAATGCCTTGTATGAATTTTAAATATTGATAGCATGAGAAATGGGTATGCTACATAAACCTCACTCACAGCATATATTTAGAGAGATATTTTTATGTATTTATATACAAATATGTAACAACAAATCCAAACATTATGCACAACTATGATACACCAGTAAAAAGTATGGGAAAAATGAATGAAAATTTGATACATGCTACAATATGAACGGACCTTGAAAACATTACGCAAAGTAAAACAAACCAGAGACAAAAGGACAAATAAGAGATTTTTTAAATGTATTCAGTTAGCTTAAGGTGACTTTTAGTTTTTGTTTAGTATTTAGACCTCTGAGTTCATCAGATATTGCAAATATTTGACCATAAAATATGTGCAGATAATGCTCTATTCATCTAATTATTTAAAATGAGGCAATATAGTAAAAAATGAAGAGAAAATGACTAAGGGAGAATTTTTGGTATGATGTGATTTAGAGAAATTGTTCCCTGCCTAAAAGATTCTTGACATTCTAACTTTGACTCTTTCAGTATGTCCTCATTTGTAATAATTATTTACATTATAAAGTAGGACAAAGTAAGAAAAAACTTTTCTTAACATATAATGCAAGAAATGAGAAGAAAATTCCTAATTCCTGCGTGAGTAAAAATGTTTGGTGTTTTGTCTGTTGGGATAGGATATTTAAAAAGCTTGAACTAAAAAACTAAAATATTTAAAAGGGGATTCCACTGAGGGGTAAACCATTTAAGAGCTAGAGTAATCATGCTGGTATAAGAGAGGTGGAAATAACATGAGTAACGCCTGTTGAATCAAAACGGTGGGCTTCCAATTTCCTCTCTTACCCTTGATGTCAGAACATCTATTAAAAACATGGCTTAAGAATATTAGTAAGAGTTTATTATCACTCAAGAATGAATGTAATTCCATTGCCTAGAAAACTTCCCCTTGCCTCACACATAGCATCAGGCTTACCCCTGGTGTACAAACTTCTTGGGTTTCTTTTTAGACCTCTGCCTACTTTAGCCTTTCTCAGATGTCCATACCATCCTCTTACCAATTTTATTTGTGAGTATCACAGCTAACATTTCGGTTGGCTGGAATTTAAGTTGTGTCTGCACCAGATTTCGAACTCTTAGGGCTTGAAATCAGGTTTTGGAATATCTGAGACTCCACTTGGCTTATAGTGTTAGGCTCAAAAGTATCCAGGAGGCCTAGCTCTCTTTCTGTTTAATTGTAAGCAAGGAAGAGAAAAGTAAATGAAAGCTTTTGTCAGTTGGTGGTAATTGATTTGGGGTTTGTTTTATTTAGAAAGATGTAAGCAATTCTACTTGATTTGATCATTTAAGACATTGGTTGATATGGCAACTTTTGATAGATTATTCTTCCTCTAACCAATACTAGGACAGGGAATACCCTCACTGATAGGCACAACACAATACCAAAGAGGGAAATGTTTCAGCATTTTCAAAAAACTTAAATTTATGGAACATCTTTAGACTATCCAGTGTGAACTTCCAATATACTTTCTTTATTCAGCACTAGGGATTAAACCCAGGGTCTGCCACTGAGCTACATCTCTAGGCCTTTTTATTGTTTTTGAGACAGTGCCTTGCTAAGTTTGCCAAGGCTAGCCTCCAACTTGAAATCCTCCTGCCTCAGCCTCCCAAATAACTCCAACATACCTCTGCATATCTATTTGATTATGAGAAACTAGGGACCCTCTGATGGGTCTCTAATGAAATAGTCTCCAACTCTCACTCTGGCGATTCCACTCATATACTATGGTTTAACTGGACAGATGCTCCCCATTTACCCACCAAGCTGAAAGGGCATAGTGCCCTTCTGGCCTGCAGCCCCTCCCTACCCATTGTGATTGCTACTCCTGGCTCTAGTCTATAACTGAGACAGATGATTTAGATATGTCTGTGTTTACTGATGCAATGGATGTGTTTTTCTTGGCTAGGCCAGTACATTATTTGTGTGCTTGTCAGGGTGAGCTGCCACTGAATTTTTTTCCTGCTATGTTTTACATTGAAGATCTGATTTCACAAAGCTTATTTGCATCTTTCTTATCCATTGTATGGGAGCTTCCTTGAGAATGTGTCAAGATTTTCTAGAGTTGTTTGTAAAAAAATTAAAAATCACTCTCATTTAATTCTCAAGAACTTGGGGCTTTTATAGAAAGTAATTAAAATAACTTTAATAATAATTAAATTAACTTTTTTAAATAGTTAAAAACTCTTTTACTTATAGTCTTCCTTCATATATTTAAAAATCTCAAGATTGTTGTCTAATGTTGGTTTCTATGTCTGGAACATTAAAATTTGCAAATGGAAATATATATCTTTTCAAGAAAGATTCTTTAGGGCCCCTAATAAAGTGCTAAAATAGGAAAAGTTTGCCAAAATATGAACCCCCGGGCAGAATTATCTTTTTTTTTCAGGTATGGTAAATATTTCTAATTAAAATGAGTAAAATACGAGCTTCTTTTCATAAGTAACATTAGTTAAAAAAACTCAGAAAATGTTTTTTTTTTTTTTTTCTGTTTTGAATACTGCTTTTCAAATCTAATCACATGGTCCAAAACTACAATTCCCAGAAAACTCCGCATCGGCCTGAGGAAATACTGGTAATGGGGCAACAGAGACTTCTAAGGCCCATTTCTTCTTTTAAAGCTTCTTTTCTGTGAAATCTCCCTGTGGTCCCAGGATAGAATATTAAATAAAGAGTCATTCTCTTGAAGGGTATGGCTCTGTCTTATTTCCACGTTGCTAGATGCAATGTAGCACAGTAATGAAACACACCTGGATCCTTATTCCCCTCTACTCTCACAGGATGTTCCCCCTGAGCAGAGAGTCCTGTCATCCCATTTTCAAATGCAAAACCAAGACTCAAGTGGAAGAATGGATTTGTGCAGAATGGATTTGAGGCTTAGACTGAAATTTCGTTCTCTTTTGCTCAATGATTTAAAAATAAAAACTAAAGGAGAAACCCCCAGGGTAACTTATTATATTATATAATTCGTTAACAACACACATAATCAATAAAAATTTGATGCTAGAGGTCAACCAAGGCTTATGATTTTTAGACTTTGGTTGATATGGCATATATCAAAGAACATATAGATGTTCTTTCCTAAAAGAGACTTCTCCACTGTGACCCTCACTCCGCAGCTTGTTAGTATTACAACGCATGGTTTTTGTCCTTGGTTGTAAATATTGGTTTTTTACTCATCACCTCCATTAGATTGTAAGGTTGTGGGGAGCATGTACACCATGTTCATTATTGTACTCTCAGCATTTAGAATAGCTCTAAGTACATGGTAGCCATTGAAATACACATTTTCAATAAGTATCCATTGCATAAGGTTCAGAAACTTAATCTAAGTTGTTCAGAATCCACTAGAAGGTTAGTGGAAAAATGCATTAGAACCCAGAAATCCTGTTTTCTGTTGTGCTACACATAGGTACTTGCCATGCCTAATTCAAATTTTTCTAATTGTTAGTTTAGCTGAGAAATTTCAATTTAGTTCACAATGACTCCTCAAAGTACCCTGGAAGGGTAACACGTATTAATCAATTGAATGTACTTGGTGTGTGAAATGGAATGGACACGTGGAAGCACATTCCTGAGGCCTTCTCCTAACCTTCCAACCCAGATAACAAATTGCAAATTTTCAGGGACAGATGTTCTTGTGAGTGGAAATGTGAAGCACATCTTTGGTTGTGTGTGTGTGTGTGCACGTGTGTGCATGCACATGTGCACTTGCATTTGGTTGGTTGCTTTGGTTTAGTACTGCTTGATTTACCTTTCTCTTAAAAAGTCTGCATCCTATGGACAAGAATCTGAGCCCTCCAGAGACTGGCAGTAGCTGTTGCACAGTCCTTGGGGAGCTTACTCAGGAGCATGTGCTCTGTCTGAATCTTAACCGTTCTCCCTATCTCTTGTGTCTGGAGAAGAACAGCCTAATCATGTAGCTGTGGTTGGTTATGCTTTTCTTTCCTGGCATATTTCTAAAGTTTCCCTCACCCCAGCTGCCTTTGCAATCAATTCATATCTGTTACTGGATTAATCTGTCAAAATCTGAGCAAAATGCATATTTGATACAGTTCTCCTTAGGCAATCTGTGGTTATTCATGGCTTTGAGACATACAAGAAAAGTTCTAAAGTCTCTTAATTTGAAGAAATCAGCTACATCAAGGAAGCATGAATGGATGAATTACCAATAGTTGGACATTTCCAAATAGGCTTCTTTTATTTTTGATGGTATGGTATCAACATAAAGCCATTTTGAGTTAAGGTTTTCATTTGATATGCCTTATCTATTTTTCTGGCTATTCTGGTTTACACGCCTTAGACAGTTGAATAATCTTATTGTCAACCAGTGAGTTTGAGCTTCTATGAGTAACTCCTGTGTCACATAATCTGTGTGACACCACACTGCGTCACACCTGCAGCGCTGCGTTGTGGGAATCCTGCATTTAATTATATAAGCCACTGTCAACAATGAAAAGACTTTAGGTGCCAAAGAGTCAGCTAAAACCTCCACCCAAAGTAAGTCCAAAGTGAGCAAAGTATCAGGAGTTCCGATTCTTTTAAAATCCAGAGGCAAAAACATGGCTTCAAGTACAAATCCTGTGGAATGAAGGGCACCCCCAGGGTCTCAATCACCTTGCCAACCACTCTACCATTTCTGATCTTCCCATTTTAGAGAAAACTAAAGTGAATCAATCTGAGTGAATCAATGACTTCTCATACTAAGTTATAGTGTTTAGGAGTTTATTTCCAGACTCGGGTGCTGTTATGAAGTTGGGTTTGCTATTGGGGTCTACTCTGTGTTATTAGAGCCCACTATTAAGGCAGGCCTATAACCAGCACCTGCTTTCATGTCTGAGCTGTGCAGCCAGTTCTGAACTGCTCTGTCAGCCCTCCGTGAACCCAATAAACCTGTACATCTTGGGGCGCATTGTTCTTCAAAACATGCCTTCATCTCTTCTAAATTCCAGTAACTATAATAGGAAAAGCAAAACATAGAAAATGTATAGGATCTTTTGTGAAAAGATGAAAAACTACTTAAGACTGCCTTTTTCATCTTTTATGGTTTAAAAATATATTGGAACCTCCAACTTGTGGCCAGTTCTTCTCTTGCATGAGTATAGTCTTTTGATCATGGGTATAGTCTTATGATCTTATGATCAAATTACCAAAACAGATAAGACATATGCTTTGGGGTAAAAAAAATATTCAGTATGTGTAGTCCAGGGTTTTCCTTTATTTAATTGGTAAGCCCCAGAGCAGACCTTGAAAATCTCCATAGTATGGGCTGCCCCAGCTCTGAGAAAGTGCTAATCCAGAAGCAGGAAATTCCTAAGGCAACTCTGAAGCCTCCCATTGCCTTTTACTTCAAGGAGTATGTGTAAGTCACTATCTGAGATCAATATAATTAATATTAAACACACACACATCATATAGAGCCATAATTTCAAAAACAAGCTATGGTAGAATTTTATAGCTACAAAAATACTGGAGATTCTAACAAAGCAGGATTTAAAACAATCCCAGATACGTTACCAACTGAAAAGTGGAAATCAGTTCTTAGGAATCATGAGCAATATTTACGGGCCATGATAATAATGTCTATAAACACTTGGGTGGTGGTTTCCTGTTCTTTGCAATGACTTTCAAGGCAAATACCAATGTCCTGAAGCTTAGGTCTTCTTTTCTACCGTCATGAGAGGATACTAGGGTCCCTTTCTACGATTTCTATTTTTAAAAGACTAGTCTACACTGAAGAGGTTCTGGCTGTAAAATGTTTCAGTAGAAAACTTAATCATCTACTTCAGAATCACACTAATATTCCGTGGCCTAAGAATTGACTCAATCTTAGAGTTAAGTATTGGCCATCATAGCTGCCCAGAAAAAGTTACAGAAGCCTTAAATGGAAAAGCAAGAGAAACTAAGTAAGTGATCATAATGCCTCAACTTTTGCTGGTTGCTATGATGACTTTTTCATCTACTGAAAAAAGTCCTGTTATATTTAATTCTTAGGCCAGCGCTCAAGATTTGACAATGTATATGTAATTGAAAAATTAAAAATAAAAGTTAAATTAAAAGGGAGCAGTCAAGAACATAAAATGATTCTATAAAGTTTCAGGAACAGCAGCAGATCTTCTCAACAGAAGGAGAGGCCTCTGTCAAAAATATCAAGTTTAAAAATTTTAAATTATTTAAAGAAATACAGTACCTCTAACCTTGACATGTTATGAGGACTTGAATGGCTTGGTATCTCTTTATGGGATATTTGAACATGTAATATCTGAAACATTTGTATATTTCAAAAATTATTATGTGAATTTCTAATTTAACTGGGCATCCTGAATTTTTATTTGCTAAATCTAGAAACCCTTTCACATATGTGAAAGCATAAATATACTTATATATAAAATATTACAAATACATACAGTTTATAAATATTATATCTAGTATAAAAATGCAATGACTATATCAGTCTTTAGGCATAAATAGTTATAGTGTCTTTTGTCTATTTAATCTCATTACTACAGCAACTTTCAAAGTTAAGGGAATGTTGGGTCGTGAGAAATTCCTATAAACATCCTAATGGGAATTACTGTGGGTCTAGGAAAGGTCATTTTTTAGCATTCTAATAACATGTGTCATATCTTCTCTTGTAAAGATTTCAGAATTCTTTAAAAAAAAATGGCTAGCAGCAAAGGGAAGGTAGAAGAAATGCCTAAGTATTTTAAGGGCTATTCGCCACTGAATCTCAACTTGGAGAGGAGTTATATTCAAATTCCTTTGAATTTTCAGTTTTCTGTGTGAAAGCACTTGTGGGTTGTTCCTACTTTACCATTTGTCGCTTGAGCAAATATTGGTCCTCTAACCAACAAATGGAATTGATTGTTTTCGCTTCATCATAAATGCCAATATTTTGTTGCAGATTTATGGTAGAGATATTCATGGTTGTTTTGCATTAAATATTACTACATAACCGCACAGTTTAGCAGAGCAATCATTCAATTCTAATGTGTTCAGGAGAGTTCCTCTGACATGGTGCAGGGATAGTGAGCACCACACACATCTCCAGGTCTCAGGGTCGTGCTTCTTTGCCAGGATCGTCCTGGAACTACAGCCTCTAGCTCCCTACATATTAGAAGACAATGGTAGCTCCATTATTCCTTCTTTTCCCTGGTCACCATCTCACCCAATTCCATTTTACTTGCCTCTCAAGTAAGATAAATCTGCTATTAAAGAAACGGGTCACTGGGTTTCAAATGAATGATAAAGTTCACAGGGAAAGATAGGAGAAAAGAGATGAGATGCTCATCATCAGATACTCTGAAATGTCGAGAATTGTGGAAATTGTGAGTTTTATAAAGGGCTTTACAGAAAGTCCACTATACCCTTGTTCCGTTTCTTGTATTTTTCTTTTAAATTCAGATTTTCAAAGGAAAGTGTAGATGCTAAAGAATGCATGTTCCTTTTTTTGGATTTTCATCTCTTCCTATGGAAGAAGCAATATTTTTAAAAGTCAAAAGGGACCTTAAAAATTAGCCATTTTTACAACTAAGGAATACAAGCCTCCAGAAGTCCATTCTTCATGGACAAGATTACACATTTGCTTAATGCAAGAGAAAACAGAGACAAGTTCTGCAATCACAGCTCACTAAAACTATGCCACCAGCTTTGACCTCCTTCTGCCGCCACTAGCATTCTGTAATTTCAGGAGGAATTTTCAGCCACTTCGCTTTCCTGATGCCCAGGAATTCTTACAAAGTTATGACTAACAAAGTATAAAATATGAGTCAAAAATTAGTCCCTAATAAAGTCATTGTGACTTTAATGACTTGGGCAGTTGTTTTCATACAGCAAAAACAGGAAGATCCCACACAATAAGGCGCCTGTCTCACAGCTGGGCTCATGCGTAGACGGCCACCCACAGGAGTTAACTACTGGGGCTGTCTTCCTCTCTTTGGCACCTCTTTTTTCCTTCCTGACAATTTTCTCTTACTGACTTCATCAGAAGGTTATCAATGAGAAGAAACTACCTGCCTTGTCTAGTCTTTCACAGGCTGAAGGGTATTTATTTTTTAATCACTTAGGATTTACCCCTAACAAAGCTAAATTACTCTTAATAGCAGCTCTTCCACATTCTTGATATTAGTTCCCTGCAGTCATCTCTCTTCTGGATTGTTTTATTCTGAGAAACATAAAATCAACAAATTTTAGATTTATGGAGACTTTGAGACCATACCTGTCCACCCTTCCTGTGTGGTTAGTTTAATAACTCATTATTGAGATAGTGTCTCATGTGCCTGTGGACCTTTGCACAAAACCTTAAATTAGTCCTTTGAAGAGAAATATAGAAAGCTGATGAAGTGTCCCATCACTTTAGAAGAAACTGGCTCAGAAGAAAATAACCTCCATATGTAGTAATGAAACCAGAGAAAAAATTGAAGCCATGAAACAAAATTTCACTATCGAGTGTGACTGAATTTTAGGTATTGCTATTTAGTCTCTTTTTAAAACAACTTCTATTATTGAAGGAAGCTTTATTTTAAAAAAAGAAATCATAGCTGATTTTACAGAGAAGGTATCCTTGGCAAACAATATTAAATTTTTATACAAAAAATTAGTACCTTCTTCCCTTTATAAAAAAATAACTAATTTCTTAGCAATGCTTACAAATGTTAGGCATAAACTTTGGTAGGCACTGGAAGAATATGTCTTTTAAGGGTTCATTCACAAACTTTGCTTGTCTGTGTTGAAAAGGGGCTTTGGTCATTTACTCTGGGGACATTATTTCTAGGGAGGCTCTAGCAGGGGTGTTTTTGTGTGTGAAGGCAGATTCTTAAAGAAAAATAGGATCTGTGTACATATAGTGGAGACACATTTATCTTTGAAATAGTGTGCTCCTGTTTATGGATTTCTTTAGTGAATTTGATAGACTAAATAATGTTCATTCCCTTCCAATCCCGTAATTCCTTGGGGCATGGTTTTACTCAGAAGCTATTTTACCTTCGTATTCAAAACACCTAACTTGATAGACAAGGAGACTCCAAGAGTCTTAGACTGGAAAATTCTGAGATATGAGAAATAGCTCTCTTCCTTTGTTGGTGACTTATTCTTACAGATTGAAGCATTTCCGTTTTTTTTTTTTTTTTTTTTTTCTTCTTTGCTATTTTCTCGGTATTGTAGAGGGAGTTTTATTTTCTGGGAAGTATTGTTTGCTGGTAAGTAATGCATCCAAACTGTAGGAGGCTGCCACAAAATTTATCTTAGAATCATGAAAGTTCAGGGCCAAGAGACTGAGATCCTAAAATCATGCATCTTTCTCATTTCACATCTGAGAGGTGAAGTGGCTTTACGAGACCGGTAGTGAGAACTGAGAATGAAAGTCAAGGTTCGTTGACCGCATCATGGCCACCTCTCTAGCTCACCAGAAGCAACTCCAAGTTGAGAGTCAGATTCTGAAAGCCCAAACAAACTGAGCTCCTTAAGTGTCTTCCCAGCTTTAACCTCATATATATGTCATACCCATTCCATTCCTTGATGTGTCTGGTCACACAGGCCAGCGCTAATCATACAAATTGGACTCTACCTCGCTACCCTCTGTCCTTAAGGCCACGTTGGCCCTCCTCCTTCCTTCATACACAGCCCAACATAAGTGTGGCACTTCATAAGTGTTTTTTTGATGAGAGCAATGATTGCTTTGGTCACTTGTGGCTGGGCCCTTCCTTATGGAGGAGGAAAACCAACGGTTGTTGCTAAGCAACACTTAAAGGAGTGGGTTGGCTTCTGACACTGAGTGACCTCCTTTTGCGTACTTCATCACGTTGTGTTTTATGGTTGCCTAAAGATGACTTTGGTTTTTGATGGCATTGCCACACCCTTAGCAAGACTCATAGGAGAATTAATTGGAGTGTGGGAAGAAGGGAGGTGGTATTTGTTCACTACTTCCATGACTACAGGGACCCCTTGTAAGTATGCAGGAGAAGAGAGAAGCTGGAGATGAGAGTCACTTCCCTGTTCCCACATTGGGACTTATTGACAATATATCCCAACAGGGTCCTAAGGCAATGGGAAGTTACTAAAAAAAATGAGGAGAAAAATCATGCCTCTTCTAACCTTTTATGATTCAGTTTCTACCTGCTCCTATCTCCCTGAGCTGAGGGTCAATATAGCTAATAAAGAACAAGCTCCCTCTTCCAGACTGTTAACTGTTGTGGTTAACCAACACACTCTAATATATCCCAGTATTTCTACTTAAATGAAAGCTGATTAAAAGCACGAAAAGAATTTTCGTTGGTTTGTTTGCTTTTTTTCACTGCTATATCTCCACTGCTTTGGCCATTTTGAACATTCAATAAATATTTGTTAAATACTTGATAAAATGGGATTATTGATTAGTGCAAGCCAGATTGACTCCAACTATTTCAGAGATTCCAAAGAAATAAAATGGAGGATAATTGTTTGTTTCATTTGGCTAAGTCGGGTACAGAAAAAAATTAGGGAGGAAATCATCTGCCTCTAAGCTTTTTACAAGATATTTTTACAGTAGTCTAAGTAAAGTTTGCTTCTTTGCTAAAATTGAGCAGATCAATCAGAGCATATAAACCTGCTTTTTCTAGCTTCTAAGACTTCCACGCAGAAGTCTTAGAGGACAGAAGATGAGAGGCCATTGTGACAGACCAGTTGCATCTTTAAAAATAAGTAACTTGGAATTTATGCAATTTACCTGCAGTTCAAAATGTTGCAGAATTTCAACAAGTGAAATACAGTGGCTGAGATGATTGATTCAGATGATGCCTGGTTACTGTTACTAACATATTTTCTCATGGGAAAACATATACATATGTGGGCAGGGTTACCCAGAAAGAGGGCGATAGAGCCTCTCTGAGGACAATGCATAGTGCAGTAAGTCAGCAAGCAGCCCTACTGATTTGCATTGGCTTCACCTCAAAAGGCCAGGTCTCCTGGGCACAGGCAATGGCATGACCCCGGGCTTGGGTGCCTGAAGTGAAGCTATTGTCGGAAGCAGGATGCTCATTTGGAAGGGGAATGCCTCTCAGGAAAGAGAGCCAATTGCAAGTTAAGGCTGTTGCCATGGCGCTCGGCTATTCCTTCAATAAGCTGTACAGAGCTCCTGGGAGTCTAGGGCAGGGTAACAGAGGGGAGGGAAGAGAGGAGCCGAGTGGGCCTGGGTGGGGAATCCCACTGCAGTCAGCTCTTCCACTTTTCTTTTTGCTTGTGCAATAATGGTGACAAGGAGAAGGTGGGTGGGGGGCGGCGGGCTGCAGGGGAGCCTACAGGAAAGGAATGACATTCTCAACATCTCCTAGCTTGTTAAAAGAAAAATTAGTTTAACTCCTAATTATTTCTAACATGAATTAGAGGATGTAACACTAAAGTACAAAATCAGCAAGTCACTCAACCCTGAATAGTTGTTCATCATTCACTCAGCAAATATCTTGTATTTCCTAACACACTCTAAATCCTGGAGGGAAAGGTTAAATGAGTTTAATCCATTTGCTGAATGTGATCTACTATGCATATTAATGAACTGATAGAGTGCAGAAAATTGCAGGCTGCATAAGGAAGTACTTTTCAAAAAATAAATTAATTCCATTCCCATTCATTTTATTGTGAAAGAAGGCTAAATGCATCAGCACACTGTTGGTGGGCACATAACCCTCAAAAAAGCTAGTTAAAAAAAAAATCTTGTATACTGGAAGCATAGTCTGAAAACAACTACATTCCTGACGTTTTTCAATTAAAAAAAAAAAAAACCCAGAAAGTGAATTAATCAAATGCACCATCGCTTTGAGACAATTAGAGTGTCTGAGCTTTGTGCCGAGGCTGCATCTTCAAAGGGCTGGTCTGCAATGGAAAGAGGGGGTTAAGGAACACCTAGTTGAAATGGGGGAGGGTGGGACTTCAAATTTACTTAAATATTCATGGGGCTTCCTCCATTTTAATCTTCTCCTTTTAAAAAGATGGCTGTGTTTCCCAGTCTGGAGAATTGCTGCCTCCTTGCAGAGTTCAGCAGAGTAGGACTAATCTAGGGTGGAAACCCCCCGCGGCCACCAGGACTCTTCATAATTGATAAGTGTTTCAAGCCAGCCAGCTGAATGCATTTGGACAGACTCTTGCTCCTCTGTACAATTCCTGATTTCATTACTCTCTTCTGCCAGGAAATAAGCAGGGAGCATAGGCTTCTAACAAGAACGGAGTGCCGTGATGGGCTTTGTTTGGATTAGGAAATGCCATAAATTTTGGAGGCTTTGTCTTTTCTAAGTTTTGATTATTTTACCACTGGATCTGCAGGGCTTTCCTGATCCTTTCGGGATTGCTCTCTCTCAGAACTGAATTCTTTCAAAGGGATTTGTGGATTGTATCAAGAAGAGCATTCAAAATGCCTGAGGCAAACTATTTGTTATCTGTATCTTGGGGTTATATCAAGGTGGGTTAATTCGATTGTGTTTTGTGTCTGATAGAATGTGAAACCTTTACATTTGTATGTTTTCTGTGAAGTGGAAAACATCCGTAATGATTTGTGTGTTCATTTAACCCACTGGCTTCTGATTGTGAAATTGTATTTAAATATACAGTAATGTATTTTAATCCTGTTCTTACTCAACTTAATATTTAAAGAATGCTTTTGTTTTCCTTTAAACTTTACATCTACTCTCCTTACGCTGAACAGGTTATCAACTCAATTATATTTTAGAGTTAATTGTCCACAAATATATTTTTAAAAGCGATTTCATTTTTCAAGTAAAAAATTATTTTTGACCTCTGTGGAATTTATTTTCCTGTGTTCGAATATTCAAAAAAAAAATCAGTTGTTACTTCTAAAATATCTTAAGAAAATCTTCTTTCCTAAAGTGACGTTGGAATAATTTCAAATTAAGGGGATATTATGTTTTTTAGAATCAGTATCATTTATCTAACAGTATCTGCTAGTCCAGTTTCTTGGTTCCTAGAAAGTAAAGTTGGAAACATTTAAAGTGATAATTTGCTCTTTCTTTAGGTGGTTAATGCATTTTTTTCTTCTTTACAAACAGTTCAAAAGAATGCTGAACCGGGAGCTGACACATCTCTCAGAGATGAGCCGATCAGGGAACCAGGTGTCTGAATACATTTCAAATACTTTCTTAGGTAAGATACTAAAAGGGAAAAATCTGTCCCATAACTGAACTTTTTCAAGATTAATTTCACAACCCATCAAGGATATTCCATGTGAATTTGGAATGGGGTTAATTTATAAAAAAAAAAAAAATCCATTTAAAATAAGAACTGAAGCCAATCTTTAAGGGAAAAAAAAAATTAAGCAGGAAGATGATGGGGGGAAAATGAGTACAAATGCTTATTAAGTTAATAAATAGAAATGAGTACAAATGCTATTAAAGACAGACATTTATTATGGGCTGACTTATATACTGTAGGTCCCTCTTATCTACCAGCCCAATTCCGTCTCTGCCAAGATCTCTGAAGTAGCACGAAACATGCAATTCCCCAAACCCTAGAGACAACTCCATTAGCTCCTCTGACACAGTATTATTTCCATTCTTCCAATAACTGGGCTTTGAGGAAAAGGTGCTTTTTAAGGGATACGCTGGAAGACTAATTCCATAGTGAGTTTAGAGAACTAGCTTTGGAAGTAATTTGACTACTGCTTTGCTAAGTTATTTCTTAAAAATAAACTGTGGGGAAGAGGAGAATTTTCATATCTCTAAAAGATTTGATTCTTCTCTAAGCAGCATCATTGTCTTCTGATCCTTTACCTATTATTCTCTTATTCTCTGTTGTTACGTTGTTGGTACTTAACACATAACACTGACCAAAAAGGTTTGCATGAATGACCCTCAATTACCATCATGCATCTCGTTTGAGTATTAGGGATTTCTGATCTCAGGCTTAAAGGCAATTCTGTTGTAAAATGAACCTATTTTGACTACTTTAATATGGCCTCGAGAATTGGCAAATCTGTACTTCAAAGCGAATGGGTAGCATTTAGATATTTATTCTGTTGACTTTCAATTACTGTTGAATTATACTTGCTTATGAAATTCCATTTTCCAGGGAAATGACCCTTTGTAACAGTTGACCATCACACCCTCCTTTTTGGAATAGCCACATATCATTAAATCAATGAGCATCTGCCTTGATGCCTATGGATGCACATATCTCTTTAGTTCTATTTTGAAAAGATCAATCCTATTTCTCTAACACCAAAGTAGTTCCTGCTATCAGCAGCAGATCAATCAGCTTTCTCTTTGAGCAGCCTAGTACAAAGCTGGCACATTACTGTGCAGCCAATGGTCACTGAGCAGGATTAACAAGTGCCTTCTGTTTCTATATGTATCTGCAGCCCTTGGATTTTTTTCAGCTGCATTTGCAGCAACCTCTGTCAGAGAACAAAGAGGAAGAATTTTTTATACCTCCTATCTCCCAGAATTGTCTAGGATCTAATTGAAGAGGAAACATGACATATTGAGCCTTTTCTTTCCCCCGCTTTCTCCTGTATTCCTTTGAATACAGGAATCCTCCATTGACCATTTCATATATCCTATTCTTTGGAACATTCAATTATTTTGCATAAGCTGAGTACTGTTTTAGTTACATTTTACAGGTTAATTGACTACAGGAGAGAAGAATAAAATCAATTAAGTGCAATAACTTGTTTTGTTGCATGTTAAAATGCAGTGGCTTATATGTCTTTGCAGAAAAGATTCTCACAATTTTTTTATTTGTTTTAATTAGTTACACATGACAATACAATGATCTTGACATATCATACATTTGAATCAGATGGGATATAATTTCTCATTTTTCTGAGTATACAGGTTGCAGAATCACATTGGTCTTGCAGTCACATATATACACACAGTAATAAGAGATTCTCACTATTAAAGATCCATGAAGTCTGAGCCCTTAATCTTTCAAGACTGGGCCAAAACAATCCTCTTCATTCCTAGTCTCTTGGAACATCCATTTACCAAGGATAGCAAGAAGGCCTTAGTATACTAATTAATCTCCTTTTAAATCATCATTGGCTATCAAGAGGGAAATTGGATAAGATATAAAGATAAGCCGGGCATGGTGGCACAAGACTTTCATCCCAGCAACTTGGAGGCTGAGGCAGGAGGATCCTAAGTTCAAAGGCAGCCTCAGCAATTTAGGTAGGCCCTAAGCGACTCATCTCTAAATAAAGTATAAAAAAGACTGGGGATGTGGCTCAGTGGTTAAGCACCCCTGGGTTCAATTCCTGATACCAAAAAAAAAGAAAAAAGATATACAGATAAACTTTCAGTCTCAAAACTATATGTCAAGAACAGACAGCTGTCTACTTTTTTTTTTTTTTTTTCGTACCAAGGATTGAACCTAGGGGCACTTAGCCACTGAACCGTATCCCCATCCCTTATTAGTTTTTATTTTGAGACATGATTTCACTAAGTCACTTATAGGCACATCCCTTAAGGAACACCAATTTTTTTGGCTTCTCATTATTCTGAAAATTAAACAATCAAGAACAAATTGTTGAGGAAAGTTATTAGAATCCCAATCCTTACATGCTCTTAGCATTAAGAGGATGGTGTACAGGAGAATATATGTGTGCTAAACCCCAATTAACAGACTAGACAGGTATATTGGAATTCTTAGGAAAATAAAGGAGGAAAACTATATAAAACAAGATGCCTTGGTTGCTCCATCTGTAAAATGGGAGCACGGGGATAGATGGCATTCCATATCCTTTCCGACTCAAACATTCTGTGATTCTCAAATGGACTAAATTTATCTGTTTTACTAAGACATGCTTGGCAACCTGGGTCCTCTGTGATGAAGCCTAGCCTTGCAATTGGACAATCTTAAAAAATGAACAAACAAATAAAGCTTATTTCCAAACTGCCAGTGCAGAACCTAGAACTCTTAGTCATATCTTTTTGAGCATGATAGGTGTTCCCAGGGGACCATGAAGCCTTCTTCATAGACTGCCATGTCTACAAAAGACCTTAATGTCCTCATGGTATAACTTCCTCATTTTATAAGAGAGAAAACTGAGGTCCAGAAGAATGACATAAGTCAACCTAGGTCACTTGGCTAATATGTTTCAGAGCCAGAACCAGCACCTAGATTTCTAGACTGAAATACCTACCACTCCTGATAGGAAGTGGGAACACAGAGAAGAAAATGACATGAGTAATATGCACATTGTTTGGGAAAAAATGTCTTTAGGAAACAGAATTGTTGGACCTAAAAATGAAATGTTTATTAACAGTTTCTGATACTATAAAAGGCTTTGATCAGAGCATGGCAATCATCTCTGAGCAAAATGAGATGATTTTAGCAATGTTAAACTTAAAAGCAATATCTCAATAAGTGTCATTTAGTGTTAAAATGCATCATCCTGGGAGGAGGGAATTCCCTTAATCTGGGGATCTGTGAAACTTGTGTGGTTTCCATCTAAAAAGATGGTGTCCTAATTACTAGTCCAGATATGTGTTGTAGTTCTTGTATGATGATGGGCTCCAGGTTGCTGGCACAAACAGAAATAGAAGAATATAATTTCATGGGAAAATAAAGCAGGTTGTAGATGGAGAGAACATAAATAAAACAAGATTTTTCGATATTACATGACAATTTAATGTTTTTACAGACAACAGGAAAAAAATATCCTTTTGAATTCCTTACTTACTATCTTGAAGCTAGAACTTAGAATATTCCAGATGTAAAATGATGCTGGGCTTCAGCAAGCAAAGCACCTCAGATTTTGCCATTGAAAGAGATTGGATGATACCATTATTTTGTGTCTGTTTATGTTTGTCTTACAGTGGCCAACCATTCAACCATTTCCCCCACTCTATTCTGGCCATTCTGTAAATGTAAATTCACTATGTTTTTTGTGCTTTTTTTTTTTTGGAGTCTGTGTCTCAGGCTGTTTCCACACTATGCTGGCTAAGCATTTAACAGAGGAAATTCAGAACAGGGAAGCCTATCAGTTGTTCCAATGCTTGCATAGGGAAACTCCCATTAAAGTTGAATTGGCACTCTGTGAATAATGGCCTTCTTCTTTATTGCAATGTTCCAGACACAGCAGTAGTTCAGCTCAATTACTCACTGTTGCAGGGACTCTTTAATTAAACCAAGGGGGAAAGCTGCTAGTCCCACTAGAGATGGTTATTACATCTGCAGAGGTATAGGGGAATTTCACAGCCTCTTAACCAGATGTGAAAAAATGGTGGCCAGGAAAGTCAGGGGTTATTGTGGCCTCTCATTTTTGAAAAAGTTGTGATTATTAGGCATAAAGTGGCAGGAAGAAATATTATTATTCAAAAATAATGTATGGTTTCTATGCCAGAGATTGCATGGCAGGAAAGAGATTTTTAACAGGAACCTCAAGACCTGGGTTCTATGCTCTTAAATAGTTTTATCTGGAACAACGTAATTGCAGAATAAAAAAAAAAATTGTTAAATAAATTGTTCTTTGAGCTTGGTCAAGTTGCTGACTTCATCTGAAAAATAAGAGTGTATGATTGTCTTTTGTTCTTAGATTTGGTTTTGTTTATCCAAGTCTTAGGGGAATCTTTTAAAAAATACTGCTTCAATAGAGCTGGGTGGGGCCCGTCAATCTGTATATTTCGAAAGTTTCCTGGGTGCTTCTGATTCTGGATTAAGTTGGAAACCCCTGAACTAATTGAGATGACTAAAATTATTCCCTAAGTAAAAGCTATAGTCTAAGAGCTTGGATCCCCTACAGACCACAGCAGGGTGTGCTGGGAATAGAGAATACCCTGTTCCAGCCCTGTCGCCAGGTGGCAAGGTGAAGGTGAAGCTGGTACTGTCTCCCTTTGCTTTGATGAAGTGTCAGCAGGGCCTGTGAGCAGGCAGAGGTCCCTGGGGAAAGCATGTGACTATGCTGTCATCTCTAAGAGTCTAAACGCAGATAGTGTGGATGCCAGCATGCCATCTGGAAGCATGTCATTTTCCAATGGAGAAGCTGTCTTTGTACTAATTTTCACTGTAACAAGCAGAGATAAATGTCCGCCACTTCTGAAAGCTGCATTAACTCTTTCTCGGCCACAGGGTGTCATTTAGTTCAATGAAGTAATGGTTAAGCAATTTAATCAATTATTGTTTCTGTGCCCTCACAGCCATCCCTGTGGCCTGAAAGAGTTAAGATATGTTTTTTTCCAGAAGTACTCAGGATACATCTACTATGAAATAGAATATTTGGTGGCTGAAATTTTTAATAGCATAAAATAAAGAACTTTTAGAGAAGGTAGACACTTTTTTTTTTTTTTGCAAATACTGTTACCTCATTGTAACAAAAAAATTTTAAATATTATATGAGAACAGAAGATTATGCTTGAGTTCTTTCCCTATTTCTTCTTGGACAAGTTATTTAGTTCCTCTGGGAAGTTCACCTAAATAAAATGGAGCAACAGACCATATGTTATCCAGTGAGATCATGCTATGAGAGTTCTTTATTAGAATCAGAATCCATTACCCACAGTTAGCGTTATTTTGAATATCTCTGGGCATACTCATTGGAACTTAAATGCTAAAAAACATATTTCTTTGTCTGTCGTAGACAAGCAGAATGATGTGGAGATCCCGTCTCCCACCCAGAAAGACAGAGAGAAGAAAAAGAAGCAGCAGCTCATGACACAGATAAGCGGAGTGAAGAAACTGATGCACAGTTCAAGCTTAAATAATACAAGCATCTCCCGCTTTGGAGTCAACACCGAGAATGAAGATCACTTGGCCAAGGTGTGCATGAGCTGGGATTGTGTGCATGTGGCTCTTAACTTTATAGCACCCAGGGGCCCGTCATCATTTAGAAAATAGTAGGAATCACTTTGTTAAATTTTGTAATGAAACTTATGTCCTACATTTATTTATTTATTTATTTATGGCTGTACTGGGAATTGAACCTAGGAGTGTTTTACCATTGAGCTACATCCCCAACCTTTTATCTTTTATTTTGAGACAGATCTCACTATGTAACCCAGGTGGCCTAGAACTTGCAATTCTGCTTCAGCCTTCTAAGTAGGGATAATAGACATGGGTCACTGTGCCTGGTCTTTTGTGTTTTCTTTTGTCTATGCTGGGGCATCTAGTTGAAGATCCTTATTCCATACCAAAAGGCTTTTTGTGCTTTTTTTCCCCCCTTCTTTTATCCTGAATTGAATTTAGTAGTGGATAGTTCCTTATGAATGGAGCATCCTTCTGAAGAATACAGGGAAAGTCCAAGGGAAAGCCAGTGGGCAGGTCTGAATTATCCCAGAGGATATTTTGGGAACTCTATGCTATGGGCCGGGAGAAAATCTGCACTGATTGACAGGGCTAGAGGAGAAATGAGGAGACAGGGACAGCACTGGCTCCTATTCCCAAACCCTCATACTGGAGAAAGGCACAGAAAAAATTCACATATCTTTGAGGAGGCTACACAAAATGACTGCTGAGGTCACCTAGCCTGGTGAGAGTGTGAAAGGAGCTTACTCTGGGGAAATGATCATTCAGTGAGACTTGCTGAAAGCTGTCATTAGAGTAAGATTGATTAAACATGGGGCCAAGCCTGTGGGCAGTTATTAAGTATGGAATAAGTTGTTCCTTAAATCAGATAATCTTGGAATAATCCCACAACACAGATCTGGATGTTGCTTCCTCCAGGTCTATCTGTGGCCTCGGAGCCCTGGAATAAAATTCAAGAACAGCATTCTTTCTGACCTTTTGCATTAAATTGGGGCCTATTTCTGCACATTCTGACAGCTGAGTCTCTCTGACCTGAATTCAGTGATAATAACCAAAGGGTAGAGGAGTTTCCTTGGTGCAGTTTTCTAGCTGTTACTGATGGAGCAGTGAGAAGCAAGGAGAGAATCAGAGAAATGGGACCAGAATGATCTCTATTCACTTGCAGCTATCTTTAAAAGCAACAATGGCTGAGGAGTGACGCATGGCAGAGTTGGTCAGCAACAAAATTATTACAAATGAAGACACACTGTTTCTTTTCTAAAAATAAAAAAAAAAAAACATGCACAAACTTGTCATCGTGATAAGGACACCCAGCCTCCTGAGCCATTCCACTCTCAGATTTTCATGCAACTAGAGCACACTACATAAATGCTCTGAGGACTTAGGTACCCAATGTCCAAAAAAAACAATTTTAAAAAAATTTTTAGTTGTGTATGGGCACAATACCTTTATTTTATTCATTTATTTTTATGTGGTGCTGAGGATCAAACCCAGTGCCTCACCTGTGCTAGGCAAGCGCTCTATCCCTGAGCTATAATGCCAGCCCCCCAAAAAATAAAACTTAAAGATATTTTTTAAAATATTTAAAGCTGGGCATGGTGACTCACTCCTGAAGTTCCAGCTGCATGGGAGGCCGAGGCAGGAGGATTACTTGAGCTCCCGAGTTTTGAGACCAGTGTTGCCAACACAGCAAGACCCCACATCTCTAAAAGAAAATATTAAATCCTTATTCCTAAATTTCTCTAATTTGAATTACAGGAGCTGGAAGACCTGAATAAATGGGGCCTTAACATCTTTAATGTGGCTGGATACTCACACAATCGGCCCCTAACGTGCATCATGTATGCCATATTTCAGGTGAGTAAACAGGAATGAATGTTGGTTATCCAATTGGATATCTCTTTGTGATATTTTTATTCTGTCACAGTTTATTTTCGTGATTTGAATTCCTCGTGTGTGTGTGTGTGTGTGTGTGTGTGTGTGTGGTGTGCACATGTGTGTGGTGCTGGGGACTGAACCTTGAACCCAGGGCTTGGTGCATGTGAGGCAGGTGCTATACCACTGAGCTCCATCCCCAGCCCCACCTTCCTCCATTTTTGGACATCTGCTTATTCATATTCTAAACCATTTTACCACATAGGAAAGAGACCTCCTAAAGACATTCAAAATTTCATCTGACACATTTGTAACCTACATGATGACTTTAGAGGACCATTACCATTCTGACGTGGCATATCATAACAGCCTGCACGCTGCTGATGTAGCCCAGTCAACCCATGTTCTTCTTTCTACGCCAGCATTAGATGTGAGTAGTTATAACCTGTTTTTCATACCTGTTCAACCTCTTTTAAAAATGCCATGCAATATGCAATATATTTACAAAAATAATGTTAAGTGGATGACCTCAAATTCTTGAACTGCTTCTTTGTTACATATAGCATCCATCCATTGTATTATTTATAAAAATGTTTTACATTTCTACTTACTTTGCCCTCTACTATCAGAAGAACCTTCCCTTTACATCCTTCCAATTGAAAATTATTTAATTTTCAAACACAATTAGCAGGGTCCAAGCTTTGTTCTTCATTGTATTCCTGGTAAAGGGATACATTGTATCTCTGTGTCTTGTTTAACATCTGGTTTATCATACATCCTCAACCTGCTTGCACTGATCAGAATTGCCCAACACCATCACAGGCCCTGTGGAGGATCATAGAAATATACTATACAATGCTCTGCATAGTTCCTATTAGGAATAAGCATCTATAGGCTTATTCTTCTAGAAATTCAGCAAACTGATTCTCTAGGTTGAAGAAAAAGTAACTGAAAATCTCCATCAGAGGAAATCAATAATGTAGAAGCAAGGAGGAACCGTGTTCTGTGTAACTTGACAGGATCTGAAGAGATGGCCATGACTCCCTCTCTCATAGATTAACGTTTACATATTTAACAGTACAATCAGCAATGGCCCAGCCATGCTATCATTGGGCACATGGAAATGGTGGTCAAGTACTTCCAAAATGTGCTGGCCCACTGCAGGAAGGGGTTAGCCAAACCCTATCCAGTCACATTTTCAGACTCAGTTTAGAAATTAAAGATAAACTGTCCAGAACTCTATCACTTGTTTTCATATTTTCTAAGAAAAGGAATCCAAAAGACTTGGGCAAGTGAGATGGAGCTAAGAGTGTTTGAATCCCCGGAAGGAAAGAAAGAGTATTGTTTTTATGCTCCTATAAATATCATGGAGCAGAACAACACCATTTATAACCCATGCAGTGTTATTGATAGGATAACTATCATGTGGCAAGAAATTGGCTATGAGTGCCACAAGCTTCTAGAAAAGGACAGTGTAATATGTCCATGAGTAATAGGATTGGTCTTTGGGGGAGAGGTAAAAGCTGAGTTAGCATTTGAAGGACTACAAGATTTAAGTAATCACAGAGGATCAGGAGAGACATTTCTGTCCTACAGTCAGCAACAATGTATACCTAATAAATACCCGGTTTAAATCAATGTGCCTGGGTGGGGACAGAGACACTCTCATGACATGACATGCAGTTGTTGAGCAGTCGGCATTAAGTTTCACTTCTTGGTAACATTCTCAGATCTTGCCTGTGGTGAAGATTTAGTGGATAGGAATTAAGTGAATTAATTAATGAATATATGACAGCTTGGCACAACACTATAAATTTAGCTTTGAGTGATAATTTATTGCTTATCTTATCGAGTCCAGAATTTAACCTTTTTCCTCTTAAATTACTCAGCCGGAATATAAAGAGCAGAGCCAGTCTGACTCGCTTCTTTGACTTGTATGTGCTTGTGTTCCATAAGCACTGTGCTGCCATACCACTGATCCAAGAAACAGACATCAGGTATTCACATGCCATGAGCATGGTGCTAATGACCTTCCAAACCTCAGCCTGTGGGCTTGATGTGGGAGTGAGCTCTGGCCATCGTCCCTTTCATAACAAAGACTAGGCTGATGAACAGATTCTGCATTTAATTAAATTAGCATATTATATACATCAACAATCCCTTTCCCAACAAGAGTGAAGTGCATTACTTTCAAATGAAATTGAACAAGCAGGACAGGTGAATTGGATATGGCATTAAATGCGCTCACTTTGCTCCACAGGCCGTCTTCACCGATTTAGAAATCCTGGCTGCCATTTTTGCGGCTGCCATCCACGACGTGGATCACCCTGGCGTCTCCAATCAGTTTCTCATCAACACAAGTGAGTTCACTACTAGAAAAAGGCATTTGAGATAATTGTCTGATTCACTGCATTTCTTCCTCCTAATGTTTTCATTATAGATAATAACAAGGGTGATAAGGAGGTAATCCTTCCATTCCACTCAAACTGGGTCAGGCCTTTTCTGGATACTGTGTCTAGTCTGGCAGCTCATTGATTGGGCTACAGAGAGAATTGGAGAGGATCAGAGGGAAGCCCTAAAAAGTACTCAAAGTTTGGAAAATACATTATGAAAGGAAAGAATAATGTGTAGAATTATCCAGTAAGACTAGAAAAGGCTTGGGGATGCATACTGCAACTTTCAGTATTATGTAGGGCTCTCACACACTACATCATAACATGCTAGGGTCCTTCTCCGCTGGGGAAGCAGAGAAGCTTCAAACAGAAATAAATTCCCCAAAAAGCAATGGAATGGGCTTTCACAATTCAAGGGAAAGCCATTAAAAGTTCCACATACTCTTTTCCAATTATACAGATTTGATCATGGATTGATCTGTACCAAGGAGAGTGACCCAGCTATCTTTCGGTTTGGTCTAGCCTTAGGATTCCAATTCATACTCGAAGATTTTGTTATGCTCAAAATGTTCAGTTTCATGCTATTGATGATTTATTCATTCCTTCAGTTAATGCTCTCTCTCTCTGTTCTGAAAATTCAGGTACTTTTTCTTCTGAGGATATTATTTATCCCATTATGGTCATGATTAACACCAAGCACTGATAGTTTTATAAAAATACCGTTTGAGCTCATTGCTATAAAAGAGTCCTTTTTGTCAGTCCTCATCCTCTATCATCAGAATGAGTAATCTGGGTTTGGGGTACACTGGTTTTTTTTAAAAACGTGTTCTTCTATTGAAAGAACATAAACTGCAGCCAGCTGCTTGTCTGCACGGGTTGCATCAGCTGGCTAAGCGTGCTTTCATGAATTAATCCAGATACAGGCCAGTTAGTGCCACACAGGCCCAAGTTTTTTGTGCCATAGCCATCTATAGATGCTTGCTCTTGATTATAGGGTGACCAGAACAAGGGAACTCACATAACTTCAGAGATCCCACCCCCTTTCTCAGGATGTAACTCAAAGCACAGGATGAAAGCAATGGTATATGAGTAACAGCACCTCTGACTGTAACACATTACGTCACTTGGTTGTTAGGCTTGTTAAGAGAAAGCGTGATTTCATGAGTTTGTAGTGCAGAGCTCTGCACAAGATTTCTGCAATTCTTCTGTGTAAATGGTGGGCTGAAAGCTGTGATTTAGGTACCTAGATATTACTCTTTCTGGTATAGAGAGCCAGAAGGCAGAAATGTCAACATCAGGATTTTTCGAAAAAATTATTGATGTTTAGTGTCACATTTACTGAAATCACCAAAAAAGCTACATTCTTTGGGTAAAACAAAAATTCACACCAGCACTTTATCTTTTTTGAAAATCCTAAACTCACAATTACCAGAGATGGAGGGAAACATATATGAAAGGGAAGATAGGCCAGGCACAGTGGTACATGCCTGTAATTCCAGCTATTCAGGAGGCTGAGGCCAGAAATTCTCAAGTTCAAAGCCAGCCTGGACAATTTAGAAAGAACCTGTCTCAAAAACATTTTTTTAAAAAAATAAGAAGGGCTCAGGGTATAGCTCAGTGAGTAAGTGTCCCCAGGTTAAATCCTCATTACCACAAAATAAGTAAATAAATAAATAAAATTAAAAAAATAAAAGTGGATATAGTTTGAAAAGCTTAATATACTTGATGAAGTTTAGTGTCATCTTTACTTTGTTCTTTTCCAAAGTATGAAATGTGTGGAAACAAAGGAAATTACAAGCTGAGATTAAAAATGCAATTCAGCTACTCAAGAATGCCTTTACTTGATGTCATATTTTTCATGAGAGGTGGAGAAGAACTTGAAAAAGGATTTTAAGAGACAGTGAATTTTAATCAAAGTGAAGTCTTATTCACCAGTATCTACCAGAAGCATAGTTGAAACTGACTACTTCTGTTTATAGAGAGGCACTATGTTAAGAGGCAAGGACCTATGGGCCATAGTTCTAAAATCATCTAGTGAGAACTAAATCTGATTTCACAATGTTTAATTATACAACTTTTATTGTATGCTTATTAAAGGCATCATTTTTTCCTATCTATTAGATTCAGAACTGGCTTTGATGTACAATGATGAGTCTGTGTTGGAAAACCATCACCTGGCTGTGGGTTTCAAACTGCTCCAAGAAGAGCACTGTGACATCTTCCAGAATCTCACCAAGAAGCAACGTCAGACACTCAGGAAAATGGTTATTGACATGGTAAGAATCAACCTGTCTATATTCCTCATTTATTTTTGCCACTGTCTTACAGACTGAGTTTATCGAGAGTTTTCATTTTGCTTTCACCCAAGGTTTTAGCAACTGATATGTCTAAACACATGAGCCTGCTGGCAGACCTGAAAACAATGGTAGAAACAAAGAAAGTGACAAGCTCAGGCGTTCTCCTCCTGGACAACTATACCGATCGTATACAGGTATGTGCTGAACTTTGGTGTGTCACAAAGCACACCAAATAACATCTAGAAAAAGGAAACGCCATTCGGTTAGATACGTCCTAGGCTGCTACTACAACTTTGGACTTATTTTAAGAACAAGCTGAAGAAAATGGATGTTCAAGTTTATCTCATTTATGAGAAAAACATAACTCCATTTATTGAATTTCTTAGTTCTAAAAATAAGTTGCAAAATCTTTTTATAATAGGACATATGTAACTGTTGGTGCCCAAAGCTCATAGTTTGAACCTGAATCCCTCTGACTTAAAACTTATTAGGTCTGTTTGGTTATAGATAGTGCTATCAGCTAGTCTCCTCTTTTCACAAACAGAAAACTTGAAGACATCTACTTCGAGTAATTCTTTAGATGCTTTCCAAACTGAGGAAAGGAAATGATAGCAGCATCTGAACCCCAATGTCCCTTTCAGTTCTTAAATTCAAAGACTTTCAGTTTAAGAAGATATCTTTGTCAATATCTATATCTATATCCCCTTTTGGACCCCATCATGATAAATAACCAACTCTGGCCAGCACCATTGTAACACTTTTTTTTTTTTGGGTGCACGTATCATAATTATAATGCAACTAAAATGTTCTTGGTTTGGTACTAAATGTACAAATAAGAGAAGGATAAGATGTTCTGGCAGTATTTACACTTAATTTTATGGGATTTCCAAAACTCAATGATTTCAGGTCCTTCGCAACATGGTACACTGTGCAGACCTGAGCAACCCCACCAAGTCCTTGGAATTGTATCGACAATGGACAGATCGCATCATGGAGGAATTTTTCCAACAAGGAGACAAAGAACGAGAGAGGGGAATGGAGATTAGCCCAATGTGTGATAAACACACAGCTTCTGTGGAAAAATCCCAGGTATTCAAAAGGAGAAATTTTTGCAATTTCTAGTGATTGTAGAACTGGAGAGTTCTATCTAGTTTCTTTATTTTAACAAAATCTCTCTCTCTCTCTCTCTCTCTCTCTCTCTCTCTCTCTCCCTCCCTCCCTCCCTCCCTCCCTCCCTCTCTCTCTCTCTCCCTCCCTCCCTCCCTCTCTCTCTACATATGAAATGATGAAATGACAGCCACACCGTTAGTTTCATTGTGCTCATGACTCATGAGCCTTCTCCATTACACTCAATTTCACAGGGTAGGAATGAAGTGGTCATCAGAAACCATCAATATTTGGACTGTGCATACCCAAACCATTTAGATAGTCATCTATGACTTTAGCAAATCTGGCTAATCCTTGACTACTGCTGTCTCTTCATCCCATTTCTCCAGAATTCTTATAGCTCTATCTTCAACTCCTCACTCTTGTGTCCAGTTCTCTGCTGTGGCTCTTTCCCCATTATCAAATGCATTGCCACCGTCATCAGAGGGCATCAAAGCCCTGTCTGTGTCCCCTTTCCACTTTGTAACTGTGCCTTTAGGAATATTCTAGCATTTTCCAGTTGTGTCCAAACTTACAAATTCTGTGTTCTGAGAATGGGAAATAATACTTTGAGGGTGTGTTTTTGCAGAAATACCCCAGATGCTAATAGTTGTGGAATATGTATACTATAAAGTATCTGTATTCCTACAATAGCTTCAAGACCTGCTGAAATGCTATTTTTTTTTCAGGACAACAAATGGGTTGAACCAGGTGCTATGATTCAAAATGGGTTTATGGGATATCCAAGGTGTTTATCACAAAAAAATTGGGACTGATTTTTGTTAGCATCTAACCTCTTTCCCCACTACCTATAAGCCCCATATTTGTATATACTTATAGTATCCGTATGTAGTTTCTTTGCAGTTAGTATTTTGTTGCTTCTTAGAGAAATCCAACTAAATTAGTTTAGAATCTGTAAAAGTGATCTAAATGCTATAAAGATTCAAGATATAATTAAATTAATCTGGGCCAAATCAAATAACCGAGAGCTTTAACTGGAACAAGATAAAATAAAAATTAATTTACATTTTTCTTACTAACAGTGATGGTTTATATTTATATGATGTTCTGTGTGGTCCCATATATTATCCTACGTGAATCCCCAAGCAACCATGCAAGGCAGATAAAGCAGGTGTTTCCCCAGTGTCCAGTGAAACAGCTGTTCTCTTCTTAGTCACCCGGTTGCCCTCCACCCAAGCTTTTTCACTCTCCATCACTGGACAGGCCTCCCTGATGCCATGACATCACCCCTCAACCCACCCCCACCCTGCTCTGGTGTTTCCCACAGATGGCCTCTGTTGAACTTTATCTGATTCATCTGGCAGTAAAGAGCTCATGGAATTTGTGTGCTCTTGGAATTTGTGGGTTCTTTCATCCCATGAGCTAGGAAATAAGCAACTAGCCCCTACCTTTTAAAAATGTCCTAAGCATTTCTTAGCAGCAGCAAAAGCAAATGAGGAAAGGAAATGACAGCACTGTGTTCAGCTCACTCAGTTTTCTCCATTGCCTTGAGCTGATTTCTGGTCCCTGGAAAACACCTTGAAAATAGTCTCAAATCCATTAAATATGCATAAAGAAGTAGAAGGGAGGAGGGATGAAGTGTGGGCAGAAGAGAAGTATCTGACTCATCCACAGTCAAGTTGTCATAACCAATGTCAATCAGAGATGCCCCGACTTTGGTGTGAATCTTGTTTTTGAAGGCTAAGAAAGAACCAGATATTTGAAAGAGTCACATATGATCAAATGTTATGTATATTGTAACAACTTGAATATGTCGAATGACTGGACAAATACCAGAATATTAATAAAGGAAAGTTTCCAGTGGAGTGGAAAGATAGCTATGTAATGTCCCCTGGGGGCCCTTGCTCATCTCCCCCTGAATCCCAAGCCAGTATCTCTCTAGCTCCCAAGACCATGACAGGGGAATTCCATTCCCTCATCCAACTACTGTCTATTCTCTCTCTCTACCTGCCCCCACCCCCACGTTTCCTGTTTGTCTGACAATGTAGAGGTCGACATGAGGCCACATGGCTAGCTCCTGCAGGATGCATAGCCCCTACACAAACCACAACAAAACCATAAGCCTTGGATTTATTCACAGGAACACCAGCAAAAGGAACTGCTTGATTGTTTTTATTTTCCTTCTTTCTTCTGATGGAAATGACTATGTGTCCTATGTATCCAAAACAATGGCAGGCATCTCCACAGAGGGGATCTTTGTTTGTTCGGGGCTTGAGTTATTTTCAAGCTTTTTTTTTATCAAACTCCTCTACAAGTCAGAAGCATCCCCCAGAACTTGAGAAATTCCAGAGCAGACAGATGCCAGCTCCTGTTGTTTTGGCACAACAGCATATTTTGAAGTTATCAGGGAAAGAATGTTGAGTCAGAACACTCTAGACCTGGGGCTGCCTTCTTCAGAGAATGACTCACAGAGTCCAAGTAGTGACACAATCATTCCCAACACTAGTGTTTCAGCCAGTCTTCTTACCTGGCACATGTAAAAGGAAAAGCAGTGTGATATTGTGAGAGCACAGCCTTTGGAATCAGACAGAGCTGAGACTCAGTTCCAGCTCTATCACTTACTAGTTATGTGACCTCTACAAGATCTTTAATTTCCTGAGTTTCTTCTTTTGCAAATGGCAGACTACAAAACTTACTTTGCAAAATGAAAAGACATACTGCATATATTGCATCCAGGGTAGGACCTACCATAGAGAAAGTACTCTGATAAAGCAATAGGTATTACTGACCTCTCTGAGGTTGGAATGGCTCTCTCTTAGCATGGGAACCAAGACTGCTTGTTTGATTTTCAAGGGTCCTTTGCAATGACAGATGTATAATCTTATTTTTCTCCAGGTTGGTTTCATTGACTACATTGTCCATCCACTGTGGGAGACCTGGGCAGATCTGGTACAACCCGACGCTCAGGACATTCTGGACACGTTAGAAGACAACAGGAACTGGTATCAGAGCATGATACCCCAGAGTCCCTCCCCACCACTGGACGAAAGAAACAGAGACTGCCAGGGTCTGATGGAGAAGTTTCAGTTTGAACTGACCCTTGAAGAGGAGGATTCTGAAGGACCTGAAAAGGAGGGAGAGGGCCACAACTATTTCAGCAGCACAAAGACACTTTGTGTCATCGATCCAGAAAACAGGGATTCACTGGGAGAGACTGATGATGTAGAAATTGTGACAGAAGACAAGTCCCCAATTGACACATAATCTCCCTGCTCATGTGGAGACGAACATTCCACCCTTGAGAAGCATGCCAGCTGTATGGTAGGGCCAGCCCATCACCAGGGCAAGGCCTGCACAGGACAAAGGTCACCTGGCCTTTGTAGTTACTTGAGTTTGGAGCCAGAATGCAAGGCCATGAAGCAAATAGCAGCTCAGGAATCCCGTGGTTGACTTGCCTGGCCTGCAGGCTTGGTGGAGAGCTGAAGTTTTATGGTAGTAGAGGCCAGTATCCCATCGCGACTCAATGGCTTGAAAAATGGAAGACACAAAACTGAGAGATTTCTCTGCACTAAGTTTCGGGACCTGTCCCGACAAGTGACTGAACTCACTGATTAATAACTTCATTTCTAAATCTGCTCACCTGTCCCCTTGTCTGCCAACCTGTGTGCCTTTTTTGTAAAACATTTTCATGTCTTTAAAATGCCTGTTGAATACCTAGAGTTTAGTACCAACTTCTCCACAGATAAGTGTTCAGAGCTGACTTACACTTTTTTTTGACTCTTTCTGGGGGGGAAAAAAAGGAAAGAAAATAGTCTTCCTTCTTTCTTGGGCAATATCTTTCGCTTTACTACAGTTAACTTTTGCAAACAGACAGGAAGGACACAGCTCTAACCACATTCTACTTCCTTCCCCTGTTGTCCAGTCTAGCTCCACAGTGGTCCTGGTAACCCAGCTCTGTTTGCCTGCTTCTAACAGTAGTTTTTCTCTAGGGTCTCACTATTTTGCTCTAAGCAGAATAACATTGAACAAAATAGGGGATGAGAGGGGGATAGCTGTATTGTTCACCATGTCAGCCTGTATAGCACTCAACTTAATAAGGCAGTGTGCCCCTTGTGTCCTGAAGCCTCTGTGCCTCTGTGGGTTGCACAGCCCCATCCTGTTCTCTGCCTACCCCCTTCACTCCATTATGCTAGTCACTCCATTATGCTGTTCACCATTTAACGCTGCCATCTTCCTCTTGCACTGCCTTCTGCGCTAACACCTCCATTCCTGTTTATAACCGTGTATTTATTACTTCATGTATATACTGTAATATTTTGTAAGTTATTAATTTATATATCTAACATTGCCTGCCAACGGTGGTGTTAAATTTGTGTAGAAAACTCTGCCTAAGAGTTACGACTTTTTCTTGTTATGTTTTGTATTGTGTATTCTATAACCCAAACATTGCTTAAGAGAGACACAGGCCCCTCTGCACAGAGCACAGGGATGGGCCTTTTGCTAAGAGGGCCTGCCCTCTCCCTGTCTGCGTTCCTAATACTGCACAGCCCCTTTATGAACAGGTTTTGCAAACAGGATTCTCATATTCGATACTAAAAGGTTTATACTGAGCTTTTATTTTGTATGGTTTGATAGGGGTAGGGGGTGATGGGACATTGTTTTTACCCATGTTCTATCCAAGTCTGTGTACGCATGAGTTGGGTTATAACCGGTTTCTACTATAATTGTGGCTTCGGTTCAAAAAGCAACACTACATTTGCTCACAGATGATTCTTCTAAGTATTCCCAAACTACTGACTTTGAAGAGCTAGCCTCCTGCCTGCCACTAAGCAAGAATGTCATGTTCCAATTCATTCTGAAAGAAAATGATAAAACAATGTGAATTTTTATAATAAAATGTGAACTGATGTAGTAAATTATGCGAATGTGAAGCTTCTTCTGATAACACTTGTTAGGCCTCTTCCTGGTGTCAGTTTCAGTTTGTAAAATATGTTTCATGCTTCGGTTCAGCATTGTGACTCAATAGTTTAAAAAAATGGCACAAATGTGCATGACCAATGGGTTTGTATGTCTATAAACACTGCATTGTTTCAGGTGGACATTTTACTGTTTTCAAGTTTCTCACAATGTATGTTATAATATTATTATTATTATTATATATTGTGCTCAAATGCATTCCTAAGAGACTTTTATATGAGGTGAATAAACAAAAGCATGATTAGATTAGACTGTAGGCCCAATTATTTTGTGGTTAGTTCTGATGTATTAAAGCAGATCTTGTTTCCCTCTCTTTTCTCCAACTGTAACCCACAAAGAAAGTCAAACACTTTACTTGATCAACATCAAACTGGGGTTCTAGAATCTATTACCAAAGAATCCCACCTCTTAGCAACTGTTCATTCAGCTCAGAGGTGCAGGCAGGGAGGTGGTAAAGAAAAGCACACACACACAAAAAAAAACCACTTTGTTCATCTTGAACCAGCTTTGAGAATGTGATGTGTTGATACATAGAGGACATCCTCCGCTTGGCTGGGTGCTTCAGAAAAGTGAATCAGAAGCATAGCACATTAGCTTAGTGTAGTCAGAGAGACTCACTGATTCCCTCCACACAGGACAAATTTGAGGTCCAGAGTCATCTTAAACCACAATCCACAGAGCTGGGATGGACTTTCATGGTCTTCTCAATGATCCAAGGACTATCTTGCTAGTTGTATGGTTAAGTTTTTTCTTTCTGGAAAGAACGAGCATAAGCAAAGCACATTTAAATGTTTCGTTGAGATCTTAAAAGTCAGCATTTTAAAAATTTATACAGAGGTGTGTGTGTGTGTGTGTGTGTGTGTGTGTGTGTGTATGTTTTGGGGGGAATTTGCAAAAAAGAATCAGTGGGTCACACACTGTAATCCCAGCAATTTGGAAAGCTGAGGCAGGAAGAGCAAAAGTTCAAGGCTAGCCTGGGCAACTTAGGGAGACCCTGTCACAAAATAAAATTTAAAAAGGTTCTAAAGGTTATAGCTCAGTGGTCGAGTACTCCTGAATAAATCCCTAGAACTGGGAAAAAAACAAACAACAACAAAAAAAAAAAAAAAAAAAAAAAAACAAGAATTGGCAATGGTTCTTACTATAAGTGGTAAGTAGAAGTAGTCTATAAACAAGTAGGAGGGTGTGCTCTGATAGAACTGCACTTAATAAGCTGAAATTACTGAATTTCTTTGCAAAGACAAGGGAAGAGAAGCCAGTGCTGCAGAGCCAGCATCCCCAGGACTTTCCACCACCCTTGACTTCTGATGATACCTCACCATTGTGGAGCTTCCACTGATTTAGTGACCAAAGTAGGTTGCTTATAAGTGCTACAGGCATGATTTTTTAATATGCCTATAGCTATAAATATTTGCAAGTCTTTTTTTTCTATTGATAAGGGGGTCCTTAACCCTTGCTACAAATGAGGATCACATGGAAAATATATTTTTTTAAAAATACTGATGTTTGGGCACCATTCTCCTCCCAGATTTGTGATTGAAGTGATCTTGGTGGAGCCCAAAGCATCAGATTGTTTAAATTTTTCCCAGGTCATTCCATTGTGTGATTGGAGTAGAGAATCACAGTTTCAGAACCAAACCATGCTTGGAGCTATGGCTTTCACTCATGTGTCTTTAGACATTCATTTTGCACCTATCATGGCCTGCATGGCATAGTCAAGAAATTTTTGATGGTAATTTTGGTTATGTTCTAGTTTTCTCTTTCCAATGGACTTTTCACTTAACTTCCAGGTACGATGGGACTAAACGATGTTACTAGTTTCTTACCTGGGAATCTCATAGGGTTTTGTTGTTGTTGTGATGGTGGTTATGGTGGTATATGTGTGAGTGTAGTGCAGAGAATGAACCCAGGGCCTTGTGCACACTCAGCAAGCAATTCTACCACTGAGTTACATCCCCAGCATTATCCTACATGGAAATCTTAAGAAGAGTCAGGCCAGGACTTGGGAATCCAACTGGTCACAAGCCAACTGTAACCTGTGAGGGCAGGGACCATGCTGGGTGCTTTCTCCCCTCTCTACACTTCTAGCATCATACCTCATGGAGAGTTAATGCTCAAACATTAGTACCTGGCCTATGGTATGCATTAACAAATGTTAGCTGTATATAACTAGAGGTAGCATGTTTTCTACCTTGTAGTTTCATTTACCATTTTTCATATGACTTTCATTCACAGTTCTGGTCAACTTATCCTGGGTTTGCTCAAATAACAGTGTTTCCTTAGGTTCGATGTCCCAGAACCAAGCACTGTATTTCCTTCATGGTAGGGCACAGTGTAACTCTTACCCTTATTTGTTCTGGGCACTGTTCCAAAGCCCAAGCTTGTATTCATTTGGGGGATGTCAGTGATTCACCTGGATGATTCATAAGGGGCTTATAGACAAACAAAACCTTCCAGGTCTTTTCACATGAACCACTCCTAAACTGAATCTTCTCAATTCTTTTACTTACGCAATTGAATTTCTGAACCTTAATGCACAGTTTATACTTTCCTACTTCATTTCATCTGAAAAACCAGTAGAATACAGGAAAGAATTTTCAATTGGGGTATCAGATTGACCTATTTGTAAATTCCAGCTACATACACCTTTGTGACCTTAGAGAACACACTTATTTGATCTTCAGTTTTCCTTTCTGTAAAAATGAAAAGTTTATTTAGGAAGACTGAGATCACTTCGATGCAAAGAGTCTGACACATTCCAGGCATAGAATAAATGAGATTTATTAGTATTATTAATGCCCTACTATGATGGTTAAATGAGATAACACTTACATGGAAAAAAATTTTCATATTATTGGATGCTATTGTTTGGGGCCTAAAATATTATTTAGAATTCTGATTCTGATAATTCATTGACTCCAACGCTCCCTCAACATCTGTAATCTCATCTTTGATAATAATATATTTTATATTTTCATTAACATTGTAAGTACAAATGGTAATCAGGATGGTACATGGAATGGAGGAGTGATGAGTCACCTGCAAACTTTCAGATCAGCATTCTCCTCCTCAATCCTAACTGACTGAGAAGAGAGATGATAGCATGACTTAACCATTAGAGAACCAATGCCAGCTACTTCTTTCTTGAATAGAGCCTACTAAACATATATTAATAATCTGTTCTAGGATTTTTCCATACAATTGATGCTATGTTTGGCCAACTGCAGTGCCAGACTCTTTCTAGAAAATGGAAAATTCTCCCAGAATTATGGCCTATTTTGTTTTCTCTCTAATTTCTCAAATAACACCAATTATGAGCCCAAAACACATTGTCAATTCCTTTCAATGGCCTGGGAAATCACATGCTTAGAGACATAAAACCACTTAAAAGGCAGAAGTACCCCTTCTGCACTTTGCTTTACCTGACGAGTCCAGCAGGAGAGCATGGTACTTGTGCATGCTGAGGTAAGTGTGCATCTCCCTTTCACTGAGGAAGACAGTCCTCCATCAGGCTTATAGTTTCAGGAGGGGTGCTCGTGGAGCAGTGAAGGATGACAGGGGAGCCTCTACTAACTCATTTTGGTGCTTCAGCACATACAGTTAAGTAAAACAGTAAACGTATACTGAGTCTGAAGGGGTAAGAAAGGGTGTTGATTCTTTTCTGCCCATCATACAAGATCACAGCCCAAAGCCCTATAACAAATGACAGATTAAGAGAAAGAGCTTAACAGGTTTATTTGACTATTGTTTTATGTAACATGGAGGCTTCAGATTTGAGATCCAAAGATCCAGGGTGACTATCCATTTTTATGCTTATGTTTGATGGAGCAGGGGCAGCTAAATAGAAATATAATTGGACAAAAAATATGATTTAGTCTATTTGGATTCTTCATGGCCATTCGTCTACAGCATTCCTTTCTTCTGGGTATGGAAAGAACCCTTTCTAGGAGGAAGATTTTATGGCCTACAATCAAACATGATAGACCAGAGATTTTGTTATGGACAACTCTGACCCAAAAAGGTGGAGGGAAGTTAGAGTAACACTTTTAAGCTTTATGCTGGCTTGGGCGTAAAGGGGTCTGGTTTCTATGAACCACCTTGGGGAAGATGAATTCTAGTTTCTACAGCCTGCCTTGGAGAATGAGAGGTGAGAGATGGAGGGTGTGTGTTTGTGTGTATGTGTGTAGGGGAAGGTCAGAGAGGAAGTTTCCTTCTGCATCTGCTCCTGAGGCCTTCACTTTGGGGTATCATTTTCTAAGCCCTAACCATGTCCCAACATTTTCTAAGCACTATCTTAAGACATATGCCTGTGCCTTACATATTGGAGGATGTAGAAAAACAGATGCACAGATAAAAAATTCAGTATCATTTTAAGAAGTGCTAAACTAGAGGTAGACATAAAGAACATAATGCCTAACTTGTCTGGTGGGAGGTAATCAGGAGTATTTCTCATTAGGAGTCAAAGTTGAGTCTTTTTTTGGCCCATCATAAAAGATCACAGCCCAAAGCCCTCTAACAAATGATAGATTAAGAGAAAGAGCTTAATAAGCCTAAATGAGAAGCAGTCAAAAGACCAAATGGATCTGGAAAGGAATGCCAAGAGGCCTGAATTCCAGGAGGAAGGAAGAGCAGTAAAAAAGTCGAGGACTTGAATTAGTATCTTTCAGTCCCATTCATAGATTCATTAATTTAAAAAATATTTTGGGGGGTACAAACCATGAGCCAAGGGCTCTAGTAGACACTGGGGATATGGAGCAGAAGGATACAAACAGAGAAAAGCTTCCCTATCATTCAGTAAGGCTGAAGCCAAGGAACTGATGCAGGTTCTCCCAAGGATGGAAATAGAGTTACATGAAAGTAATCAAAAGAAATAACCAGTTACATGAAAGTAATGAAAAGAAACCAGTTTGTAAGGAAGGGGAATGGAAGCATTTTATGACAGTTACGTCAAGCCCTGTGGTGGGAGGCAGCAGAGCACCTAGGAGGAACTGAAAGAAGGTTGGTATGGCTTGAGGTGTGGAGTAGTAAGAAATGATGCCCACGAGGTGACATAGGCCAGAGCCCACAAGGCCTGGTGGGCCATTAGAAGAATTTGGCTCTTTAAACCCAATGGGAATCCACCAAAAATTTTAAGTAGGGAAGTAACATAATCTTACTTCCATTTCATCATCTTAATCATAGTGTGGGGACAAATCCTGAGAGGATGATAAAGAAAGTAGAAGATCAGCGACTAGGCTATCGCATAGAGTGGCCAACACAAGATGATATCAGACAGACCAGGGTGGGGCCGTGGGGATGAAGAGAAATGGCTGGATGGGGAGTTATTTAGATATTGCCTTTACAGACATTGTGATGGATTATGATAGAGAGGGAAAGACAGGAATAAACATTATATTTTGAGCTTCTGTGACGGGGCAGGTGGTAAAGTCATTCTGTGAAACAAGAAATAGTAGGGAAGTGCTAGTTGGCATGAATTGCAGTGCTGGATGTGTTGATTTGGAGCTGTCTTTGTGACATCCAAGCACATGGGAAGTAGATAACTGAATACAACAACCTAGAATGCATGAAGTCCACGCTGGGAATTATCATATAGAACATAGGTATCTCATGTTGCCGGGGAACATGGTAGGGAGTGTATCTATGAGAAAGTGGGTAGGGGAAAGGACATACCCATGTGGTACTCTGGTCTGCCTGCCTTTCCCCCACCCCACGCCTTCTCTCTCTTCTTTTTCTGGCACTGGGAATGGAATGCTCTGCTACTGAGCCACACCCTCAACCCTTTTTATTTCATTTTGAGACAGAGTTTCATTAAGTTGCTGAGGCTGTCCTCTAACATGCAATCTTCCTACATCAGCCTCGGAGTAGCTAGATTATAGGTGTGTGACATCATGCTTGGCTTAGTATTTCTTAGATGAATATAAAAGGATAAACTTGTAAAAGAGGTGGAATAAGAGAAGCTACAGAACCAGGACTTTACCAAGAGAACCTGCTAAAGAAGGCTAAAGAAAGAATATTTGAAGAAGGAAGTGATCCATAATATTAAGTCCTATTGAGAGATGAAGTTGTTTTTTTTTTTTTAAAGGGAAGGGAAATTTCCATTTTATTTAGAAATGTGTACACCTCTAGTGAATTTAGAGAGTATCTCCAGTGGGTTTATAGTCTAGTAGCTAGTTTTCAGTAAGTAAAGTTTAAAAAGGAGGTAAATAAGAAAATGGAAGCAGTCAGAAAAGGTAAGTTTGCTATAAAGAGGAAGATTGAGAAAAGAATGAGAGGTAAAGGAGAATTTCCAAAGTATAGGTGGTACTTAAATATATTCTAATGAAACGAGAGTATCCTGAAAGTACAGGGGAGAGATGGGATCATTGACAACATCTTTCTAGTGAGGCAGACGTGCTGGGGTTCAAAGCACTGATAGAAAAACCAGTCATAGAAAAAAAAAGTCACTTTCTCCAATATACTAGAAAGGAGGGGCACATGTATAGTGGATTTATAGAGGGAAACTAAAGGTGTTCCTTTCTTCTGTTTCCTTTTAAACAAAGCATGTCTTCTCACCATTTCTTTTAACCAAAAAGAACACTTGATTAAAATCAAATTAAACACTTTCAGAGGATGGATGCTGAGAGACTGAAATTGTTGGAGAATAATGAGAAGGTTGAAACTGTAGAAAAGACAGCTCTACTTGGAGAAGGAAATGATTGCAAGACATTCTTATAGTGTGTAAAAGGAAAAGTAATTTGTTCTTAATTATATTACAGGTGGGACCCAGGCTGATGGAAGTTATGGGAATTAGACTCAGAAGTAAGAAAATCTAGATTTTTTTTTTTTTTTTTACTGTTCTTGCCCCCAAGTGAAATAATTTTATTTAAGATGTGGTGAATCTCCAGATTCTAGAAGTGTTTGTTCAAGGAGACTTTTACCTCTTGGGGCAAATATGAAGGGAGAAACTCAAGCATGAAACGGAAGGCTAGATGTTGTGAGTTTCTTTTTCTTCAGACGCTTTTCTACCATTTTTATCATAAAGAACATATGTTTGGGGCTGGGGTTGTGGCTCAGAGGTAGCATATTGCCTTGCACGTATGAGGCACTGGGTTTGATTCTCAGCACCGCATATAAATAAATAAAATAAAGGTCTATCAACTATCTCTGTGTGTGGGTATATATATATATATATATATATATATATATATATATATATATATATATATATTCATTCTTCACTCTTCAACATGAAGTTCATTCTCCCTGGGAAAGAAGAGACAGAAAGTAAAAGTTGCCAGGCTAGAATTTTTCTGTGAATGATATTATCTTTACACTATTGGTCCAAGTTGTAAGACTGTCCTGTCCTTGACTATGTTTGCAATTGCATTGTGGGAGGTGTTGTTTGGCTTGGTTTTCAACAGAGCTTTAAAAACCCCCTTTATTGTCTTCAGCAATTTTCACCTAGCTTATTCTCATTTGTTGTTGTTGTTTCTGTGCATCACATTCTCACATTCATTGATTGGCCTTCTTGACTCTTCTTTTATGGCCCCAATGTTTTTTTGCTTTATTCATTCAAGAAATTTGTCCCTCCTCTTTCAGTTTTTATATCTATTATTGTACAACTTGTACACTTCAGAGACCATTCTGTGCAGTCACATGAGCTTTTCTCATTTGCTTCCTAAAATCCAGGATAGGGTCATTTATACAGCACTTTATATGCTTTACAGTGTCCATTCACAGGCATCACTGCCTGTGATTATCGCAAAGATTCTAAAAATGCAAATTAGGTACCACCAATTCCAACAGCATTACCACCACCTTCCTTACTACAATAACCATCTCCTCAATATTAACGATAAGAAACTAAGATTCAGAGAAGACTAGAGAAGTGCCTCTAGTCTTCCAGGAGAGCTGAAAAGTAGACTAGAATCCATACCTGCAGGATTTTTCATATGCAAATTTACTGTCCCAAACTATTGGCTATTGTAAATTTGGAGTGGGCATGATCATTTTCTCCAAAACACCCTGTTGTATCCTCCCCACATTCTTCCTCTTTGGTTGTAATTACATGGAATTGTAGTTCCTTTAGTTAGTTCCTCAATTATAAAGAATGCTGATTAAATGATTGAGTGAACTTTCTGAGACCCTCTTGTATCAAATTCTCTTGAACACTGATGTTTCTTAGGTAGTCTGAACCACCTCTTTCTGAGCAAACTTATTTTGGCTCTTTTGTGTCTAAATTACCCCTCTGAGCCATACAAATTCCAACTTTGACAATGCATCTAATCATTCATTCTGTTGGTCATTCAACCAAAAACGATTTACTAACTGTTTGCCATCTGCCAAGCACTGTCTAAACCCTTAGGATACAAAGGTTAAAAAAAAAAAAAATTACACAGACTACATACAGCAACATTAACCAAATAATTATAAAAATAAATGCAAGCAAAGCAAGTAGTTCTTTTTTTTTTTTCCTCTTTGTTAGCTCTTTCATTTTTCCATTTGCTAGGTCTTTTGCAGTTAATATGGCAAACCTACCTTGGAAACATGTCTCTTTAACACAGTATGACTTTTCTATAATAAACCTTATTCTCTTAGAAATCCACCTCACCTTACCCATTTCATAGGCACATAGAATTTAGAGTTGGAAGAAAACTTTGAAACTAGCCAACCTGGTACCTCTCAACCCTGAATATGCATGCACATCTCCCAAGGATCATGTTAAAATGCTGTTTCTACTTCAGCAGGCTGGTGTGAGGCCTGAGAGTCTGCATTTTTAGCAAGTTCTCAGGCAATGATGCTAGTACATGGTTAACGCTATGAAGAACAAGGATCCGGTCCTCTGGTTTATAACTAGAAATAGTCATCAGATTATCCTGCTTTTGTAAAACAAAACAAAAAAACAGATTCTGGAAAGGATAGAGCAGATTTTAGATCTGTAACAGAGGGGCCAGGACATGAGGAATTTGAAAAGGCAGTCTCAAACTTCCGGTCAGTATGACATAATAGGAACTGGATTTACTGCCCTACTTAAAACAACTAAAAGAGTTAAACCTGACAAAACATGATACAGTGGTTTTCAAGACACTAGATGTTAGCTGATGAAGGAGAGTGATCCCTGAGAGGTAAAAACCATGAGAGAAGCCCCGTAATTGTTCCAGTTCACTGCATGGAGAGGGTTTTGCAGAGAGTGGAAATCCAAGCAGAGCCCAGCTGACTCCCTGAGTTGGAAGAAACAAAGCAGAGTCAGAGGAGAATGAAGAAGTCAGAGTTTTGGGGACATAGTGCCAGAAAGGAGAAGGTTGCACAGAGGAAGCCCCGTCAAGTATACCACAGAGTCCTGACCTCCTAAGGGGGAGAAAACTCGTTGAAGTGATGGTAAGAACTGCTGGAAATGATAAGAGAGAACATTGTCCTGTGCTCACATGGGACTGAAAATAGTGCCTGTCTCCACCTGTCCAACTGAAAATGTCATGATTCATTGAGCTTCACTTGGAGGACTATGGAAGAACTTTGTCAGTAAGGAATAATGAGTCCTAGAATGAGCGCTGCAACAATTCCACCCAACAAATCTTAAAAGCAAGACTCAGAAAGATCAAGCTGTTTCTAAGTAACTTGACTGCATCACAGAATAAATCTCAAGAATATTTCTAGGTATACAAATTCTCAAGCACCAAACAAGGTAAAGGCCACAATGCATGACCTTCGATAGAAAATTATTTATTTAAAAAATAAATAAATTGCCATTGAGATCATTGCACTCTGGGACAACTTTAAAACGTCTCATAATGGCCAGATGCAGTGGTGCAGGCCTGTAATTCCAGCAGCTAGGGAGGCTGAGGAAGAAGGATCCTAAGTTCAAAGCCAGCCTCAGCAAAAGGGAGGTGCTAAGCAACTCAGTGAGACCCTGTCTCTAAATAAAATACAAAAAATAGGGCTGGGGATGTAGCTCAGTGGATGAGTGCCCTGAGTTTAATCCCTGGTATCAAAAAAAAAAAAAAAAAAAGTCTCATAATGTGTACTTGGCGTACCTCAGGAGAGGGAGTCCCTGAGGAGAGAAACTCTGACTCACATCCTTTCTAAGGAATATAATATTATAGATTTAATATATTTATATTTTATATCTACTGATGTTAAAATATTATAAAAGTAAATGCTGAATATGTTAGAAACTACACAAATTCTCAAGCAGTAAACAAGATAAAGTTTGAGAAGCCACAAATTTGAGAAGCCCAATGAAACCCAACTCCAAGAAACTAGAAGTACGTCAGTGTAGATCATAATCAAATTGTTCAAAGAAATTTGATAAAGAAAAAAATCTTAGACGTAACCAGAGGAGAGAAAATGTCATGTCGTGCATAAACTAACAAAGATAATTATGTCAACAGATTTCTCATTAGAAATGGTAGATCCAGGTATGGTGGCTTACACCAATAATCACAATAATCCTAGCAACTAGGGACGCTAAGGCATGAGGAGTCCAAGTTCAAAGCCAGCCTCAGCAGCTTAGTGAGATCCTGTCTCAAAGTAAAAGAGCTGAGGATATAGCTTAGAGATGAAGAGTGCATGGGTTCAATAAAAAAAGAAGAAGAAGAAGAAGAAGAAGAAGAAGAAGAAGAAGAAGAAGAAGAAGAAGAAGAAGAAGAAGAGGAGGAAGAAAGGAAGGAAGGAAGGAAGGACGGACAAAAAAAGAAGAAAGAAAAAGAAATAATTTAATTTTTAGAAGACAGTAGAACAATATCATTAAAGTATTGAAAAACAAAACAAAACTAGGAGCTGGGGTTGTGGCTCACTGGTAGAGCATTTGCCTAGCACGTATGAAGCCCTGGGTTCAATCATCAGCACCACATAAAAATATTGACAACTCCAACTTAAAAAAAAAAAAGTATATACTAAGTGAAATACTTTTTGAAAATTAAGGTGAAATAAGGACATTTACCAGGTCAAAATTAACAACTTTTTATATCATTTCAATCCTTCATTTTTTTTCTAGAAGTATAATTTGCAGGACACATAAGGATATTATATTGTTCAAAGTTCTACGTTCTTTTTATTTTTTTTAAGAGAGAGTGTGAGCGAGAGAGAGAGAGAGAGAGGGAGAGAGAGAGAATTTTTTAATATTTATTTTTTAGTTTTCGGCAGGCACAACATCTTTGTTTGTTTGTGTTGCTGAGGATCGAACCCGGGCCGCACGCATGCCAGGTGAGACTGCTACCTCTTGAGCCACATCCCCAGCCCCAAGTTCTACATTCAATGGATAATAATAATAGCTAACAGTTATTGACGCTTTACATATAATAACCTGTACCAGATCCTACCTTTGCCCTGTAAGGCAGATGCCTTTTTGAGTCTGACTTTATTGGTGAGAGAACCGTGGGTCCAGCTAACGAACAGAGAGACACAAACCCAGAAACTCAGTCCCAGAATCTACAAGCTTGACAATTGCATAATATGTCCTCTCGGTTCCCCCGCCCCCGCCCCAAGGGAATATCTGCTTGCTAAATCTTCTAAGTTAAGATTATTATGGCTTTGTTCAACCTGTCAAATGTTGGGAGCTTTGTTTTTCTCAAAATGTTATTTGGGTTCTATTATAAAAAATAGCTTAAGTTATTCTTTCAACACATTTATAGTTAGTGCTGGGGAAATAAAGGTTTGAGAAAATAATTACTTTTCTGAGCTTCACTTAGTTTAATTCATGGAGAGGAGGAGAAGGTAGGTGAAACTCATGTTACAACGCAGTGGGGGAAATTCCAAGCCACAAAGAAACAAAGAGCCAGGGGAAGTCCCTTGGGAGTAGGTTTTGCTAGGTCTCCTTAAGGGGCTGGAAGAGTATGGCTAGTATTCTGGGAAAAGCTAATCAGAATTCTTTATTTGCTTCACAATTTAGTTTGATCTTCCAAGATATTTAAATCACACACATCTGTGCTTGGGCAATCGTGTGTGTGTGTGTGTGTGTGTGTGTGTGTGGTATTTTTGTTTGAATCCACTGGAACACCTACAGCTTCCTCTGGCTTTGGACCTAAGTGTTGAGATTTCTCCCCAACCAATTACAGACTTCTTGTCAACACACCTGCCTTTGAGGCTGCACTGGGCCACTAGAGCTGTTGTAACAAGTGTAACAAACTCCATAACTTGCTACAACAAGGGAAATTTATTCCCTCACAGTTTTGAAAGCCTGAAGTCCAAAATCAAGGTGCTGCCTGGCCACCCTTTCTCCCAAGACTTCAGAAGAAAATGTTCCTTGGCCTCTTCCAACTTGTGGTTCCAGACATTCCTTTCCTTGTGTTGTGTGACTCCAATCTGTGCAACTGTCTCCACACAGCTTCTTCTCTGTGCATCTCTGTATTTTCCTCTTCTGCCTCTAACAAGGATGCGGATCATTGGATTTAGAGCCTATTCATTTACCCAGGATGATCTTGAGATTCTTTTTTAAAATAAGATCCCATTCACAGAGCTTAGGGGCAAGGACATGGGCATATCTTTTGGGGAGCCATTCCAGGGACATTTACCACTCCGTGGCCATTTCCAACAGAGGCAGGACTACAGGGAGAAGGGTTAGGCACTCACGCCAGGTGAAAAATATAAGGACAGACCCCAAAATTCAGTCATCAAGATAATAGTTTAATGAAATATTTTTAAAATCAAAATTAACACAAAAAGTCAATTGTAAACAAAACTTAAAATTTTTTTAAGTAAAGATAGTTATCAGTATTACTGATCATTTCTTTCTTTTTTTTTCCCCCATTCTGATCTCTGATATGGTTCAGCATTGCAATGAATTCCAGCAATAGCTCAAGCTTCCCATCTGCCGTTTCCTTTGGCCCAATTTAGATCAATCAACCTTCTCTGAAACTCTGCTCCAGGACACCAGTAAACTGTGAGCTGGGATTCTCCCTCCCTAGGCAGGCTTATCTCATGAATTGTGCAAACACCTCCTGAGAAGCTAATTAAAATGGAAGTCAGTGCTGCCAAATCCGGGAAGCCTCTGAATGAGCATCATGAGGCTGCCAGAAACTGTATTAACACACACACCCAACTCCTCGCTGGGGCTTAGGGGCAGGAGAAGACTTTGGGGACAAATGGACCTGAAAGGTGAATAGATGGCAGAAGATGCTGAACCCCATCACCTAAACATAGATCCAGGCACAGGAAAAGCACTCAGTATGTGTAGGAAAGAATGGCTGATGGTGGGTGGATGGAGTTTAGCAACAGGGATAAAACCAGCTCCCTGCTTCCCAGCACCACTAAGAAATAAGAAATGCTATTTAATTTGACTTGCATGCTACCATGAGAAGTTAAATTAATAAGACAGATCAGTAAATTGGGCCCAGTAATAAAGTGAAAATATAAAATTTGATATAATAACAAGTAAGACAGCAATATTAAAAAATAAAATTACATTAGCAATATTTCAGCAAAAGGATATAAAAACACAGAATCTAAGAAGAAACTTAAGAGGAAATAGGACCTATAAGAAAGAAACACTTGAAGACTTTACCAAGTAGTGGTACACACTTCACTCCTAAGTGGGAAGATTCCATATCCTAACATAACTCACTTACAGGCCTAGGATAATTTCAGGAAAAGGATTGATGGTAGTTTGGGGGGTGGATATAAATAACTGATTTTAAAATTCATCTAAATGGTCAAAGCAGGAAATAAGCTGAATAATTTTTGGAAGAAAAAATAATTTTTGGACAAGAACATCCAGGTAATTAAAATTATTAGACACCATGATAATTAAGAAAAAGGATAGTAGAATAAGCTAAAAAAAAAAATGGACACATAAAACAGACCTAAAAGCCTGTAAACTGAATTCCTTAAGTGTAAGATTTTTTAATTTTTTTTTTTTTAGTTTTTGATAGATCTTTATTTATTTATGTATTTATATGTGGTGCTAAGAATTGAACCCAGGGCTGGGGATGTGGCTCAAGCGGCTCAAGCGGTAGCGTGCTCGCCTGGCATGCGTGCGGCCCGGGTTCGATCCTCAGCACCACATACAAACAAAGATGTTATGTCCCCCGAAAACTAAAAATAAATATTAAAATTCTCTCTCTCTCTCTCTTAAAAAAAAAAAAAAAACAAGAAAAAAGGTGTTTCAAAAAAAAAGAATTGAACCCAGTGCCTCACACATGCCAAGCAAGTGCGCTACCGCTGAGCCCCAGCCCCAGCCCCTAAATGTAAAATTTTAAAATGTAATGGAGGCTTTAGAGTAAGTCATTTTGGAAGGGAAGTCCTAATAAATATCGATCAACCTAGAGCTATTTATTAATCATTAAAGAAAAATAGTTTTTCCCTTCATATTACATGTCACTTAAATTTAAATTGATTACAGAGTCAAAGGTAGAAATGTATTACAAGAAATTACAAGGCTATCTTATCTCAAGACAGAGATAGATTTTTCCCAGCATAAAAACAAGGAAAGGACTGTGACCGAAAAAAATTAATCAATGTCTTTCTCCATAAAATGTAAAAACTTTATGTCAAAACACCATAAACCAAATTAAGCATAACAACAAATGTAGAAAACACATGTCATGTATATGGAAAGCAAATGATTATTAGCCTTGAGTAGCTTGCTAAAATTTTGATTTGCAAAATAATTCAATAAGAAAAAGAATATATGGGTATTCAAAAAGTTAATGAAGCTCATGCACAGAGGATTTATGGAAAAAGAGATTCAAATGGCTAACTGTGTGAAAAATATTAGACATATAAATAATAAACTAAAGCAAGTAAAAAATAATAATAGGATAGTTTCTCAAATTGATAGAATTATTATTTTTAAAATATTTTTAGTTGTAGATGGACACCATACCTTTATTTTATTTATTTTTATGTGGTTCTGAAGATAAAACCCCGTGCCTCACATATTCCAGGCAAGCGTTCTGCCACTGAGCCACAACCCCAGCCCACATAATTATTATTATTATTTTTTTAAAACCCAACAGTGAGATTCTAATAAAACTCAAACTTCTCTGTACTCACTTGCAGCAGAAGTGGAGTATGCATTTTTGAAGTGTCTTGGACAGTACATATCAAAAGCCTAAAAATCAGTCCAATTCTTTAACTTAGCAATTCTATTTTATGTGACATTGACTGAGAGAAGGACTTAAATATATATATAGGCTTCTAGATAAGATATTCATTCAAATATTATTAAATATTCTTAATATCAAACAATACAGAACTAATTATATGATAGAATCCTATGGTGGCACAAAAATAACATTTGTGAATGATGTCCATATACCTTTATGCTGTGGTTAGGTTTTTTTGGTTTTTTTTTTGTTTTGTTTTGTTTTTAGAGAGAGAGAGAGAGCGAGAGAGAGAATTTTTTTAATATTTATTTTTTTAAGTTATTGGCAGACACAACATCTTAGTTTGTATGTGGTGATGAGGATCGAACCCGGGCCGCAAGCATGCCAGGCGAGCGCGCTACTGCTTGAGCCACATCCCCAGCCCCTGTGGTTAGGTTTAAATTAATTAAAAAGCTTTATAATAAGCACATAAACAGATAAACACAAGAGCACACACAAATACCTACTATAAGAAAAAAGAATAGTTAACATGGACGTATTAATGTTGGCTTTTTCTTAGGTACAAGCTTTTGATTGGCTTCTTTTTGTTTTAAACAATATTTCTATAATTGGAATGCATTATTTTATGACAAAAAGAATAAAGAATATTCTGTAAAGCTTTGATCATCAGCCATAGGATGTCAACGGTAGAAAGAACACTAGCAAGAAGTTTAACCAATCCCCTCCTTTCCCCCATGCACCAGCCTCAGAGAGCTGGAGGATGGGCAGAGGCCAGATGTTATTTCAAGCAGAGTAAATATGTATCCCTAAGACCCACCCTATTTCAGAGGATCCCTTTCAGGCACCCACAGAGAGAACTAACACCCCTCCACCTCCACAATCTCAGGGACATTGGAAGGGCGTGGAAGGGCACAGGCGGCCATTGGCAATTTTCCAATTCTTCTCTAGCACTGGCCCTTCCTGCTGGAAACTTTAAGAACAGAAAGTGGAGGATATGACCCGGTCTCAGTCCTGTTGTCCAAGAGACCAATCCTTCCCTACCCAGACCCTTGAACAGATTCGGAGCTCCTTTGTCCATGACTCGGAAGGTTCCATATGTATCTGAGAGGTGAAGTAACTGAGGAAATCATCAAATTCTATCCACCACACACCAAGCATCCCAAGGTTCTCAGGTTTATACTCTAGTATGCTTCATCTTAAAATATGGGCTATGGTTGGTGGTAGAGGTGGTGACTGGCCAGGGTAGTGGTGGGGGGCAATCCATACACTACACTGTAAATGGCAGAGTCAGGCCATGTGCTGGCCTTGGTCTTGAAGGAAGTGAGGCGTTTTCCATCAAAAGGAGGCAGGAAAGGGGGGACTTGCCAAGCAGAGGGAACAGGGTAAGCCAGGGTCGTGCTCAGGTGAGGTGTGAGGAGAGCTCTGCTTTATGGGAGCCAGGAGTTGGGAGGAATGACAGCTGATGGGGCTGGATTGTGAGAAGCCTGGAAGGCTGAGCGGAGAACTGCAGAGTCGAAAGCAAAGGGGTGACCATGGGAGGAAGTGGGAACTGTGCACCACAGAGCCCAGGTCCCAAGAGAAGAGAAGAGTCACCACCAACAGGGGGCAAATGGGCCCAGAATCGAAACAGAAGCACAGCACTGAGACAGCTATAGCCACAAAGTCACCATCCCCAGGCTCAGGCCAGCCTGGTTGTTCTTGGAGAAGGGTGTAGATTGCAGGTCCGTACTTCCTGCCCTTGCTCACATTTTCCTCTCCTGTGTCTCCAAGGGGACAGCCTGAGGAGATCTTCAGCTTCCAAAGAAGATGGTGAAGCTGAGATAGACCAAGAGAGGAAGTAGCAGTCTGCTCAGAAGAGTTTTGGCTGTGAGAGAAATCTCCAGAAATGCTGAAAGGAAGCCTGGTCCACAGCTGTTCAACTGAGAGCTACAAGTTTAGTCATGGGTGACAGACATGCTTGGATGACTCATGAGCTTAGAAGACAGTGGCTTGTGCTGACGTCCCAGCTCCACCACTTTCTGGTGATGATGCACAAATGATTTATCTTCCAGTCCTCAGTTTCCTTACATGTGCCCAGTGGATAGTAACAGTCTTTATCTTTAAGGGCCACTGAGAAGATAGGAGGATACCGTGTGCGGGCTGTGAATAATACTGAATTGTTACTGTTAACTTTAGAAAGTTCTCTTTTCATCTTTCTGGAACCCAGGCCCACTATTTATATTTGTTTTAGAACAGAAGAGGAAAAGAACAAGTCAATCTCTTTTATATGAATTATCCTTTTTGTTCTCCCAGGGCCCCATGAAGAGGGTACTGAGATCTTCCGCTTGCAAAAAAAAGTTAAAACTCAGGGAAGCTAAACCACTCGGATAATGTCTCAAGCTCCTTTGATGCAGAACAAAAACTCTGTGTACCTCCCAGACTCCTGCCTGGTTCCTGAACCAGGCATCCTCCAGCTCTGGTCTCCACAATCCTTTAGTGCCACTACCCCCCACACCCGTTGCCATGGCAACCTGGCTCCTGCCCCCTCAGTCAGGCAGCCCTGGAGCAGAGTCTTTGTTTAACCGGCCAAGCTGACCCAGGCCAGGACATAACCAGATGTGCTGGGCTCCAGACAGCTGCAGGTCACAGGCACCCCTTTGACAGTGCTCCACCACACCCAGAGCCCACTGCGTGGCGAAGGATGGGAACTTGGAGTAAAACACTGATGAAAAACATCCGCTTGTGCCTTGATCTCACGGGGAATCTCTGGGGCTGGAGGAAGCCTTTGGGGACCCTGAGGGCCCAGAAGGATAAGGGGCTGGGAACCATTTTAAAGAGGCAGAACCAGGGGAGCAAGCAGAATGAGGTGGAGGGCTGGGGGCAGGTCATTTCACATGGTATATCTTACAAGACTCCCCAATATGCTTTAGCCCTTTTAGTGTGTATGGTAGGAAACCAAGGTCCAGCAAGCCAGAGGGTAGAAAGAGATGTGCTCATCGGTCCCTGTGATCTTTGTTCCAATTCTAGCCTCTGTTTTTGCTGGGGATTGAACTCAGGGGCACTCTACCACTGAGCCACATCCCCAGCCCTATTTTGTATTTTATTTAGAGACAGGGTCTCCTGAGTTGCTTAGTGCCTCACTTTTGCTGAGGCTGGCTTGGAACTCATGTTCCTCCTGCCTCAGCCTCCCGAGTCACTGGGATTACAGGAGTGTGCCACCACGCCTGGCTCCAGTTCTAGTTTCTTTACTTCTTTTGCTGTATGATCTTGGGCAAGTGGCCTGGCCCCTGTCGTGGTGCAACCATACAGCTGTGCGACTTCCTGTCCATAGAGGCTCCCTAAGGGCGAGGCCTCATCCTGGGCGTTGGACATTTATATTACAATGCATCTTGACATAACCCCTGGAGAAGGGGGTCATTGCTTTCTGGCTCTCATGGCTGAAGATGTAGGCACAGTGTAGATCACAGCCTGTCCTTGGAGCTCACAGGGCTCAGCCTATGTTCTGAACCTACTTATCCTTAATAAAGCAGAGTGACTCTGAGATTGGAAAGACCACTGTTAACACTTTTTTTTTTTTTGCTTTTGATGCTCTTGGAGTTGGGGGCGGGAGCCCCTAGAGACATCCATGACAGCTCTAAAGGACAGGGGCAGTGTGTCTCTAGTGCTAAACTCAGTCACTGGCTGACACTGGCTTTCATTGCAAGGAGCAGAGCGCCCCTCCCTAGGCTGGACTCTGTTTCCGGAACCGTGGGCTTTGCTTTCTAAGAGCTTCAGATGTGTCGAAACTCTGTAGAATTCAGGGGAAATCTTTGCTGGGTCAGAGCCGGTGCAGTGATCCCTCTGGGAGTTTCCAGGTTTGTGTAGGCTCCTTGTCAATCATTTTTGTTGGAGAAGCTCTAGAGCTGGCCCAAGGCCAGTGTTCTCTTTACCCTGTTCCTGTTGTTGGTGGAAAACTCAAAGATTACACTTTTATAAAAGGAAGATCAATTGCTCAGCCTGATTGTCTTAGGAGGCTGGCATGAGGCTGGAGAGAAGGCCAGTGTCAGCCCAGGCCCTCTGAGCGGTGGGTTTACACCATCACCTCACTTGGCTGTCATGCTGATGATAGGACATATTGCCCCCACTGTAGAGAAGAGAGAACCAAGTCAGCCAAGATCACTTAGCAAGTAGTAGAAATGGGAAATTTTCCTCTTTTCAATGCCAATATTCTTTTAATTGCCTATGATTCCTTGCTAATTCTGCAGCAGAGAGACAAAAATTATGTAGTGGTATGATAGCATAAACTGAAGCCAGATTCTTCAGGATTAAATCCTTGCCCAAAAAATGATTAGCGGTGTGACTTTGTACAAGTTACTTAGTCTCTCTGAATCTTAGATGTCTCATACATAAAATGAGGCTGATAGTACTAGGATTTGCTTCATGGAGTTTTTGTGAATTTTAAAATGTTTAATATGAAGGAAATGCTTAGAACAGTATATTGACTTAGTATCAGCTCCTTATATTATGTAATTTGATTCAAGGAATGTATTGTCATTTTCTTACGAGGTTTGTAGTATACCCTGGAGGAAAGAAGAGAAGTTTTAAACAGTAAATCAGATTCTGCTAGATGGATGCTTCAGACTACATAATCCCATGTAGATCTCCAGAGTAATCCTATGTGTGAGGTGTTTAACAGAGGAGGATATTGAAGAAGAACAGAGAAGTTAAGCCACATGACTAATGTTACACAGCCTCAGAGCATTAGAGCTGCAATTCAAACCACAGCCTCATGCCACCACTTCCCTTCTCCCTCATCACACTTCCAACCGCTCCAGGTGGAAATGGGTTGTGTGTGTGTGTGTGTGTGTGTGTGTGTACAGGTGTGCTGCTTGTGTGTGGGACCAGGAGCCCACCAGGGAGAGGAGGGCTGCCATCTGTGGTTTTGCCTCACTTGACAAACACATAGATTCCTTCCAGGTCCTCTGCCATTTGGTTAATACTTTAAATGGTCAAAGCACAAAGGAAGTCAGCATCTTGGTGACTCCCGTGGCTCTTCAGAATTTGAAGGCATTGGTCTGTATTTATTTGTTTGCTCATTGTCTGCCTACTGCAAGAATGATGTAAATAACTAAATAACATGTTATTTAGTTATTTACATCATTCTTGCATTTACTCTTGTAGCCCCAGTTCTGGCACACATGAATGAATATTCATGATGATAACAATGATTCAAGAAAGTTCTTCAGGAGCTAAAGGGTAGATGGGGACCTAATCTTGAGCTGGAGACATAAAAGAAAGTGTGAAAAATTGTAAAGGTGGAAGAGAAGTTAACTAGTGAAGGAGAGGATGAACACTACAGAGAAAATCACATGTGCAAAGGTCCTGTGGGAGAAGGGAGCATGTACTATTTGAGGAGCTAAAACATTCTCACTGTCTCTGGAGCACAGTAAAAGAGGAAGAAAGAGGTTCAAGATGAGGAATGAAAGGTAGGAAGGGGCCGAGGTTGGCAGGTCATTGGTGAGCTCATGGAATTGGTCTGTGTCCTCAAACAGGGAGGGAGCTCAATAAAAAGAATTAAGATTTGTAATACGGACTATAGAAATTCAAGCAATCTGTTTAGGTTTAGTTTAAAAGAACAGAAGGATCATATTGTGAAGGTGTGACAGTCCTCAGCTTGCCTGCCAACTCAGAATCACAACTAGTGGCTATGAGAATCATGTAGGGGACGCTAGGGGGTCTCCTGGATCCAGTGAGAATGCGTATTGTTCTTCATTCGCAGGGTGGGCCTGGCATGGATGGAAGCCAGCTGCTGTCACCCAGGGTGCAGAAAGCACTGTGGGTCTGGCATGAGCCCAACCCAGGTATGAATCACAACTCTGCCTTGACATAGCATCTGTCAGAACTTAGGACGTTTACTTAACAATTTAGCAATATCAGCTTTCCAAGCTGCAAAATCGATGTAACAATACCCACCTTCAAGGGTTTTGTGTGGATTCGAGGAGCTAATATCCAGCACATAATGGACTCCATCATAATAAACTTCCGTGGTATGTAAAGGGCAGTTAGGAGAACAATCATAGAATATTAAAAGTTGGAAATACCTTCGAGGGAGCAGGAAGGAAAAAATAGAAAGGCCAATTATTTCACCTTTTCACCACAGATTTTTCAGTTGTTTTCTGTGTACTGTGAAAACTCTCAGCACAGGGATCTGATCACTGGCACGTAGACTGTGTTGAATTGGACTCCCAGGACAAGGAGCAGTGTTTTGGAGAACACAAGTTGGCTTGCAGTGTGACTGCTGGGAAGTTCCGCTTTATTGAAACAATCCCCAGGGCAGGCTTGTACTCTGCCATCATTTTCCAGGTTTGATCAATGGGCAGGTGGTCCACACACCTCCATGTGTAAGAAGATGCTAAACCGTAGCACCAGGAGACAGACTAGATACTAGGCTCTGCAGCAAAAGTTGAAGCTGCTACTCAGACATGTGTGAAAGGAAATAGGAAAGCATTGGATGATTTGCACGGGTGGAGGGGGACACTGAGGATTCAGAGAAAATCTCTTCAGAGAGAATATTAGTGAGCTGAGTCTCAGCTCCACCCAGAGTTTACTATATGTCATTTTTTTTTTTTTTCTGGCAGAGCTCTGGGCACACAGTTGATATTCAACAAGCATTTGTTGAAGGGATGATTGAATGACCAATACATGAACACTACCTGAAATGGGTAAAGGGATAGAAAAAGAACATTAAGCTTCCTTAATTAACCTTGAGGCTGCAAATACATGCAAGTTATAACACACAGGGTTGAGAAACCTTTTAGGTATGAGGAGGGAGCCACTTTTTATAATCTTTGAAGAGTATGGAGTGAGGTTCTGAAAGACTGGAAATAGCCAGTTTCCTTTTTCAAAAAAGCTGAGTTTCAGAAATGATAAACCTGAGCCGTCAATATGGGCAAAATCCTAAAGCATATGTCTAAATATCTAGTCATGAAAATAGTCACTACTAGGAGTTAGCATTTATCTGCTAGGTTTATCAGAGTACCCTGATCAGCCATGTGCAAAAAAAATAATTCATTCAAATTTTCAAGGGGGGTCAGCCTGCTGTGTTAATTGTGTAAGCTTGGGTATGATGATAAGGTAGAGTCACGGTGAGTGACCCCCTTACCTGAATCCACTGATGATGAGTTAGTCTAGTCAGGATCTCTAGATGGATGACCTAGACCAGTGATTCTCAGTCCTGCCACCTGAATAGACAGGGGAGCTTTAAAACACATCAATACCTGGCCCCGCCCTCATAGATTCAGACTTCATTTATCTGGTGTGGACCCCAGCCATCTGAATGTTTCAAAAACTCTCGGGTTCTAATGTGCAAAGTTTGAGCCTTGTTTTCTTAATGTCTGATTCTTGGCCATAGCCTTTACCACAGAGTTTAAAGAACAGATTGAAAGAAGACAGAGAAGCCACCTGTGCTGTTTGCAATTGAATCGAAAGTAGGAAGTGATGGAATTAAGCTTAATTAAGCACAGGAAAATTAGCAGAGTCACAAGATGAAAAGCCCCAATGCCCAGGTATTTCCTAGTTAGCTGAGCCAACACGTATAAAATCTAGAGCAAAAGCAGGCGCTTGGTAAATGTGCTCAGCACAGTCATCACATCAAATTCTCTTCCCCATGTTAGAAAAATAGAGGCACAAGGTGAGCCTTTCCAGCCTGTATTCATGCAGAAAGTAGCAAACTGGGGCTTCAGTCCAATTCCTGACTGAATCCAGTGCCCCAGGTTTTATTTACTATCCTGGGTGTTGGTGTCACTTTTATTTTAGGCTGAAAAGAATGCTGGAAAAGTCACTTCTGGCATTTTAGAGAAGGAAACTGAGGCTCAGAGAAGATGAATAAGTTGCCCAGATACACATACAGAGGACAGTTAAGTCAGGATTGGGGGTAAGTTTTAAAAAAAAAAACTTAAAAAAAAAACCTTTTCTTTTTTAAAAAAGAAAAGATGAGGAAAAAGAAAGAAGAGATCTGAGGAGAGGAGGGAAGGAAGGAAGGAGGAAGGAAGGAAGCCAGTTTCTGTGCTTACGACCTTTCCAGATCAAAGAAACTCTGGAAAGGTCTAATTTATTCTACAGAAATGGAATGCATCCGCCAGTAGGGAAATCCCCAAGGAAGTTTCTGAGAAACGCTCACAAAGGAGTCCCAGGTTCTCAGGAGCAGCGCTGGATTTTTCTCTCCATAATTCTGAGATCACCTAGAGGGCAGGTTCCCTCCCACCATGTGTGGATTGAAAGGGTTAATTGAAGAGATGAACTCTCTTGTCAAGGAGAGTGTTAAGAGCTAAGAGTTGACTTTGTTTATTCTGGCATAGAGAAACCCTGGGCAGAAACACGGAGAAAGGTAATGATGGTGTTTCATAGCAAACATAAAACATTTGACAAGGAGTTAATTCAGAAGGACTCTCTGGGGTGTACTGTGGCTGACTCTTGCTTCTGCTTGCTCCTAAAGAGCCTCCCCGCCCTAAGAGTATGCCCCAGTGATCTCTGAGAGTCTCCAGGTGGGATCCACAGGTATTCATGAACCAGTTTTATTGGCTACTGTGTTGCTTCTACTGCATTTGCTTTTTCTCTTCCTGTATCCGTGAGAGTTTCATCTGATGTGATGGAGCTACCTCACTCACTAGTGAGTATGGGAATTAAATGAAATGACACTCAGGAAATTGCAATTTGGTATAATAACGGCATCCATCGTGGAGGAAAACAACTCTGCTAGTTCCTTCTGCAGGCCACACGAATCAAGAGGGATGAGTAGAAGCACATTTGGAATATTTGAAGGAAAAGACTACTTTTCATCTATGATAGTGATTTAGACTTTAAATGTAGGAGGACAGCCCAGTCAGGATGAGATAACAATTTCAGGTCTGAGTTGCTATATCTTGCAGACCTAAAAGCACCTGGGGCCCAGACTCCTCCAGTCTGCACCTGTCCACTCCAACCACCTTGGAGAATGAAGATAAGCAGAGCAATCAATGTGGGGGTGCATACAGAAAGGCAGGGCCTGTGCTAAATTCTCCAGGTACATGACCTCACCAAGTCCTTAAAGCATCCAGGGAAGACAATACTCTTTACAGAGGGAAGAATGTAAGTTCACAGAGGTAAAATACCTCACCCAAGGAGGAATCAGTTTACCTGGCATATTGTCTACAGACAGACCTGCAGAAAAGGCCTCCTTCCCCTCAAACCCCCAAATCATGGCTGCAACTGGGCCTCCCGAAAGTCTAGCCCAGGGTACTTTCCTGCTCCTCTCGTGGGAGGACAAATTTAGCTTCCTGGTGCTGCACCTTTAACTCTGAAACAGACAGAGGATTCACATGACTTTGCCTGTCAGTCCCTGGGGACAGCATGCACAAACACCAGCTGCAGCTGGGGCTTCTTTTGCACACTCTGTTTTTGGAGGGGCCTTGACCCATTGAGCTTACTCTCCTGGGACACCTGGGGTCAGTCTGCAGTGGGCAAGACATCTACTTTGCTGCAGGAAAAGCTGGGCTCCCAACACCAGGCCTAGCATAGAGATGCCCAATGTCCGAGAGGAAATTGCCAACAAGTTTTAGTGCTACTAGACTGCACTGGTTCTCCTCTCCCAGCTGATTTTCACAATTTCCTCTTCCTAGGACAGAGGCAGCATATACCAAAACCTATCTCTCTTGCTGGCAAAAAGATACAATCTCAGCAGAACCTGCAGGCAGCATTTGGGGGAAGAAAGCCTGAGTGTTCCAGCATCTATCTCCCAGGCTCGAGACAAGACTTTTCCTTCCACATTTCTATGTAGGTCCTTGGAAGGCATGTCTAACAGAGCCATGCTACATGTGTCTAAAGCTCCAAGATCCTGCATAAGGTTCTACAGGTCTGACACTTTGTTCATTTCTTCTATTCTTCTAGAAAATATTTGCCTTAATCCTCTATTATTTCAAGATTCCCATTAGAGAATTCTAAAGATCCTCTATTGAGGATTTCACAAGAAGATATTCTTGACCATCCTTTATAATGTATGTCAGTGCCCCATAATCAAACCCAAATTGAGATGGCCAAACAAATTTGAGCTCAGAGAGACTAAAGCTGAAATTATCCAAAGGTTCATTGGTAAGATTCCCTGGAAACAGGCTCTAAGAGGGAGATTTGTGCCCAGGTGTCTTGAAGAACACTCTCTGGGTGTTTCGTCGGGTTTTGTTTGTTTGTTTGTTTTTGCCACTATGACCAAAAGACCTGGAGAGAATGATTTTAGAGGAGGAAAATTTCATTTGATGCTCATAGTTTCAAAGCTGTCAGTCCATCCATAGCCAGCTCCATTGCTCTGGTGAGCATAGCCCACTCTGTTGTTCTGCCCAGGTGAGGCAGAACATCATCAGGTGGAAGGGTGTGGCAGAGGAAAGCAGAATGGCGCCAGGAAATAGAGCAACTCCACTCACCAGGTACAAAATATATGCCCAAAGGCACACATCCCCCCCCCCCAGTGACCTGTGTCCTCCAATCACACCCTAACCCAGTCAACACCCAGGTAATCCCTATGGGTGGATTAATGCACTGATGAAGTTAAGGCTCTCACAACCTAATCATTTCACCTCTAAACCTGCTTGCATGGTTTCACACATGAGCTTTTGGGGGGACACCTCATATCTAAATCATGACACTGGGGTAGTGTCCACAAGGGAATGAGGGCAACAGGACTGGGCAGAGGGAGAAGCTGAACTGGAATCAAGCAGAGGTTTCAGCTGGTCCTCTGGGAGAGCTCTGAGGGTGGAATGACCCTTTAGAGATATCCCAAGTTAACTTCTCTGCTCCTCATATCTCTGTGCACCCCTTCCCCCAGCAAGGGTGAGAGGGCTACATAACCTTGGACCAGCAGTTAATTCCAGCTGTGAAAGAGAAATTCTTAAAGAGGAATTCGGCCACAGACCACCAGCAGCCAATGCTCCCAGTCCCTGGGGGCCCTTGAGTGCCTTCTCTTTGAAGAGGTACTTGAGTGGCACACCACAGCATCCACTATACAAGCTAGGGCTCACACTTTACAGGAAACAATACTAAAGAAGAAAACAGTGGATGGCCTGGGGCCACACACTAAGGTGACAGAATAAATAGTAATGCTCAAGGATGTAAATCTCCAGGGGCAGGGTTTGCTCTCTCCTACCAATACATCTGCCATTTGCTGACCACCTCCTGTGTGCTAGCCATTGTGTTAAGTGTGCTACATGGATTTGTATATTAACTAATCAGATAGAAGCCCACAGAATAGGTATTACTACCTTCATTTTGTAAAGGAGAAAACAGGTCTCCAATGTGTTTAGTAGCCTATCAAAACGTTTGGGACATATGAGACATCCATTGGTCTCCAAAGCCTGTACCCATTAGACCTACCTCCACCCCTACAGTTTATCCAGCAGCCCGCCCCTCCTGCTGCAAACCATGCTGTTGCCACTGCTCAACAGAAGAACAAGTCACCATTCCCTGCCCAGCAACCCCTCACTGCAAGAGAATTGCTTGTTTGTCACTATTTGGGATTCCTTTCTAGCCCACCCTGATTCTCTCGTTTGCTTGATAAGATGAATTTCCGGTTCATCCAACAAGAGGTCCATAGGTCACAACTCTTTCACTACACATTCTTGCAGGCATTCAGCAAGTGTGGGTACTCACTGTGTTAAGCCTGATGCATTCACCCTCTCCGACCACCTTATGCCATACGTATTTCTATCCCTATTTTACAGATGAGGAAAACAGAGGCTTGGACAATGCAGTCCTTAACCCAAGATCACACAGCCTGAATGTAAATGCAGATCTGCTTTGCTTTAATGCGGTTGTGTTCATTTCTTCACTTTTATTAAACAAATATGCTATGCCCAATGCTGCCCAGAAATGCGCTTGGGCTACCACACCACTCAGGACATGTGCTCCCAGTCCTGCTTTCAATGATGTTGCATTCTGGAGCAAGAGTCACAGATACAAAGGCTAATGGGGATTTGAATGAAATGGATGGTGGGGAACATGGGGGAGCAGAGTTACTCACTGGCTTCTGGAGGCAGTAGCTACTCACTGCGGCCAAATGTTGCTATGTGAAAACATAGACCCCCAACTGCCTTTCCATTGTTCGAGAGGAGCCAGAAATTGTATTTTATTTGAAACATCTTGATATTTTACAAATGGGGACTAATTTAACCATTCTGTCCTCATGAATGCAGGCTATGCAGAAGGTATAAGTGGCCCAGATTGAGCCCTGGGATACTACAAATGGCATTTGATGCTGAGACTCCTAGAGAATTGGCCCACCTGAATTCAGACGAATCTCACACTGAAAGATCAAGTACACTCTGTACTCTCACCAAGTCCAGAGATTTTGCCCACGTTACAGGAAGCTTCAAGCTGTATCTCAAAGTTTCCTTGCTAAAGGAGCCTTGCAGCCCGTGCAGATCCTTTCTCTTATCCCCTTGAAGCCTTATTCTTTACTAAGACCAGACCATTCATTGACCTTCTGTCAGGAAATAGCTGGATTGTGGACGTCTGCAAACAGCATGAACAGGCTACGTGACCACCGCTCACGGCCTCCTTTCCCCTTCTCATTCCTGCTGCTACCAGATGGTCCTGAGATAATGCCACGTCTTTCCTGCAAAGAATAACATTCCCTCGTCATTCTGTAGTTCCCTCTGATCATCCTGGGAATGCAGTTTCTCAACCTCCTGCCTCCTATCATTGCTTCCCTTGTCTTATCTTTAGAGAGCTAGAGGACCTGAGCTAGTCACTTTCCAAGAAGAGTCAATCATCCACCGTGGTGGGAATTGAAGGACTCACATAGACGGTATAAATGTGCAGGCTTGGGGTTCCAACTCACCCTTGGATGATTACAGAATATTTGGTACCACCCTATTGTTTGCAAAATTATCAGTGGTATCAATCTCACCCATTCTCTTAGCAAAGATTCATATTCTCTAATCAAACAAATGGAGTTCTTGCCTCTCACAAATCCCCTGGGAGGTATACACAAGATGACCTTAGCCCACAAACCTGGCATTCAGCCAAGCTCTGGTCTTTGATTTCAGCCCTTCCCTTCGTCCTCCACATGACTCCAGTGGTAGGTAAACAGCATCTCTCATTAGCTTTGCTGATGACATAAGAGGCAAGGAGTGGAGAATCTAATCAATAGTAACTGCCTGCTCCTGGATATTAGTTAGTAGAAGGGAGAATTAGGCCTCAGAGATGAGATCATTGTTAGCCAGAAGAAAGACCTGCTACTGTCAGTCTGGATCATGCATATTTTAAAATGCAAAATTGAGATCTGACACACAAAATACAGAAAAGAATGCAGATGCCCTGGGCTCACTGCTTGAGATACCAACATTTGAGAGCTCAGTGGTTATCAAGCTACCCTCCCAAGGTATGTTATGCTATCATTTAAAAGTTTTGCTGAAACACTCATTTGGATCAAACAAGAAGAAGCAAGTCATTTATCAAATAAGTGAACCTAACCGACTGTTTGACATCTACCTCTATGCAGCTTTGTCTCCACTTAATGCATGATTTCATTTCATCCTCCACAAAAAGCCCTGTTGGAGAAGTATTATCACCCTCATTTATATATTAATCTCTAGGAGATCGTGGGATATGGTAATGTTCACAAGGATAAAGATTTGAGAACCATCTCAAAATATGTAATTTTTTTGGAGTAATTTTTCTCTTCTTGTAATAAGCCAACCAAAGAGGTGGGGAAACACATGGGTGCATGTGGGAAGAATTTTCTGACCATAGCACAAGCATCCTTGAGACTTTCCAACATCAAGATCTAATTGGAATTTCCATGGCCTCCAAATCTACCAACTAGGGAAGATATATCTCAGCCTCCATTGCCAGTTCTCTGGGCAAGTCCTTTGTCTACAAGGACTATCTCTAGTTCTTTGGGAATATTCCCAGGCCAACCATCCTGCAAATATACAAACAAATCCAAATGGATTTTTAGGGATGTGTAGACTTTACAGAAGTTTTGTTTGTTTGTTGCAGGGAGAGAGGACTACAGAGGGCTTTCCTGAAGAACAACTTGCCACCATTTTACTCCCCTTCCTCCTCCTTTTCCATTTCTTACTCCCTCATTCTCCCAGGCCTCCAGGATCTATGACTTTTCTCTCATGTCATACTCTAGTCCCTTTTTGAAGCATCACCAGCCAAAGCCCAGGCCTTCAGGTGCTGAGATCTGCTGCCAGGGAGATTATTAACATGAAATGTTCTTACAAGTGTGTCTGAAAGAAAAAATTCTCTACTTTTGGTGATAAAACCATGAGAATGGTCCTAAAGCAGAACAGGATGCCCCAAGAGGGATGGAGATTGATTTCTCTAGAGAACCATGTAGGCGACAATTGGAGAAGGATTTAGATGGATGATGAGACCAAGGTACTTTTAAGATCCTTCCAGTATAGAAATCCTCAAGAGTTCTAAGTACTCCCATATTTTGATAGCAGACAGATGGAGGTTTGAGTTAGCGCTTCACCCCTCACTAGCTGCACAATTACGGAACCTTATATATACTCTCCAGGACCCATTTCCCACACCAGTAGAATACAATTTATCAGTTATCACTGACAGCTGATAAAAGGTTTAACACAATGCCTGATACTAGTAACAGCACCATATAAAAAGGGTTGCTAGTATCATCTTTATTTTATTGTCATTGTTTTATTGTTAGGTTGTCCAAATCAGAGAGGCAGCAGGACTTATTTGCCACATAATTACCTGAGTGACATTACAAGGGTCACGTGGCTGAACTGGGCCTCAGTTTCCTCCCTTGAATCTCTAGAGTGATAATAAAAATCTTCTCTGACTACCTCCCACAGTTGTCATGAGACTGCCATGATACAATTAAGGTAACTATACTTGAAATTTCTAATTATCTTAAAGATTAGTCAAAATGATGGAGTTTGCCACACCCTCTTTAGATGCCTCTCCTATAATTTCTGTCTGGGTCATCTTCTCCCCAGAGTTTTTATGTTGTCCCCAGGTTGCCTGGGATCTACTGAGGCATACTAGCTGCTGTAGTCTCCTGAAGAAATAACCTAAATCTTCTGTACTCTCATTGCCCATGAAAATTTTACCCATCCAGTGGTCCCTTTAAGAACTTATCAATGACTTTGTAAGCTCCTATTCTTGAAGAACATTTTTGTATTTTCAATCAGAGTCTTCTAGAAACACTGTCCCATAAATCAATAGGAAAACATGGATGATGGGATAATTTTAGCAGAAATAAATTTGATGGTACCAGAGCAGGAAACAACCTGTGTTAGCTAAAGTTAGGTCATACCTGCTCTGTGCTGTGTCCCATGAGAACTCTGTCCCAAGCCCCTACTGATCCTCTGTGAGATACGTGGACATTGGTGTTCTTGGATCACCAATCACTGCATACCAAACTGCTTCTTCTGTGTGGCCAGAGGCAGAGGCGTGAACCATATGACCTCTAGAGTTGACCTCCAATTCTTGGAAGCAAATGTCAAAATTCCAGGCAAAGACATTACAACCCTCTGTCATTTCCTCATCAGCCAACATTTACTAAACACCAGGAAGCCAGGTACCTTGCTAGACTGAGGACTCAAGGTAAATAAGGTGCAACATTGATCTGAACTGCGTGCAAGCCTCTTTCCTTGAATCTAAATATAAGGATTATAAATTCCTATTTAGAAAAGGAAAAAAGAAAACCACTTTTCACATGCATTTTCTCATTTGATCTTCAAGCAAATCAGTGATATGATAACTGATTTCCCCGTGTAACACAGGAGGCAACGAATCTTAAAGGACTTAAGGGATTTATCTGATTTCCAAGAGCCATTAAGTAGTAGAGCTGGAATTTGAGGAAAGTGGGCATTTCAAGCCCAATGTCCTAGACTGTGTCATCTGTCCCTGGGATTTTAGGCCTGTTGAAAACATTAGCATGAACAAGACAGAGAAGTATGTATCAGAATAAATCCCTTGGTTCTCCTGGGGTATCAGATACCTCCCCCTCCCTATACCCTTGCTCTTTCTGCAACCAGCAACTAAAGGCAGGCAAAGGTACAAAGACAAGGATGGATTTGCACCTGGAGGGTTGTGCTACCTGATGGATTTATTATCTTCCTCTTCATCAGAGAGCCCCGAGTGTACGGCACATTTCAGAACTGGAACAAGACAGTCATGCACAAACCCAGAAATCTAGTTTTAGAACAATATTAAAGCTCCTAAGCTTTTGGCTGGAGACAGAAATTTGGCCAGGGGGCTAGTAGGTTCTCATTTGGATGGGGGATGGTGACGGGTGATAATTGTCTACAGATTCCATGACAACCACACTTTTTCCCTATAAGTAGATCTGCCTGAAGCACAATTCAAGCTTGTAAGCAGTTCTTAATTTTCACAAATGACTGATCAATGACCAGAAATACATTTCCTTTCTCTAGCATATGACTTATTCCCAACAATTCTTTTGCATTACAGATAAATTTAGTGTTCATGGAAACTATCAGAAAAAGATTTAAATAAACATTCTCCACGCCCTTAATGACCCAACTACTTCTAAAAATAGTCTGTAACCAGTATTCCTCCAGGCCAGACCAGCTTAGGTCTCAATAACTCTTTAAGAAAACAATATTTCTCTGCCATTTCCTTTGCTTGCTGCTAAAGTGATCCCAGCCCCCTCAAATTCCTCCCTTGCTTATTCTAGGGGCCCTCAAGGACTGGACCTTTAAGAAGAGTTCTTGACCACCATTTTCCTCTTTTCCCATTCAAGCTTACAGAGGTAATGTCTTCTCTTAAGGCCAAGACTAGAATTTCCATGATGCCAGAGCCGCTATGCTATGACCTTGCTTCTGAAACGTGGTGACCTCTCTATTCCAGCTGTGATCTGATATTGGCCCAGTCAGTAGACCTTTGCATGGACATGCCTTTTGAGGCCCATCCCACCTGTCCTTCATATGTGCTTGGAACCATCTGTATTTCATGAACACAATTTCAGTTTTGGAAACTAGGACTCCTGATACAAGCTGATGCATCAGGAGTTGAACTAGCTCAGGCTTGACCAAGAGCTAATGATAAGTGTGCTTTCAACACTTGGGTCTCTTATTCCTGAAGCAGTTAAACTCATCCGACTCCCATCCTCAGAGTAACTGGGGAGAGAACTGAGCTCATTTACTCCTTTGCCTGGAAGAAGAAAGGTAAGGAAGCAACTTGGGGCATAGTCCTTGATGGACAGCTGAGTGACAGTATTTCTCAAACAGAAGTCAGACAGCTGAGTTTACAAGGGCAGAGATATGGATGATTTGAAACTAAAGATTCTTTCAGATGCCGTGTTTGTTATTTGTTTCCTGCCTTACTCCATAGAGAAGTTTAGGTAACTGTCAGAGATATTTAAAAACACAAACACACACACACACAAAAAAAAAAAAAAAACCATAAACAAGTCCCTATAAACAAAAAAAGACAAGCACGACTCGGGTATAAAATCTAGTTGACATAAGGTCATGCAAAAATGCCACTCACGGGGTCTAAGCTTGCCAGATTGACAAAAAGAAAAGCCCCATGAAGGTTATGGGATTCTTAGATTTCTTGGAGTTTATTTTACACTCCTCAGGAAAGATAGCTTATTATACAAAGAGAAATTTCTCCCAAGAGGTCTTATAAAAGTGTGTCTGATGGATAATTCTAGAAAATGTGATTGACAAAATCAAGGAAAACACTCACTGGGCAGAAGGTGATGGTAATCAAGCAAAAGGCTGTGCGTGAGAATGGAAGATTAGAGGCGTCCCAGCTGGGAATTGTGGGTCTTGCTCTCTTCTGCCCCTCTCCCTGCTGGTTTCTCCCTTTTTTATTTTTTGCTCTAACTGTACGACTCTTTCCACAGTGTTTTCCTTCAGTGGCTCTCTCTCTTTCTTTCCCTCTGTGAAATCATTTTTTCTCGTCCTGAAGTTCAAGAAAGACAAAGTGTTAGTCCAAGGTCATAGAGCTGAGTAGTGCAACTTACATATCTTAAGGCTCTCAGTTGGAGCTATGTTTCAAGCCCAGTCTCTATCCTAAAAACAGTTGATCAATATTTCACACAAATATTCATTGAGTTCAAACGAAGGTGATCCCATCTAGTCTTGAGACTTGACACAACATCTACTTAATCATGTCATCCATGTTGATGCTTCTGGGGCTGGTCCCTATCCTGGTCCCTATCAGCTCCTGTACCCAAAGCCTCTGAGCATGGCCACTTGGATGTCTAGGAAGGACCATGAAGTCTGAGGTTTTCCTCCAAAGAGTTTCCTGCCCAAGTCTTCTGATCTCAGAAAATATCCATTTACCCAGTTTCTCTAGTCCCTTTTCTTTCCCACCCCAATGAATACATTAGGAAACCTGTCAAAACCCCAACACTTCATACCATCCCCTGTACCATCATCCCAGTCCAAGTTCATGCTCTTCTGTTCTACCATTAAGGTAGTCTCTTATGCAAGCTCCTGATTTCTGATCTTGCCCTGGTCCCAGGCCAATATCTCCACTGTGGTCTTAGTTTAAACTAAGTCTAGTCAAAACTAAATCAGATTCTGGCATTCCTTTGAGGTCTGTTCATTCATTTGAGGTCTATTTACCTCAATGGCACTCAGGTGTATCAAATGCCATCTCTTTAAAGTGACCTTCCTTATCACCCAACCCCATACACTCTCCTCTCCTCTGTTTGGTTTTCTTCAAAGCACTTATCATCTCCAGTTATATTACACACAGATTTTTGTTGATTGTTTCCCTAGGTCAGAATGTAATTCTATTACCTTCTGGTACCATTCAATGCTACCTTCAGATTGAACAAAACCTAAATAAAATAGTGGCTTCAAGTTTGTATGTGACCTGGTCCCTGATTATCTATCTGAACATATCTCCAAGCACTTTCCCCTTTCGCATGATACTCTAACTCACTTGTCCTATTGTCCTGGGGCAGGCCAACTGCATGACCTCCTCAGTGCCTTTGCACTGGCTATTCCCAACATCTAGAGCTTGACTTCTGTGTTAGCTTATTGTGACAAAATGCTTGAGATAGTTAGATTACAATAAGGAAAGGTTTGTTTTGGCTTACAATTTCAGAGGTTCACTTGACCCTGGTGCTTCGTGCATAGGATATGGATATGCAATGGATAGGCAATATATCAAGGCGTGAGCACCTAGCAGAGGAGGTCTGTTCACCTCAATGGCACTCAGGTGCAAAGAAAGGGAGAGGAAAGGGCTGAGGTTCCAATATACCCTTAAAGGGCAAGTCCCCAGTGATTTAACTTCCTTCCACTAGGCCCCACTTCTTAAAGGCTCCACCGTCAGTAGCACCACAGGCTGGGGAACAAGTCCTTTAACACATGTGCCTTTGGGGAACTGTTGAGATCCAAACTCTGACAGTTCCCCAGGTCTTCATGGGACTGCCTCTTTTCTACATCTGTTGTATCAAATACCATCTCTTTAAAGTAACTTTCCTCATCACCCAATCCCATACTCTCTCCTCTCCTCTGCTTTATTTTTCTTCAAAGCATTTATCATCTCCAGTTATATTACACACAGGTTTTTGTTGATTGTTTCCCTCAGGCAGAATGTAAATTCCATGATGCAAGGACCTTACATAGTATCTAGCAGCAGAGCCTGCGTGTCAGACAAACTCAGCGCACTGTTGTTGAATAACTGGTTGAATGTGCCAGGTGCATAGAGAAAGTTAAGTATCTGTTAATGGAATGGGTTCATATGACCTGTTCTGGAGATGCTAGAGTGCACACAACAGGTAGCCTCACATGTGCATGGTGCTTAGCAAAAAATACATCACTAAATAAGTAGTAGCAATCAAGTAAGGAGAGTGTTGTGATAGGCGAAGTTCAGGGAAGTGGCAGGAACACCTTAGACGTATGACTTTAGGAAACTAACCTCTCCCAGCCTCACTCTCCACCCTTGTGAATAGGGATATTGATATTATCAGGTGTGTGGCTATAACAAGGAGGAAAGGTGATTGTGTGTGAAATGCATGGCAACAGTAAATACTCAATAAGTTTCAGCTCTGATGTGACTGTAAGATATTAATGTCAGTTATATTTCATGGCATTCTCAGCAGCTTTTCAACTACCTTCCTCCATTGGAGATAATGACTCACATTTTGAATTTTGTTCTGCCATGTTAGAAGCAAGAAGTCTTTTCTCCAACTTTTTTGAAGTTTGAATGTCAATATATAGTGTTCTCCTCCACCCAGAGGTGCCACACTCTTTGATTAAGAAGAGAACAATGAGCTGCCACAGCTCCTCCATGGACTCCACCTTTAACAAAGGGGTGGCTGTGGTACCCAGCCTTGGGGTTTCCAGGATCCTCAGTCTAGCATCGCTGTCATGAACCAAGGCATCTGCTTCCAGCTGCAGCAGTGGTGCAGGCACCTCATTCACAAAGGGTTGTTTTTCCTTGAATAGCCCCCTAAGCCCGATTCTGTGGCCCTCTTGGAAATTCTGTGAGCTCCCTAAGATCCTTGCTAAATTCCTTTTCTGCTTAAACTCATTAAAGTGATTTCTGTGTTTGCAGCTAATAACCTGGGTGACATGCAGATAGATTGTGGGAGTTAGTAAGTGGTTTAGGATCCAGTACTGTGCATACTGTGTTGGTTACTGATGAAGGGCTTGCACAGGTCAATAATAATATTATTATTAACAAGGCTTTCTGAAGAGGCCAGGAAATCCTTCACCAAGGGAAGAAATCCTGCGTGATTACTTAAAGGAAGCATCTTTAATCTAAGCAGGCAGGTGCACTTGTACGTTGTGTTTCTTACTCAACAATTATTCATTTAAGAAATTGTTTCTTGTAACATCCTGGGATGAGGAGTATCCTGTTTTGGCTTTTCTATTTTGCAAACACAGAAAAATGTCAGAAGTTAATTAGCTCATGCATGTGTAAACTAGATTTGCTGTTGAACCTGCAAAAGCCTTCTGTGGGAAAAGCTGGTGCAGAAAATCCGTATTGAATACCTACTCTGTGCAGAGCATTGTGAAGGATACAGAAATGCATGGCTACTCAGTCACCACCTACTAAGGATGAGTAAGGATACCAAGATATACCATGAAGGCAGAAAAGAGAAATGACCATTTTGTGATGGGGAACTAGAGTTACAGGAATAAAGATAAGCTGAGGGGCAGAAGGGGTGTTCAAAAAAGACCACGGTAAACGCCATGAACTTGAAGAGTTGGGCTTTAAAATATGAATAGAGGGCTGGGATTGTGGCTCAGCGGTAGAGCGCTCACCTAGCATGGGTGGGCCCTGGGTTTGATTCTCAGCACCACATAAAAAAATAAAATAAAATAAAGGCACTGTGTTGTGTCCATGTACAAAAAAGATTCTCTCTCCCTCTCTCTTTAAAAAAAATATGAATAGAATCTAGACAGTGGGTAGAGAGCAGGATGGCCATCATGTTTGGAAGGACACCGGATAGCAGCAGAGGGCACAATGGTGAGGACACACACAACTATTCACTGGGCAGAAAGTTCATATGGAGGAGGCTTGGAAGTTAAGCACTTGGAAACGTGGTGAGGATCAGGGGTTTGCATCTCATCCTACAGACAACTACTAGCCATTGGTTGCCTTTTGGTTAGAAGATTTTAAGAAAAATATAAGCAAACTATAATGGGAGAGAATGAAAGGCAGAATAAGGAAGGCAGGAATTCAAATCAGAAGTCATTGCCAGAATCTGCACAGAATACTGGCCTCGCCGTGGGATTGAAAAGAAGAGGTGAAAGAGGAAGACTGCCTGAGTAATTCCCAGCTCTTAGTGTCCAGTTAACAACAGACGGGGAAATCTATACTGGAGGAGCTGGAGGAGAGCCAGATCTACATTTCTTTGGAATCTGTTGTCTACAGACCAACTCTGGCAGAATCACTTAAGAGTACTTGCTAGAAAGTCAGATTCCTGTGCCTTACTACTCTTTCAACCTACTGAATCAGGATCGCTGGGACCAGGACTGCTACCAGTGTGCAGTTGAGCAGGCTCCCCCGGTGATTCTTAAAGCCTGTTAAAAGTTTGAGAACACTGGCCTTAGAGATGATTTAATCCACTATTTCTGTTTTAAAGATGTAGAAACTGGGGTTCATTGATCGTATATCTTCTTCTAAGAAGTGTCTCTTCAGCTCCTTAGCCCATTTATTGATTGGGTTGTTTGTGTTTTTTGGTGTTAAGTTTTTTGAGTTCTTTATATATCCTGGAGATCAGTGCTCTATCTGACGTATGTGTGGCAAAAATTTGTTCCCAAAATGTAGGCTCTCTTGTCACCGCATTGTCTATATCTTTTGCTGAGAAGATTTTTTGATATACAGTAAATCAACAAATATATGAAAACATGTTCAACATCTCTAGTAATTAGAGAAATGCAAATCAAATTTTGATTTGCATTTTTTTTAAGTTAAGATTTCATTTCACTCCAGTAAGAATGTCAGTTATCAAGAATACAAACAACAATAAGTGTTGGCAAGGATGTGGGGAAAAGGCACACTCATACATTGCTGGTGGGACTGTAAATTGGTGCAACCAGTCTGAAAGTAGTAGGGAGATTCCTTAGAAAACTTGGAAAGGAACCACCATTTGACCCAGCTATCCCACTCCTTGGTCTGTACCCAAAGGACTTCAAAACAGCATATTACAGTATTACAGTGACACAGTCACTTCAATCTTTATAGCTGCACAATTCACAATAGCTAAACTGTGGAAGCAACCTAAATGCCCTTCAATAGATGAATGGATAAAGAAACTGTGAGATATATATATATATATATATATATATATATATATACACACATATATATATATATATATATATATATATATATATATACACACACACACACAATTAAATATTACTCAGCATTAAAAGAGAATAAAATTATGGCATTTGCAGATGGAGTTAGAGAATATCATGTTAAGCAAAGTAAGCCAATCCCCAAAAAACCAAAGGCCAAATGTTCTCGCTGGTAACTGGATGCTGATCCATAATGCAGAAGAGGAGAATGGAGGAACTTTGACTGGGCCAAAGGGAGGGAGGAAAGAGGGTGGAATGAGACAAGCATCATTACCCTAGGTGTATGTATGACTGCATATGTGGTACAACTCTATATCGCATACAACCAGAGAAATGAAAAGTTGTGCTCCATTTGTGTACAATGAATTGAAAAGCTTTTGCTCTCATGTAGAACTCATCAGAACTAATAAAACATTTTTTAAAAAAAAAGAAACTGGGGTTCAAAGAGGTCAAGTCACTTTCACAAGTTCACACATCCTAATCTTCATTCTGGGATTAGGATGAAGTCTTCTGATTTATTGTTTGCCTGTCCCTGCTATCCTGGGTAAGATTTACATCTGATAGTTGGATGTTGCAAGGAAGGCACTATTTTTCAAAGTAGTGAGGCAGGGAGATGTCTATCAATGGATAAATTGATAAAGAAAATGTGGTGTATATCAATGGCATTTTACTCAGCCATTAAGAAGAATGAAATTATGTCACTTGCAGGAAAACAGATGAATTTGAGAACATCATGTTAAGTGAAATAAGTCAAACTCGGAAGGCAAAGGGTTGTATATTTTCTCTCATATGTGGAAGCCCGAGAGGAAAAAGAAAAGAAAGAGAGGGCATTTCATGAAAATCAAAGGGAGATCAGCAGAATGGGCCAGGGGAGAGAGGAGGGAAGGAAAAGGGGGAGTACTGGGGAATGATATTGGCCTAATTGTATTGTTGTATTATGTGCATGGACAAATGTGTAGCAACAAACCCCACCTTTATGTACAACTATAATACACCAATAAAAATATGGAATAAAAAAGTAGCAAGGCAGAGAAACCACACCTAAGGCCTAGTGGAGCAGATGAGATGGCCTTAAACCTCTAGCAGGCTGATGTCTGCTTGTGGTGGCAGAGCAGGACCATCCTGTACAGGGGCTGCTGCTGCCAACCTGGTTCTCTTACCACATTCCTGACTCACAGACTCTGAGCATGTGGTTTTATGGGAATGTCTTCGCCCAGGGCAGGGTGACCCTAACACAGGCCACATGAAGGGTGTTGATTCACATGGACCACCCTGGCTCTTCCAACAGACAACAGTGCAGGGAGTGCTTCTTGCTTCTGTTACCTTGGATAGAGCAAGATTGACGGGTCCCCAATTAACTGCTCATACAGTTGCCCTCTTTGATGAGCAGTGCTTCTTGAAGAAAGATCTAGGTCATGTTCCTTCTAAGCTTTCTAATTTTGGGACGTGTTAATTATGATATAGTGTTACCATAAGATTGGCATAGCTATTCTGTAGATTAAAAACTAGAAGAAACAACAACAAAAAATAAATCCAGAAACTTAGACGAGGATAACTTGTTCAAAGTTACACAATATGTTAAAATCTCTAAATTTCCATTTTCTCAAAATGAGAAAAAATATTATCAACTCTACTTTTCTTACACAACTTTTATGAGACTCAAATAACAAAGTAGAGATGAAAACACACAGTAGTGTTTGATGCGGATATCAAGAACACCTAATCATTTCCTTCTACATGATAACATGGTCATCATTCATTATCTACCTGCATACACACACACACACACAAAAAAAAAAAAACACATGTACAACATAATAACACAACACACGCACAAGTGTGATTTATTTAAAAGGATCTGGAGAAGAAATTGACTCAGGGTAGGAATGTGTTTCTGAGTCCATTTCTGGGTTATATTCTGGACCTAACCACATGGTGACATGAGGCTACACCCGGCCATGACTGGCAGAGGTGCTCCAAGTTTCACCACACCCCTAATTCAAAAAGCCTGTCACTAGCACACTACCTCTGTCTTATGTTTCCACTGTGCTTTTGTGCCTTGTCATTTCTGGGGAGCATAGAATGAGTGTCTAGTACAAACATGTCCACTCAGGTTGCCCCAAACAAGGGGAGGCTTAGCTGGTAGTTGGACTTTAGGTACACAGAAAAGGGTCAAAGACTCACAGGACCAGGGAAGCTTGGACATAGCTATTACATACATCACAGGGTTTTCATATAAATGGCCTGCATTTATTTAAGGACAAAATTGAACACCTCTTCTCTCAGCTTCCAAATAGATAAAACTAGGGGAGAACTGCACAGAAGGAAGGGAGAGGGAATTTTACTCCTTTGTTTTGGTTTTTAAAAAATAATCTACAACACGAGTTAGTAGAAGCTACCCTAGAGACATTAGAACTTTTTAACTAAAATAATTGATTTTCGCAGCCTTTTGCAATGTCCACATTATCTAGCAAAAGCTACAATGTCTTATTCCTGTTTCTCTTTTCCTGCTTCTATTCTCTGCACAAACACATAGCAATAAACTGCGCCCTATTTGCAAAGTTCTATTCTTACATACCCCAACGATTAAGAAGAATTGCCCTTTCAATGGCTGCTGTTGTATAAGCCAAACTCTCTGACTAGTGGGTGTGGGCGAGGGACATGAGGAATCTGTGGTAAATACGTCAATGGGAGGAAGGAAGACTGGGGAAAAAATAAAGACAAGACATGAAGACTCCATAGGGGTGTGGTGCCAGAGGCCGGAAGAATCAGATACTGATCCCAACTCTGTCATTAACTTAGTGTGTGACCTGAGGTGAGTCATTCCCCTCTCTGGGCTACAGGGTACTCAACCAGGGTTTGGCAGAACTCTATAAGGCAGAGTTTCCCCTCCTGTGTGTAGTATCACACTGGCATACCACAGACAGATGGCAGGTACACTAGGAATTACTGAGTCCCTTGCCTGTTGTCAAGAGGAGCCTCATGATGGTCTTCATGGGGAGAGCCTGAGCAGCATAGGGGTCTCCTTGTCCTCAGAGAAGGCAGTGGTCACAGTGAGCCACATTTCCCCTGCACTGTTCCACCATTATCCTCTGCGTGCAGCTCAGAAGATGCTCTACTGCCTGGGCATCTCAGCAGACAGCTAAAGAATGTCACACTGAGCCAGGCACAGTGGTGGGCGCACACCTGTAATCCTAGCATCTCGGGAGACTGAGGCAGGAAGACCTCGAGTTTAAAGCCACTCTCAGCAATGGCAAGGTCTAAGCAACTCAGTGAGACTCTGTCTCTAAATAAAATATAAAATAGGGCTGGGGATGTGGCTCAGTGGTTGAGTGCCCCTGAGTTCAATCCCCAGTACTCCCCGCAAAAAAAAAAAAAAAGGAATGTAACACTAACTAGACCAGGAGGGCATTTGTGTCTAGGTGCCAGAAACTTGGAGCTCACCCCAAGATTCAGCCAGTTGAGGGTGAATGAGTGCACAGACAAGGTCAGGGCATCTGCTCTTCTCAGCAATAAGTGGTGGCACAGAATTCCTATCTTTATATATATCCATCTGCAGCTGCTATACAAGAAGCCCATTTAGTGGCTTCCATGCAAGCTGTAGGTCAGCTGCTTTTACAATTTATATGCAATATACAAATTAGATCCTTATTAATTTGAATCACATGGTATATAGAAGTCTGAATTTGAAACACCTTTGCTTTACCATAAAAAATTATGCATTGATTTTTCAGTATAAAGAAAGAATAAGTTTTATTAGCATCTTCAATTTCAAACGTTGCAATTGTTCAAATGGTTGTAAACAATGGTTTGAATTTTTTAAATCATACTCTTAATGATGAACATTGTTCATCATAATTAATGAACTTTGTTATTGATCCACACTACTAGAAATTTGAAGCAATGACCACTAAAGAATCTTAATCAGTGATGTGTGCAGCCATTTGAGCACAATATTTTCAATGGAAGCAAGTTCAAATGCTCACCTAAAAATTATAATTTCATTTGAAACTTTTATATAAACAATATTTTCCTAAATATCTTGTTTCATTTTTCCTATGATACATGATGTAAAAAGTGGATTATGTCATTTTTTCAGAGCTTTATTTAGTTAATCACATATCTCCTACAGTTTACTCCTTAATCTTTACAAATATTTTTATTTTCTCTGTGTACTAGATGTGGTAATGGTTGGGTGCAGTATTTTAGGGCAGTGGTTCTCAACTGGGGGTGCCTTCATCTGGGGACATTTTGGGTCGTGACTCCTGGGGAACAGCTCTCTGACCTCTAATGGAAGGAGACCAGAAATGCTGCTGAGCACCCTACAGTGCAGAGGAAAAGCCTTCAGAAAAAGAATGACTGCCAAATGTCAGGAATACCAGGATAGAATCCTTGTTCTAGGGATCCTCTCCTTTCAGTGTTCCAACTCTGACTTATAAGTGTTTTTGTAGCTTAAAAAGAGGGGATGATAGGTAAGGATGGACATGGCCAGGAATGCCCCACTCTCCTCTCCTAACTGTATCTATAATAACTGACCCAGAAGGTAGGTACCACGTGGACAACACTTCTTCCTGGCTCACTGGAAATTGGTCCATGGATTTTTTTACTTGAGATGGTAAGCACTTCAAACAGCACTTGGTAAATGTGATGGCTGCAACCTCAGGACCCATGGTGAGTATCTTCTCCTCTGCTGTCACTTATTTTTAAGTTCCATGTTCTGGAAATGGCAACTGTGTTCCAGTGGATTATAACCCATGTTATTTTTCAACAATTCTCTCTCCCTACTCCACCACTTTGGATCTCACTGTGACTAGCTGGGTTGGAATGGGTCTCCTAACAGGCATGGATTGTACTGAAAAGTTTGTCCACTCCTTCCCTTCTTCCTGCCCTATAATTTCCTGGGAAGTAAAAACTACCCTGTCTTTTTGCATTAATGCTCTACCTGCAAGACCAAGCAAACCTTCTTCATTTTTTCTCTCCAATACACCCACCCTCTTGGGTTTACTTGCTTCCTTGTTTTATTTGTTTATTAGAACTTCAGGATGATTCAAGTGGTTGGGGATTAAATCAGTCCAGGCAGCCATACTCCTTTATCAATGTGGCTCCTGCCACCCAGTTAGTCAATTTTTACAACAGATTCACATCTGCCACCTAATCCCAAGAGCAGGTTTAATGGGGCATTAGATACTTTTGTTTATCCTGGGACTTAACTGGAGATGGTTAATTCTTCTAATACCTACTCTTTGAAAGAAGAAAGATCAATGGCCAGGATCTTTGCTATGTAAGCGTAAGCTGGTCATCCAGTCATTGGGACTTTGATTTTGCTCATCTGTAAAAAAAACAGAACAACTAGAAGGCAGCTGAAACGCTTTCCAACTTTACAAAACAGAAAAGGCACAGAAATTTTTCTTGAAAAATATATCAGTGTTAGGAAATGCACACTTTTATTACATTGACTCATTGTCAATGTGTCATTTCTACTGAAATGAGGAAGTTGGGTTTTACAGTTGGAGTCAGGAAATAGTTTATATCCTCTGTAGGGTTAGTGTCCCTGGAAGATTGTGGTCATTGATGTGATCTGTGATAGCACTTTAGAGTCAGTGAAACTGTTCATTAGTTCACTTAAGGAATATATATTAGACTGCATCAGGCTCTTTAGCACAATAATGATTATCTATTTTTCAGATGAGAAAATGGAGGCAATAGATGGTTAAATGGACTAGTCAAGATAACCCAACAACTTTGACCAAAGAAGAAGGCAAAGGGCAGTAGGGCATAAGAGAAACTATGTACAGAACAATAAAAAATTCCCAATTCTTCGTTCTATAATTTGACTCTTGGAATTTATTCTTTCCTGCAACTGCTAAAGTCAAATGCTCATTATTTATTGCCTTTGTTAAATTGTAGTGTTAAATTATTGATCACAAACAAGATCTGAAGTTAGTGTTATTTTTTGTAATAAATTTGTGGTCCTGATTGTTTGAAAAAGTATTGAATTTTTCCCTCACACTCTGAGTCATTCTCAACTGGGGGAAAGCACCCAGTATTTCTCCATGATGCTGTCACCATCCCCTTTTCAATCCATTGTCTTTTTAATCCTTGAGTTACAATATCAAACTTCAGTTCGTGATGAATATTTCATTTGTGGAGACTGAGAGTCCCAAAAAGAATAAGTGTCTGCTGCTGAGAGGCCTCCCAATTGTGAGGCCTATATCCTGGTCCATGTCTGGAGCCCACTGAAACCTCAGTGTGCATTTTAAGTGACAGCTTTCAACTCTCTTAGAGTTCCTAATAGTTCAGTCTTCCTGACTTGGAAGGCAGATGACCACATCCTGAGGTCTCCATTTATTGCATGTTCCTCAGACATTGGTTCACTAATTAGGTGCGCAAGCATTTAATCAAAACAGCCTAGTGGCACCGACAAAGGAAGGCAATTTGAAATGTGTTTAGAGAGTTGCCACCAGCTTCTGGGCTAGTGGAAGTTCGACTTCCTTGCCAACATGTGATAGAGTCTGTCACTTTTTAGCAATTCTAGTAGGTATGTAGTGGTCTTTAATTGTGGTTTAATTTGCATTTCCCTAATGGGTAGGGATTTTGAGCATCTTTCCAAGTTCTTACTTTCCATACATATGTTTTCTTTGAGGTATCTTGATAAAATTGAACACGCATACATATAGTCATACATAACAATGTTGTGACGAAACAACAATATTTTGGTCAATGGTGTGATAGATCACATACACCTGGGCTATATAGAATGTAAATACCATGTGTGTATGTATAATTATAATAATTATAATTATGGTATACATCATAGATACTATATAGCCAAGGTGTATTAGACCATCTAGGTTTGTGTACAGACACTCCATGATGTTTGTAAAAATGACAAAATTACCTAACAATGCATTTTTCAGAACATACCCCTTAATCTATGTATGCTATGTGTGACATGTATATATATCATGTCATTCATGAGATAAATGATTTGCAAACATCTGCTGTTAAACTAAAGCTTATCTTTTAATTGTTTGACAGTTGTGGTGGTTGCTTTGCAATACTAGGGATTGAACCCAGGGCACTCTACCACTGAACTATATCCCCAACCCTTCTTATTTTTTTTATTTTGTGACAGAGTCTTGCTAAGTTGTTCAAGCTGACCTTCAATTTGTGATCCTCCTGCCTCAACCTCCAAAGTTGCTGGTATTACAGGCATGAGCCGCTGTTATGGGTGGTTTTTTTTTTTTTTTAATCATTGTTTTTAATGAGCACAAATTTTCATTTTGAAGGAGTCCAAGTTATTAATCTTTGTTGCTTTATAGATTATGCTTTTGATGTCATATCTAAGAAGATTTTTCCTAACACAAAGACACAAAAATTTCTCAGAGTCTTGAGGTTGTATAGCTTTAGGTTTTAAATTTAGGTCTATGACCCATTTTTTGTATATTGTGCAAAGTATATTGCAGAGTTCATTTCTGCTTATGGGTATTCAATTGTTCTAGCACAATAAACACAAGATCATTCTTTCTCCATGATTTCCTTTGCGCCATCAGCAAAAATCAGTGGTCATATATACATAGTCTATTTCTGAACATTTCATTCTGATCTACTGATCTATTTGCTTTTCATGATACCAATCTGACACTGTCCTGCTTACTGTAACTTAGATCTTGAAATCAGCTAGTGCTATTTCTTCAACTTCATGCTTCTTTTTCAAAGCTGTTTTAGCTGTTCTAAGTCATTTACATTTTCATTTGAATTCAAATTGTCAATTTCCACACAATCCTGCTTAGGAAGTCCATCATCTAGTTTCTCTTTATTCCTCCTCCCTGTGCCATACCTGACCCTCTCAAGTCAATAACATGGGATGATGACCTCAACTGATTAGTTTCTCACCATTTAGGTCTCACTGTCCTTCATTGTCTGCTGTCCAGAGTCTTGAAGAACATGGTTGAGCGTATCATATCTTTTTTTGCCGTTATAGTTTCAGACAGGAGCATGCACTTTGTCTTGGCTGGAAGTAGACTTGTGGTTATGTTTTTTGAAGTATCTTCATCTCTCAGCTTAAAATATTAAGCTGTGTACACATGAGGTTTGGAATTTGTTTTAACATACTCCTGACATATGAAAGTATGTGGAGCATAGATAAAACACAGCTGCACCCAGGCTGATAACAATCTATACAGTATGATGGACACAACAGTGAATTGTACTTAAAACAAAAGTTAATAGGGGCCAGGAATGGTGGTACACACCTATAATTACAGTGGCTCAGGATATTGAGGAAGGAGGATTGCAAGTTCAAATCCAGCCTAAGCAACTTAGTGAGACCCTAAGCAACTAAGAAAGACTCTATCTCAAAATAAAAAATAAAAAGAGCTGGGGATGTAGCTCAATGGTAAAGCACCTCTGGGTTTAATTCCCACTATCAAAAAAAAAAAAAAAAAAAAGCAGGGAAAGGGGCTTGGGGAAAGCTTGAGATTTTCCATAAAATATTTTCAAACATAAGGATCTTAATTATCTGTTTACCTTGCAGGATTTTTGTCAGGATTAAATGTGGAATTGTATTTAAAGTGTTTAGCACTATGCTTACAATTTAATGAAGAGTAGCTATTAAGTTTACATTCTTGTGTGAAACTGACCACCAGAGATAAGCAGAAGATGAAGAAGTAAATGAAAATCTAATAAAAACATTTTAATCAAGAAGGCCTATAGCAGTGGTGTCCAGGTCAATTGACAATTCATTTGGGCCTTGGCTTGTCCATAAATCTCTCAAACCCACTAGGTTTGGTGCATTAATTCTGAATTTCCCTAGCATCTTATTTCTTCAACTCTCAAAGCACTTAAACATAGCCTGATAGCTCTTTTGCTATATATCAGCTTCCTGTCTCCTGAGATCTCCTTACATTCATCTGTCCTGAGAGCCCAGAACATACTCAAAACATACTCCTAGAACTGTTTGACATCGTCTTCCTACTTGCCCATCTCTGCAACCCTCTTTTCTGGGCATTTTGTTCCTCCCTCTGTGCACAGTCTGCCCTGAGTTAATGCCTTCTTTTTGAGGGCCCTGACATTCAGTTTCTGCTTATGTACTTCCTCCAAGTCACTATAAAAAGTGGGTATCTTTTCTTCTTCAGCTAATTGTATTGCCATGAAAGCTCTGTGTCCCTCCAATTTTTCTCCAAATACCTCTTGCTTGATGTGGTAACTTATTTGGGTCAGGAAGCCAGCCCAATCTCATAGTGATAGTAAGAAGATAGCATCTGGAGATGAAAGAGGAGGGTGCTAAGGTGAGCAGAGATCTGCAGGGTGCCACTTTCAGGCTGGTCCGGGCTCCACTTCCTCTTAGTGTGCATGTGAGTAGACCAGGGTTAAAAAATTCAAAGATGAAAACCAAAGAACTTGGACCCACAGAAGCTAAGGACTAGAGAGAGCATCAAGATAATGGAGCCTTACAACTCACTCAAATTTTCTTCTAACACAGCATTATTAAAAAAAAAAAAAGGCCCCATCCCAACATGTAGCTTTTCTGGTCCAAAGAGTTGGAAGACACAGTCCTGCTTTATTCCCTTTTGCAACCACTACACACACACACACACACACACACACACACACACACACACACACATATACACACACACACACACTCACTCATCTGAACATACACACATGTGCACACCTGGACAGCTAAAATATCTTTGAAGACTCCTTGGGCCATGGAGAAGGAATGAGAGTGCTATTTGAAAACTAGCTGCTCTAGGAAGCCCCTCAAACCCACTCACACTAGTTTTGGTGCCTTTTCTCTAAATATCCCTTGGCATCTTATCCCTTTCACTCTCAAAACCTGATAGGTTGACTATTTTCATTTTGAGGAAAGTCATACAGGGATTTTGAGAAGGGATCCAAATCTCAGGGTTTTGGTTTCCTTTCTTCCATTTAATTAATCTACACAGCCACCCCTGATCAAAATAACAACAACCATGACCCACAGACTGTCTGTCTTCTGGGTGTCAGAGTTGCAGAACTCAGTGTGGATAATAATGTCCATCACATTCCACCATCGTTTCTAACCCCATATCCCGTCCCTTCCCCTCCCACCCCTCTGCCCTATCTAGAATTCATCTATTCCTCCATTATTATCCAAAGTACTGTATAAAGACACAAATTAGTATGACTATGCATACAACCAGAGAAATGAAAAATTGTGCTCTATGTGTGTAATAAGAATTGTAATGCATTCTGCTGTCCTATATAAATAAAAAATAAATAAAAAGAAAGAAAGCAAAAAACACCTCAGTGTGGATCTAAATTTAGTAGAAATGTTGCTGGAACAATCATTACTTTTAAAGATGGATCAGAAACATTACCAGGTTTTCTCAGAAAGAAAAGGCTACGTGAAAAGGCTATCGAGATGCTTTGAAAAGCTGAGACAGTGGAGAGGAATCTTTTTGCTTGGAAGTCCAGAACGTAACAAAGGCCATTTTGTGTCTGCATGAGTGGTTTTATAGCACCATCCAGTGGTATAAAGCAATACTGTCACTGAAGCTCAGAATTGTTCATTCAGTCCTTCATTTTTAAAATTCAATCACCAAGTATTTATTCAAGAACCTCCAATTTGTTGGTCCTTACAATAGACACAAGGAGCATAGCAAAGATTAATTACAAAAATCTATACCGACATCACAAAGATCTCTCTCTTTGTTACTCCTACAGCTTCATCTAGTCTGCTACCTTCACTATCACAAAGGTTGGCCAGGTCTCTACAACAGTCTTCTAAGACAGGTCCCGCTCATTCCTTAATCTATGACATCAGGACTCTCAGGCCTAAAAGTAGTAGAAGCTCACTATGATTGTTAGGGGTCATGAGAGCCTCTTCAGTTGTTTTAAGGATTAAATTAGTTACTACGCATAAAGCACTTAGAATATTGTTTTAAACAATAGATGTTAAAAAGAAAGTCCTGATCCATAATTCTTTTTTTCTTTCAGGCAAACACATCAGGAGGTGGTATGTATGTTTACTCTTTAGAATCTCAATATGAACTTTACTCTGGGATAGTTGGATTTATTGAACTGATGACCCAGGCTAATTCATTTTCAATTGAATCTATGTCAAATCAGAGGAAAGCAACACATTGTAAAATGAACAGAATGATGTTTAGTACTAGAACATATAGTCTTTGAGTAGTAACTACCCCCTGCCCCCCCCCAAAAAAGGGCAGTGCCTATTATAAAGACTGACAGAAAGCCTACCGTCTCCATGGGTGGGAAGCTGACAGAGTTTTTACTAGTATCAAAGTTGTTTCTTGTTTGGGTATTTTTTTTTGGGGGGGGGGGGTGTATCCAGCATCAAACTCAGGGGCACTCAACCACTGAGTCACATCCCCAGCCCTCTTTTGTATTTTATTTAGAGACAGGGTCTCACTGAGTTGCTTAGTGCCTCACTTTTGCTGAGGCTTGCTTTGAACTCATGATCCTCCTTCCTACCTCAGCCTCCCGAGCCACTGGGGTTACAGGCATGTGCTGTGCCACCCAGCTTAGTATCAAACTTTAAAACAAAAATGTAAAGTCATACTCTGTCTTACCTTTGGCAGTAGTAGTGGGGGGAACAGTGCTGGGATCAAACTTAGGGCCTCAGGCCTGCTAGGTAAGGATTCCACCATTAAGCTACACTTTTAGTCCCCTGGTAGGCAAACAGTGAACACAGGAACAAGTTTAACCTTTGGGGAAAGTGTTTAGTCAAGCACCACAATATTTTATACAAGAAGTTCTTTTGCTTCAATCTGCTAGCAAATAATGGCCTCTCTGGAAAGCAGTGTCCTACACCTAAAATAAATAACAAGACCCATTGAGGCTGACCACAAAAGGAAGCATATTCTGACATTCACCTGGTTCTCAGAAACAGGCTAGTTATGATGGGCTATTGAAGAAAGAATGACAGATTCCTAAGTTAATGGAGCCTGGGAATCATAGAACTAGGTAAAAGTGCATTTTGAATGGCCTGACTCCCCAGAATTTTTTTTCCAAACTGTACTATTTCCATAGTGATCACAGAAAATAACCTTAAGGCCCTGTGAGTTTTCAACTGTGGCTATACCTGTGTGCCCTTGGCCCTATTTGTTGGCCCGTCCCTTCCTCCAGGATATGTAGAAAAATAAAGTGGAGGGTCTGGGGTTGTAGCTCTGTGGTTGAGCACTTGCCTCACATGTGTAAGGCACTGGGTTCTATCCTCAGCCCCACATAAAAAAATAAATAAAATAAAAGATATTGTGTCTATACACAATTGAAAAATTGAAAAAATAAATAAAATGAATGGAGTGGTATGTTTGTGAGTCCTGTTTCTCTCTCTCTCTCTCTCTCTCTCTCTCTCTCTCTCTCTCTCTCTATATATATATATATATATATATATATATATATATATATATATATAGTGTGAATTATATCCCAGAGTGAGGGCTCAGGTGGGCTGAGGACCAGGTGGGCAAGTGGGCAGGAGCATGGGTGGTGAACATGGCCCCAGGCTGTGACTTCATGGAACCTGCCATGCAGGCACATGCCTGAGGCAAGGCAAGCTCATTGTGGATGCCCACAATGCCCATAACGCAGCCTGGGACCCCCAAGCATCTGTCATCCTGCCTCCCCACAAGTGGCAGGAAAACGGAAATGGGGCAGACCTGAATGGGATTGCAGGGCTAACCAATAGCATTAGTACATTTCCAAACCCTGTTAGCACAAATTTGGATCAACAGTGTTGACCCAACTAGACTATAACACTCAAATCGTAACCTGCTACCTAGTTTCCTCTTACACCTGCAAGAGTTCTGGTTCTATTCCTCACAGTTAAATAAATCTTATTCATTTTGCTCTTGCCTTCCATTGTCTGCGCGGTGAGCTGCTGGGGTCTATATTGCAACACTGGAGGGCAAACCCCCACCCCTCCTTTGGAGCTGCAATACTGAGAGTAGCAACATACCACTTGACAGTGGTGGAGAAGAATCCGGCTTTGCTGGTTGTGACCCTCAGACCTGACACCAGTAGGCATTCCCTGCTGTGATTGGCTGCTAACACTAGAACAGGCTTTCTCAGATACAGAGGCCTGCAGCTTTGCACAGGTCCCACCGCCAGCAGAATAAGAGAATGGAGCTTCGTGTCAGACTCTGGTTTCAATAATATTAATAGGCCACATTTAGATCAAGTGAAAAATGTGCCAGACATTGCTTTAAGCATTTGTGTTAGCTCACTTCATCCTCACTACACCATGTAGTGCGTACTATTATTATTAACAATTGAAAGGCTATAAAACTAAGGTTCAAAGATGTTAAGTAAGTTGCCCAGGCTCACACAGCAAATACGTAGCAGAGGCAATGATTAAACCTAGACAGACTGTTGTGCAATCAATCCATGATCTTTACCTCTGCATTACTCTACTCTCAAAAGTCAGGCATGGGAAGGAACAGCACTGAACACACTCCTGTTGAATACAATACATATGGTAGCCTTGAAAAAAATCCATTGAGCTTTGTAGAGAGAAATCTGTGTAGTTGAGATTTCTGACTCTACCTTTTCAATTTATTCTACAAATAATGATGTAGTACCTTCTATATGCTGGGCGCTAGTATAGATACTTGGGTAGAACAATGAGGTTTTTACACTTATGGAGATTGTAATTTAGAGAAGAAGGTCAACAATAAAAATAAAAGAAGGTCAAAAATAAAAAAAAAAGTGAATGAATGTCTACTAATGTCTGATTGTGGTACCTATTATGAGAACAACAGAGTCTATATTGCAACACTGGAGGGCAATCCCACACCCCTCCTTTGGAGCTGCAATACTGAGGGTAATGAGGGGTTACCTTAGTTGAGGTGGCCAGGCAAGGACTTTCTGAGCAGGTGACATTTTAGCACACACATGAGAAAGTAACAAGGGAACCATGTGATGAGAGGATTGAAAGCAAGACTTCTTGGATCAGAGTCCAGTTTTGTGTGTACCTGAATAACTTTCTAGAATTTTCTATGCTTTGGATTCCTTATTTATAAAAATGGAAACAACTGTTATTTCTTCAAAGTGTTGTGAGGATTACATGGTTTATTTGTGTGTTAGTCTATTTTCCATCACTCTTACAAAATATCCAAAGCCAGGTGCTTTAAAATGAAATGGTTAATTTAGCTCACAGTTTTAGAGGTCCAGGAATATGGCACCAGCATTTACTGGCTCTAGTTGGGGCCTCTGGGCTACATCCACTTAGCAGATGGCAGTGTGGTGGAGACACATGCAAGGAGAGATCACATGGCAAGACAGGAAGCCAAGAGTGATTCAGGAGCCAGGCTTGCTCTTTTGTAACAACTTGTTCACACGGGAACTAACTCACTCCACGAGTCTGGCACTAATCCCTTCCTAAGGGGATGCCCCCAGTGATCTAACAACCTCCTACAAGCCCCACCTTCTTAAGGCTCCACCACTTCAACACTGCCACACTGAAGACCTAACCTCCAGCACATGAATCTTTGGGGAACAAACCATATCTAAACCACCATAGCAAACTGTATGCCTCAATTCTAAGACCACATTTCCCCACATTTTAACATTTTAAAATCAACAACTTCTTACAATGAACAGGGATCACACTTGTGGACATCCCTGTAGCAGTTCTGATGAAGTTGTTACTGATAGCAGATGAGCTAAGATTGTGGTGGTTCCAGGTGGGCTATAGGCCTCCAGCCATTCTGTGCCACAAATCATTTAAGGACCATTTTAGGAAGAAAAAAAAAATCCTGATTGCTGTAAATGTTGTGTGTGACACCTTGTAGCAAGATCCAGAAAGCTCGAGTATCAAAACTGGGGAACAAGTATTAGAAGAAAATTCTGGAACTGGAATCCTCGAGTACCTTTGTAAGAACTATGACATGATGAATCTAGTGATGGTGCTAACTCTTTTGTTCTCTGGAGAAACCTGGACTTTGACATCTATATCAAAACTAATTGTGATTAGATGGCCTCCTAATAATGTAAAGGAGTTTTAGAAATACTTTATTTTACTTGCATTTTCCTCTTTACGCGTGAATAAAGGTTATCGCTGATTTTAAAAATTGCTGCAAATAAAGATAATCTTTTGATTAGAACAACGTAAAAATTCAAAGTGGCAAAAAGCATTGTTCATATTTAATTGGCAGCATTTTTTTTCTTTCTTAGTGATTTGTAAAATAATAATGAAGGATGCATCTTAAAGTCAACAAAATGTTGGTAAGACTTCAGAAAAGTTCCTGGTGATAGTATACTTTGTAAGCAATCGTCAGTATTTCTCAGTTCTTTTGGGGACAGTGGTGCTCAACTCTCCTTTACTGCTCAGTCTACATCCCTTTCTTTATAAGGGACCCATATGTCAATTCACTAAGAAAGGCGCGAGACCTGGCTTGCAGTCAGTAAGTAGCTGGTTCTTGATTAAATGAAGGAATGACTGGGTTTCTGATGAGTTGCTTCCTATTTCAGAGAGCAGGGTAAGAAGGTATCAGGTATCGTGAGGGGGCAAAATTGCGACATATGCAGTCGAGGGGGAGAAATAAAGAATGTCCAGACGCGTCTGCCCCTTTCAATGCTTTATTCACTCAGATTACTCAATACAATTCACTCTGTATGTTCTTCATCAAGAAAAAGACAATCTTTAATGCTAGGCACTGCACTAAACATAATCAATCCACAGAAAACAATTCTAGATTAATTAATTCACAGCAAACAATTCTAGATTAATTCTAAGCACTGCAAACACACTTAATGATGACAGGCTAATGACAGACATTCCCTCTGCGGGCTAAGTTCAAAAGTCTTAGGCTTTACGTCCAGTAGATGCACACTCACTCAGACCGTGGTGACCAGGTTCGGAACCAAGGCAGGATTCTCCTGGCGTGGAATGGACGGCCAGTTGAGGAGAGGGTCCTAGGGTGAAGTTGCGGCTCTCACCAAGGTCCCGATGAGACGGTAGAGTTTGAGAGCAGTGAGGATCACACAGGGGATCAGGAAAACAATGACAAGTGATGGGATGTCAGTCCAGGTCCTCATCAGGCTCTCCAGCTCGAGTGCATCCTTGTTCATCATCTCGATTATTTATACTAAATTTGGGGGCTTTTGACCCCCTCCTTTCAATCTTTGTCAGCTACCACTGGATTTCTCCATAACATCATTTACCCTGGGGTCAGAAACATCAGGTCTGGTGGTCTCCACCCTGATCTTCTCGCCTTTCCCTCTTATCAGGCGAGGACAGCCTGCCAGAGGCTTCACTCTGTTTATGGAGGTAAGGGGAAGTGTCTTGTCTGAGGCCATACTGGAGAGCTCTGTTAGGTGTGCCTAATGAGACTGGAGTTTTTAAACTGGAGTTTTTTAAATGGAGTTGCTTAGGCTCAGGCCTAAGGCCATCCTCACAGAAGGTCTCATTACCTGTCTTGTGTCTGTCTTTTTCAGAAGCTACCCTAAAATTGTGACTTTTCTCTCCCCTCAGATCCCTGAGCCATTGTTTGCTCTCCATTGTTTGTTGGCATCTCTCCTGGAGCCTGGGATTCCATGGGACAGGAAAAGGTCCCTTAAGCTTCTATGCATTTTATGCCCTCAATGGCTGTCACATCTAACTACAGAGATATATGCAAATTTATATGCTGAAAAGCTCAGGACAATTGTGGAAAATAATTTTAGCTCCCATTATACACTCCTTTTTTTATGGCCTTTTAGAAGTGAGGCCTTAGCTGAATTTCAGGAAAATTAAATTAATTCTTATCTCTTGAAATGTTAAAAGCAGAAGTCCTGGTATAAATCATAGAGTGGGAAGAATGTTTTTCTAGTCATTTTTCTCAACCCCATTTTCTCAACCTCCCTCTATGCCACCCACACAGAATAAATAAATAAGAAAATAAACAATCATGAGTTCTGAAAAGATGTTAAAATATCTCTGAGTCGAGAAGAGAGAAACTATGTCAGAGTCTTTTGAGAAGAGGTCACTGATCCCTGTCCTCCCTAGAGTGGTGGATGGAAGTGATCATGTACTCAGGGATATCTAGGAGTTTGTCATAGTGGAGGCCTGTGTGTTGCTTCCCATCTATACTGGAAGGCAAAAAGCACACAAAGAGTTGCCCACACCAGTAGGGGAATGGGAGTAGAGAGGAAATGTTGCAGGAGGGTCTCAGGCTGAGGGGCCAGAGGAAAGTTCGGCTCCTTCACTCACTGTGGAGCACTCAAGGAGCAGGGTGCTTCCTGTATGGCCAAGAGGATCATGGGTAAGACTCCGGCAGACAGAGGTACTGGAGGTGCCCAGAGCCAGGACAAGTCTCCCATCCTGCCATTGTCATGAAGCTCTGAGATCCCCAGAAATCTAGATGCCATACCAGAGAAAGAAAAGATTGGGACTAAAGTATAAAACATTTTTCCTAAATCAACTATGAAAACCTAAGAGGACAGTTTACTCTGAATTGGCAACACTGTGTCCCACTATTGATGAAATACGAGTTTCAGGAAGAAACCATAATAGTTCTAAGGGAAAGAAAAGAAATATTTTCTATATAGTTAAGCATGTGGCTTGAAAATTTGTACCTACTATACGTGTATCTTCTAAGTAAAGACATTCATTTAGAGGAATTATGAGTAGAAGCACTGTAATCCAAATGTATTATGAACAAGAAATTTTCTTCAAATAGTGGAGTTCCCCTGACCTTTTAGTTAATTTCTTAGTGGAATATAGACCAAGGAGTTATCAGAATCATAATATACATGTTTTGGTTTCCAAGAAATGGACTATAAATTAAATTTTTTTCAGTTTACTGGTATACCTGTTTTTAATTGTGTGCCCCCTTGGGGGCAGGGAGCAGTTTGAGAGAGCTGGCCTGGCCAATTCTTTCTGTAGTGGATGGATTAACTTTGCTAAATGAATACTCAGGAAGCTTGACCCTCTCCCCCCAAAATGTATGAACTTCTCCCAACTATGTAGAAATTCCAGCAGAAGATTGAGATATGTCCAGGATACATAGAAAATTTAAAAATATATTTTGAGAAAGTATTATGAGACAATTTGTAGAAAGTAAAGGCACAGATGCTGCATGTGAAGGAAGAGGTGAGTGCCAGATTGTGTGGGGAAAACATGAGGATTGCAAAAGGAGAGTGGGAGTTAATCTCTAAAATTCCTGGGCATCTCTGGACCTGCCCAGGAAGTCAGGGATGGTTATATCAACAAGGAAATCTTTCATTCAACAGTAAGGATTTTCATAATCATCAAAACTGAAAAGTGGAATGCAAAAAGTTGTGGATTTCTTAATTTTCTATTTGTTGTCATTATCCCACACAAAGCTTCATTAAGTTGTCTGTGACAAGGCTTAGATGAGACTTGGCCTCTCGCTTTCAGTCATTACCCCAAGGGATTCTGAATCTTGCCTCTTGATGAATAATGAGTAACACACGTCCCCAAATCGAGAGCCCAGAGATATAAGCTGCACACGCTCATGCACAGCTTCCTTGTGTGAAGTCCTGTGCTTTTACAGACGACCATCTTGAGAGATGGCTAGTATGAGTGTCACTGGGACTTTATTCAGTTACCCTAGAACAAAGGAGGGTTTGGGGAATTTGTTTTTGATTTTTCTTGTTCTCATCTGAATTCTTACATTCTTTAGTTTTAAAAATATGTTTAAATGCAAAAGTTAAAAGCAGTGTATCTCAAACCCCTGTTCTGTTTTCCAATCTTCCCAGTTTTACCAATAATGTTCTTTTTCTACTCCAGGATCCAATTCAAGAGCCCATACTACATGAAGCTGTCATGTTTCCAAAGACTCCTCCAATCTCTTTGACAAGAATTTTTAGTAACTATTCTTATATCTAATAAGTCTTTTAATCTATAGAAATTACACACAGTGATATACAACTATTGCATATGTCAAGAATGATTAAGAAAAAACTTAACTACAGAAACTAATTAATTTTACATAAAATAAAATCAACTTTTCTGTGTATAGTTCTTTGAATTTTGACAAATATACACAGGTATACAGCCATATGTTATAATCAAGATACAGATATTATCACTATCAGGATATAAAACTGTTCCATCACTCACAAAACTTTCTTTATTCTGCCACTTTGTAGTCCACTGGTACCCTAGAAAATCAGCCAAACATTTCCCTAAAACACCCAGCCCATGGCATAACATTAGTGATATGAAGTCATTCACATGTTTCCTTATTATCCTTTAATTTCTATAGAATATGCAGTGATGTGACTGTTCTCATCCCCAATATCAATTTGTGTCTTTCTCTGTTATCAGGCTAACTAGAGATTCATCAATTTTTTTTTAATCTCAATGAATTCTGCTTTTTTCCTGCTATTATTTTTCTATTTTTTTTTTCTTTGTTTCTATTTTCTAATTGTTTTGTATCAATAAGTTCTTTTCTTTCTACTACCTAAGGTTAAAGGTATTAGATGTTGATTAGAGACCTCTGTCTTCTCATCTAATGTAAGCTTACATAATGCTATAAATTTTCCTTCAAGTACTGCTTTAACTGAATTATACAAATTTTAATACACTGTGTTTTTAGTTTCATTGACTTTCAAATATTTTCTCATTTATATTGTATCTTACACTTTTAGCCATGGATTGCTTAGAATAATTATGTTGTTTAATTTTCACTTTGGGTAGAATTTTCTAGACATTTCTCTGTTGGTTTCTAGATGAACTTCAGTATGATAAGAGAATATATTTTTTATGTTTTTTAGGATTTTGATTCACTTAAATTTGTTGATGTTTGTTTTATGGCCACCCAAAATGGACTGTTTTGTTGTATGTCCAGCTGAACTTGATAATGGTGTACACTCTGATATTGTTGAGTAGAATGTTCTGTTACTGCTGACAGTAACTAGTAATAATAGTAATAACTAAATAGTAATAACTAGTAATAACTGCAATAGTTGTATATCACTGTGTGTAATTTCTATAGATTAAAAGACTTATTAGATATAAGAATAGTTACTAATAGTTACAAATAGTTACAAATGTCAATTTGTTGATTGCATTGTTCATTTCTTCTCTGTCCTTACTGATATTTAAAATCTATTTGTTCTATCAATTATTGAGAGAGGAGTATTGAAGTCTCCAACTAATGTTGTGGATAGTCAATTTCACCTTCAGTTCTTTTAGTTTTTGTTTCAGTGTTTTGAAGCTTCACTGTTCGGTTCACATTGTTCATATTGTTTTGTCTTCTGTATCATCATGTAATGTTCTCCATTATTCCTGGTAATATTTCTTTTTCTAAAGCACACTGTATCTGATATCTAATAATTCCAGCTTTCTTCTTGTTAGTTTTCTTATAGTACATCATATTGCATTTAATTGTAACCTATATCTGAAAAGAATTTCTTGTACACAGCATGTAGTTTAATCTAATGATCTCTATCTTTAATTTGTAATGTTCAGACAATTTATGATTAATATAAATATTGATTTATTTTTATTAAAACCTACCTTTTTAAAAAATTATTTTCAATTCATTTCATCCATTCTTTGCTCCTTTTTTTTCTGTTTGCTTTGGATTATCTTTTACATTTAACATCAATCTTATCTTGGCTTTTGGCCTATTATTCATATATACTTCAAAAACACTTAATTTTAGTGGTTGTTCCAATGTTTACATCATTAATAAAGCACAGATTCCCAAAAGTTAGAAGAAAGGATTTTGAAAGCTTCACCATTAAAAAAAAATGGTAAATATTTGAGTAGCTAGATTTGTTTAACCTGGTTTAAACATCACAAAACTTTTACATATATTGAAACATTACATGACGCCCTATGAATACGTATAATTTTTTGTTTTTATTTATCAGTCAGCTAAAACATATTTAAATAAAAATAAGTAAACAAAAACACAATAAATAACAGTTCCTAAAACAATATTACACTACTTCAAAGGTAGCATAAGAAACTTTTAGCACATGCTCCCAATCCTTCTCTCCCATAATAGATCATTCTTATTTTTGCATCAGAAAAATCAATTATCTTTTAGAGTCATTAAAAGTAAGGAATGTTTATCTTTCATCATATCATATGAAAGAGATCTTATCCAGAGATCTTCATTCTTGGGGTACATCAAAGTCTCTTTCTGATAACATACTTCTACTGCCTGAAGAGCTGTCTGTGACACACCTTGAAGTGCAAATGTTCTGATACTGAATTCTTCTGACTTCATATTTTTTAAAGAACTCATTTTCCCTTCATTTTTGAAATGAATTTTTACTGGGTGTATGATTCTAGGTTTATAGTTTTCTTTTGATTAAGCACACAATGATATTAGTACATTATCAGCTAGCTTGTATAGATCACGCCAAGGAGTCTTGCATAACTTTTCTTTCTCTGTCTGATTTTCTCTGACTGCCTTTACAATTTTTTCTTTAGCTTTAATTTCTAGTGTTAGAATATGCTGATTCTTAAAGTGTGTGTTAAGGGGTTGTGACAGGGGTGTTGCTTATTGTTTTTATGCTTGGGGTTTTCTGAGCTTCTTGGATGTGTGGTTTAACATATTTCATCTTATTGTGGGAAAATGATTGGCTGTTATCTCTTCATATACATTTTTTCTACCTCATTTTCTCTCTTCTTCCTGAGTTCTGATTACATGAATGCTATATCATTTAATATTCCACAATTCCTGAATTCTCTGTTCTGTTTTCTTTGCCCTGTATTCTCTGTTCTGTTTTCCTTCTCTCCTCCCTTTATATTTCAGATAGGATATTTTCTTCAAGTGCTTACTAAGTCTCCTGAAAAGTCCATTAAAGTGATTTTCCATCTCAGTTGCTATGATTTTTATTTCAAGAATTTCTATTATTTCCCTTTTATTTTTAGTTCTTTGGTCTGACATTCCTAATCTGTTCATATATGTTATACATATTTTCTCCTTGAGTATTTAAAATATTAGTCATAGTTCATTTAAATTCTTATCTGATAGTTACCAGTATCTCTGATTCTGATTTTATTGACTGCTTTGTCTCTTGATGTTTGTAATTTTATCTTTATTGCATCTATTGCTGGATATGCTATGTTGAACAGTAGACACTAAGATAAATAGTATTTATCCCTATAGATACGAATACCTCTTCAGTCTGGTAATTAATGTTGAGGTCAGAAATTTGGCTGGGTTTCAGTTTTTGTTTTTGTTTTGTTTTGGTTTGGTTATTTCAATATACCACCAGCATTAGCATGTGCTTATGGTGGGGCTATTTTGTCTGATGGTTTTGTTCAGTGAGTCTTTTCTACTCCTATATTTAGGCTCTTCCTCTATTATCTGCATATCAAAGAAGTCATCTGTCCTTTTCCCTTTCATCTGGTAAAAGACCTCTATCACTTGTTACATGGTGCTTGCTAGCATGGTGGTGTGCTGTTCTCTGTTGCCTTGCTTCTGCTCATTCTCAGACAAGTCCTGTGTCCAAGGATCTTAGAGTGTGGGCATTCTCAGTGATCTTACCTCTCACCTAGAGTAGGATACCTTAAATAGTCAGAGCCCTGTTCAGTTTCCTACCACTTCACAAGTCAGAGAGTGTTTTCTCTTCCACAAATGGAAATGAATCTTAAATTACACCCCAGGAAAAGGGGGTTTTTCTGCTCTTCCAACAATTCAAAGTCTTTCAGTTCTTAGGAAAGGAGAAGTTGGACAGGATTTTGTGTTTTACCTTAACAGTGGCTATTCTCCTTTTCTAGATCACTAAGAAAAGTTTAGATTTACCAAAGGAAATGAAATAAAAATATAAAAGCAATACTTGAATCCCATGTTTATTATAGTACTATTCACAATAACCAATATATAGAAACAATTGGAGTGTCTAAAAATGAATGGATGTGTGTGTGTTATACAATGGAATATCATTAAGCTATAAGATAAGAATGAAATCTTGTCATTTGTGGCAAAATTGGTGAAACTGAAGAATATCATGAAAAATCAAATAAGTGAGACACAGAAAGGCAACCGCTACTTGTTCTCTCTCATATATGAAACCTGAAACTGTTGATTTCAAATTAGAATAGAATACTGATTACTAGAGCCTAGAAAGGATAATAGAGAGGGAAGAGAATAAAGATAGATAATAAGTACCAAAATACATTCACAGAGGACTAAATTATAGCTTTATACAGTACAGTAATGTGAGTATACTTTACAATCACCTATTATATATATATATATATATATATATATATATATATATATATATATATATATTATGGCAAAATAGAACAAAGGATGATTTCAAACACAAAGAAATGATAAGGAGATGGAAATGCTAATTATCCTGATTTAGTCATTGCACATTGAATATATGTATTGAGGAAGATTCCAATGTTTGAATAGAGGTGCTGAACACTCACCTCCTGTTCCACAAAGAAGAACAAAAGCAACAGGTGTATATCTTCATTTTGAGGGTGAGTAACCATAGGAAAATGCTGGAACCCAGCAAGGGAGAGCCATGTAAGACTCAGAAATCTCATACAACAGTATATAAAGAGACACATAACATGCAAGTAACTGCCACCCCATTTCTGAGCCTGGGAGGGAAAAGTGTTCCCCCTTTGCAGGGTGAACAAGAGAGTCCTAGAAAACCATATCAGCATGGATGCAAGCAATCCTAATTATTGGAAAGTTTCATAGTCATTATGGACTTGTAACCTAGTTAAGAGCAACCTGACATCTGCAGAGTAGTTTTGCTCTGGAGAAGGAACTCACATAATACTTCACAAATCCCCAGAACCCAGTCTGCCATGACAAGATTCCTTCTTGAAAAGTGTGCTATTGTCCAAATTTATACTGCTACAGAGAACAGAAATTCCTTTATGTTCCCATTTCTGGGAACCCAGACACATTTTATCACTCTAGGACAGAAGGTTGTAGCCTCATGAACCCAACTTTTCCTATGAAATCAACTGTGACCCCAACACGCAAGTCCACCCCATTGCTCTGCATTAAAGGAGATAGGTGTTTAGGGGAATGGAGATTTGCCCTGAGATACTGGAGCACTTGTCCTCCCAGACTAGGGTGTGGCCAGCTACATGTGTTCTCAAATCAATGTAGGACTAAACATGAAAATCCAAGCAGTTCCTAAGGTCATGCCCCTGACCATACTGAGGGTGAAAACACACTGTTTCAGAGATAGGAGTTAGTGCCATGGATTCTCCCATCACCATCCCTGCACCCGCCATACTCCATCTGGATGCTTATGCTGACAAAACTAGGAGCACTGCAGAGCACTGCAGTTCCTGCTGCTGCTTCTTCCTGAGCAGTGTATGGGCCCATCCAACTGCCTGGTCTAAATGGAGGTCCTTCAGGCCCCCTACCACTGCTGGGGCTGCCAGCACTAAAGGCCCTTGCCAGTGTCAGAGCTGATACAAGTGCTGCAGAGCTTCAGCTGTGGTGACTAAACAAACCATCTGATGAGTGCACCATTCCCCTTGTTGGTGGCCATGCACAATGTACCCCACACCCTCTGTTGTGTGTACAGCACGTACCTGAGCCACTAGATTGTCCCCATTCCCACATGGCCCTTGGAGACAGAGGGTTTCTTCAACTCTACAAGGTACGCACTGTGCCCAAAGTCATTAAAGTTAAAGCTATAGAGAGACTACTCTATGGTGTGCAGCTAGAATCAAGGCTATTCCATAAGTGTTGGCTACTCCAATTCACCAGGTGTGCAAATCTTGATGTAATAAAACAAGAAATATAAAAAAATGAAGGTAACACCATGTCTCCAAGAGATCACAAGAACTCTCTAGCAATATCACAAGGAAAAGATATTGATGAAATAATGCCTGCTAAAGAATTTAAAAGATTGATTATAAAGAAGCTCAATGAGATTCAAGAGAATATGACAGTTGAATGAAATTTGAAAAAAAAAAAAAAGGCCCAGATGAATGAGAAACTCAGCAAAAACATAGGGAGCTTATAAAAGAACCAAACAGAAAGCCTCAGCAACAGACTAGATCAAGCAGAAGAAAAAAAAATATCTGCACTTAAAAACAGTCATTTGAAATATACCAGTCAGATTAAAAATAAAAGAGACAATGAAGACAGACTTTGAGACCTTTAGGTCGCCTTTAAATGAAGAAATATTCACCCTTTGGAAGCACTCAAAAGAGAAGATAAAGGGCAAGCCATAGAAAACCCATTCAGTGAAATGAGAGCTAAAACTTTCCTATTGTTGGAAAAGATATGGACATTCAGGTATTACAGGAGACCATTAGGACCTAAAATAGGTAAGACCAGGAAAGATATTCATCCCAACATATTAGAATCAAACTACCAAAAGTCCAAGACAAAGAAAGAATTCCAAAAATTAATAGAAAAGCACCAAATCACATTTAAGGTAACACACATTAGACTGATTAGATTTCTAAACATAAAATAGGAGGAAAAATAGGGTGAGTCTCGTTATGCACATCTATAATCCCAATGATTCAGGGCCTGAGGCAGGAGGATCACAAGTTTGAGATCAGCCTCAGAAACTTAGCAAGGGTCTAAGCAACTTAGGAAGACCCTGTTTCTAAGTAAAATATAAACAGGGGCTGTGGATGTGGTTCAGTGTTAAATTGAACTGAGTTTAATCCCCAGTACCAAAAATAAAATTGAAAAATAGAACAAATTGTATTCAAAACAAAGAGAAGAAATCTAACATGACAGAAGTAAATCTTAAATTTAATCTTGAATGTAAATGAACTAAAGAAGACCCAATGATATGCTATTTATGAAAAGCTTATTTTACAGTGAAGACAGACTGAGAATAACAGAATGTTAAACTGTTGAGAGCCACAGCCGAAGGGGCCCCAGCAAACTTCCAGCCCCCAGCAAACTTCTAGCTGCCAACTGATTGGCTCCTCTGCGGTGATGCTCATTGGGCTGTTTCCCCGCCCATTCAGACCACAGAGCTGTTCATTGGGGGACTTTTTTTTGGCTCCGCCCACGTGACCCAGCCAATCTGCCTCAAGAGCAGGAGGAGTGGGGGAGTTTGAGAGGCTTGTGGGACGTGGGTGGTGGCAGTTGGGCTCTGAGGGGTTTTCCTGAGGAGCTGTGTGTTGTGGTGTGTGTGTTCTAAAAATAAAGTTCCTTTCTTTTGACAAGTGGCTCCTGAATTGTGCCCAGCCAGCCAGACTGCGGCATTTGACTGAGAATAACAGAATGTTAAACAAATAGAAATCAAAAGTAGGCAGGAGTAGTTACTGTTATTCTAGAAAAAATACACTTAAAGACGAGAACTGTAAAAAGAGATCAAGTCACTATGTCAGGATCAAGGGTTCAATTCAACAAGAAAATTTTAAAAATTGTAAACCTATATGCCCTGAATGCTGGAACACCCACTTTTATAAGGCAAACATGATTAGATATGTATGTGCGTGTGTCTGAAATATCACACTTTATCCCCAAATTATGTCTAATTATTATTTGTCAAATAAAAGCAAGGATTTTGCAGATGTTCAGGAATCTTCTGTTGTGAGATAGAAGCAGTATTCTTTCCAGCTTTCAACATCCTAATTGGAAACTGAATGTCCCCAGATGTACTTTTCATAAAATCTTGTTTATATTTTTGATTTTATTTTTGGTTTATTTTTAGTTTTGGTTTATAATTTTAATGCACAAGCATTATAAAAAGTTTAGACCAGAGCAAAAGTTAACCAGAAATCATTTCACATAAAGATGGTTCCTTCAAGATTTTTTTTTTTTCGGGTTCCATTTTGAGCTTTAGAGAACAATGGCTGTGAATATGAACTAAGGAATTAGAACTCTGAACCCAAGGACATTCTGGTAGTTCAATACTGGTAAAGAATATGAATACCAATACCAAAAGGTGTCAAGATGCGTGGTGGACAGGTTTCAACCTAATGATGCAGAATGGGACTTCCGCCTATAGACAATATCAAAGTGTCAGTGTTTGAGACATAATTTCCTAGTTTTCTCTTCAACTGAGAGAAGAATTCTTTCACTGTTGTGTCCTCAGTGCCTGGGACAGCATTTGACTCACAGTGGTCACTCCATGATAATTTGGTTTATGAATAAATGAATGACTATGATAATCCCTTCTTTCTCCTATGGTTAGTGTTGAAGCCTCTAACTGGACTTTCTGCTGCTCACAAAAGTGAATGGGAATTTAGCCCTTAATTGAAAAAATAAAATAGTATCCAGGGGCTGTGGTTGTAGCTCAGCGATAGAGCACTTGCCTTGCATGTATGAGGCACTAGCTTAGATCCTCAGCACCACATAAAAATAAATAAATAAAGTTACCGTGTTTATCTGCAACTAATTTTTTTAAAAAAATATAGGTATACAAATTGCATCTAGTTTGGTGAACATGTAGCAACACTTGTTACATAAGATTCATGTTGTTTTGTAAACTCTATTGTCAACTTATTATGACTTTTGGATATATCCCTACAAGAAGCAAATAAGGAAAATTTAATTTAGAAAATCGGCATTGAAGGCATGAGAAAAAATTAATCCCTATACAAGAATAATTTAATGCTTCCATTTGTCCAGCTCCATGACAGGCACTGTGAAGAGTAGTTAAAAAAAAAGTATTAAAATGAGATTCATCAAACAGCTACAACAAATTTGATAGAAGCAAAAAAAATCAAGGGAAAAAATCCAGCTCTGCACGTACTTGCGCCTTATTGATAAGAAACTTTGAAAGATTCAGACAAGGAAGAATCAGAGTATCTGAGAACTACATTAGATGGCTCTGGTCATAAGGATTTATTGATCATTTTCACTGACCTACGAATGCCCAAGAAAAACACTCATCTATAGACATTAATGACCACTTTGTCTGGCTACCCTACCTCTTGAAATCTAAAATATTCTCTAACAAGATCTGTTTCAGTCTAAATTGTTTTTTCATGGTGGAAAAATGTCAATTTCTGTGCTGCCACTCTACCCTGCTATCATGGTCAGACTTTGTTGCCCTGGCAACTTCACAAGATAAAATATGCTGCTGCATCCACCTGTGATGTCACAGCAGATGGCACTGTCCTGGCACAGAGTAAAATGCTTGCTCTCTGCACTTGCTGTTTGGACTGTCTTAGCAACATTACTCACCGAAAGAATCATACAATGTTTTGGGGGGTGGGTACTAAGAATTGAACTTAGGTGCGCTCAAACACTGAGCCACATCCCCAGCCCTATTTTGTATTTTATTTAGAGACAGGGTCTCACTGAGTTGCTTAGTGTCTCACTTTTGCTGAGGCTGGCTTTGAACTCTTGATCTTCCTGCCTCAGCCTCCCTAGTCGCTGGGATAAAAGGCGTGCGCCACTGCACCAGGCTTAAATGGGACACTATTTTAAGCACTAGATTTCTCCATAATATGTCTCTCTATTTTATACTTTGGATCTGAAATGTCCCCCAAAGTCTCAAACAACAATATTCAGAGGTGGGGTTTTTAGGAAATGATTAGAATAGGAGGGCTCTAACCTCATTAGTGGACTGATACATTTGATGTATTAATAATTTCAGTCGCCTATGGGGAGGTGGTGGAAACTGTAGGCTGGTGAGGCATAGTTGGAGGCAGTAGGTCACTGGGGACATGCTCTAGGGGACTGTATCCTGCCCCTGGCCCTTCCTTTCTTATTGATTGATTGATTGATTGATGATTGTCTATTTATTTTCCTCTCTACTTTCTAAGTGCCATGAGCTGAGCAGCTTTCCTCTGCTACCCTCTTCTGCCATGATGTTCTGCCTTGCATCAGGCCCAGAGCAATGGAGTCAGCTGATCATGGACTGAAACCTCTGAAACTGTGAGCCAAAATAAATGCTTCCTCCTTTAGGTTGTTTTTCTCGGGCATCTGTCACAGCAATGAAAAGCCAACACACTCTTCTTTTATTCCAATCAACACAGGGTATCCCTGGGTGCTTTCAGTTGATATGGTTGTTTATCATAGTAAACAACATCTATTTCCTTCTCCCGCTTTTCATTTTTGTTTGGGGAGACACACTTCCACCTGACAGTCGTATTTGTGACTCAGAAGAACTGAACTCATCAGCACTCCAGAAATGGATTCAAATTACTAAGACAATCATAGCAATTCCAGCCACTAGCCAGATTGTTCAGGGATCCAGATTTAAGCTAACAGTGCACAGGCATTTCCTTCCTGCCGTTGGTGGTCCAGGATCGAGTCCATGAGCAATCTGGCCTGGTTGGTTTACAAAGAAGAACTTTTATCCAATAGTTGGAGAAAAGAATTTCTTTCATGGGTTAGACAAGACCAAGGAGTTATTTGGCCAGTTACAGTGGCCCTGCATGCTGAGAGCACGAAGGGTGCAAGGCTGAAGCCAGAGCTGATACCTGTGGAAGAGCAGAGCAGAGAAACTAGCAGAGTAAAGGAGTCAGAGCTCTGGACTGTCCCTGGCTTGTGTCTGCCCCACATCTGCCCTTCCTGTCCTGTGACATAACACACTCTGTTATTGTTTCACATGGTTAAACAGGGCTTCCTGTTTCTTGTGACTGACAGCATCTTAACTGACATAGTTCTGGAATCCAATAACAAATACACGATCTTGGACAAAACCCTTCAGGTCTCTATAATTCACCTCTCCAATAAAAGAATTAGATCAAAACTTCTAAACTGTCTTCTGCTATTCTAAACTCCCACATCTAAAAGTCACAGCCCAGTTCTAGGCACCATGAAAGTTTTAGAAACAATATAAATGTGAAGTCAAGGCCCAAAGCAGAGGACAAAGGCATTTCAGAGTAAGCCCACTTCAAGAACACGGGGCCTTCAGTCACTTACCTGAAGGGTGTAGTGAGAGGTAACCACACTGTCAGACCTCCAGTTAGCATTGTCACCTGCCAAGGAAAGGTTGCTTCCTTTCCACTTTACCAAGGGAACTCCAAGAGAATTGCCCATGAAGATTAGGGATGCTTGTAACAAGAAAATAATTTGTTCCCAGTCAGAAATTTGCTTGGTTAGTAGTTTATTAACCTCTTAACCACCCGTGACAGGAGAAGACAGAACTAGAAAATATCAGCTCTGAGAAGCACTGGAGCGAAGCAGCTTGTCCCCTGTCCCCCTGAGATTTCTGCACATGGCTCCAAGAAAGGTATGTGACCTTAATCTAGGTCACCTCCTGAATCAGAGGACTCCAGAAGGATGGAGTACCTTTTGGGAAACTGGGGGTAGTTAAATTAAATATGGACTAAATTTCCCAAATCACAGTGTTATGCAGATGAGAGATGCCCTGCAGCCTATGTGAGGATTTGAATGTCCTGAACCTCACACAAGGTCTGTTCTAATGTGGATGCACAGTAAATATGTATGGAAGGAAGTTAGGAAAGAAATAAGTTAGTGGGTTAGCTCTTTTTGAACAGGGCTTTGCATGATCCCTGTGTGTTTTATAACCACAAATACTTTTTTTCTCTATAAAAAGAAAATGAGGGAAATAATTTTGCCGTGGCTCCTATTAATGTTTATCACTGCACTGTAGCTCAGAATCCCATTTGATTTCAGTCTCTGACCCTTTCCTATGTCTCTCAATTCATGTCCTGCTCCCTCTTGGGAGCTCCTATTGTGCTGAACCCACTTGCTGCCCTCAAAGTGCAGTGAGTCTTCTCCTACATACCAGAGCCTGAGGCCTAAATGCTTTTTCTGTCTGCAGCCCACTCCTACCATCAAGAAGAGATCTTAAAGGTTTTCTTGACCATTTGTGTCTAAGATATGGGGCTTCTATAACATCCTGCACATTCCTTTTCATTATTCTGTAATTCCTGATTCATGTTAGTCAAGGTCTCTTCTGTAACCCAAATTTGGCATTGCTCTTACCTTGAGTTAGTACCATTTACTTTTTCCTGCATTAGAAAAGCGTCCAACAGACAACACTTTTCTGTTGATTTGTTTTTACTCCTTTGTCTTAAAAAAGTTCTTTGGAATTCAAATTGCAATGTTTATGGTGCTATCTACCCTTTTTATTCGGGAAATTTTTTGACAGAGTTACCTATACAGTAAAATCCTACAGAGTTACCTATACAGTAAAATTTTTTTTTATAGATAGAAAGGAAGATTTCTAAAGATCTAACCACCATCAGTGTTTTAATGATAAGGAATCTGAGGTCATCAGAGGTAAAAAGACTTCTCCAAATTTGGAAAACTACTTTGTAATAAAGCCAAAACACAAATTTATTATCCCAGTAGACAATAAAGTGTAATTGTTTTCTTTCCAAGAGATAATGCAAAACAAACCATCTTAAGTTTAACTCAATTACATTGAATACAATTCCATGAGGAATTGTGAGGAAAATATTAAATATCACCTGAATGACCTTCACATTGATTTTAGATCCTCTAGCCACAGCTTTGCATACAAGGTACCCCAATTCAATAAATGTCATATTTAGGTAGGATCATAACATGTATAAAAAGAGACAGAATGAGCATGGAACAAAATACCTAATAAAAAATATTACATACTCCCTGCATCATTCTCTCAATTTGGAATTCTTAAAACTAGAAGTTATTAAGAGGAGTGTTAGTAAGTTATTAAGAGGAGTGTCTTCTGTGTCAGATGTTTTAATTGCCTATTGACACAAAAGGTCTTATTTTTCATCTCAAAGCAAACATATTGAAGGAAATTTTTTAAATGATAGGACTTTTTCAGATAAAGTAAATATCTTTCTCAAACTTATTGCAGGAAGTTATGGATCTGGTCTACAAATGCAGTTGTGGCCAACCCCAAGGCCTTTGGGACCCTGGGTACCTAAATCAGATCCACTTCCTCTAATTGCAGGATTCTATTCTATAGACTACATGGAGTGAAGTTTCTGTCTTCATCAGGAATATCTCAGTCTGGGGTAGATTCTGTTTCAAGAGGTAGCTCTTTCTATATTCGAGGAGTCCAGGTTTTTCTTTCTTACTTTAGATCCCTACATTTGCCGACCAGAAACTTCCACCGGGTTTTTAGATAGCCCGTTAGAGCAAACCTAAGCAGCTAATTCTTCGTAACACCAATTTTTTCAAGTTGTTTTTTTTCCATTTTCTGCATTCCTGAATCTTCATTTCTTCAGAAAAATCATCAGTATCCTTTCAATAAATATCCAAAAAATTTTACTTCTAGGCTTGGCCCTGGATGACGCTACCTGCATGTTATCTGTTCAGTGTTGCTGTTGAAATATAGCCCAGCGCGGGACTCGATATTCCATTTGCAGTCTGTCTTCAACTTTATGACACACTTCAATGAATATAGCCTAAGTTCATTAGCTTTTTCATCAGGATCCCAACACACCAAAGACAGATTTTTTTTGAGTACTGCTCTACAAGGTTTAAGAACACTCAAGAGCCTCTCAAAAACATAGCCAACAACACTCGAGATTCTTCCAATTAAAAGGGAACACCATTCACATGCAGTCAAGTGCAGCTGAATTGGATCTCAAGGTCCAACATTACAGACGTTTATAGGAAATGACAAGCTCCTTAGCTCTGTGTTACTTTTGTTGAATTAGTTATAGGGCCAAGTCATGCTTGTGGGATTTTTGTTAGCCTTTGTACTGAGCTGCGCATTGGCCTTCATCTGTCACCATTTCTAGGAACATCTCAGTTGGTGGAACATGAGTAACAGAACCACAATGCAAGACTGGCTCATAGGCTAAGAAACTGGGTTTATTATCCTGGTTATATTTTTTAAGAATGTGCTTTTATTTTAATGGGTTTCCAGGACACCAGTTGAGTCTTTCTCTCCCAAACAATGGAGAATCAGCAGCAAGCTAAAGAATCATGTTTGTCTATGTTCTCAATAATAAAGGTAAGGGGTAGTAGAAAAATCTTTCATCCAAACTGAGTAACACAGATCTCTGGTACTTCTCAGTACAGAAGCAGTGTGTGCTAAAAGAAAACTATCTTCTTTGTGTGTCACAACTATTTGTATATTTGTGATAGATAAAAGGCCCCAAAAGATTGTAACCAACATGAGAAAATTTCTGTCTTTACCATTTTATCCCATACATGATACATAATGCAGTATACATTTGAATGAGTAAATGAATCAATAGGAAAAAACCTATAAATGTTGACATTTGCCTGGATCACGACATTGGTTTGAATGTCTCCTAATGTTGATTTGGATCCTCTTTCAGCAAGATGGTATTTAGATTTTTGCTGCCATTTCCCATTAACAATCCCCATAACCAGTGCCCCTAGACAAAGTCTATTCATTCCCTGGTTTTACAATCCTTCATAATTTAATTGGATGAACTGGGTGAATTGAGCTTCTATTTTAGAAGAAATGATATGATTAAGAATAGTCTTTTAGGAGAAATGTCAAAGATTGCAAACTTCCAGTCATAAGATGAGTAAGTTCTGGAAATCTAATGATGTACAGCATGGTGGCTATAGTTAACAATACTATACTGTATACTTGAAGTTTTCTGAGAAGGTAGATCTAACATGTTTTTACCACACACACTTAAAAGGTAATTACATGACGTTATGGATGTGTTAATTGGCTTGATTATGGTAATCCTTTCTCTCTCTCTCTCTCTCTCTATATATATATATATAATATATATATATATATATCATCACATTCTATGATTTAGACATACAAATTTTTTTATTTATTAATTATAATTTAATAAAGCTGGGGAGGAGGAAGATCTTTTACGTTGGGGTGATCTGGTCCAAGCACACTTACAAAGTTACTGTAACAAGTATTGTAAAATAAGTTTTAGGAGTAGATCAAGTTCTCCTTAAGCATATCCTACCAGGATTATTCTTTCCTATGGAGTAAGGTCAAAAGTTATTCTAATAGGAAAAATATGTTATCCTTAAATTCATAATAAATTTAAGTTATGTTAGATAAAATTATTACTTACATTGGCAAGGAATGTTTGTTCCTAGTTAATTTGTGATGCAATCAGTCACAGATCTTGTTGAAAGAGTAAATAATTTGAAAAAAAAAAAAAAAAAAACCTCTCATTTTCTTAGTCTTCCTCACTCATTGATTAAGAACATACATCTTTGCATTTTTGAGTTATCAAATCCTGGACCAAGGAAACCCCTTTGCCTCCAGCCGAACATGTTAGATAAGATACAGGAATGAGACTTCATCTCATGTATCAAAGGGTAAAGTTCTTCAAAGCAGGTTTACTATGGTCTGAATGTTTGTGTCCTTTCCCAAATTCATCTGCTTAAAGCCTAAACCGAGAATGATGGTATTAGAGGGTAAGGTTTTTTGGAGATAATTAGGCCATGAGGCTATATGCTTGTGAATGGGATTAGCATCCTTATAATAGAGATGTGAGGAAGCTCGTTTGTTCCTTCCAACATGTGAAGACTCAGCTAGAAAATACCATCTATGATGCAGAAAGAAACACTTACCAGACACTAAATCTGCCAGTGCCCTCATCTTGTACTTCCTAACCTCCAAAAAGGTGAGCAATAAATTTCTACTGTCTATAAGTCACACACTCTAAGGTATTTTCTTGTAGCAGCTTGAATGGACTGTAACAAGCGAGGTGGAGGCACCAAACTGTGAGGCTAAAGAGGGCTGAGAAGAAAGATATACTGTAGGTATGATTTTCCTAAAATTGTCCCCCACATCCTTCCACCGTTGAGTAAGGAGCACTACAGGAAAGAAGATAATGTTGGCAGGGGAATGGTTACAGGAAAACTACAATAGAGCTTTCCATATCATGTAATTGGTGCTTATCAGTGAATATTCGGCTTCTGCCCTGCTTCACACGCTGAGACCTCTGCATCGCTCCCTCTGCATCTCAGTTCCTAGAGGGACACCTAACACTTAGTAACTACTCCATTAAAATGAATAGATATTAAATCATCACATTATAGACTTTAATGTATACAGTTTTATTAGTCAATTATACTTTAATAAAACTGGTGAAGGAAGAAGAATCTGTTAGATCAGTTTGATCTGGTCCAAATGCAGACTTTGAAAGTCAATTTAGTGGGCCTTATAATATAAGCAGGACTAGGAGTAAGTTTAAAAAAAAAAAGTACTGGGGATTGGACCCAGGAGTGCCTAACTACTGAGCAACATCCCTAGTCCTTGTTTATTTTTTTACTTAGAGACAAGGTCTGAGTTGCTTAGGGCCTCACTGAGTTCCTGAGGCTGGCTTTGAACTTGCAATCTTCCTTCCTCAGCCTCCTGAGCTGCTGGGATTATAAGCATGTGCCACCAAACTGGACTCAAATACATTTTAACAATATCCTGCCAGGATTATTATTTTATGGGGAGTAAGTCAAAAGTTATATATAAATGTGTAAATACATAATGAATAGCTTTTTTCCTTAATGCATATAAACCTCATCACCTTCTAGGTGGGAGACAAAAGAAGAATCAGTGGTAAAGGGTAGCTGGTGAATCAGCCCAAGTCTTCTCCCGGCACTCTTTGCTTTCAATTGTCTGTGATATCATCATGCTGGCATACACCTTCACAATCTTGGCGAAGCCTGATCATTGGGCCTCTTCCTTAATCTTTTTTATCCCAGATGAGGCAAGAACTAGTACATATAAATGTGATTTTATAACACACACAGATAACAAAGGGATAATAAACATAAGAGTACCAGGAAATTCAATCAGTGGTATCAAGAGGTTTTGTAGGGTTTTTGTTTTTTTTCCATGTAGAAAAAAATTTTCTGGTAGATTACAGTAATATCAAAGAAGCCTAAATAAGTTAGCAATCATTTCTTTTAAAAAATTCAAATATGTTTGTAACATGCTATAATGATAGAATGTTTCAGAACATAGATCTTGTACAATTTTTTTTTACATTTTTAAGGTATTCAGAAATATGAAAGGAATTGTCTGACATCATTGAAGACTAAAAAACTCTTCTGCAATTCCGGCCTTCTGATATCCAGTTTGACTCCCAAGGTCTCTATGGCCCTTAATCACTAAAATCCAAATTAGATTGTAAATCAACTGATGCTATTTGTAGTATTTTATTAAAGTTTATTATTTTAATTTATTCCATAACTGAAGAAGTATCTTCATACATAAAGAAATCTTGAGAGTTGCTACTAACTAATAAACATGTTTTAAGGTAGTAAGGCATGAGGAGAAACTACGGTTATTAGAAAGAGGTAGGACTCGAAGATAATTGCTGCTGTCCTTTCAATTCATCAGGTAGGTTTTTTGTTTTGTTTTGGATAACTAGGTACTCAGGAGATGGTTACATGGTAAATGGGTAAACAATATTGTTCTGGTCCAAGTATTTGCCAGAAGAAATCATGGAGGCATGGGTAAGATAAGAGTGGGATCCTAACTAGAATAAGATATATTTCATGCTTGTACCATTATATCAAAATGGATTCTGGATAATAATAAAAGATGCTGACACAAAGGAGATGTTTAGCAAATACACCAGCAAAGAGCAGTAGAACAGGCAGAAGAGGCAGAGATAAAGACACCATTCAGCCTTAGAAAAGGCGTCAAAGATGGTCATTAGGATGAGACTAAGGAATCTTAAAACTTGTCTACAGAACCTGGAGAGGACATTAATGTGCAGTATTAAAAAACTGAGCAAACTCGATGTGATTATGACAGCATGAGATTTAAAAGTGTTCCAATTAGTGTGGTGGAACAGGAGGATCACAAGTTCAAAGCCAGCCTGAGCAAAAGCGAGGTGCTAAGCAACTCATTGAGAGCCTGTCTCTAAATAAAATACAAAATAGGGCTGGGGATGTGGCTCAGTGATTGAGTAACCCTGAGTTCAATCCCTGGTCCCCAAATATAAAATAATAAAATAAAATAGCTTAACTCCTAACCAGGCTGTGAACAGTCTTATGAAGGCAGACGCTAGAGCTGATTCATTGTTACATTCCACATTTATATCTCTTTCCACCCCATGATTGGCATTTATAAAATTTTGAGAAACAGCAGGGGGTAATTCTCTCCTACATTAATATTTAGCCCCAAATCCACTCTTCTCTGTGATTCCCTTGACAATAAGAACAGCATGACAGAGTGGACAGCAGATTCCTGAGTGATATGGACCTTGTTCTGGCTGGATTTGCCGTCTGCTTGCTAGGTGGCCATGATCAACTTGCATAACCCCTGTGAACTTCAGCTATTTCTTATGGGAGAGGAGATACAAAATTTTTAAAGGCAGTCATTGCTGCATTACCTGATTATGCTATGACATTTTGCTTTTTCCTGTGAAAGTGCTATCTTTTAAATAGTGAATCCCTCAGGTTGGAGGCGCGTGCACACACACACACACACACACAGTATTGTGGCAGCTGGAAAAGCTTAAACAATAATGGATTTATTATTTTACAAAACAAGACATCTGAAGATAGGTGTTTCCAAAGTTTGCCAATCCCAGAGTGGCACTACTGGGAGGTGGTAGAAACTTTAGAAGGTGGGGCCTTAGGGGAGGTTTGGGATCATTAGGGGCATATTTTCTAAGGTGATTATAGGGCCCCAGCCTCTTCCCCTTTCCTCTTTGACTTCATGGCTATGAGGTGAGTGGTTTGCTCCACCACATAGTTCCCAGCTTTGCTATCTGACTTCTAAACAGAGGCCTAAAATCAATGGGTCCATCAGGTGATGGACTGGAAGCTCTGAAACTATGAATCAAAGTAAACCTTTTCCTATAAGTTAATTATTTCAGACATTTCATTACAGCAACAGAAAGCTAATGAACACACTCCCCACTCCCTGAAGGCGAGAAGCCAATTATTATAGTTCATCCAACATTATGGTTGCCGCAGTCTGGCTGGGCACAAAATCACGAGCCACTCAGGCAGGAACAAACTTTATTTTTTGAAACTGCTGCCAATGTCCGGTACGCGCCAGGGAAGATCACACGCGGCGTTCTCCCAGAACTCCCTCCTACTGTACTTCCCCAAACAATGGGAACTCTCCAGGAGTCCCGTAGCAGGCCTAGGTGAACAGCAGGAGTCCAATATACATATGAATGCAAATCTTAACATAATCATATCATCTCAATGGCTAGCTGGTGTCACCTTTCAACCCAAAATGCCATGCATCAATATACTTGGCTCTTAGCATCTCCCCCCTTCTGTTTAAGCAACAAGCAATCTGGCTAGGGACCATGCCTGTTAGGTTTGTCCAATTCAACATATGGTTCTTACCCGTCATCGGAAAACTGACTTCTAGGCGTCAGCCTCCTGTCTTAGGTTGATACCACTGCATTTGGATCATACCCGTCACTGACTACCGGTCCAGCATATAGCCATACTTGTGGATAGGCCTATGCACCAGTGGGGGGGGTGAGGTTCTTTGTCTCACCTCTGTTGGCCCCCAAATTTGGCCTTGGTGCCGGTGGGGGGGTGAGGTTCTTTGCCTCACCTCTGTTGGCCCCCAAAATTAGACCATCACTAGTAGAAGGGAGGAGGATACAGAAATGCCACGACACCAAGTCAATTTACGGCTCCTAGGAAAAATTGCATCACTGGTGACACATCAGCAAAGATACGCTAGCACTACCATAATTCGCTGCATCAACAGATAGATCACAAAGCATACAAGTGATACATAGTCCAGGCAAGTTCTGTAAGCAGTTCAAAGCAGAGGAATCTATCAATATGTCCATATCCTCCCAGAATAAATCGACTCATTGATTGAGCATTACTTGTTGAGTTATAAATCATTGATGTATCAGTTTATACAGTTTGTTGTGATAACTCTCGAAGAAGTTGTAGTTTGGTTTCATCTTTGTCTTCACCGGCACTGGGATGAAAATAGGAATTCTGACAATGATGCTAAAAAAAATATGTAACATTTCAACAGGTACTAAGAAAACAATTTTTAGAACAATTTACATTATCCTGAACAGAATTATTAAATATAATGAAAAGGAAAGGTGAAAGTAAACAAACAGATCTGTTAACCTTCCATTTGTTCATATATTAAAACAATCCTCAACAGCTGTTTACCCAAATTAAATTAAACTATTAAAATCACGTGAATAATAAAAAAAAATTCGGATCCATGTGCATGAGCGCTCCTCATATATGATATATGGACATACGCACATACAGACATACAACACAAAACAGAAGTGTGCACACGTGACATACAACACATAGTAAAGGCCTTGTAGCTTTACCTAGGTGAAATCTCCATTGCAATGTTTAAAAACTCCACAGTCAAAAAATAAAACTGATCAGAAAAACATTAACCTAGGTTTGTATGAGCTCAAAAATAAAATAGAACTTTATGATGTGGAAAAAAGCAATAATAAAATAGATATTGAAAAAAGCATCCTGGTTAATCACTGTCACAGATGTAAGAATAGCCAAGCTGGAGTTCTGGATATCAGCTGTTATGGATTTGAGTCAAATCATCTTGCTTTTGGTCTGTAGAAATTGTTTTTGTTAATCTCTCTGGAATCCAAATCGGCTGCTGTTCTCCCTGTGGAAACACACAAACAGAGCCCCGACTCGAGACAATCACTGGGTCAGGACCTTTCCATTGTCCTGTTAGAATATCCTTCCAAAGTACCTTAGGCTTATGTACATTTTTTGGATACAAATGTCTTTCCGCAGCACTAAGCCCTGATGAATCCAAATTTTAAAAGTTTAGAGTAAAAAGGGTTATTTTAAGTTTATCTTTGGGGGATATATACCCCTTTCCAATTCCCTCCTTTTGTTTTAATAAGTACATTGTAATAGTTTGATGAGCTCTTCCAACTATGCCTTGTCCCTGTGGATTGTATGGAATTCCTGTTATGTGAGTAATGCCAAATGATGAGCAAAATTGTTTAAAAGAGGTAGAAGCATAACCAGGACCATTATCTGTTTTTAACTGTTTTGGAATGCCCACAGTGGCAAAATTTTGTAAGCAATGAGCTATAACATCTTTAGTTTTATCTCCGGCATGAAGGGAGCCCATCAAAAATCCGGAAGAAGTATCAACTGTAACATGCAAATATTTTAATTTTCCAAATTCTGGCAAGTGTGTGACGTCCATCTGCCAAATATGGTTAGGTATCAGTCCTCTAGGATTGACTCCAAGATTAACTTGTGGTAAAAATGTCACACAATTTTGACATTGTTTTATTATATGTCGGGCTTGTTCTTTAGTTATTTTAAAACGCTTTTGTAAAGTGTTAGCATTGACATGGAACCTTTTATGAAAATTTATAGCTTCTTCTATTGTGGAGAAAATATGTATGTCATGTGTAGATTTATCTGCTAATTCATTGCCCAAACTAAGGGCTCCGGGCAATCCTGTATGTGCCCTGATATGTCCTATAAAGAATGGATCTTTTCTGTCCCAGATTAGGCTTTGTATAGTGGAAAGCAAAGAGAAAACAGTAGAAGAAGGGGAAATCCTACCAGCATCTTCAAGGGATACTATAGCATTAACTACATACTGACTATCAGAAAATAAATTAAATACAGAATCTTTAAACATCATAAAAGCTTGTAATACTGCATTAAGCTCTACCTTTAGAGCTGATTGTTTGGGTACTAAAAATGTAAAAGTTTGATCAGGGGTAACTACTGCTGCTGTACCATTATTTGATCCATCAATGAATATATTTGGAGCATTCATGATAGGGGTTTTTCTTGTCATCTTTGGAAAAACTACAGGATGCTTAGACCAAAAAGACAACAAAGGATTAGATGGTAAGTGATTATCAAATGAAACATTAGATTTACACATGATTATTGCCCAAGTATTTAACTCATTAGCTAACTCATCAATTTGATCCATAGTATATGGAGTAATAATTTTATTGGGAGAAATCCCAAACACTCCCTTTGCTGCCTTTATTCCTTTGAGTATTAATTGTCCTACAGCCTCAGGATATCTAGTAAGAATAGTGTTAGGAGAATAAGATAAATGTATCCACAATAATGGACTTTCTTGCCAAAATACTCCTGTAGGAATATTTTTTGTTGGCAGTACAATAAATAATAAAGGCAAACTTATATCAATTCTATCCAAATGCATATTTTCCATATATGTTTCAATGATTTTTAATGCCTTTCTTGCTTCAGGCGTCAACATGCGAGGTGAATTTGGATCTGATGGACCTTTTAGAATATCAAATAAAGGTCCCAACTCTCCTGTTGGTATGCCTAGATAAGGCCTTATCCAATTTATGTCTCCCAATAACTTTTGAAAGTCGTTAAGTGATTTGAGTTGATCTACTCGTATTTGAATTTTTGGTGGACGGACCATGGTTGAGGATAATAAAACTCCTAAATAATTAATTGGAAGATTTAATTGTACTTTATCTATTGCTATCTCTAGATTATAATTTTTTAAGAAATTAGTAAGTGTGGCATAACATTCTAGCAATGTGTTTTTATCTTTATGTGCCAATAACACATCATCCATATAGTGAAATATTTGTAGTTCAGGATTTTGATTTCTAAGTGGCTAGATTGCTTTGTTAACGTAAATTTGACACATAGTTGGACTATTAGCCATCCCTTGAGGGAGTACTTTCCATTCATATCTCTGATCAGGACCTTCATGATTTAGTGCAGGGATAGTAAATGCAAAATGTGGACTATCCTCGGGATGAATTGGAATTGAAAAAAAACAATCTGTATTATCTATAGCTAAAACATACCAGGTTTTTGGTAAAGCAGACAATTGGGGAATCCCTGATTGAGCAGGTCCCATAATAACCATCTCATTATTAATGGCTCTTAAATCTTGCAATAATCTCCATTTACCAGATTTCTTTTTAAATGACAAAAATGGGAGTATTATGGGGAGATACGGAAGGTTGTATATGTCCCTCCGCTAATTGTTGTTTGACCAGGTCATGAGCTACTTGTATCTTTTCTTTAGTCAGGGGCCACTGAGGAACCCACACTGGTCTTTCTGATTTCCAAGTAATTTTGATTGTCTCAGTGGCCCTTTCTGAAAACCCAATCCATGTCTATTTATTTCTTGATCTATTTGAATTGGTGCTGTCATACCTTGTTCTTGTTCTCTTAATCTTTTTTCTTTCCTAAAGCCTTGTCTAGCCCTAGTAGTGGGAGCGTTAGGACTGATGTTATTTGTTAATGTCAAACCTAATTGATCTAGGACATCTCGTCCCCATAAATTTATAGGAAGATGATCCAATACATAGGGCTGTATAGTTCCTTCACATCCTTCAGGATCCTTCCAATCTAATACCATTGCACTTCTATGGGGATTAGTCGCCACTCCTAGGCCTCGAAGCATTTGAGTGGCTTGTTGTAATGGCCAATGTTTTGGCCATTCTTGACGAGATATGATGCTAAGGTCAGCACCTGTGTCCAGTAGCCCATTAAATTCATGTCCTTGAATATTTAGTTTTAGCATGGGGTGAGAATCTAAATTTAAAGACAGCATAGCCCAATCTACACCTGTGGAGCCTAATCCCTTGGAACCTCTTTCTACAGTACGACTGGAAAATTTATCATGCAGGCTGGGTATTATTAATAACTGTGCTATTCTATCTCCTGGTGAAATTACTGATATACCTCTTGGAGAACTAGTTATAATTTTTATTTCACCCTCATAATCGGGATCAATTACCCCAGGACTTATCATAAGTCCTTTTAGTGTTGAAGAACTGCATCCCCATAGTAAGCCTACTGTTCCTTGGGGAAGAGGTCCTTTTACTCCTATGGGAATGATTTGAACTCCCATCTTTGGAGTTAGTACTGCTCTGGCAGAGGCGCAGATGTCCAACCCTGCACTCCCTCTAGTTTGTCTGATGAGGGATTTAATGGATAATGCATCCTGGGCACTACCTTGATGGTGCTGCTGGGTTCCTCCATTGCCCCGTATATTTGTGGTTTTGGGCCCCGGAGCATTGGGCCCTCCAGTCCGTTTTTTGGCAATGGAGCCTGATGCCTTTCTCCATGATATCGTGGGTAAACACTTGGTCCTTGTCTGTTTTTTGATAAAGGAATACCCTCTATGGTGGTTTGAGAACGGCATTCATTAGCCCAATGTTTCCCTCTATGGCATCGTGGGCAAATACCCGGTATTCTATTCCTTTGATACCTAGCTTTGTTAAACCCTCCTCCTATGGGGCAACTCCTTTTAAAATGTCCTGTTTGATCACAATTATAGCATGTTTTTGGCCTGGCATCTAAAGCCTGTTGTACTGCTGCTAAGACTTGCCCTTGTTCGTTAATGTCTCTACATAATTTAATGTATGTGTTTAAATCTTCATGTCTCCATGATCTAATGACCTCTCTGCAGCAACGATTTGCTTGGTCATAAACCAGTTGTTTTATAAATGGCATTGCCTGTTCTGTGTCTCCAAATATTCTAGAAGATGTTTGAATAAGCCTATCTACAAATTCAGCGTAAGGTTCATTAGTTCCTTGTATTACCTTAGATAATTGTCCTTGTAAATCTCCATGCCCCTGTAAAGTTTTCCATGCCCTAACCGCATCTACAGCAATTTGTGCGTATACACCAGGATCATATTCAATTTGTTGCCGTTGACCCTCATAAGGTCCTTTTCCTAATAACATATCTAGATTTCTTTGAGGGTAACCGGCTGCTGCATTTCACCTAGCTGTCTCCATGCAAAATTCCTCATTGGCAACCTTCCATAACAAATATTGTCCTCCATTTAGCACAGATCGACACATGTTAGCCCAATCTGCTGGCATCATGTCTAAGTTGGTAATGGATTCAACCATGCTCACAGTGAAGGGTGCTTGCGGCCCGTAGGTTGTTACAGCCTCCTTTAATTGCTTCACTGTTTTGAAATCTAAAGCACGGTGAATTCGTTGCCCTCCTGCCTGCTCAAGTACAGGGCATGCTAATCTTTGGGGTCCTGCCTCAGGATTCCGTCCATCAACTACGGGAGTTGAGGGCCACTCAGCTGTAGATGGAGCTGTTGGTTGAATTACGCCCTCTGGTGATAGAACAGAGTTACTAGCAGCCTCCTGTTGTAATTCCCCACCTGATGGTTGTTTTTCCTCTGAGCTTTCTTCAAATTTTCCTCTGTCTGACTAGCTTGAGAGACCTTCTCTTTTGCTTGACCTAACATGTTTTCTACCATAGTCTGGACCTCTAACAATTTACTTAACAGTCTTTCGGTTTGTTTTTTACTAGTTTCTAATCTACTATAAAGGTAACGCAACCCAATAAGATAGCATAAAACAAAACCGAAACAGAATGGAACAAAGAATAGTTGTATCAATTTTCTCTTTCTCAGGGCCGAACAACTTCAAACCTTGAGCCAACCATTTTTCCCAGTTTGCCTGAGAAAATTCTAGGGATAGGCAGCTTGAAACAAAAACAAAATAAATCAAAACAAGAACACATTGTTTTTTTAAATGGTCACCCATTCTGTCGCCTTCCCTCAGGGGCGAGCAATTTTACTCACCTCCAAGCTTCAGGCGTTCCCCGTACGGGCCACCAATTGCCGCAGTCTGGCTGGGCACAAAATCACGAGCCACTCAAGCAGGAACAAACTTTATTTTTTGAAACTGCCGCCAATGTCCGGTACGAGCCCGGGAAGATCACATGCGGCGTTCTCCCGGAACCAGCAGAGGAAGTTCCTCCCCCGGAACTCCCTCCTACTGTACTTCCCCAACCAATGGGAACTCTCCAGGAGTCCAGTAGCAGGCCTAGGTGAACAGCAGGAGTCCAATATCCATATGAATGCAAATCTTAACATAATCATATCATCTCAATGGCTAGCTGGTGTCACCTTTCAACCAAAAATGCCATGCATCAATATACTTGGCTCTTAGCAATGGTTATTCCTTTCCCTTCCCAAGGGATTGGTTTATTCATGGATATGTTATAAGCACTGGCCAATAGACTGGGGAAGCATACTTCTGGACTCACAGACTCTGGGGAAATACTTTTTATCCTGATAAAAAGATGTAGGTGATGATGAATAACTCCTATGTTTCTATCTATAACTGTGAGCACATCATGCTGCTTCAGCTAAGAGGAGAGGAGGCACTGCCCATGGAGTGGAAAGATTAAAGCCACCTGGTTCTTTATAAGAGCATTATCCCACTGGATTGGCAGACTTTGGAAACACCTACCTTTAGATGTCTTGTTTTGTAAAATAATAAATCCACTATTGTTTAAGCTTTTCCAGCTGACACATAACTCTGTGTGTGTGTGTGTGTGTGTGTGTGTGTGTGTGTGTGCATGCCTCCAACCTAAGGGATTCATTATTTAAAAGATAGCACTTTCACAGGAAAAAGTTATAGGCAACAATTAAAAAGTTTTATGAATAAATGACATGGGAAACCTTATGATTTATAAACTTAATATTCAATATTCTATCTACACAGTATGATCTCAACTTTTAAATTCAATCAACATGCCTTTTACCCAATATATTGCAGACACAGTGCTCTTGTATATAATAAAATTGTACTCAAATGTTGGTAGAAGTTTGGGTTGTTGAGGAAACACTAATCTAAACTCAGGAAGAAAAATAATTTCCAGTTTAATGGCAGGTAATACCATTTCTAGAAATCTAACAACGCCAATCTTTCATTTCTCCTCAGTTTCTTATTGGCTATATCGAACTATGAGTCTCTAGCCATGTACTGGGGTACTAAATTTCCCAATATGAAGCTGATGCACTTCTTGTTACTGTTTCTGCATGGAACTACACCCTTGTCTGGCCTTTACCCATTCAAACCATGGTCTGTGTAAGTGGGCTGGTGGTTTGTGGTAGCATATTCACCTATTGCCATCAAAATGGCTCATTAGTTGCTTTCTGTCCTCCATCTCTGCAAATAAACAGAAAGCCTCTCCTAGAGATAGAATTCTGTCTTTAATCTAGAAGGCAGGAGCAGCTACTGTCAGTTTTTAAAATTTTGGTAGCATTTGCTGTATCTGTTAAAAGGATATATGTGTATTTTTAGCAATAATCTCTGGGAGGATCATGGAAATTTTTTATTTTTTTATTCTATGATTTTCATATATACAAAAATTTCTACAGTAAGTATTCAATCAAAAAAAAAAAACGGAAGTTTTTTCTAATGGATTTAAATCCTTGCATTTTTAATGATGAATCATACATATGAGTGAATCTTTAATGAGTTATGATCACACATTAAATCTTATAGCAGTCATGATTATCAGCAGTACAAAAAATACTTCTTATTGTAAAACCCTATAGATATAGAAGGAAACTGAGAGATTATTTCACCTAATCATTATAATAACTTTAGAACAAATATATCATTTTCTAATGTGATGACTTTATAAACGAGCCTAAATTTGAGTTTTTATGAATCAGAATTTAAAAGAAGTATAAGTTTAAACCAGAGTATTAATTTATTTTATTATAATTTATTTCTTTCTTCTCAAAAAGATTGTATATATACAAAAAGACACATTGCTTGAGAGCTTTAGTTCATTAGATAAGCATTCTTGTGTGTGTGTGTGTGTGTGTGTGTGTGTGTGTGTGTGTGTGAGAGAGAGAGAGAGAGAGAGAGAGAGAGAGAGAGAGAGAGAGAGAGTTTATAAAGGAATAGCCTGGATCTTTGGAGTAAACTGTGTTATGTGTAATTAAATGTGTATTGCTTATAATGTTCTTGGAATCTAAATTTCAATTAATTGATTCATAAAATCTTTCCAGACTTCCATTCTCTCGGAGACTTTCTTTCTTTGCCTCTTATGCCTTTATTTGTTCATATCAAGCTGTGTTTTATTTCCCCCATCACTGCAACCTTTTCTTGACTACCTGGTGCTCACAATGCCATTTGGCCACCAGTGCTATCATATATTAATCTTCACACAGAGAGGATTGCACTCCACCTTCATAGCTGAATCCCAAAGAGAAGAAAACAGGAAAAATCTTCCTACTATCCAGACTACTTTAGAGCCTAATTTTCTCAATTTCTTGAATCATCTCTCTAACTAGTCAGAAAAGGAGAAGGGAGAACAGAAAAGAAGATATTCTGGAGCCAACTCCAGGAAGAATGTGCCTGGCCATGTGATCTAGTAAAACAGCCTGGGTTTTCAAATCAGGTGACCTGAGCTCTCTCCCAGCCCCATCCAGTTCCCACTGGTTGACCATGGATAAGTCACTAAAACTGAGCCTCACTTCCTTCATGGAAAATAGGACAATATATCTGGCTAGTACGATTACCATGAGTGAAGGGAAAGCAAGGAACAAGAGATGGGTAAGCAAGAAATGAAAAATGGAGACCAGGCAGAGATACACAGGAGAGTTTATTTGTCCGAGCTGACAAATAATGGCCATCTCTCTGAAGCACAGAGAAGCAAAACAGGCTTGTTTCTGGGACTTTCCCGGGGCAGGATCAGGAATCAAAGCCAGGCAGTTCCAAATGTGAGCATTTAGGGGTTGGGTTGGTAGGAGGGAGTGGTGAGCCTTTCTCAGAAACGCCCTTGGGCTGGAAAGGGAAACTTTTTCCTTAGGCTGTTAAGATGGCCATCCAGATGCTAAGCAAGGACCTTAGAATGAGGATTTGAGATATGTATGTAAACAAGTATGATCATGTATCCACTTCATGTTTCTGCTGTCATATATGGTCCCTAATTTAAACCCTAATATTAAATATTCAAGATAATATATAACATTGACCACATGGTTTGATCTCTCTGGTCTTTGGTTTCTTATCTGTAGTACAGGAATAAGGTTAGTCCTCACTTGCCTCCAATTTTCATTGCTCTATAAAAGAGAATGCAAGAGAAAAGCTCTGTGTTTTAGTCAGTTTTTTCATAACTCTGATCAGATGACCTAACAAGAACAGCTTTGAAAAAGTTTACTTAGGAGCTCAGGGTTTCAGAGGTCTCAGTCCATGGACAGCCAGCCCTATCCCTCAGCACTAGATGAGGCAAAACATCAGGACCCTAAGAGTGTGGCAGAGGAAAGCAGCTGGGAACAGGACAGAACCAAGCAGTGAGAGCTCTGCTCAACAAGGGCAAAACATACCCCAAAGGCATGCCCTCGGGGACCCACTTCCTCCAACCACACCTTACCTGCCTGGAGTTAACACCCAGTTAACCCCTTTTAGGGGATTAACACATGGATTAGGTTAAGGCTTTCATAACCCAACATTTCACCTCTAAATTTTCTTGCATTGTCTTACATATCAGCTTTTGGGGGAAACCTTATAACTAAACCATAACACTGTGTCACCATGATCATCATCTCTACATTAAGGATTTTATCCTTCTTATAGTGACAGACCTAGTTCCTGACTTTTGGTAAGGAAAATATTTCTTTGAACTTGAAATAATTTAGCTGTTTGATCTGGGTCCACATCATTCAGGAAGGCACCTTCAATCAGTCTGGGAATACTATCAACTATTTGTAGATACATGGACCCACTGTATAGAAGGCTCCAGGGACATTTGTTCTCTGGTTTGGGATTCTTTGATAACTGCTTGAATCATTTCCTGGCTGAAAACTGCTCACCATGGACAAGCCAGAGCCCTTGAGCACTCATAGCCCAAACCATTAAACTCAATGTGACAGGAAAGGGTAATGTCCTAGGGGCAAGGATACAGCACTGTCATTGTCCAGCTCGGGCAAGGCTCTAGGCTGGCTCTCATGGTAACTATATTGACATCTCCAACCTAAGCATGTTGACATATAGCCTTTCAGCCTAATGTTCCTTCCATGGTTAGCTTTCTAGTTGTTTTAAAGAGAAAGATAAAATAGATCACAGAAACATGCTTCTCTCATGACTGTATAAAACGGGAGCTGCAGATTTTAAGGGGGAAAAATTAAACAGAACGGTAATTGAAAGGTAAATTGGGAACCAGGGAGTAATAAAACAAGGGTGAGCCACAATGAGAGCTATCCAATTATCATTCTATAGGGGGATAAGAAATAATACCCCCATCAAATTCTCCATCATAAAAACATTCATTGAAGGCCTGCAATTGGAAATAATTGTTCCAATCACAGATTTAAGTGAGGTCACAAAAGGTGGTATATAAACAATCAGTTAATGAAATGAACCATAAAAAATGAGATAAATAGTTGCAACATCAACTATAAATGCAGATTCTTCCTTGCTTTCCCTTTTTAATGGAGCAATAAGTAATGGAAATCGGTGATGGGTATAAATAAAACAGAAATGTGTGCATGGCAAAGTAATACTGCTTAACTGGCCATGATCAGTCACCTGATTCACTGACTACAGAGTCTGACAGTATGGAATCAAAAGATAGGACAAAATTCACAATTAAAGTCTAATTCGCACTGCTTACCACCCATTTTAGCTTAGTGTGTTAATTTTTAATTTAAAAATAATTTAATAGTTATTGGGTAGCTTTTAAAAAGATCACTAAAGGCAAAAATTGTTTTTCTATTTGTAAATAAAATGGAATACAGAAAAGTATTCAATAATAATCCCAGCACACAGAAATAATCACAATTCACTGTTTTGTATATTTCCTTCTCATCTTTTTTCTTCACATGCATAGGCATATAAGACTATTGTGAAATAAGAAGCATTCTATAAAATTTATATTCTACCTTTCCTCATACTGTTATTTTAATCACAAAGATAACATGTTTAGTTGTCTAAATATGCATAGCTTTTTAGAAAAATAACATTAGAAGATAGATTCAAAGACTGTTAAAAGGAAATATGCTCTCAACTGTAAAACAAATGAGCTTCATAAATTAAAATAATCTTTGGTCAAGTAAAATAAGAAAAATATCAGGATTCAAGGGTAAACCCAGAGAATGTGTAATTCAACCCTGGGGGTAAATGTCTGATTCGTTCTAAGGCATCCTTGTTAAAGGAGTACTGTGGCTGCACTTCTCAATGGAGACCTTTGCATTTTCAGATGATTCTTACATCATGGACAATGCTAATGCCTATAATAGATAATACTCAAATAAGTCTAATCAAGTCCAAAATAGTTTATCTGATTGATAGCAGGTTCCCCATCAAGTATTGATTAAGACACAATCTCCTCCCACCTTTGGCATATATCTTCAAAGTCTTCCAGATTCATTAGCATCAAGCCAGAGGAAGGAAAGAACATGGAAGACTGTCCAAAGAAGATGTCTTGACCCACTCCTGAAAGCAACAAGCATCACACTCTGTTGGTCAGAAATCAATCACATGGGTACACCTAACTACTAGGGAGGCTGAGAAGTGTTATTGAAACCCATGTCCCATTCCAGATGAGGAGAGACACCAGGCTGGACACCAGGCTACAATAAGAAGTTGGTAGTCTGCAACCAGAAGAGTGGTCTCACCAGAATCTACACTGTCATTGTCATCTTGGACTTTTAGCCCCCAGAACTCTCAGAAATAAATGTATGTTTTTCACAAGCCACCCAGTCTCCTGTAATTTGCTAGAGTAGTCTGAAAGGACTATGACATCTTCTAAGCAGGGATCCAGAGTGCTTCCATTTGGGGCCTATGCTCCAAACAAATAGCTTCCAAAGTCACAAAAGTGAGACCCCAAAGAGCTCACACCTACTCTAAATACTGCAGTGCAGAAAGAACCCATGTCACTTCTGTTAACAAAGCATTGGCCAGAACTAGTCATGTGGCTTCACCTGGCCTAAGGGCCTGGATGTTTTCTTATGTGCCCAGGAAAATAAAGGAAGCTGGATGTGGTGAGCACTAGTTATCTCACCCACATTCCTGCGGCACGGCTGCTGCAACATGCACACAGTGAAGATTCATAATGTCCATGTTCCTTCCTAAATGGAGACCTAATTGTCAGTTCAGGTCCCTCTTAGGAAGTGGCACCAAAAGACAAGGAATGTAATAGCACACCCTTTCACTGTACTAATGATCTATAATATGAACAGTGAACACACATTTAGAGAGATGAGGACAATAAGGTTATTAAGAATACTGCAGGTTTAAATATAGACTTGTCTCACTATTAAATTAATAAGTAATAATGTCTGGCAAGTTTCAAAGTATGTTTGAAAAAAACATTCCCCAAGGAATTGACTGATTAAAATTAGTATTTGTTGCACCTTTTGAGTCAGAATTAGACAGAAGCATACACAAATGATGCTGAGCATTTTGAAATAAAATAATAGTCATTACAAGGATAATGTTACTTGATCAATCAGGCTCAGTATGCCCAGTGGGAGGCAATGTGTTTTACAGACATTTTGCCCTTACTTCAGACAAAGACAGTGGTGACAAAGAGACTCAGAAAGGTCATACCAGGATTATCTGTAAGCAACTGAAATGCTTTTGCTTAAACAATGTGGAAATAAATCATTTCAACAAGTTCAAAGGTCCATAGACAAACCCCAGGGATTAAGACTTTACCATGTATTATAGATTATGTGAGTTGTCCCCAAAAAAACTCATGTGTGAGACAATATGAGAATTTTCAGAGGTGAAATGGTCAGATTGTGAGAGTTATGACCTAATCAGCGGATTCATCCACAGATATGGATTAACAGGGTGGTAACTCTAGGTAGGTAGGACGTAGTTGAAGGACTTAGGTTGTGAGGTGTGACTTTGGGGTTCATATTTTATCGATGGTGAGCAGAGTCCCATCTCTGCTTCCTGTTTTCCATGTCCTGAGCTGTTTTCCTTCCACCATGATTTTCTGCCTTACCTCTGGCCCAGATATATGGAGTCAGCCAACCATAGACTAAACCATTGGAACTGTGAGCCAAAATAAACTTTGCTCCTCTAAGTTGTTCTCTTCAGGGATTTTGGTCACAGTGATTAAGAAAAAAAAAACTAACTAAAAACTATGTTACCAAGATCCCATGTTACTGAAAAATATCTTCATCTGCACATTCTCAGGGTGGAAATAGACTTTTTGAATAAGACACAAAAGCCACACACACAAACAAAAAAATCACTCAACTACATTAAAATTGAACACATCTGTTCATGAAAGACACCATAAAATGTGTGAAAAGGTAAGTTATATGATAAAATAAATATTTATGCAATAACAGAAAATAGTCATTCTCAAAACATATAAATGATAATTACAAATCAGTTTAAAAAAAGAAAGAAAGAAAAAGAGAAAAAAGCCCAACAGTCTAAAAGGTCAAAGTACATGAATAGGCAAATCTCAGAGGAGGAACCATGAAAAGAAGATCCATCTCACCTCTGATTTTCATTCCAAGAAAATTAAAACCATCCCTCACATAGGCAAATGTTCAAAAGTCCAACCTACCAAATACTGGGAGCGGGTGTGTGTGGAAGAGCATACATCTCTCTGAAGGAGCAAATGGGTAGAACCACTTTTGAAAACAATTGAGCAATATTTAATAATTTTTTTAAAGTATATTCTATAATTCAATACACATAATGAGATGTCATTAACATCAAGCTAAAATGAAACCGTTGTTAAAGGAACATACATAGAGTACAAAAAAATAAAAATTAAGGATTTGGAATCTTACCATCAAATCTGGGTCAGCTTTTTCAAGTGGGTGGTACTATAACATTGGGGGCTGATAAACAGGAACCCAGTCAATTGTGCTAAAGATGTATTTCTTAATATTATGACATTAGATTTTTTACCTTTTATATATTTTAAATATTTCACAATACTTTAAAAGAGAACGATAACTTCAATCTAAGTGCTTCTACATCCTAATCTTTACACTTTCAGCTGTCATTATTTACTTCCCAAGCCATGACTTTTTATTTCCCATAAGTACTTTTACCATTAGAAGTAGGATCTACATGTAATATTAATGTTTACAGTTTGAATAGGTAAAGGCAGATTGGTTATATATTAGAAAAATTTAAGAGAGTTTCTTATCTCTTTACAATAAACAAGAAAATATAGCAGATAAATCTAAGAAATTTTTCCTCAGTAAAAATGACCATAATTCATCCCTCTGAACAAGAATGCTTTTGAGAGTGAAATGGAAAACTATTAAGTTAAATTAAGTGGAGAAATAATAAAATTGGGACCTGAAGCAAGAGGGACCAGGACCAGTCTGGACAAACCTATCTTTATTTGATCATTTAACTAAACACTGTTCTTTGTTTTATTCACTAATTGTTAAACTGAGCTTTCTTCTTAGCACACAAAAGTATAAAAATAAGAATAAAAATATTTTGTGGGTCCATGTTATCGTCTTCTTTTTATTAGAACTGATTCCTAGACTTCTGTTTCGGACAAACTCTTCAGTGATCCAGAGAAAATGTCCTGCAATCTAGCACCAAAAGGTGCTTACAAAAAGTGTTTTAAAGATGTAACTGAGTTGGACCAACGTATGGCCAGAAAAGATAAGAAAGTAGGAAACCAATTGGAAAATGAGAGCTCTGGAGAGGTATTTGCCTGGAAAGTGTCTTTGGTCCTTAATGACTTAGCTCATAAACCAGAAGCCATTCCTGAAGGCAAAATCAGTGGGAAGGTGGGTCAGAGATTATTTTTTCACTCAGACTGGAGAGATGACAACCTGAAGGGATAATTAGAGGGGACAAAGCCCTGTAGAGGGAGACAGGGAAGATATTGCCTGCACAGCACCCACTGACAGATCTAAAAAAAGAGTAAAAAGTACTTAAACACAAGCCCATGATCACATGATATAAGAATTCACACTGATGCATAATCTGTGAACTTGAAATTTAAAAACCGCGTTGAATGTTAGGCGGTGTCTAGCAGGTATCTGACAACATAAAAGACTTTTAGGGGAAATTACATTAAATTGAGTTTTCAAAAAAATGATACAGAACAATTTCATGAATTTATAGTCAGAAATCTTATGAAGCAATATTGATCAGAAACAGCCAACTGCAGAATTCTATCCAAAAAGATGTATGATTAAAATTAATAGGCAAGTAATGTATTTTAAAAGAATGTTTAGTAAGCTTAATAAAAAAAAAAACCAATGACCCATGAGTATCAAAGTATGACCAGTAAAATATGAAAAATAAAACAAAACCTTTAGAAATGAAAAAAATATATAATAAGTGAAATTAATATCCAAAGGACAGGCCAGATTAGACACAAATAAGATAATTAGGGAATTTGAAACTGAAGGAATTTCACAGATGGCATTTTAGAGGATATTTTTAGCCACCTCTTTGTTACTGATTTCAGCATATATTTGTAAGAAACTCATGGATCAAAGAAGAACTTGTAATGGAAAACAAAATACACAACACAACACTGAATGTAAAAAATAAAACACATTGAAACCAGTGAGGTTGAACTACAGCAATATTTAAAGGAATCATACACTGAAAATGGTTCTATTGGAAGAAGATTATAAAAATAAAATCAGAAATTGACTGAAGAGACCACAAAGATGAAATAGACAATTTCAACAAACCAATTTCATAATGGATAACAAAATAAACATGTATTGAATTTATCCCAACTATTCAATATTTTAAACGTTAGAGACAAAGTAATATAATTGGATACAGTATGTTCTCATGAAAAGAGAGGAAAAGCCCCATTAAACTCTCAAAGATGTGGGAAGCACATTCAATAAAATTCAACAGCCACTCCTGATAACAATTTTTGTAAACGAGGAAACAAAGGCAATTTCCTAATCTGATATGTTTTATCTTTTCAAACCCTACAGGAAAATATCACATTCAGTGTATTACTTATGTTTCCCTTGTATTACGAAAGGACTAGCTAATACTAAAATAACCGGAACCCTTGCAAGGGCAGGTGTGTCTTCTGCAGGGGAGTCAGCTGTAGTGGGTTGCACTGTAACATAACAATAGAGTCAACTTTTCCATCCTGCAGTCAGGCGTGCATGGGTGGCTTAGGGGCACAGATGGCTGGAATTACTCTCCAAGTTGTGTTGGTGAAAGTGAGTTGGTGGTGGTTTGGGTTGTACCAGTTTTAATCTATGTCTCAATTTCAGTGGCTGTTTTCACAGCATCAAATCAAAGCTCATTACTTCAGGCATAAGAGAACTTGAGAAGAAAATGGGACAGCATAGTTGAAATCTAGACTCTTCTGTGAAACTTGAGGTGGTGCATGCCTGTTGGAACTGGATGCTAATACAAGGCTTTGGTTTAATTAGCAGGATTAATCCAGAAAGCACATGATGCACTAAGAAAACTCTTTCTTGTGTTATTGGAATGACATGATGTAAAACATGGAAAGCCTTTTAAAAACATTTTTTACACAACTATTTTGGGCAGTTATTTCTAGTTTTTTTTTTTTAAATTCTTAGGTTAAAACAAACAAACAAACAAAAACCAAACAAACTGCTTTTCTCAGTCTCTGTAGGCAGACAGAACTGGGCTCAGATTCTAATTATTTCTCTTCTAATTATTTGTTTTTTGTATGTAAGCTTTCTGGTTCTCAACATTATCTGTAAAATGGGGATAATCACAGGTATTTATCATTAGATTTTTTACTAAACATCTAATAAAGAAATAACAACATTTACCATACTTAGCATAGTACCTGGCACAAGGTAAGAGCTCGACAAGTGGCTGTCATTCTTTTCTGTTTGTATTTCCCTGTCAGTTTCCCTTTTGAACTGGCTATCCTTTAAAATCCTGGTTACAATTCCTGTGTATGTTTAGCTTTGCATTCGAAGTTTGCATCTAAGATTAGGACTGAGTATTAAAGGAGGAACAGCACCCTCCTGAGGACAAAGTAGATTTGACAGCCATTGTCAGCCATTGTCACAGCCCCATGAAACCAGCTACAGGACTGGCAAGACCCAAGGCAGAATAAAAATATCAAGCCCCTTGTTTAAAAATTATCTGTAATTTTAAGATGGGTAACAGAGCATTAAACCTAACAATGGCACCATTTGAGTTCCTGGGCTATGTGTGAGTATACTGGTTACATGTCCATCAAGCTGGCCCTGACTAGAAGGATCTCGCTTCATTTCCAACTTTAGGGAAAAAAAAAAAAGGGGATTGAGTCTTATTACTGAAACAAATGGGTCTTATATATGATTTGGACTCAGGAAGGCCTAGATTCAATTTGGGGCTTTGCTGGAAGGCATATTTGGGACACTCAGTTTTCTTACACTGGGTGATTTAGCTCTGTAAATAGACTTTCTTTGCATTCTTCTTTTAGCATTAAAGATTCACACATGTTATATGAATAAAATATCTCTGTAAATATGTAATTACATTTAGAATTTATTTTCTTTCAAAGGGGTTACTGAAAAATACCAAAATTGTCATAATGTTTACCACTAAGGCAGAGAGAAGGGATGAGAATTTGGGAGGAGAAATGAGGAAATGGGCTTAGACTGTAATAATATTTCATTCCCAAATATAAGTAAATACATACTAAAATTCAATAGACTAGGGTGGTAGAAATATGCACATTAATGTATTAAAGTATAAGCTTCTGTGTTTGAAATATAATTTGGGGTATTAAGAATTTGAACTCAAGTTCTGCCATGCAATATGACCGCATGACCTTGAAAACATTCATTTAACTGTCTTTGCTCCATTCGGTCACAAATTGAGAGAGTTGAATGTAATTCATAAGGCCCCTTTGGGGCTTCTATTCTACATATGTAAAACTAAGAATATAGAATGTAATTTGAAATAAGTCACTTAGGAATGTTTATTCAATATGTGTCATTATACCCTGGGAGAGCAATATGGTAAAACTTCAGTAAACCCCAAGTCCATTTGAAAAAAACAATGTATTTTTCTTTGAACTTCACTTTTTAAGAGATGCCTGCTAACTGTGCAAACACAACAAAACAAAAACCTTACCTGTCAAGTATTCCACAACTTCTCTATTTCAGTTTTCAACTCAGAAACTTTAAAACTTCTCTTTTTCCAGATATGAGCACAGGAACTTGGGAAAGGGTGAACAAAGCTAGGATTCCACAGGAAAGGTAGATCAAGTTACTTGTTCCCTCCTCATGGGTAGTTTTAGCAGTCCTTACAGTTGTTTGACCAAAATATTATGTTGGGACAGGATTGAAAACTCACATGCATATAGGTCCAAGAAGTAGCGGGGTAAGAGATGAGGTGTGATCGGGAGGGAGTGATGGGGGCCTTTGGCAAATTGTAGTGTGTGCTGTGAAGGCTGTCACCTCTTGGGTTTCCAGCTCATTATCCTGTGTGTCAATTTGAGCCTAATATTGGCAATCTTCCTATTTTCCAAGAGAAGATAGAAACCTGGGCTTACTTGAGATAGCTCCCAGTTTTTCTATGTTGACAACTAATCCAAATCTTTTTTTTTTGAGTGTCACATAAAAACACCAAAGGGCTTCATTCAATTCATAGTATTAGTATTTTGCTGACTTCTGGTCCAAAGTGCATTTGTGTGTTTTATCCCAGTTTTGAGGTTTTTAGTAATATTACTGTCATATCTAATGGAATTGAGGTCCTTTGCTGACCTACAGGTTATCATTCCACCCTAAATTTTTGGTCACTTAAGCTCCTGGTTCACTTTCATCCTCTTAATATTAACTATATATATTAACTATATTAATTTTAATATTAACTATATATATGACATGTAATATATAGCTATATATATTAACATATATATATGACATGTTAGATTTAGATATAGATTCATATATATATATATATATATATATATATATATATATATATATATACATACATATGTAATATATATGTATAGATTTCACTGCCTGCCTGTTCAGACCCTTGATGTCACCCCCCAGTGACCTTGCTGTCCACTTTACCTCAGTCTTCTCACTCCCAAGTCACACTGTAGACCTTGTTAAAACTGCATTGTTAACTGCAATGGAGCCATAATCCCACTCCACACTCTGAGCACCACCTTTCATATTTTCCATTTATTCCCTCTGCCTTGAATGCTAGTTCCAACAATCTTGATCTCTCAATGAACCTCTAGTCAATTAGTCATTTCTCATTTTTCATTATCACTTCAAGCTTCAATATCCTCTCTTGCTTCCTACTCAGCTTGAAAACTCCAAAGTCAATATTTATAGCCGCTGACTTGCACATATTCCATTCCTTGCCCATCGCTCTTCATCTTACCTGCAGGCAAAACAACAACCTGGTTAAATCCAAATTTCTCCTGTTCCACATCTCAGTTGGAGGAACTTAGGGGAAAGTATCCAACCATTCTAATGAAAATCATTTTAAATTCCCAAATAAGAATTGTCTGAATTGCTTCCATACAATTATCCTGTGTTTCACTGGTGACCGCGGACAGTGCATGGTAATTGCTAATAATAAAAGGTGAATATTTACAATGGGGAAAAAGGATGATTTCTAAAATCAGAGGATGGTGACATTATGAACACTGTAAATTTACAGTATGATAAGAAGAAAATACTCTGAGAGGAAACTATTAAATCACGCCACAGGTAAGTAAAATGCCGCAGCAAGACCTGAGGACACTATGGGCCCAATGGATGAGCGTCTGCGTATGTGGATAGAAGTCCACATGGAAGCCTGCTAGGTTAACATTCACTCAGGAGAAGGTTCCAAGTTTATCAAAGGATTAGCGATCAGCAAGGTGAAAACGCTATTGATGAACACTGCAGTGCAGCTCTTGCACGTGCAATGGTTCCAGGCCTATTAGACTCTGCACAACACAAACAGTGAGGAAGCCAACAGATTCTGGGAGACTCTGGTGCTCTGGAGAGGCTCAGTGTGTGTGTATGAGAGAGAGAGAGAGAGAGAGAGTGTGTGTGTGTGTGTGTGTGTGTGTGTGTGTTGGGGCAGCGATTAACATCCCCCACCAAGACTGTGGCTGTTGCAACCACAAGCCTCAAGGCTATCAGGGCTCATCTCCGTGGAGCCTGACGACACTCACCTTTGGAATACTATGTCCACTGCAAAGTCACACAACTGCCTTATCACTATTATTTAATATGCTACTGGACATCTCAGCAAGAGCATCCTGGAAAGAAAATAAAGGTAGCCTAAATTGTAAAAGAAGAAGTTAAGTTATCCATGTCTGCAGATGATATGATCTTATACATGGAAAACCTAAATAATCAATCTGAAAATCATAAGAACACATAAGTGAATTCTGTAAAGTTGCATGACACAAAATCAACATACAACAAACAACCTTTTTATACACTGAGAATCAATGTGCTAAAAAAGAAATTAGAAAGCAATCCCATTCACTATTGTGAATTAAATATTTAAATTAAAAATTAAGTATTTAAACAAGGAAGTGAAAGCGCTCTACAATGAAAGTTCTAAAACACCGATGAAAGAAATTGTCAAGGACACAAAAAAATGGAAAGATACTCCATTTTAATGGATCAGAAGAATCAATGATGTGAAAATGACCACACTGCCCAAAGGATCAATAGATTCAATACCATTCCCAGCAAAATACAAAGACTTTCTTCACAGAAATGAGAAGAGGCCACCTAAAATTCACATGGAACCACAAAAAACTCGGAATAGCCAAGATGATCCTGGGAAGAAAAAATGCTGGATGCATCATAGCACCTGACTATGCTAAAGTATTGGGATAAGAACTAATACACAGGCCAACAGAAACAAAGTAGAGAACCCAGAACTTGATCCATGGTTATGCAGCCAATTGGTATTTGACAGCCACCAAGAACATACAGTGAGGGGAAGAAGAAAAAAAGACAGTCTCTTCAATAAATAGTGCTGGCAAAACTGGATACACAGATGCAGAAGAATTACACTACATCCCTACCTTTCACCATACATAAAAATCAGATCAAAATGAATCAAAGGCCTAAATGTTAGACCTGAAACTACTAAAACCTAAAATAGGGAAACATTTCAAGGTACTGGTGCTGGCAATGGTTTTTGGTTTTTTTTGTTTGTTTGTTTGTTTTTGATAGAATTCCAAAGGCACAGACAACAAAAGCAAAAATAGAAATATGGGATGGTATCAAACTATGTAACAGCAGAGTAAATAATCGATAGAACTAAGAGACAACCTGCAGAATGGGAGAAAGTATTTGTAAGTTGTTTATCCAACAAGGGGTTAATCTCCAAACTATATAAGGAACTCAGAAATCTGAACACCAATAATGCAAATAATCCAATTTAAGGATGGCTTAAGAACTAAATAGATATTTCTCTAAAGCAGACACATACAATCATAAAAGAAATGCAATCAAAACAAGAGTTGGATATCATCTCACCCCAGTTAGAATGACTATCATCAAAAAGACAAAAAACAGAAAAGGCTGACAAGGATGCAGAGAAAAGGGAACTCTTATAAACTGCTGGGAATGTAAATTAGAATAGCCATTATGGAAAGGAGTATAAGGATTCCCTTAAAAACTAAAAATAAAATTACCACTACTGGGTACCTACTCAAAAGAGAGAAAAATCACTATGCCAAAAAGATACTTGCACTCTCATGTTTATTTCAGCACTACTCACAATATCTAGAACATGGAATCAGAACATGTCCTTTGGTAGATAATGAATGAAGAAAATGTGAGATACTATTCAGTCATAAAAAGAATGAAATTCAAGAATTTTCCGAAACATAAATGGAACTGGAGGTCATCATGTTGAACTAAGCCAGTCACTGAAACACAAATACTTCATGTTGCAACTCATTTACGAAAACTACGAAATCAATCTGGTAGAAGAATGAAATGAAATAGCAGCCACTGAGCCTGGGAAGGGAGGGGGATTGAAAGAAATTAAATAATGGGCAGCAAAACCCTGAGTGGATGAATTACTTTGGTTCTTCTTAACTGCAGTAAGGTAACTATTGGTTAAAACAATCTAATATATATTTTGAAATGACTAGAGTAGTATGGAATTTCCAACACAAAAAATGATGAATTGTTAAAGAAAAGAATGTACTTTTTAAGTAAATTTGTTTATTGCATGTTATATATAATATATATGATATATATATTAAATTACTATAATGTACCCCATAAAGATGTACAAATATTATTAGTATTTTTCTTTCTTTCTTTTTTTTTTTTTTTTTGGGGGGGGGGTACTGGGTATTGAACTCAGGTGCGTTCAACCACTGATCCACATCCCCAGCCCTATTTTGTATTTTATTTAGAGAGAGGGTCTCACTGAGTTGCTAGGCTGGCTTTGAACTCATGATCCTTGTGTCTCAGCCTCCAGTGCCGCTGGGATTACAGGTGTGTGCCACCACCCCAGGCTTACAAATATTACATTTCAATTAAAAATAGAAAAATAATAAATAACATAATCAATTATTGCACAGGCATTATTAGATCCTTATATATAAGCCCAAAATCCCCAAAATGTACATATTTTATAGACTATAGCTAGAAACTTTAAAAACCTTTTTATTAAAAGGGTTTGTTTCTTAAAAGGTTCTTAAGTCAAGAGTGGAAAAATAGCATTAAGAGTTCCTTCTCGATCAAAATCCTGTTCTCTGAACATGTTGATTAGTTGAAAATTCTATTGCATTTAGAATTAACTTTTTGAAAGTTGTATAGTATTAAAATGGTATTCACTGTGCTAAATCCTCCATGTGTTCTATATTGTCTTCCAAGACAGATATTAAAGAAGATTAAAGGAATAAAAACAAAAATGTCCAGTGTCCTCGGTGTTTAATATCCTTTGAGATACAGAAAACTATTTATGCCACCTATATGTCTGTTATTTACATCACATGGCTCCTTTTGTGGATGATCCCATTTCATAATTTATCATCTTTCTTTTCTTGAAATGTTTCCAGATAGACCTTGGATCCAGGCAGAATTGAGAAACAGGTGCTGTAGTTCCATGAGCTTGGGCAACACACACACACACACAAACACACACACACACACACACGGAAACACACGCAGTTTCCCTGTTGCCTCAATTTACCCATTTGTAAATTCAATTCAATTTTTAAACTGTATTCTAGTCACTGGGCTTGGGTAATCATAAAAATGATCTGATTCCATCCTTTGAAGAATCCTTTAGGGTAGTAATATTTAACTCTCATTTTATAGGAGCAAAATCTGGGACTCACAGAGGTGTAGTTATTTCATCAAGATTAGGCGAGCAGCAAGCATAGAAACAATATTGAAAACCCAATGTAGACAACTCCTGCGCCCAGGCCTTTGACACTCAGGAAGCAGGCTACCACCTTCCAGGAAAAATGGAACTGTGAGTATAGTCCATAAAATTGACCAAATGAAACAAAAATGAAAAGACATTGCTAATACTGAATCCAAGAAATATTCTTGCCTGTGTTCATCAGCTCTTCATCACTGTTACAAAACACTTAAAAAAAACAACTTGAAGGAGGAAAGATTTAATTTGGTTCCAGAGGTTTTGGTCCATGGAAGGCTGGCTGTGTTGCTTTGGGCCTGAATGAGGCAGGACATCATGGAAGAGGGAAGCTGCTCAATTCATGGCATCCAGGAGGCAGAGAAGGAGGAAGAGACTGGGGACAAGATATAGCCTCAATGGCATGTCCCCAAGGACTCACTCTCTCCAGCTGGTTCCACCTCCTTCTGTTTCTGCCACTTCTCAACAGGTCACTCAGCTGTGAATCCCTCATTGATTGGGTCATATTCCTAACAATCCAATCACTTCCCACCTCTGAACATCACTGCACCAAAGACCAGCCCTCAGTATGTGAGCCTTTGCGGAACATTCCAGATCAAATCCTAACACTGCCTCAAGTTACTGACTTCAGTTGCTATTGTTTAGATTGAAAACACCAGTTCCCAAAGTTAAACCCTCAGTGTCTTCCATCTCCCCCTTCCATATTCAATGAGAGTAACTGATGACCATCCCATTTTAAGAAAATCCAATGTACAATATTTGGTCATACAGAGAAGTTACAGAGTCATACCTATAATGGGCCCTCCCTCCAGTTCAACTGCTTCACTTTGCAGATGAATAAACTGAAACACAGGAATTTTAAGTCACCTTCCCAAGGTCATCTGACATGATAGTAACTGAAGTGGAACTAGAACGGAGCTCTCCTGGTCACCCATTAGCACTCTTTTCTTTATGTCATGCTGTCAGCTCTGCAAAAGGTGGTATGATGTTCTCAAATGACATACTCATCAAATATTTACTGAACACCTATTATGTATCAGCCACTGTGGTGTAATGGCAAGCAAAAGGAGGTAATGGTGAGCAAAAATGTCACTTAGTGGGAGTTCAGTGGGAGTAGAGACATTTATTAAATAGTTATACAACTATACAGTTACACACTGTAATGAGCACTATAAAAGGCATACAGTGCTTCTCTGAGAATGCAGTCAGTCTGACCTGACTGGGTAGATGAGATCTGTGAGAAGTCAGGCTAAACATCTCCAAGAAGGTGATGTTTGGACTAAATTCTGTAAGAAATGGGGCCAGAGAGCAAAGGAAAACAGAGTGGTTTTCTAGCTTCAGATGCTACAAAAATTTAGTTTCCCCAAACCCAAAGAATATTAAAGCCAAAACCAAATTCAAATATACAAACCAATCTGTCAGTCTATAACTGAACGTAATGGGTTTTCCCTGAAGCCAATAAGCACAACCAGGAGATAAAAGAATGAAGAAATGTTTATTACTTGTTCAAGTAAGGAGAGTGCTGGAGATCCTTTCCAAAGAAGTGTTTCTCTCTAAACAAAGCAAGAGGCTTTTATTAAGGAAACTCAAACATATTCATTTTGGAAAGACTCAATATCACGTGCAGAGATGGACACATTTCTGAGCATGCTCAGCTAGAAGTGATGTTTCTTCATACATCTCATGTCAGAAAATGACAAATGGGAATGTCTCAAATTTTACATTACAATGAGATTATAATGAGCAAATTTACTCTAGTTCACCTACAAGAGTGAGTCTAAGTGACTGGACAATTTTGGCTGATTTGCTGTAGCTGTCTCTGGAGGGCCTTATTGGAAACAAAAGAACAACTTAAAGGAATGTTAAGAGCCATTCCTTCAACAATTCAGCTCTCCAAACTCCAGCCCCCATAAGTATAAGTGCTTGCCCTTAGAAGTTACTGCCTAGCAGCTAACAAGTCCAGAAGCATGGTCCCCCAAGCCAGTGTAATGTTCTGGCAAACAAAATTAAAACATCTTAGGAACAAATGTTCTGCAGTTACTTTTGGAATATAATTCATTAATGCTCAAAAGAATCTCAAAGCAGATCAAAACCAAATGATCAGATATCGAAATACTAGGGTTGTCAAGGAGGCAGATGGATGATGGAGATCCACGAGGAATTGTAAAATTGAGTGTGCTACATTTATTGCTGTCTACTTGGTATCACCAGTCCCTTTAAAGGCTGAGTATTACAACAGCAGAATACCCTTCCCCTTTAGAATTTTCCCATGAAGGAATTTGCATGTGGTTTGGAAAGCAGAGGCAAAGCAGAAACCATTACATTTGGAAGATGGTAACAGTTATTCCTGGCAGGCTTCCAGACCTCACCAGCTTCCTGTTCATTGCAGTAGTTCACAGATTTGCCCACAAGAGGCAGCTTTCCCTGTTCCAGTGCTGAGGAACAGTGTTAACCTGATGACAGTGAAAATTTGTCCAGGTGTCCAGCTTCAACACTCCCTATATTTCAATGCAGATCCGCCCAATTTGCATAAGCTCTAATTTCTATATTGAAATACATACTCTCATATATTCTAGCTCTGTTTTCCCAATCAACCCCAGATTAGTGCAACTTTTGAAATTAGAAGAAGTCTCAGGTACACAGAAACATATGGATAAGGATCTTGTATTGGTTCTCTGACATGCTTAGATTTGAAGATATTAATCTTCATTTTCAGGAGTAATGGGCCACTGGTAGTTTATGGCAGGCAATATAATTACTTAAGTTATCATTGTAGTTCATCTAGAGTCAAGGACCCACAGAAACCAAAGTTGTAAGCTGCTGCTATAGAACATTATAATGGAAATAATGTGCATCAAGATTGTAGGTTAGATTGGTTGCTTCGAAGTATAATGGAGAACTTAGGGTGGGGCTTCAACTTTGGGCTCTAAAATTCTACCTCAAGACTAGGTAATCAGAAAAATTCTGTGTGCATCCTGAAAGAAACCTTATCTCCTGTAGCCTCAGAGTTGAAGTTTCTAAACAACTAAATCCAAAGTATTATCTTATGGGTGGATAAATCACAACACAATTTGTATTTACATCAACTTGAATTCACAGGGTTTCTCACGTGAAATTTAGGACATTGATTGGGAAAGAGCAAGTTTGCAAAAATTGGGAAAAAGATATGTGTCTGGATTTTGATTAAGCTGAAGGCCTGGAAACTCCAAATTCCCCAGAGGATCTCTTACCAGATGAAGCAGTCTTTCCTTCCCTGAGTAAAATGTGTGATACCTTTTACCTACAAAACCTATAATGACTACTACAGGGATAGTTTCCTTATAAGTGAATGCGGATCTTCAAGACCAGCTTGCACTAATTCTATTGGTTTTAAAGTTATAATATGGCCCCAAATCCAAAATACCCCATATGAATATGTATAAAATATGTAGTTTTGCCAATTTATATCAGCAGAAACTTGGAAAATTTGGAAGAGCTCTTGAGGATGTTAGACCAGCACAGATTGAATTTATTAATATAAATACATTAACTAGAGATTCTGAATTAAATTATTAGCTCAAGTTGCAGGGGATGATTCCAAGTTTCCTGGTTGGTTAACTCATCTCTGGACCCCATAGTGGCCTATGGCTAATGATATCAAAACTCCTTGATAGGGCTGGGGTTGTGGCTCAGAGGCAGAGTGCTTGCCTAGCATGTGTGAGGCACTGGGTTGGATCCTCAGCACCTCATAAAAATAAAATAAAGATATTGTATCCACCAACAACTAAAAATTAAATATTTAAAAAAAACAACTCCTTGGTATACTTTAGAGCATGGTTTTCAGTTTGGGCACTGTTCACATGATTAGGTAATTCTTTGTTGGGAGTTAGAGGAAGGCTATGGATTGTAGATGTTAAACAGTATGCCTAACCACTACCTACTAAATGGAAGTAGCACCTCTGCCAAGTTATGATAGCCAAAAATGTGTCTAGGAATTCTCACATGTCCCTGGGAGGGGAAAAGAACTGGTCCCAGTTGAAAATCATTGCTGTAGAGAAGGGCATCCATAGACTTGTGGAGCTATGAAAGCTACAGTGAATTTATTATGAATGAGCTACTTACCCAATTGCTATCTATGTCACCTATAAGGGTTCAGAGCACATACACTTCATCAACCCTGTAAGAAATAACTTGGTAAAAACAATATCAGTATCCTTAAAAGACTGTAGTGGCAGTTCTCTGCAAAGCAAATAAGAGCTGCTAGAAGAGTTCATACAAATCAACTTCCTTAATTCAGTGGGTAATAAAATCAAGAAGTAATCAGAATGATTTGGCTTAAACAATTCTTTGGAGGTGACTAATTTATCGAGCGATTCCCAGGACCATAATGTACTGCCTATTAAAATCTTTCTAGATTGTCTCCCATGCATGAGGCACTGGGTTCAATTCTCAGCATCACATAAATAAATAAAATAAAGGTATTGTGCCCATTAGTAACTAAAAAAAGAGAAGACTTTAAAATAAAAAAGATTATAGAAAACATGGTGGCGGGAAGGGAGTGAGCCGCCCCGTGCCCTGTGCCACTGCACCTGCAGATCTCACCTAGTGGGAATACTGCATCTCCAAGAGTGTTAGAGGACCCCTATCCAGATGCTCTCTGCAGAAATCACCAGCTCGGTGACTCCCTGTGGGGCTCCAGGCCTCAGCTTTCGAGTAGAACGCCCTGTGTTGGAGCAGGACCCAAAGCCCGAAGTTCCAGCCCACGCAAGACTCAGGGAGCGCCTTAGCAGAATCACTTATCAACACATCCCCAGATCCCCAAGACTTCGCTTGGCTCCCACCCAGGTCACTCAGCTGCTACCTACCACAGCACAACACCATTGCCCGGCTCCTCCCGCCTCACCATGGTCTCCCCACCTCACCAGGCTCCCCGTTGCTGAAAGCAGACCGCCGCCATCTTCGCTTAACATTCTTGCCATATTAGGTGGGGCAGTTCCCAGATGGGATCTCCAGCGGCCAGGTACCAGGTTTTCAACCTTGCCCCCTCTCCAGCGGCAGTAACCCAACACAGTAGCTGCCCAACACAGGTGTGCAGTGTGACCAGGGAGCCGCCCATGGGAGCCCCAGGTGAGAGTTTCCTCAATTGGGAACTGCTAGGAGAGGGAGACAAGGCTAAAGTTTGGAGCCTAACAGAGAGACCAGGAACTGGGAAATCTCCAGGCAAGAGAGGGAGATAGTAACGGGTGCTCAAGTCATACGAGCGGTCCACTCCCCACATCTATGCACCCTGTGCCAGGATCAGTTTTCCCACCCTGGTTACCTCCACCATCCTGAGGGCAGAGACACCTGCTTACAAATAGATGACCCCACCTACCGGAAGAGAAGCGAAGCAGGAAAGATACAGATTTCTAAAGCTAGGTACAACCCTGGCTTCTTCCTTTGAGTTTTGTTGTTGTTGTTGTTTGTTTGTTTGTTTGTTTTTTCTCTTCTACCCTTCTATCCTCCAGCCCTCACATCCCCAACATATGTGAAACTAAGAACTTTGCATGAAATAGGACTTTGAGGACTGAGTCACATGGATAATATAATATAAAGGTGTTGTATATGCCCTTTTTTCTTTTCCTTTTTATTCCTTCATTTTTCTTTCCCCCTCCAAATTTTACTGTTTTAACATCTGTATTTTTCTAAATACATATGTACTGTCATCCCATGTACTTGCCTACCCTAAATTACTTCCTGTCTATTCTCTTGCTACTAACCCTCTTCACTAGATTTCTCCTTCATACTTCCTAAGATATATTAACTCTATATCCTCATATCTTACCTCCTCAGCATATTGTCCTAAGCCCCACCACCATTTTATTGTCCACTGTCAGAAACTGTAAACCTTTTTACAAAACTACTGATTATATTTTAGATAATAATTGAATCCAACATTTCTATACATCAAGACTAAACTGTAAACGTCTTAATAACAACAAATTGTTCATAGGTGGTATACTGTTGATACCGGGATCTGTTAACATAGTCCTTCCCCACAAAGGAGAAGTCTTGAAATCCTATAAGAGCACTACAAACCTATAGGGTAAAAAACAATAACAATCTAGACCCGCAGAGCTGGAAAGGAAGATACATGAGCAACATGAAAAGACAAGGGAAGAAAGTGTCCCCAAACAAATGAAGACACCACATCATTAGAATCATTGGCAGCCACAGCAGGAGAAAGGACAGAGAAGGAGTTTAGGATGTACATGGTTAAAATGTTCTGTGAACTCAAGGAAGATATAAGAGAGCAAATACAGGCAGTGAAAGATCACTTGGACAAGGAGCTACATAAACAAATAAAGGAAGCAAAAGATCACCTCAACAGGGAGATAGAGGTTCTAAAAAAAAACCCAAACAGAAATCCTTTGAAATGAAAGAAATAATAAACCAAATTAAAAGCTCGAATGAAAGCATCACCAACAGAGTAGACCACTTGGAAGATGGAACATCAGACAATGAAGACAAAACATATAATCTTGAAAAGAATATAGACCACACAGTGATAATAGTAAGAAACCATCAGCAGAACATTCAAGAAATATAGGATAGTATAAAAACACCAAATTTAAGAGTTATTGGGAGAAGGAAGATGGCGGCGAGGGGAGTGCATTGCCCCCGTGTGCTGCTTCACTGTGTGGGAGTATGACAAGTCAGGACGGCTAAAGGATATTTTGTTAGGAATTTCCAGCAATAGTGGGGTGCTCCAGAACCTGGAGGAAGGATTTCCATCGCACGAGGATCGGCTACGGGGACTCAAACGCGAGAGTTTTGTCGCACGGAGGGTAACACTGCTTATTCAGCAAATCGCCCCGCGGCTAGAGTCTGCAGCGCACGCTGGGATAGAGACGCAGGGTTACAGCGCTGCAGTTTCTGCCAGCCGCGCAAGCACCGTACTCAGGGATGAATTCTGGGTTCGAGACGGGGGAAGGAAGCAGTCCATCTCGGTTCTCCACACCGGTCAGACCACAGAGGAGGCCAGCAGCCACCATGTTGGTAAACTGACGTCACCATCCCTGTTTTCGACTGACCGCAGCTCATTCAGCCATAGAACAGGTAATTTCAGGCTGCAATTCGCCTGCGGCTTGCAGACAGATTGCTAGGGTTCAGCGCCTGGGTGCTTCTTAGAACCTGATCTTATCGGAGCAAACACCGAGCGCGGGACGGCCGAGTTCCGGCTCCCGGAACCGTCCCGGAACCGCCCTGGCCCAGGGCTGCGGAGCCTGCGGAGGCTGCTTCTTGGACCCTGCCCCTATCAGAGCATACACCAAGCACTAAGCAGCCGAATTCTGGCTCCCGGAACTGAGCCCGCGGGGACTGCTTCTTGGAGCTTACACTTATAGGAGCTTACACCGAGCACGGAGCGGCCGAGTTCCGGCTCCCGGAACTTCCCTGGCCCGGGACTAGGAGCCCGCAGAAACTGCTTCTCGGTCCGGGTCCTGCTCAGGGCCGGTCAGGACTCACCCATTGCTTTGGTTGCCCGGCAAGGGGAACGAAATGCTGCCATTCGCATAAGATACCAACACGGCAGAGATCTGATGTCAGCAGAAAGCGGCGGAGGAGAGAACTTCATCAATACCAGCGGTGACATAAGCAGTTGGTCTCCTGGTAGGGGGGGTGAGGCACAGTCACCCGAGTCTCCTCAATTTGTCGTCGAGCCAGAGGGGAGGAGCCGGGCCGCCGCCAGCGCACGGAGCAGGCCCAGCGGCTCGCCAGCGTGGTGACCGCGTGACCCCAATTGGAGAGGGGGCGGAGCGGAGCCACCACCCGCACCCGCAAGGTGGGCAGACCCGCGACCCAGTGGTACATGGGCGTGGTAGGAGGGGCAGGGCAGAGCCGCCGTTCGCGCTTGCAAGGTAAACAGACCTGTGACAGCCTGGCGGGTCAGGCCCAGTGGCCTGCCAGTGTGGTACACACGTCACCCCAACTGGAGTAGGGGCAGAGCAGATCCTTCTCCCACGCCCGGATCAGGCCCTGCCGGTGTGGTGGTCACGTGACCCCAATTGGAGTGGGGGCGGAGCGGAACCGCCACCCGTGCCCGCAGGGTGAGCAGACCAGTGATCAACCTGCAGATCAGGCCCAGGGGTCCTCAGGCGTGGTAGGAGGGGCAGGGCAGATCCGCCGCCCGCGCCTCCAAGGTAGGCAGACCTACAACAGACCGGCGGATCAGGCCCAGGAGCCTGCCGGCGTTGTACAAACACCACCCTAATTGGAGTAGCGGCAGAGCAGAGTCGCCGCCCGTGCCAGGAACAGGCCCAGCGTCCTGCAGGCGGGGTAGTCACGACACCCCAATTGGAGTAGGGGCAGAGCAGAACCTCCACCCGTGCCCGAAAGGTGGGCAGATCTGCGACCGACCAGCGGGACAGGCCCAGTGGCCTGCCGGTACGACAGACACGTCACCCCATTTGGAGTAGGGGCAGAGTAGAGCCGCCGCCCGCGCCTGCAGGGTAGGCAAACCTGCAACCGACCGGCGGATCAGGCCCGGTGGCCTGCCGGCGTGGTACACTCGTCACCCCAATTGGAGAAGGGGCAGAACAGAGCCGCCGCCAGCTCCCAGAACAGGCCCAGTGACCTGCCGGCATGGTAGCCACGACACCCCAATTGGAATAAGGAGAGAGCAGAGCCGCCGCCCGCACCTGCAGGAAAGATACGCAAGCAGTATGAAAAGACAAGGAAAGAAAGGACCACAAGCAATGCAGGTCAACGCAACTTTAGAAGAGGTAACAGCTGTAGCAGATGGAATGTCAGATAAAGAATTCAGGATATACATGCTTCAGATGATCTGGAGTATCAAGGAAGACATTAAACAGCAAAATCAGACAATGAAAGATCACCTTGACAATGAATTACGCAAACAAATCCAGGAAAGAAAGGATCAACTATACAGGGAGATAGAGGTTATAAAAAACAAATAATCAGAAATCCTAGAAATGCAGGAAGCAATAAACCAACGTAAAAACTCAATGGAGAATACTACCAGCACTTAGAAGATAGAACATCAGACAATGAAGACAAAGTATTTCAACTGGAAAAGAACATAGACAGCTCAGCAAGACTGTTAAGAAACCATGAGCAGAACATCCAAGAAATATGGGATAACATTAAGAGACCAAACCTAAGAGTCATTGGGATACAGGAAGGTACAGAGCTCCAAACCAAAGGAATGAGCAGTCTATTCAATGAAATAATACAAGAAAACTTCCCAGACTTGAAGAATGAGACAGAATCCCAAATCCTAGAAGCCTACAGGAAGCCGAATGTGCAAAATCATAAGAGATCCACACCTAGACACATTATAATGAAGATGCCCAACATACAGAATAAGGAGAGAATTTTAAAAGCTACAAGAGAAAGGAAGCAGATTACATTTAGGGGTAAGCCAATCAGGATAACAGCTGATCTTTCAACACAGACTCTGAAAGCTAGAAGATCCTGGAATAACATATTTCAAACACTGAAAGAAAATGGGTTCCAACCAAGAATTGTGTATCCAGTGAAATTAAGCTTCAGGATGGAGGATGAAATCAAAACCTTCCACGATAAACAAAAGTTTAAAGAATTCGCAGCTAGAAAACCATCTCTTCAAAACATCCTCGCCAAAGCATTACAGGAAGAGGAAATGGAAAATAACAATGAAAACCAACAGTGGGAGGTAGGACAGTAAAGGGGGGGGGAAATAATCAAAGAGGAAAACAAACCATGTTTAGTAACAGAAATAAACAAATATGGCTGGAAGAACAACCCATATCTCAATAATAACCCTAAATGTTAATGGCTTAAACTCACCAATTAAGAGACACAGGCTAGTAGAATGGATCACAAAACAAGACCCAACAATATGCTGCCTACAGGAGACGCATTTGATAGGAAAAGACATACATAGGCTGAAGGTGAAAGGTTGGGAAAAATCATATCACTCATATGGACTTCGGAAACAAGCAGGAGTGTCCATACTCATATCAAATAAAATAGATTTCAAGCCAAAGTTAATCAAAAGAGATAAAGAGGGACACTACATACTGCTTAAGGGAACCATACACCAACAAGACATAACAATCATAAATATTTATGCCCCAAACAATGGTGCAGCTATGTTCGTCAAACAAACTCTTCTCAAGTTCAAGAGTCTAATAGACCACCATACCATAATCATGGGAGACTTCAACACACCTCTCTCGCCACTGGACAGATCTTCCAAACAAAAGTTGAATAAGGAAACTATAGAACTCAATAACACTATTAATAACCTAGACCTAATTGACATATATAGAGTATACCACCCAACATCAAGCAGTTACACTTTTTTCTCAGCAGCACATGGATCCTTCTCTAAAATAGATCATATATTATGTCACAGGGCAACTCTTAGACAATATAAAGGAGTAGAGATAATACCATGCATCTTATCTGATCATAATGGAATGAAACTGAGAATCAACGATAAAAGAAGGAAGGAAAAAGCATACATCACTTGGAGAATGAACAATAGGTTACTGAATGATCAATGGGTTATAGAAGACATCAAGGAGGAAATTAAAAAATTCTTAGAGATTAATGAAAACACAGACACAACATATCGGAATCTATGGGACACATTGAAAGCAGTTCTAAGAGGAAAATTCATTGCTTGGAGTTCATTCCTTAAAAAAAGAAAAAACCAACAAATAAATGATCTCATACTTCATCTCAAAATCCTTGAAAAAGAAGAGCAAACCAACAGTAAAAGAAGTAGAAGGCAAGAAATAATTAAAATCAGAGCTGAAATTAATGAAATTGAAACAAAAGAAACAATTGAAAAAATTGACAAAACTAAAAGTTGGTTCTTTGAAAAAATAAACAAAATCGACAGACCCTTAGCCATGCTAGCGAAGAGAAGAAGAGAGAGAACTCAAATTACTAGCATACAGGATGAAAAAGGCAATATCACAACAGACACTTCAGAAATACAGAAGATAATCAAAAACTATTTTGAATCCTTATACTCCAACAAATTAGAAGATAGTGAAGGCATAGATAAATTTCTTAAGTCATATGATCTGCCCAGATTGAGTCAGGAGGATATAGACAACCTAAACAGACCAATATCAATTGAGGAAATAGAAGAAACCATAAAAAGACTACCAACTAAGAAAAGCCCAGGTCCGGATGGGTATACAGCAGAATTTTACAAAACCTTTAAAGAAGAACTAATACCAATACTTTTGAAGCTACTTCAGGAAATAGAAAAGGAGGGAGAACTTCCAAATTCATTCTATGAGGCCAACATCACCCTGATACCTAAACCAGACAAAGACACTTCAAAGATAGAAAACTACAGACCAATATCTCTAATGAACCTAGATGCAAAAATCCTCAATAAAATTCTGGCGAATTGGATACAAAAACATATCAAAAAAATTGTACACCATGATCAAGTAGGATTCATCCCTGGGATGCAAGGTTGGTTCAATATACGGAAATCAATAAATGTTATTCACCACATCAATAGACTTAAAAATAAGAACCATATGATCATCTCGATAGATGCGGAAAAAGCATTCGACAAAGTACAGCATCCCTTTATGTTCAAAACTCTAGAAAAACTAGGGATAACAGGAACATACCTCAATATTGTAAAAGCAATCTATGCTAAGCCTCAGGCTAGCATCATTCTGAATGGAGAAAAACTGAAGGCATTCCCTCTAAAATCTGGAACAAGACAGGGATGCCCTTCTCTCCACTTCTGTTCAACATAGTTCTCGAAACATTGGCCAGAGCAATTAGACAGACGAAAGAAATTAAAGGCATAAAAATAGGAAAAGAAGAACTTAAATTATCACTATTTGCAGATGATATGATTCTATACCTAGCAGACCCAAAAGGCTCTACAAAGAAACTATTAGAGCTAATAAATGAATTCAGCAAAGTGGCAGGATATAAAATCAACACGCATAAATCAAAGGCATTCCTGTATATCAGCGACAAATCCTCTGAAATGGAAATGAGGACAACCACTCCATTCAAAATATCTTCAAAAAAAATAAAATACTTGGGAATCAACCTAACAAAAGAGGTGAAAGACTTAAACAATGAAAACTACAGAACCCTAAAGAGAGAAATAGAAGAAGATCTTAGAAGATGGAAAAATATACCCTGTTCATGGATAGGCAGAACTAACATCATCAAAATGGCGATATTACCAAAAGTTCTCTATAGGTTTAATGCAATGCCAATCAAAATCCCAACGGCATTTCTTGTAGAAATAGAGAAAGCAATCATGAAATTCATATGGAAAAATAAAAGACCCAGAATAGCAAAAACAATGCTAAGCAGGAAGTGTGAATCAGGCGGTATAGCGATACCAGACTTCAAACTATACTACAGAGCAATAGTAACAAAAACAGCATGGTACTGGTACCAAAACAGACGGGTGGACCAATGGTGCAGAATAGAGGACACAGAAACCAATCCACAAAACTACAACTTTCTTATATTTGATAAAGGGGCTAAAAGCATGCAATGGAGGAAGGATAGCATCTTCAACAAATGGTGCTGGGAAAACTGGAAATCCATATGCAACAAAATGAAACTGAATCCCTTTCTCTCGCCATGCACAAAAGTGAATTCAAAATGGATCAAGGAGCTTGATATCAAATCAGAGACGCACTGTCTGATAGAAGAAAAAGTTGGCTACGATCTACAGTCGGTGGGGTCCGGCTCCAAATTCCTCAATAGGACACCCATAGCACAAAAGTTAATAACTAGAATCAACAAATGGGACTTACTCAAACTAAAAAGTTTTTTTTTCAGCAAAAGAAACAATAAGAGAGGTAAATAGGGAGCCTACACCCTGGGAACAAATCTTTACTCCTCACACTTCAGATAGAGCCCTAATATCCAGAGTATACAAAGAACTCAAAAAATTAGACAATAAGATAACAAACAACCCAATCAACAAATGGGCCAAGGACCTGAACAGACACTTCTCAGAGGAGGACATACAGTCAATCAACAAGTACATGAAAAAATGCTCAACATCTCTAGCTGTCAGAGAAATGCAAATCAAAACCACCCTAAGATACCATCTCACTCCAGTAAGATTGGCAGCCATTAGGAAGTCAAACAACAACAAGTGCTGGCGAGGATGTGGGGAAAAGGGTACACTTGTACATTGCTGGTGGGACTGCAGATTGGTGCAGCCAATTTGGAAAGCAGTATGGAGATTTCTTGGAAAGCTGGGAATGGAGCCACCATTTGTCCCAGCTATTCCCCTTCTTGGTCTATTCCCTAAAGACCTAAAAAGAGCATGCTACAGGGACACTGCTACATCGATGTTCATAGCAGCACAGTTCACAATAGCAAGACTGTGGAACCAACCTAGATGCCCTTCAATAGACGAATGGATAAAAAAAATGTGGCATTTATACACAATGGAGTATTACTCTGCATTAAAAAATGACAAAATCATAGAATTTACAGGGAAATGGATGGCATTAGAGCAGATTATGCTAAGTGAAGCTAGCCAATCCCTAAAAAACAAATGCCAAATGTCTTCTTTGATATAAGGAGAGTAACTAAGAACAGAGTAAAGGACGAAGAGCAGGAGAAGAAGATTAACATTTAACAGGGATGAGAGGTGGGAGGGAAAGGGAGAGAGAAGGGAAATTGCATGGTAATGGAAGGAGACCCTCAGGGTTATACAGTGGAGGGGGTAGAGAGAGAGGAGGGGAGGGGAGGGGAGAGGTGGGGAGGGGGGAGGGGGGAGGATGGGAAAGGCAGCGGAGCACAACAGACACTAGTATGGCAATTTGTAAATCAATGGATGTGTAACTGATGTGATTCTGCAATCTGTGTATGGGGTGAAGGTGGGAGTTCATAACCCACTTGAATCAAAGTGTGGAATATGATATGTCAAGAAATTTGTAATGTTTTGAACAACCCACAATAAAAAATTAAAAAATAAAAAAAAAGAGTTATTGGAATATAGGACGGCATAGAGGTCCAAACCAAAGGAATGAACAATCTATTCGATGAAATAATATCAGAAAATTTTCCAAACATGAAAAATGAATTGGAAATCCAAATTCAAGAAGCCTACCGGATGCTAAATGTACAAAATCACAACAGATCCACACCAAGGCACATTATAATGAAAATGCCCAACATACAGAATAAGGAGAGAATTTTAAAAGCCACAAGAGAAAGGAATCAGATTACATATAGGGGAAAACCAATTAGGATAACAGAAGATTTTTCAACACAGACCCTGAAAGCTAGAAGATCCTGGAACAACATATATCAAGCTCTGAAAGAAAATGGGTGCCAAGCAAGAATCTTGTATCCAATAAAATTAAGCTTTAGATTTGAAGATAAAATAAAAACCTTCCACAATTAAAAAAAAGTTAAAAGAATTTATAACTAGAAAACCGACACTACAAAACATCCTTGGAAAAATATTCCATGAAGAGGAACAAAAAACAACAATGAAAATCAGCAGAGGGAGGTAATACTGTAAAGGAAAAACTAATTAAAGAAGAAAATCAAGTCAGTCAAGTTAAATAACAAAAATAAATAAATATGGTTGGGAATACAAACCAAGTCTCAATAGTAACCCTGAATGTTAATGGCTTAAACTCACCAATCAAAAGATATAGACTAGCAGATTGGATTTAAAAAAGACCAAACAATATGCTGCCTCCAGAAGACTCATCTGATAGGAAAAGACATACACAAACAGAAGGTGAAAGGTTGGGACAAATCATACCACTCACACGGACTGAAGAAGCAAGCAGGGGTTTCCATCCTCGTATCAAATAAAGTAGACTTCAAGCCAAAGTTAATCAAAAGGGATAAAGATGGACATTACATACTGCTCAAGGGAACTATACACCAACAAGACATAACAATCATAAATATATATGCCCCAAACAATGGTGCAGCTATGTTCATCAAACAAATTCTTCACAAGTTCAAGAGTCAAATTGATCACAACACAACAATCTTAGGTGACTTTAACAGACCCCTCTCTCACCATTGGATAGATCTTCAAAACGAAAGTTGAGTAAAGAATCTATAGAACTCAATAATACAATCAATAACTTAGACTTAACTGACATATATAGAATATTTCAACCTGCATCAAGCAGATACACTTTCTTCTCAGCAGTACATGGATCCTTCTCTAAAATAGACCATGTGCTATGCCACAAAGCAACTCTCAGCAAATACAAAAAAGTAGAGATACTACCATGTATTTTATCAGATCATAATGGAATGAAATTGGAAATCAATGACAAAATAAAAAAATAAAAATTACTCCAACACTAGAGACTAAACAATATGCTACTGAATGAACAATGGGTTGCAGAAGACATCAAAGAGGAGATTTAAAAATTCTTTTTTTAAAGAGAGAGAGAGAGAGGGAGAGAGAGAGAGAGAATTTTTTAATATTTATCTTTTAGTTCTCGGCGGACACAACATCTTTGTTTGTATGTGGTGCTGAGGATTGAACCCGGGCCGCACTCATGCCAGGCGAGCGTGCTACCACTTGAGCCACATCCCCAGCCCCCCAAAATTCTTTGAGGTATCTGCAGGAAAGGCAGCAGAATACAACAGACACTAGTATGGCAATATGTAAATCAGTGGACGTGTAACCGATGTGATTCTGCAATCTGTATACAGGGTAAAAATGGGAGTTCATAATCCACTTGAATCAAAGTGTGAAATATGATATGTCAAGAACTATGTAATGTTTTGAACAACCAACAATAAAACAAAATTTTTTGAGTTAAATGAGAACATGGACACAACATATCAAAATCTCTAGGACACTATTAAAGCAGTTCTAAGAGCAAAGTTCATTGCATGAAATTAATTCCTTAAAAAAATAAAAGGTCAACAAATAAATGACCTCACTTTACATCTCAAAGCCCTAGAAAAAGAAGAACCAATCAACAGCAAAATCAGTAGAAGGCAAGAAATAAGTAAAATTAGAGCTGAAATCAATGAAATCAAAACAAAAGAAACAATTGAAAAAATTGGCCAAATAAAAAGTTAGTTCTTTGAAAAAATAAATAAAATTGACAGACCCTTAGCTATGCTAACAAAGAGAAGGAGAGAGAGAACTCAAATTACCAGCCAATGTGATGAAAAAGGAAATATCACAACAGACACTACAGAAATATAGAGGATAATTAAAAAATATTTTTAAAACTTATGTTCCAATAAAATAGAGGATAGTGAAGTCAGCGATGAATTTCTTAAGTCATACAACTTGCCCAGATTGAATCAGGAAGAATACACAATTTAAACAGACCAATATTAAGTGATGAAATAGAAGACACCATCAGAAGCCTACCAACCAAGAAAAACCCAGGACCTGACAGTTACACAGCTGAGTTCTACAAGACCTTTAAAGAAGAACTAATACCAATACTCTTCAATTTATTTCAGGAAATAGAAGAAGAGGCAGCACTTTCAAACTCATCCTATGAGGCCAATATCACCCTGATTCCAAAACCAGTCAAAGACACATCAAAAACAGAAAACTTTAGACCAATATCTCTAATGAACATAGATGCAAAAATTCTCAATAAAATTCTGGCCAATCAAATAGAAAAACATATCAAAAAGATCATGCACCATGATCCAGTGGGATTCATCCCAGGTATGCAAGGTTGGTTCAACAAAAGGAAATCAATAAATGTAATAAAAGATAAGAATCATATGATCATCTCAATAGACGCAGAAAAAGAATTTGACAAAATACAGAACTCCTTCATGTTCAAAACACTAGAAAAACTAGGTATAAAAGGAACATATCTCAACATTGTAAAGGCTATCTATGCTAAGCCCCAGGCCAACATCATTCTAAATGGAGAAAAATTAAAGGCATTCCCTCTAAAAACTGGAACAAGACAGGGATGCCCTCTTTCACCACTTCTATTTAACGTAGTCCTTGAAACACTGGCCAGAGCAATTAGACAGACAAAAGAAATTAAAGGGATACCTATAGGAAAAGAAGAACTTAAATTAGCACTATTTGCTGACAATATGATTCTATACCTAGAAGACCCAAAAAGCTCCACCAGAAAACTTCTAGAACTAGTTAATGAATTCAGCAAAGTAGCAGATTATAAAATCAACACCCATAAGTCAAAAGCATTTCTGTGTATCAGTGACAAATCCACTCAGAGGGAAATGAGGAAAACCACCCCATTCACAATAGCCTCAAAAAAGTAAAAATACAATACTTGGGAATCAACTTAACGAAAGAGGTGAAAGATCTATACAATGAAAACTACAGAACTCTAAAGAAAGAAATCAAAGAAGACCTTAGAAGTTGGAAAGATCTACCTTGTTCTTAGACAGGCAGAACTAATATTAACAAAATGACCATACTTCCAAAAGCACTATACAGATTTAATACAATTCCGATAAAAAATCCCAATGACATTCCTCATAGAAATAGAAAAAATCAATCATATAATTCATCTGGAAAAACAAGAGACCCAGAATAGCAAAAGCAATCCTTAGCAGGAAGAGTGAAGCAGGTGGCATCGCTATACCAGAACTTAAACTATACTACAGAGCAATAGTAACAAAAACAGCAAGGTATTGGCACCAAAATAGACTGGGAGACCAATGGTACAGAATAGAGGACACAGAGACTAACCCACAAAATCACAATTATCTTATATTGGACAAAGGCACCAAAAACTTGCATCAGAGAAAAGATAGCCTCTTCAACAAATGGAGATGGGAAAGCTGGAAATCCACATGCAACAAAATGAAATTAAACCCCTATCTCTCACCATGCACAAACTCAACTCAAAATGGGTCAAGGACTTAGGAATACAACCAGTCTAATAGAAGAAAAAGTAGGCCCTAATCTCCATCATGTGGGATTAGGCCCCAACTTTCTTAATAAGACTCCTATAGTACAAGAATTGAAACCAAGAATCAGTAAGTGGGATGGACACAAACTAAAAAGTTTTCTTCTCAGCAAAAGAAACAATCTGTGAGGTGAGTAGAGAATCTGTGTGAGGGCAAATTTTTACCCCTCACACATCAGACAAAGCACTAATCTCTAGGGTATATAAAGAACTCAAAAAGCTAAACACCAAAAATAAAAAAATTTTAAAAAATAACCCAATCAATAAATGGGCCAAGGACATGAACAGACACTTCTCAGAAGAGGATATCCAATCAATCAACAAATATATGAGAAAATGTTCATCATCTCTAGCAATTAGAGAAATGCAAAACAAAACTACTCTAAGATACCATCTCACTCCAGTCAGAATGGCAGCCATTATGAAGACAAACAACAATAAGTTTTGGCGGGGATGTGGGGGAAAAGGCACACTCATACACTGCTGGTGAGACTGCAAATTGGTGCAGCCAATATGGAAAGCATTATGGAGATTCCTTGGAAAACTTGGAATGGAACCACCATTTGACCCAACTATCCCTCTCCTTGGTCTATACCCAAAGGACTTAAAGACAGCATAGTACAGGGTCACAGCCACATCAGTGTTTATAGCTGCACAATTCACAATAGCTAAACAGTAGAACCAACCTAAATGCCCTTCAGTAGATGAATGGATTAAAAAATGTGGCATATATACACAATGGTATATTACTCAGCAATAAAAGAGAATAAAATCATGGCATTTGCAGGTAAATGGATGCAGTTGGAGAAGATAATGCTAAGTGAAGTTAGCCAATCCCCCCCCCCCCAAAAAAAAAACAAATAGTGAATGTTTTGTCTGATATAAGGTGACTGACTCATAGTTAGGTAGGGAGAGGGAGCATGGGAGGAACAGATGAATTCTAGATAGGGCAGAGGGGTGGGAGGGGAAGGGATGGGGCAGGGGGTTAGCAATGATGGAGGAATGTGATGGACATCATTATCCAAAGTACATGTATGAAGACATGAATTGGTGTGAACATACTTTATATACAGAGGTATGAAAATTTGTTCTATATGTGTAATAAGAATTGTGATGCATTCCACTATCGTGTACTTAAAAAATAAAACCAATAAAAAAGGAAAAAATCTCTCTAGATTTGTATATGCAAAACAAACAAATGAAACCCAAAACTTGAGCTCATGATTCAAACATGAATCACTACAATACATAGTCATGTAACCTTGACGATCCAAGATATGAGATAAATCATAGATCTAGAGTTCTTCTTAAAAGATGATCAGATGTGATAGGCAAAATAATGGCCCCTTTAATATGCCCACATCCTAATTCTCAGATTCTGTAAATATGTCCTGATACATGGCTAAGGGGAAATCAAGGTTGCAGGTGGAATTAAGTTTGTAATCAGCTGACTGTGAAATAAGGAAGTTATCTCTAATTATCTGTGTGGGTTCAATGAAATCACAGAGGTCCTTACACAGATGGAAGAATGAAGCAGAAGAGTCAGAATCAAAGATATAGCATCATGAGAAAGATTCTGCTGGTCACTGTTGATTTTGAAGATAAAAGGGGGCAATGATACAATGTAAGTAGATTCTAAAAGATAAAAAAAATCGAGAAAACAGATAATTTTCTATCACCTCCAGAAGGATAGTAGCCCTACCAACTTTCCAGGGGTTTAGTAGAAACTGATTCTGAACTAATGTTCATTCCTAGAGAACCAAATGCCAATTGTGTACAAATTGTCAAACTAGGGCTTATGAAGGCTGTGTGATTAATTAAGTCTTGGCTTATGGCTGTCTCACTATAGATCCTTTAGGTCTCCAACCTATTTCCCTAATTCTGGAAAGCATAGTTGGAGAGGGCATGCTGAGACATGCCACTTTAATTCCTTGATTTGTGAAATGACAGGTATTCTTGTAAGAAAGTCCTTTCACTGCTAAAACAGTAACCAAACATGATACCACATCAAATACTTGAAAAATTGATGTATATTAGTCCCTATCCACTCTGCCCATTCTACCTATGAACTTGGCCGGTGAGGAGATAAGATGAATTCTGGAAATGATAGTGAATTACTATAAATTTAACTAGGAGACAACTTCAACCAGATGTGGATTTTTATGGTATCAACAGAGCCCCTGATATCTGGTGTGCAACTGTTAATCTAGTAGATTTTTTTCTATACTTGTTAGTATGGAGAATCAGAGTGAGTAAACACAATTAGGAAAAAAAATTAATTTCTCTTTCACATGACAGGATCAGCAATATTTTACTTTACCTCAGATTTCTTTTATAACTCAGTCCTCAGGAACCATGATTGTTGAGCAATTTCATAGGACATTTTTCTGACCCATTGCATTGGTGATATCAGGCTGATTAGAACTAGAAAACAAGAAATAGATAATATTTTTGTATGCATGGCAGGTGTGGGACCACAAAATACAGGACTTGCCCATTTATTGAAAACTCAGAAGCATCCAAATTCAGTAAGATTTCTAGGAGTTCTGTAGTCTGGAATGGATCAATATCTTCCCTACAATGTGAGGAACATGTGGCTCCAAACACTAGAAAAAGATGGAATACTTAAGGGCGCCTCTTTGAATTTTGAGGCAATATGTGCCTCATTTAGTCATGCTGCTTTGACTCATTTATTGAGTAACCAATTGAAACTGCCAGTCCCCAGTGGGGGACAAAGCAAGAGAAGGCCTGCAACAGGTCCAGGCTGCTATCCAAGCTGCTCTACCACTTGAGCCACATAACTCTGTAGACCCAAGAATAAAAAATCACCCATTGCAGATATGAATGCTGTGTGGAGACTTAGACCACTATCAATAAATAACACTGCAGACCTCTTGAATTTTGAAGTGAAGCTATGTTGTCATCTGTAATAAGTATTTTCTTTTTGAGAAACAGCTTTTGACTTGTTCTTAGATCCTAGAAGTAACTAAATATTGGATAATTGGCTGTCAATTTACCATGTGACCTTAGTTTCTAATCATAGAATGTTTCTTTCTTGGCTCAAGAAATTATAAATTTGCATGCACACAGCAACATTTCATCATCAAGTAGAAGTAGTACACACAAGACAGGGCTTAAGTAGGTCCTGGAGACACTAGCTGCAAGGCATCAGCTCCCTCAATCAGCAACTATGACCTCATGGTGAGTCCCCTATGACCAGTTCTTTGATGAAAACAATGCTTCTTTGCTTATGGTTCTGCATCATAGGTGTTTGCAATTGGAAGTGGGCTTTGAAGCACTGCAGACCATTCAGGAGTGACTCTAAGGAATGGGAGTGTAGCACATACTCAGGGAAAAGAACTTTGAGCAATGCCCCTTGTTGGTCATTTTGCTTGGAGGGAAATCGATGCTAAGGAATGAACCTATATACTGTTTTGTGGGCAATAACAGTGAATCTAGATGGTAGATGATCCTGGAGTTGAAAAACATAAAATTGGACATTTAATTACAAGGAGATCTGAAGAAGAGATATGTGAGTAAAACTCTCCAAATTGACATAGAATATCTGGATATTTGTGTCCCATGTAAACTTACTAAATGCATAACACATCAGGTAAAAGTTTCAATAATCACAGGAACAGGATGATCCTAGTTGCAGATGTCCATCAATCTCATTCTCCAGCCCTACTTTCCCTTGCTCAATGTGCTTAAGATCAAAATGGCCATTGTAGCAGAATGAAGACCGTGCACTCACCAGGGCTGCTGACTGTAATCTGTGGCCAACCTGCCAAATGCAAAGATCAATACTAATTTCAACAGTACGACACCATTTCCTAGGAGGCCCAACCAGCTTCCTGATGGCAGTGATTTGTTTTTACTGAAAAAAGAAAACATGGATGGATGGATGGATAGATAGATTTGCCTTCTTTACCTACAGTGCTTCTACTAAAATTACTATCTGTGGACTTACAGAATGCCTTATTCACTGTCTTTGTGTTCCACACAGACATTATCTTTAACCAAGGAAAGAACTGTGCAGTGAAAGCAATGTAGTGGTAGGTTCATGCCCTCAGAACTCACTTGCCTTTCTGTATTTTCCATCATTCTGAAAGCAGCTTGCCTAATATAACATTGGCATGGGTGTTTTGAAAACACAGGGTTTTAGCTGCTTGACAAACTACAGGGCTTGGGAAATGTCCTGAAGGAGCTGTAGGTCTTCTGAATCAGCAGTCAGTTCATGAGGTTATTTCACCTACAGCCAGGATGCATGGACTTAGGAAACTCACCGTGGAAATAATACTGACTCTTCTTATTGCCATCTCAAATAACCCATTAAACTTTTTTTTTAAAAAAATTTCAGTGCTTGCATCTTGGCCTTGCTGCTTTGAAGAGCATAACTCCTCAGGAGAGTAGATATAGCAATAATTACTATGAAATAAAAATTACACCTCCTGTCTAACTATTATAGGCACCTATGCCACAGAACCAACAGCACAGTAGGATATTACTAGGAAGGTTGCAGCAATTCATCCTGCGTATGTATAAAGGGGAAATTCACTTGGTACTGCAAAACAGGAATGGGGGTGTGACTAAACCCAGAAGGTTTTTTGAAATGCCTCTTGGTACTCAGAGTCTATGGCAAAAGGCAGTGGAAAACTATATGACATTATTGCAGACAGGACCACTAATGACAGAGATCCTTCAGGAAGACATGGGTAACTACACTAAGCACAGAACTACAACCAACTGCACCACTTAGTGGGAACAAATAGACTAAAGAAAGTTTAAGAAAGATAAAAGTACAAATTATGGCTAGATCATCAATTATAGAAACAATAATTGTAGTAATTATGCTCATTTACTTTTTTGTTTTGGTTTGCTTATATTTTCATAGATTAATGGATTATTTTTCTCTTTATCCTATCATCAGTTTCATATTCTGTAATAGAAAACATTACAATAATGATCCCCCGTATATTTTAGTATTTATATACAGGATCTCAAAAGTGTAACTAACTTGGCTAAAGAGGGACTTACATCATCCAGAGATAATAAAAATGACTTATAGAACTTGAATCTCCTTTTGTGGATTTTGTGGTCTTTTGTTGTTAAAAGATGTATGCATTGTAATAAAGAAATTCATGTGAGATTATACTCTTTTCTTAGAAGTTATTAAATATAAAAAAACTGGAAACAGATAGCAAATACTGGAAGATGCCGAGTGTATTAGTTTGTTGTCAATTTGGTAGCAACTTGAGGATTCCATTTAGAGCTTGGGAAATCAGTTTCCTAAAATCTCCCTGTATGGCTCTGGATTAGAGTTCTCCAATAGGAATAACTTGCAAGATATTTGGAAGGTACAGGTGAAGTAAATGGGTTTGAAATGTCATTGCCATTCCATTGGGTGGGTTTCCATACTTCACAATCTCCCACCTAGCAGTCACAGAGGTTTCAAGACTCTTCCATAAGTGACACCATTCTTTCCCAACTCCTGTGCTTCAGGCTAATATGGTGACTGTTTTCTGATTCTCCAGTCTCAGCCTTCCAGATTGATACTCTCCAGCTCTTCTCACATTTGTATAAGCGACATTTTCCTTATTAAATCTATCTATACCCATTACTTCCTATAATAGCTCTATTTTCTTGAACAAATTCAGACTGATACAGTGAGTGCCCATCTGTCAGTGGTTTATATTCAGTACCCATGGCCTCGGTGGCTGTTATGTCCAGTGATGTAAAACTACAAGCAGAAAATAGATACTAAAGGATATGTTATAAAGCTAGAAAAGATGTCAGAGCCTCTAGGAAACAGGTCTTGTGAAGTCAGTACCAAAACAGGGTAGATCTGGCATATGGACCAGAATAAAATGGTGGAGGGTTCTCTGGAATCCAGAGTTCACTCTCTGCAATCTGATGCTCCCCTGTAAACACAAATAATTCGAGGCCTCGCCTGCTAGTTGGAATAAATGCAATTCCTAACATTCTTTCCAGCTTTTTTCCAGGTTAGGTTCACCACCAGTGCAGTTGAAGCTACAGATGAAAGGATGGATGCTGATTCAAAGGCACTTTCAAAAGGCATAGTCTGACAATGGGGATACAGATACACCTGGGGTTATTCCAGTTCAGAACTAGAACTAGGGCACAGCTTATCACCCATAATATTAAATTAACACACTGAATTATAATCAGCTAATGCTGTAATGAAATTAGAAATCACTGCATTACTTTGGTTCACAAAGAGAATACATTTCTCATCACAAATCCATTTCTCAAGTTCACCATGTGTATCCAATTTAAAGTGTAGAGTTTCTCACTTAATAGAATTTATATCCCTATCACTATTTTTCAAGCAACCTTGAAACTGAAATGATTTATTCATCAAGACCCTTCTCTTATTCCATTTTATGAGTAGCATAATTTGGTGTAATTGTCAACTGAAAAAGTGATAAGATTAGAGAACTTAGTAATTTGTCCCTTTTATGGTAGAAACACTTCAGCATGGCCTGTTTCCAGAGACGTGAATAAAGAAGAGTACAACTATTTTCTTAAAGAAGAAAAAGGAAGCCACAGTATAAGCCCTTCTGCTTTTTCTTGAGTGTAAACCCTAAGCCCTCCAAACATTTGAAGCCTGCAAAGAATATGTTGCACAATTCATATTATAATTTGGACACCCGTGTCTATTTAAATGAGCAGCCCTCAAAAAATTTTGGTCATATGTGTACTGGTGGTAAATTCTACAATGAATTTAGCTGGATACTATTCCTTTTCTGAACCATGATCATAAAATCTATAAGAAGCTATTGGCAGTTGAACTATTTTTAATTTGGCTCTGCAGTATGAAAGCACAGTTCAGTTTCAGCTGATAAACACACCTGCCTGACTACATGCACATCTACACACCATACATATCACATGTGCTTACACACATGAAAAGCCTGATTGTAACTGAAGCTCCAAGGCTCCTCCTAATTCTCTTTGCTCTCAGTAGTGCCCCCGTCTAGTGGCATCTGTTGACAAGGCCCCTTTTGGACACTTGCTGACAGGGACAAGGAGCTTATGGGTTTTAAATGGAAAGGATTTGCTAAATAAAGCTTCAATCCAAGCCTTTAGCCCTCCCTCCCAGAGACCAGGGCACTGAAGTCCTTGGTAGCTATGGCAATCACAAAGTGAACCAATGAACTATAGACATCTTGGAGCTTGCAGCTTGACACTGATCCCAGTTAAACCGAGTTAGGAAATTAAGCTCATGCAATTATATTTTCAAATGTAAATGCAGAGTGAGAAAGCTGCTTTTTTTATAGCTATGTAATTAGAAGTGGTGTGTGCACCCTTGGTCCATTGTCAAATATTAAATATCTCCTCGTATAAAAACCTCAACACATCATCTGGGTGAAATTAAGTCTACCAAAAACTAAGGCTCTTTTTCTTCTAGGAGTTCATTCTCCATAACTTAAGTTTCTAGGCTAATGTGACATGTTATATATGCAAATATCTTTGATTTTTATTTTGATTTTGTCCTCAGGTCTCTCATACATATATATATATATATATATATATATATATATATATATATATTTTTTTTTTTTTTTGTCATTTAAAAACTGGCAAGGATACCAGTGAAAAACATTATTTTAGGATGGGGATGGCCTTCTTTGGGCTTGACTCTTAAAAGAATTTATTTTATCTTATGATATTATGATCATTGTTCTTACTCTATCTATGTCTTTTAGGGAGCAGGGGGCTTGTGCATGCTGAGCAAGCAGTTTGCTACCCCCTGCTCATGTCTTTAAATTAAGTTGACCTGTTGATTTTTATTTTGGCTAGAAAACCCTAAAAAGAAAGAATTTTATGTTTCTTGGAGCTCTTGCACAATAAATGATCTTAGATGGCTTCGTTCCCAATGTCTCTCTCACTGAACTACTTTTGGTATTTTCTGACTTGCCTCTTCTTGCCTTCATCTCTTAGTTTTGTCATTTCTTTTGCTTCTTGGACAAGGTTTTCTACCTGTCAATATTCTTGGTTTTGATCTTGCCACTCTTTTGCAAGTGACAGACAGCCAACCTGAATTTGCCTAAGCAAAATGGGGAAGTTATCAGTTCCTGCTATGGTTCAAATGTATATGTCCCCTCCAAAATTCATGTTGAAACTTAGTCCCTGATGCAGTTGTTTGGAGAGAAGGGGCCTTTGAAAGTGATTAGGTTGTGAGGGCTCCACAGATTGGGTGGGATTAAGGCCTTTGTAACAGGGGATTCACACAGCATATGTGCTTTCATCCCTTCTACCAGGTGAGGCATAGCATTGATCTCCTCTGGAGGAAATAGCAACAAGGCACCATTTTAGAAACAGAGAGCAGTTCCTACTGGACACTGAGCATACAGGTGCCTTGGTCTTAGATTCTTCAGCCTCCAGAACTGTGAGAAATAAATTTCTATAAGGTAACCAGTTTGTGGTCTTTTGTCATAGAATCACAAATGAACTATGTTCCCTTAACCATGGGAAGATCAAGAACAAAAAACATGAAAGGTTCGCCTGCCAAAAAAGACTGACTTCCTACCTGACTCTCTCCATGTTATTTCATTCTCTTCTGCACAGAGGCTTTTTCAAGGTGAGGAACATGACAATTCATAATTTTGGGTTTCCATTCTTATAAATTTAGTACCTCAGAGGAAAAGTCTCCTCTTCAGAATCTTTACTCCTAGTGTTGGATTCTAATTGGGCCAGCTTGGTTTATGGCCTGGGGCATAAGGTATTATTGGTTCACCTTGGGCCAGATATGTTTCTCTTGACTAATCATCATCGTGAGGAAGGAGATGACAGAAACCATTTCTTCTTTATGGAGGTACATAGAGAGAATAGAATTTCTTCCCTAAAAAAAGGAGTTGTGTTACTAGATAAAAGAAGGATTATGTTGGAGGCCAAAAGCAATTAATGTTCACAAAACAAGTTTATACTCCTTCAATCTCAAAGTTAAATAGTGGGCTTTAGTGTCAGATAGATGAGAGCTTAAGCCCCAATTCTGTAACTTGTTGTTTTCTTAGAGAAGCCACTTATCACTTCTGAACCGCTGTTAAATGTTAAATGGGAATAGGAATGTCAAAGCCATAGGTTTGGGGAAATTACATGAAATAATGGTTACAAAGCACTTAGATGACTGCCTACAGAAAATACTTAATAAACTTTGGCTATTAATATAATATTCTTTGTTTTTTCTTCTTCATTTCTCTAATAACAACCCTACCCAACTAGGACAGGCTTAAGAGCCCCAATCTGAGAGGCAATTTTCTGGGCTTGTGTTCCTACTGAGATTTTCCTAGGGCTCTCTGGGCTTATCCAACAAGAAACATTTATGCTTCCTCAAATTTCTTTCCTGTCAAAAAGATAGTAAAAATAAGCAGAATAATATTACTGTTATTGGATTTATATCACAAAGTGAAACATGATATATTTGTTTATAAAGTAATTATTGGGCAGTAAGTAGGTTCTGCATCCAGCATTATGTTGTTTTTTGTAAGAAATGTTAAAGGAAATTTATGATTCCTTTTGTGTAGATGTCTTTTTAAATGATGATTACTATATATGAAATAATTCAAGGATGACAAATTAGATTTAAAATATTAAACACAAAGATGAGGTCCAAAATAGGTTTATATTTTTGGGGAATAAACTACAATAGAAATTAAAGTTATCAGAGAGTCAAGGAACTTTAAGGTAGAGATGCAGGATTATGGAAGAGATGCTAAGTCATGAATGACAGGACAGGTGGTGAGCTAAAGAGGACTGTGATATAGTTGCTGAAGTCATAGAGGAAAGTTTGACCTGGAGGGGATCTGAGGTTGGTAAAAACACCAAAATGAGGGAAAGCAGGCAGGCTGCACCGTAGAAGAATCTTAACCTCCAAGGTGACAGTGTTAGGAGGTGGGGTCTTGGGAGGTGAGTAGGCCATGAGAAACTGGCACAGAAACTCAGGTGGGAACTAAGGCAATACCAGCCCCTCCTCTTCATTCAGTGAGGTGGGGATGAAGATAGGACATGGGAAAGAGTGATGGCTTCCACTGGAGCAGATATAGGGAAAGGAGAGAAACCATCTCATTAAAGGAAAACGGGGGTTGAATTTAGGCAAGATGATGCTAAAGTGTCTACAGATGTTTCAGTCCACCATTGAACTGGATATCCATGCAGAACACTGCAAGGGTTATTGGAGGAGAGATTAAAGTTGAGGAGAAATGAGGGTGAGGAAGCAGGTAGGAGTAGATAGATGGGTTCAGTAGGAGTGTGTACTTGACTTGCCCTCAAAAGGGCAGCTCAAGGAGTACCTGTGTTAGAGAGCCTTTGCTTTCTCTCCTCCATCCTGAGCGTTACTTTTTTGTGCTGCTGTGGCATTCTGTACTATAATTGTTGGTTAGTTTATCTGCTTCCTCCCCTTACTAAATAAGCTTCTTGAAAGGCTTGTGCCTTTTCCATCGTTGTGTCCTTAAATCTGACATAATGCCTTGGCATAGATAATTCTTAACATGTCTTTGTCGGGTGAAGAAATGATGGGATGTGAGTGTGGTGGGGATATGCACCTGCAACATGCAACCTCTTCAACTTAGCCAGTCCTCCTTGCTCGTTTTTGTTGGGTTGACTCTCAGAATCTGTCCAATGGAAATGTAGTGTGAGCCACCTAATTAATTTTCTAGTAGACATATTAAAAAGAAACAGATGAAATCCATTTAGTAATATATTTTATTTCACAAAGTGTATAAAAATTATCATTTCCACCTGTAATGAACATAAAATTATTAATGATATGTTTTACGTTCTCTTTTATACGTTCTTCAAATTTTGGTATGTATTTTATAGTTACATCATATCTCAATTTAGACTAGGCATATTTCAAGGGCTGAATCGGCACACAGAGCAACTGACTACCATTATTGTATAGTATACCTAGTTCTTTCCTTTTTGATGGCCTCTCTTCTAGAAGTTTCCTAGGTTTGAATTACTCTCCCTGTAGATTTTTTATTAAAAATATATATTTTAAAACATATCACCCACAAAATATTGTGGGCACATATTGCAATGAAGTGAATGTTATGTCCATCTAAAACTCCTGTGTTGAAATCTTAACCTCCAAGGTGACAGTGTTAGGAGATGGTGTCTTTGGGATGTGAGTAGATCATGAGGCCAGAGAATTCATGAATGGGATTAGAGCCCTTATGAAAGACATCCAGAGAGATTCCTGACCTTCTACAACATGAGAACATAGAACCAAACAGTAGGCTGTCACTTGACAATCTGCTGGGAATTTGATCTTAGAGTTCCAGCCTCAAGAAATAAAATTCTGTTGTTTATAAGCTACCCAGTTTATGGTACTTTGCTATAGCACCCCTGGATGATATACAATGCACATATATATGTTCATACCTATATAAAAATGATGAATATGAATAGTTTAGAGATTAACACTATAAAAGTTTAGTTCTTTCACAAAGACAGATGAAGATCAGGCAGCTCTCTAACATTTTCAAGGGGAATAAAAATATGGAGAGTACACAAGATGTTTATAAAGGCTAGGCCTGGAAAATTCCATTTGCCTTAATTTAGTTATATGACCCCACCCAAATGCAAGGAAAGGTGACACATACAGTCTTGTTATGTACCCAGATAGAAAAAAAATAGTGTGATAAGCACATATCAATGTCTCTGACACAATATAATTTCTTTATCTTCCTAATTTGGGAATGATATTTGTAGAACAATATTAAATATTAAATAACAGTAACAACAAAGAACATTTAAGTCTTATTCCTGATTTTTATTCCTAAAATTAGAAATTTTCATTATATCTCCATTTAACAAGATAGTAGATTTGGGGTGTAGATTTGGGGCAGAGATTTGCATATTTTATCATCATAAGGAAGTTCTTTAAATCTCTTTTATGTTAAGATTTTAATTTGTTTAATGAGCGACTTGAGTGGAAATTAATCAAAAGTTTTTTTCAATAACTATGGAGACAATGATGCAATTATTTTGATAGTTTAATATTACGAATTATACTATTAGATTTTTTAAATTTTGAATTATTTTTCTATATCATGATGTATATGTGTGCATTTGTGTGTGTATATATATACATATATATATCATATTTTGAAAAGCTGGATTAAGTTTGTAATTATTTTAATTTTTGCATTAATATTCATAAATGAGACTGAACTATAGTTTATTCTTTATTATTTTTGTCATGATCTAAAATTTATAAACTACAGAATCTTTTCTTTTCTTCTATTTTCTTGAACTGTTAAAGCTGCATTGAGTTAACTGATTCTGCAAAGGGAGAGAGAATTCCACTATATTTGGGCCAGTTGCTATTGTGGTTGTGGGTCTATGCTTCAAAAATATTGCCACTGGCCTATCAATGTATAATCTTGGCAGCATTTGTTACATCATTGACTATAGTTGTAACATTTAAAATTATTTAATGTTTTTACTACTTTTGTGTACTCTTTCTCTTATTATGTTTTTATGTTATCATAGCAATCTGCTCTTATTAATTGCTGATGTATCCTTGAAACTATATAAAAACTAAAAATAGATTTTTAAAAAAATATCTTTCCAGTTTTCTACATTTCCTGTCTTTCAATGAGGGTATTTCCTCTGCTGTAGCGAACCATAATTGTGTTCTTTTCTGAAACTTCTTTTCCGAAACTATTGATTCTCCTCATATATTCAATTCCTACTGCTTATTTTTTTCAACATAGATATAAACTAAGCAGAACTCCCAGCTGGTATAAATTCCTTTAGCACTCACAGAGGTATGGATACAGGGCTCTCTGGACCAGCATAGACCAATGAGTGTCAAGTCCCAGGACATGCCTTGTCTTAAGAGTAAGTGGCCCAACAAGAAGGATCTGTATCCCCAGTGGGGAAGAGGGTGGCTACAAGGTCTTCAGGTTTCTTTCTGGATGTAGTTAGTGGGCATGTATAAACAACCTCTCAAGTCTGTTGTGTGGGATTAATGTGGCACACTGTGCGCCTCTGCTACAGTGAGTCCTTGGTAAGCTTCATCTTAGGTACATAAGTAAAATCTATGTAGTTTATAGCTTTTGTTTCCTAGTTTCTTTCCCCATATTTTTTCTGGTAATAATACCTTTTCTTCCTTTGACAACATCTTTTCTACCCCTCCAATCATATCAGGAGTTCATACTGTTAAAGATTGTCATCAAAACTTGCCTTTCTTTTTACTCCATGTTTAGTCACAATAGTGGGCATATGACTAACTTCAACATAGTTTTTAGCTTTTCAAAAACCATCAAGAGACCCCATCAACTTGGCCCCACTGATTAGCCAGGTCTTCCCTGGAAGTTTGTTGAAGGATATCTTGGAAGTCAAATTGCAAAGATGTGATCTTAGAATAGTCTAAGATCACATGGATAAAAACTCCCTGATCACATGGATAAAAACTAGTAAGAGAAAAGGAGCTGAAATCCTGGGAGAAATGGAGAGAGTTCTGAGGATTTAGTTTACTTGAGTGTAGCAATGTTTTTGTTGTTGCTTTTCTCAGTTGTTTGGTTCTTCCTATAATTCTGTGAGCTAACCTAATAAATAGTGTGTGTGTATGTGTGTGTGTGTGTGTGTGTGTGTGTGAGAGAGAGAGAGAGAGAGAGAGTGTATGTGAGTGTGTGTATGTGTGTATAGGTGTACATCTTTTACCTATATCATCCCAGGGAAATCCAACTTCTGAAGTGAGAATTTCTGTTGATTTCTAGACTTTGGATGATATTTTCCAAAATGTATATTTCCAGATTCATTGGATTGTCTCAAAAGGGATAGCAAGATGGAAAGACTCAGGAGTCAAAAGTAGTGCTAAGATCATTATCTCCTGAACTTTTCCATTATGTTAATTTTCTTTTCTCCTTCATAACTGAATTCTCAGGATCTTCTTTCTCTTTCTAAACTATGGACAGATCATGCCCTTCAAAACACTAAAATTGGGAAATAGTGAAGGAATTCAACTTTTATAGCAAGAATATAAGAAGTTTGGTTCCAGGACGCATATGAAATAGATCATTACTGCCTTAAAAATGTGATTTCAGAAAACAAATTAAATGTCTAGTGACTTCATCCATTAAGTTTTTGGTCTTAATCTTGGACAGTTGCAAATACTATCTAAGAATGTACAGTGATCTCTGGGCATACCTGGTATTATGGTTTGGACATGAAGCATCCCCTGAAAAGCTCCTATGTAAGAGAATGCAGAATGGTTCCTAGGTGAATGATTAGATCATTTTGTAACCCAATCTGTGGGTTAATCCACTGATATGGATTAACTAGATGTAACTCTAGATAGGTAGAATATGACTGGAGGACATAGGTCACTGAGAGAGTCCCTTTGTAGTTTATATTTTGTCCTTGGTAACACAGCTCACTTGCTCGCTCTATCTATCTATCTATCTATCTATCTATCTATCTATCTCTGCTTCCTGATTGTCATGTCCTGAGCTGCTTTTCTCCACCATGCTCTTCCACAGCTTGACTCATCTCAGGACCACAGCAATGGAGCTGACTATGTATGAATTTAGACCCCAAATAAACTTTTACTCCTCTCATATTGTTCTTGTTGGGTCTTTTGGTCACAGCAACAAAAGGCTTACTAAAAACCTGGACATACCTTCACATTCCTGATGAACTCCTGGGCATAAGTATGTGTGTGTACACACACACACACACACAAGCACACACTTGAATATTTTTTAGACACGAGAAATGGAATCCTGTAATTTGTGACAACATGGATGAGCCTGAAGGACATTACATTAAGTGAAGTCAAGTTCAGAAAAACAAATACCACAACTTCTCATTACTTACACCTATACCTGGAAGCTAAAAAGTTGAGCTCATAGAAGTAGAAGTTAAACAGTGATTACCAAAGCCTGAGAAGTGTAGGGAGATGAGGAGAAGGAGAAATAATGGTTATTATGCACAGGGGTTCAGTTAGAAACAAAGAATCTCTTCTAATGTTCTATAGAACAGTAGAATAAATATGATTGACCATAAATACTTGCATAGCTAATAGAGAAGATTTTGAATATTCAAAACACAAAAAATAATAATTTGATTTTTAGGTAACTGATATGCCAATTATCTTGATCTGATCATTAAATATTGTGTATGTGTATCACACTGTTACCCCATAAATATGTGCAATTATTATCTACCAGTTAATAATTTAAAAATATATTAAGAACAAAAGAAAATCTTTAAACTGACTTTCTATCTGGTAGCCTTGCTACTTGTTGAAAACAAAACTGTTGTGAACCTTGGGTAAACACTGTGAAACTTACAGTGGGAGGGGAGGGCAGGCAGCCTGAGCTTCATGGACTCTGTTCGCAGTGTCCCTTACTCCTGCACTTCTGGGCTTTCACTCACCTCCAGATTTTATAGCAACCTCATTTCTTATTTAGAGTTCCTTAAATTCTTTAGAACTGCCACTCTAAACCATTCCAATATTTTTCCAGCTTCTAAAATTCCATCTCTCTCCAGGCTAGGTGTGGTAATCCCAGTGGCTCAGGAGGCTGAGGCAGGAGGATTGCCAGTTCAAAGCCAGCCTAAGCAAAAGCGAGCTAAGCAACTCAGTGAGACTCTGTCTCTAAATAAAATACAAAATAGGACTCCAGTGGCCAAGTGCCCCTGAGTTCAATCCCTGGTACCAAAAAAAAAAAAAAAAAAAAATACCTCTCCAAATTCACCTCATTTGGTCCTAATCACTCTTCTACTTAGCAAACCCCCAGAACTCCCCAATGTTACCACTAAAGATGCCTCACCTACCTGGTCTTTCACTAAGATATTCTCTATGCCTGTGTACAATTTCCAGTTGGCCTCAATTTTTTTTGATGTGCCTGCCAGCCCTTTAGTAATAATGCTAATTCTGAAAAGCCAGTATGGATGGCTTAGAATGCTCCAGACACATTGTTAAGTAACTTACTGGCAGAATATTTAGAACACTGTTTGGCACATAGTTAAGTGAATAACACAGGTTTGTTATTATTTATAGCTCTATGAACTTGGTATCATTATCATGATCTCCATTTCATGGATAAGGAATCTGTGAGGCACAGAGAGTTGAATAACTTGCCCAGGATCAAACACCTCAATAAGGATCAGAGACACAACTTTATCTCAGTTTGTTTGACAATAATATTTATCCATGTCCTTAACCTTTAAAAAAGTAATTTGCTAACTATACACATACTAACCAACCATTTTATGATAATTTTCCTGAAGATTTCAGAGCAGTGTAATTTGTACTTAAAGTGGGTTTTACTTCGGTATTTATTGTGCTTTTAAAATTCAGCTTATAGACATAAGGGGAAAAGTCACAAGTATTTGTGTGTCTCTGGAGATTTTCATTTTGAAATTTAGAGGCCACTGAAATATGTGTCCTTAGGGAGAACAATTTTTAAAACACTTTTAAGTTGCTAAGGAACTGAGTTTTTGGTTTTCGTTTTTAACTGTTGATGTGCTGCTTCAGTTGGCCTCTTTGATTATTTTTTCTTCAATATTTCTCAGCCACCAATAGGTCACATTTGCTCTGATTGAAACAGCTAGACCTTGTTAAGAGCTGAGCAAATATTAAAACTTCTTGAGTGTATTATAATATAAATGATCAATAATAATATTAAAGACTCAAACCTGAGCATGTCATGCATCTTTTTAAAGTTTTTTTTTTTTTTTTTTTTTGGAGTACATTCTCATCTGTCACTCAAACTGCTACAATGTTGAGAGCTTCTCTCCTAGTCTATATAGTAGAAGTGCCCCTTTCTCTGTCCTCTCCCCGGGTTCCTAAGAGGTCCTTTGCTGGCCTGCCATCTCCCTTCCTCCTCTTCTCTCTCCCTCCCTCCCTCTCTGTCCTAGGCCACCCAGCCCGTTTTGTTTTTTCCCTTTGCTGTTTGAGCCTCTTAGAGAGAAGCAAGGATCATTGGACCGGGTCCTGGGGCCCTCTGAAAGGCTCCCGGGGTCTCTGGGGAGTAGTCAGATGACAAACTCTCAACCCAACCAGAATGGGTGCCCGGAATCCTTCCCACTAGGCAGACACAGGAACCTAGATCCCATCCTGGAACTGCCAAACCCAGGGCTCCGCCCACCCCTCCCGCCACCACCAGGCACAATTGCCTCCCTCCGGATTTCCACCAGGGTGAACGAATGGGCTTGGAGGAGACTCCAGATGCCAGAGACGCGTCTTGAAAAACGTGTCATTTAGAAGAAAGTCTGTTCCCTACAGGGAGTGCAGTTGGCAGCTGTAGCCACAGTCGGTTGCGAGAAAGCTCCCCACCTGGGGAAGCCAGGCGGCTCACGTGCGCGCTCGGCAGGGAGGACGCGGCGGCCGCGGGACTCGAACCGGTGGTCCAGAGGCGTCCTGGGGTCTGTCTGCGGCCTGGCCTGCTGGCCCAAATTAAAGTGGGAGGAAGCCGGCGTGCACAGCTGTCGTCGGTCCGGCTGAGGCCTCCGCTCCCTGCCTTCTCCCCTCTCTCCCGCCTCCCGCCCCAGAAATGATCTCAAGCGTTGCCAGTTTGATTCCAGAGCCCCACTCGGGTGGGTTCTTTTGTTTCTTTGTTTTAATGACAGTTCCCAGCCCTTCGGCATGTCATGCGCAATTAATTCCCTGGCTCTCTTGAAGGCAGCTGGGGTGAAATTTTTTTCTGCATCATCCTTTTGGGGATAATTGTTTATGATGTGACGTCAACGGATTGCTTTTTTTCTCTCTTGAATGGAGGTGACGGCGAGAGAGCGAAAGCGAGAGAGAGAGAGAGAGAGAGAGAGAGAGAGAGAGAGAGAGAGAGAGAGAGAGAGAGAGAGACTCACAGATGTGCGCAGAAGCCACGGATACTGACATTTGGCATTCCTTCAGGGCAAAAGGAGGTTGGAATGGGAGCGTTAAAAGCGTGTTGCCAAGACTTCGGGCTGCACGGAATTATTAAGAAGTTTTTCTTAAAAAAAAAAAAAAATCCCCGCCGCAGCGAGCCACTTAGGTGCTCCTTTCATGCTAGAGTCCGCTGTTCAGGTGGCAGCGCCTGATAATTAATCTCGGGCACCCAGGCGCTGCAATAGGCTTAAGAAGAAGACGCGGAGGGGCGGGGGGAAGTGCGTCACCAGGTGGGGAAGGGGCGATGTATTTGGTGACAAACGGGAGGCGCTGGGGTGGAGAGGAATGGGGAAGGGAAATAGGTTCCGTGTGCTCTCCGGGGGTATTGTGTCAGGAGATGCAGGCTGGCTACCATGTGACGCGGTCCAGAGCTGAAGGGATTGGCCGAGGCAGCGCAGGCGGTGCAGCTCGGCCGGCTTGCTGTTCCTCTGCCTTTCTCTCTCAGCATCTTCCTGGGAGCCTGTAGGTGAAGCAGCACCAGCAAGCATCCATGGCCTGTCTTTCGGGTTAACACTTGTCTCCTTTGGCTTTGGCAGCTGACACTGCAGACCTCAGCAGCGGCGTTGTGAGGACTTAACTGAGACCTGGAAGCGTATCCTCCTGTGTTTTTTCAGACTCCTTGGAAATTAAGGAATGCAATTCTGCCACCATGATGGAAGGTAGGATGCTTTCTGCTGATGTTGGCTGGCTTCGGGCAAGATTTGGGCAAAACAGCACGGAAGAATGTGTGCAGCCAGTGTTGGTGGCCATTCTAGAACCTGGTTGCCAGGGTTTTGCAAGCATAAATGCTGCAGTTTCCTTGCAGAGAACCAGGGCTTGGACTAATGGAATCAACCACAGGGCTTCTGTCTAGCTCAGAACCTACAGAGAGCTCCCAGCTCCTTTAAGACAGAAAAGCCTAAAGTATTTGTAGGAAGCTGAGCTAGAGCTAGGAAAGAGCTTGCAGAGCAAATAAGTTGGGAGAGAAGATAAGGTTTTCTTTGCTCGGTTCCTGGAACTACACTGATTAAACATTTACAATGGAAACTTGTTTTCTGAAATTGACATTAGACAGGAGAGGTCATTTACAGAGTTATCCATACTGTCATTTTCAGTGAGCTGCTTAAAATTAAAAAAAAAAATCTTATAAGATATTTTTGTCTCTGCAATTTATATCATATAATTAGAGTGATGTTTACAGCAAATTTGGTCCATGAACTGAAGTTTTACATTTATGCCATTGCAAAGAATGAACAATATAAGGAAAATATCTGGGCCTCTTGGCTCCTGAATCAAGATCTTATCAGGTTAAAAAAAAATGTGCTTCCTAAAAGCTTTCCCCATGCAATGGTTCTTAGCCAAGCATCAAATGATTACTTGCTGATTATCTTTTTGCATTCAATATTAAGTGTAAGGAGGAACTTTCCCTGGGGAGATGCTATTTAAACTATATATTATTCTACCAAATTACCCTTCCCAGGCTGAGATAGTGACAGCCAAGATTGCCTCAAAAAAGCTGCAAGCAGATCAGGAAAGAAGCAGTCAGCTCTATGCGAGCTTTGATTTTCTGTTTTCACACTACAGGATGGTGCAAAACTCCTGGCCTTTCCTAAGATGACAGGCAGAAATTTGTCCCCAGCCTGGATTTTACAATGCAGAATTGAGTGCATAATGGGTTTCAAATCAGCCATGAAAATGGCAGAGAGGCCACCTCTTAAGCCAAAGTCTGTCTTTCCAATTTTAAATATTCCTTAGAAATTTACCAAAATGGAATTAAGGGAAGGATGGTTTCAAAAAAACAGCAGTGTACTTATTTGGCATAAATGAATTCTTTTTGCTCTTTCTGTCATCATGTCAAATGTTGTTAGTGTGATTTGGGGGAGTGAAGAATTCCAGAGTCAAAACCCATAGATTTTGGAAAATAGCCTTATAAGAGAGATTGGGTATCATTTTGTTATGGAACCTGATCTTGTTTGTAAAGGGATCTGAAGCTAGTTCTTTATATATAGGCAGGCCTAAATAAATTGAGACTGCTAGCACTCTAAGATTAAACCATTTTTCATTAATTCAAAATGAGTTTAATCTTTGAATAACAAGGAAAGGCAAAGAGAGCATCACTTATGTACTTTTCAATTAAAAGTCTATGTGGATTATCTTCTTCAGTTTTTTTTTTAAATCTTCTATATGGAAGCACTGTATTTTGCCAGATAAATTTCTTGTAGCTTTTCATAAAAATGCATCTACACTCATTCTGATTAGATTCCAGTTATATATGGGCAATTGGAAGGTCTAACATTGTACTTCTTGCCTTGCAAACTACAGAGCTAGTGTCTTCTCTGAAGGTAGTAACATTTATTGATGCTCATTAATGATCCTCCCTGGTAATATGGTCTATTGTGCCAACCCAGAATGTCAGTTCAAAGCCCTGTGATAAGCTTATCTGAGCTTCCTAAACTGAAATGAGAACTGTAACAAAGACTTGGGTTGGAGCTGAATTAGCACTATCGCCGGGTTTGCCAAATATATCTAATGAAGGATATTATCTTAGCTCTGGTAGGAATTAGAGGTGACACTGGATGCAGTTGCCTTGTATCCGACCCTTGCAAGAGAAATTGGACAGATATTGCCACTAGTTTAAAAATTAAAGTGAAGCAAATAATTTTTTCTACCAATAGTCGCTATTTGAATTCTTTTCAAACCTTGTTATTTTAATGGTTCAGTGACCTTGAGAAAGCAGGTAGGGACCTTAACCAGAAATCCATCTGCATGTCAGTGGTCTTCCAGCTTAGTTGCCAATCTCTTTGGCAATAATCTGTTTGTGTTTCTGATATTGTATTCCAGAATTTCACCTCTGAATTGCTCTTACTCTGAAGATGTGACATAATGGTTATTTTCACTTAAGTCACCTGAAAAAAAAGCCAAGGTGTTATATCTATCATAGTAACCTTGGAAAGACAAGAACCCCCTAAAAGGCATCCTAAAATGTTGTCTTAGCTGAAATATCAGTGGACTCTGAGAATGTGCCCCCAAACATCTAGCTCATTAAAATCGTGTCTGATCTCAACTTGTACATGTGTCTCTCTCACACACACAGTCACTCACACACATAGTCAGCCACATGATCGGCTTTCTATGGAGGGGGAGAATGAATGGCTGCAATAGTGTGTGTTCATTCTATATTGCTGAAGTATTTTAATCTGCTGCTCAGAAAAAAAGCATGGCCAGGGCAACTTTTCAAAGCCACTTCTCTACTTTGTGTAAAACAAGAGTAAACAAATATGCAATGGAATGGAGCATAGTTTAGTTTTGTGTCCTTGTTTTTGTGGGACAGGATACAGGCTCCATTCATTCAACAGCCTATTGGGAATCCTGGTCATAGAAGAAGAATGTAACTACCTCCCCAGTGATTCTAAGGTCATGAAAGACAGCTTAATAATTCTGCAGGGACTTAAGGGGGCCACCAGTAGTTTGTGGGTCCATGATTCTATATCAACTATGTATTTTTAAAATACTTGATTTGTTGCTTTCTACATTCTTCCTTTTTTGGCAGTGTTTGGTATTGATTTGTTACTTTTCTGAAGAAAGCCCAATGATATAGATCATATGTGGTATAAATGTGAAGGGAAAGATAAGCAATAAAGGGAATTATTTGCTTAAGTGTGTGTGCATTGGCTACACTTACAATGTAGTCTATTTGGTTAGGGCAACTATTCAGGACTATTTTCCATATATTATTATTAAACTTTAAAAATGGCATTTTTTAAAGTTATGTTTCCAAAGATAGTGAGGCCAAGCCAGTATCTCTTAGAATATCTTTTTATTCATGAGGCTGCCTGGAAAGAACTTTCCTTGTTCATGCAGAAGTGACTGAAAGTGCTTTGTGTTTTTAATTCCATACTCAGGCTTTTAGGTGCTGAATCAGAAAGATAAGTTTCTGAGTGCTGATTGTTTCATACTATATAACAATGTTAAAAATTAGCAAGTGTATTTTAAGGGCTTCATTGAAATTCAGGGTAATTTAAAACATTTTATTACGTTTACTACTGAAAATAAATGTATTTAATGTAGCAATACTTTTGCAGTAATTTTTCTAAATCTCAAAAATAAAAGATAATACACTGACACAGAAAATGATGGAATGAAATTTGAACCTAAGTCCATTCAACAACAAGACTCATAATTTTGGCCTTCTAGAAATTTTTTCTTTTAATTTTGTATGAGGATGGGCAAGGTAGCCAAAATGGAAAAAAAAAAAAAAAAGAGGCCTTTGTTTCTTTAGTTATACATTCCATTTTTCTCCATTTTAAATATGAGAATTTATGGAACCATATCCTTTGGTTCCTTTCTAATTCCTTTTCTGCCAGAATCATTATTTAGATGGTTTGGACACTATTTGAGGTTAACTGAAATTCTGCTATTGCAGTAAGCCCAATAAACAATAAAGGCTTTTTTTCCTATATAGAAATGGAGTTTTATAATACTTTAAAAAATTCTTTGATGTGATCAAAAAGGAAGAAAGCAACTGAAGCTGGAACTATTTATTTTACAGTTAACTAAGAAGTTTTTAAAGAGAATGCTTCTAATTAGCCCTGCCAATCCCCTTCCCTCAAATAATGAAGCTACTTTAGAAAATCTAAGCATGTATATGAGATTCTAATATATATCCTATCATTTATATAGTTTTTTTTTCCTTCTCTGGGACTGTGTTGTTTGAGACTCTTTAGATGTATAAGTTCCCATCCAATTTAAGGGTCAACTTTAAAAAGAATACATAGTCTTAAAAAAAAAAAAACTTAGATAAACCAAGCTAGATGATTCTGAACAATTCTTTCTGTTGTAATTGGCATATGTGCTACCTGTGTTTCAAATAAACAAGTTGCAGAAAGTCACCAACTCACAGTTTTTATGTCCTCAAAGTTCTTTTGTGAGTTACTGGAACGTGTTTTCTCATAGTAACAGTGACATAAATGATGGTATCACACTAGTCCATTGAAGGCTATTAGCCCAATATTATCGCATATCTGCAATGAGATGTATAAATAACAGTACAGTTACCATAGTGATTATCCAGAAGGGGAATGATGGCATTAAATATGCTTCTAATTTCAAATATTGCTGTTTGATATTGCTATTAGTCTTCCAGCCTGGTTTATCTAATTATTAACAAAGAAGTTTTAATTAGAGGACAATGAGAAGCTGGTGAGAATATTTGAAGGTGTTGTTAGATATTTTCAAAAATTTTTAAAGACTCATAGCACTGGATTTTTCAATTATTTTCAATTTTACTCTCATTCTTGTGGCTTTTTTTAAATTCAATTTTATCATATTAACTCTTATTAAATGTGAGTAAGGCTATTACATAAATTCAAAAATGGAGTTGAGGGAGAAGGACAGAGAACTTACTGAGATGACTATAAAAAAGGCAAAGGGAGAAAAGGAATAACAGGTTATAATGAATTTGGACTTGTATATCTGAAAAAGTTCCTGAGAATAAATTAACTAAATAAGAAGAAGGAGGTCATAGATACAAGGGGCTGGGAAACATCAAAAGGGAAGAATCCCTTAGGAGAAAGTGATTTATGGGCAGGGGTGCTGGGTCTAAACAAATCGTGTGGTGACTGCCAGATATATCTATGAGCACAGAATGGCTTGATTAGGGTGAGAAAGCTATGGGAGAAGTACTTTGGGGGGGGGGGGTCTCCATTTTTTTGGAAGATACTTTACTGGGTCTACTTTAAGGGGTCTCCATTTTTGCAATCTACATGTCAGTTAACTGCATCTACAGGATATTAGAAAAAGATATTTCAATACCTTATATCATGTAAGTACCTTATTTAAAAAATTCATTATCTTCCCATTTCTTTTAAAATCCACATCCCATAAGAGCCTGCATTCTCAGTCCTTCTTTCTTCTTCAAGTTCATCTAATCCTTTACTGAGAGGCACACTAGTGTGTAATCCTAATGTTTAGAATAAACTCTTTCCTGCCTCCTCTTTCCCCAGCTCATTGAATTGCCAATTCTCTTGTGACACTAGCATCCCCAGGAAGACTTCCCTATCGTTTTTGTCATCTTAAGCTCCTAAACACACGTTTGGGCCACTGAATCCGCAGAGCTGTATTTATGACTTGTTGTTTAACCTTGTGTTACCTGAATGTCTCACTCACAGGTTAAGCTCTGTAAAGGAAAGAATCTGGTCCACCATTTTCACCTCTGTACCTGCAGCCCCCAGTAGATAGCTAGAATGTTCGCTTACTGAATGAGTAAACTTAGGTCCAAATGACTCTGATGACTTATTGTACTTTTTAGGTATTATTTTGGGATCATTATATTTAATAGGAAAAAGTTATGTTCAACTTATATTCTCACTGGAGAAACAAAACTCATAAACATAACACAATTAGAAAATAAGACAATGTATTATGAAGTGTTAAATTGTGAGACATAGATAATACATTTTGAGAAGCAAAATAAAGAGTTCATTTGAGAACACATAGTTAAGCTTTAATTATTTGGGTGATTATTATTTTTTTAATGAAGGTAACTTTTTTTCATAACTTTATGTTATTCATTTATTTTTTATGTGGTGCTGAGGATGGAACCCAAGGCCTCACATGTGCTAGGCAAGCACTCTACCGCTGAACCACAACCCCAGCAATTGGTGATTATTTTTAAGGAAATTATTTTTATAATGGAAAGAGATACATCATGGCACAGCTCTTCAAAGAAATTCAGAGTCAGTTTTTTCAGTATCCTGGATGCTTTTTTCTCTTCTTCCCTCTTTTTGCCTTTTCTTGCTCCATTTTTCCCAATCATCCATCCCAGTTCTCTCTTCCTGGGTTCTTTTTCCTTTTCTCTGCTTTATGACTAACCCTGAAAATGGTGTCTTCTAGAGTCAGAAGGCTTGACTTGAAATCAGGGAAATTATTTTTAAATAAATAAATGAATATAGATAAGTGTAATGTCGTACAACGTGTTCATGTGTGCAATGGCAGTGTTGAGGTATGTGAAGTTTTACAGATGCCAAATTTTCTGATTGGAGTATTGGCTAATTTTAGTAGCTCAAGGTGCTGGGTGAAATTGTGCAGTTTGGGCTTTTGGTAGAAATAGCACAAACCCAGAAGTCAGACTTGAGTTTGAGTCTGAGTGTTGTGACTGCTTGGCTGTGTGCCTTGAAAAAGTTACTTTACATTCCAGGGCTCTGCTTCCTTGCAAACAAAATGAGATTTTTTGATCTGCCATACCTCTAGAACTTCCAGCTCCAAGAGTCTCTGGCATTTGCTGATTGATTTGGATTCTCCACATTGATTCCCTCCAAAGGCTGAATTCTAAAGATTGACTCCACTTCCTCTCACCTTAAAAATATACTTGCATCTGGCACACAAACAATTTGAATGCAATGCTCTCTTCTTCTTGTTGCTGTAATCTTTTATCCACTGTTATTCTGTCTGTATGACACGAGTTGGTTTTGCATTTTTGCTGTATTAGAAGAAGAAAAGTGCATTTATGCAACTCTCCTTTAAATAGTACCTGCTATTGCACTCTTCCTTTATTCTTCAAAAATTACATAACAAATGTTTCAGGCATCGTTCTAGATGCTGTGAGTTCAATAGTGAACAAAATAGATAAAAAAAATTTCTTCCTATGTCGAGTTTCCTCTCTGGTGCAAGAGCGAGATGATTTAAAAACATAAAATACATAGTACATTAGACGGGGGTAAGTACTTGGGGAAAGAATAGAATGAATTGCATGTGTTTGCTGTTATAAAGAGAGTGATGATGAAGACCTTGAGGAGGAGACATTTGGGCAGACTTGCGGGACAGAAGGAAGGCAGTGGCTGTGTGATTATTTAGATGAAGAGTTCAAGAAGTAGGGGAAACAGCAATTGTAAAGGATCAGAATGGCAATGTGTTAGGCACGTGGGCAAAACAGCAAGGAGGCTAATATGTCTGGATCAGGGAAAGTGATCAGGAAAAGAACACAGAAAGGTAATATATAAATAGGCACCTATGAGTCTTTTTCATTGGTAAGAAAGCAAGTTTCCTATGCAGAAGTCTGTCAACATTAGCCTTTGTGATTCATGCACTAAATGACAGTTGGGCATTCAGAAAACTGCAGTTTTCACATTGATTCTACAAATGTCTAATGACGATACCTCTTGGATTTATTCTTCCCACATATTTCAGTAAATGGATGAATGTCATGTCATTGCCTTAGCTCATTCTTCCAAGCTCAAAGTTAGAGCTGAAATCTCAGCTGGATCTCTGAGCTTGAAATTCTCCATAGAAAAGATGTTAGCCCCACAATAAAGATTATTCTAGAATCAGAAAGGTGTGTCATAACTTTTAGGCCATATTCCAAAGATACTCATTTTTACTCTTGGTTCATATTCACTTCTATTATGCACCTTGACAATTGCTTTAGGATTCTTAAAAAGGTGGAGAAGTTATTGTTGTAATTTGTACCTTTAACATCCCCCCAAAAGCTCTCATGTTAGTGCAGGGATTGTTCAGAGGTGAAATGATTAGATTATGAAAGCTGTAACCTCATGGGTGAATTAATCCATTTGATGGATTAATAATCAAACTGGACTACTGGGTGATAACTCTAGGTAGATGAAGCATGGCTGGAGGAAGTAGATCACTGGTGGTATGGTCTTGGGAACTAATCTTGTCTCTGACTCTTTGCTCTCTCACTGTCTCCCAGCTGCTGTGAGCTGAACAGCTTTCCTTCATTATGCCCTCCACCATGATATTCTGCTTCACCTTGGGCCCAAAGCAATGGAGTCAGCTGATCATGGGTTGAGCCTCTGAAACCATAGGCCCAAAATAAACTTTTCCCTCCTCTTAAGTTGTTCTTATCAGATATTTTGATCAAAGCAATGCAAAGCTAACAAATTTATCCATTTTACATATCTCTAACAAATGGCATAAGAAGGAAAATATTGTTCTCACATTGTTTTAAGATTATGTGACATTTGCACACACTTAAAAGTTTTAAAAAGTGCTTTTTCATTCAACAAGTACATTTGGAGCCAATAAGAACATTTAGTCTCAGGTTCTGTGCTAGACACTGAAAATGAAAGGTGGGGGGCACACAAGAGAAGGGCGACTGCAGTTCCCAACCTCAGGAGAATCAAGTCTAGAACTGTCTATGATGTCACCTACTTAGGTACATATTTTATTCTCACAATGTCTGTGTGGTGGAAAGGATAAGTATTGCTATTCTTATTTTAAATAGGAGGAAACTGGGGCCCAGTGAGGTTTAGTGACTTGCTCAAGGGACCAACTGTCAAGTGACAGAACTAGCAATCCTGACTCCTAGTCCAGTGCTCTTTTATTTGTGTCACAGTATGAAAAGTCCTGCTCGTGCTTCAAATTGTCTGGCTGGGTTTCTGGCTGACAAGGAAACATCAGACTGCTTGTATTTGATGCAGTGTTTTCTTCATAACTAAGCAAGTTCATTTATTATCAGGTCATGATCCTTCAGACTTGCTATCAACTTGAAGACCACCTAATACAGAAGTGTCCTATTCCAAAAAAAACTCCTTTCAGGGCCACTCATTGTCACCAGGATGGTGTGATGAGAAGGGTCACACTGTGATGTCACTAACCCAGCGGACTCTAAACTTTCACAGCTTACATCTGACAAACATTTTATTGAAAAGCCTGGCTCCCACTATGAACAAAAGTCCTTTTTCTCCTAGGAAGAGTTCCTGTTCCCTGGCATTCTGTGAAAGCTTTGCCATTATCATGAACACATGATATTGTGTACCATCAGTTGAAGAGTAACCAAACTGGCCAACCTTGTTTTACCATTGAGGAAGCCAGGGCCAAGTGAAAGAACTTACCCAACTATTTTTATTCTCTTTGTAAGAGGACAAGTCAAAGTTTATTTTAGTAATGATTCCAAAAATGTGAATAGACAAAGACTTGGAACCCATGGTGTCTTTCACGTTCAAAGGTGCTGAGGATGGCTGGGTGACTGCCAAAGGACACACAAATGAAATGTGTCCCCAGGGTCACCGTTCTACTGAGTGCACACACAATGTGACCATTTATAGCTCTCTCCTCTGCTTTCACAGCTCATGCATCTGCTGTGGGTGAGTCAGGACAGTAGAGCGAGAAGGGCCCAAGAGGGGCTGTGCCTCTTTACTAGTCATGTGACCTTGAGTGAGGTCTGGAACTGCTTTGGCCTCAGCCTCCCCATTTGTAAGAGAAGAATAGCTTTGGCTTCCTATCTCATCTAATTGTTGTGAAAAATCAAATAAAATTATAAATATGAAAACATCTGAAAGAGTGTAGTGCAGATGCCAGTTGTTTTCTCATGAGGTTCTTTCTTACCTTAGTTGTTGATTCCCTAGTATTTAGAGGCTAGACATGACTGCTTGCTGATTCGTTTCTCATGTAGATTATTCCTGCACCAAAGATGATATATCTTATCATCTTTGATTCTCAATGTCCAGGTGATAAGCTGCTCTTTTCTTGACTATGGATGGCATCATTAATCAATCACATCACCTGCCTTTGATTATCTCCTGTGCTTTGAAAATGAAGTCTGGTTTCAGCATCTATCACAACATCATATTCCAAAACCACCTCTGTGGGTTGATTGAAGTTGGCACATGAAATGACATCACTTTGCTTTTCCTACCATGGGCAGTTTCCTAAATTTAAAATACAGTGATCAAGACTAGGGGCTGGAGATATAGCTCAGTTGGTAGAGTGCTTGCCTCTGATGTATAAGACCCTGGGTTCAATGCCCAGCACCACAAAAATAAAATAAAAGACTAAATAGAATATTGGTGGTCTAGCTGTGCACCCACCATTACAAATGCCCTTAGAGAATCACTGAAAATGACAAGTGAAAAAATGCTCATAGCACCAAGCTATAGCAACAATGATAGGAAGTGGTCTTTAAGCCCTACAGTGGATAGAACTCTGTGGCTCCTGGGCTACTAATTTAACCATGGGCTTCTTTGTGTCTCCTTGTGTCCCTCATTTGAAGAACTGTGTCTACCAGATAGCCAACTAGAGTTAGTGTTTGGATTTATTCATGATTCCTCCCTACTTCCTGTCCCACATCATTAGTCCTCCGGAGATGCAGACATCCTTCCTGAGGAGCTCTTGACTCTGTTCTCTTCCTTTTTTCCCCTGCTCACAAGCTGATCAGGCTTTTCTCTTTCTACCTTCCAATTTTGTCCTCCTTTCAGCTATCACAGATCAATTTCCTCACCTGCCTTTGATTATCTCCTGTGCTTTGAAAATGAAGTCCAAAAGCCTTAGTATCCCCTGCAAGACTGTCACACACAGGCTGCCTGGTTCTCTCATCTCCCACTGTCCCAGCCAGCCAGAACTCCTTGCCCATTCTTTCCCTTCTTTATGCAGTAACAGTCAGTTCTGACCATTCAAGTTCAAACCAAAGTGCCCTTTTCAACGAAGCCTCCCCACATGCAGCAGGTTGGGTGAGGTGCTCCCTTCCCTGTGTTCAGGTGGTTCTCGGTTCCTGACTCCCAAGGCCACATAGTGGAAGACTGGAGAGTATTGGCTTTGGAGATTGACCTAGGTTAAACTCCATGTGGATGACCTTGGGAAGCTAGCAAAAACATTTCTGAATTAGGAAAATGGGAATGATGATAAGTCTTCTTCTCATAGGTTATTTAACATGTAAGTTGTAAGAATTAAATCAGAAAGTGCACTGGTAGCACTCAGAGTTCTCCAGAGAGGCATGGCTGAACCAATAGGAGATTTACCCATGTGAGAGAGAGACAGACAGACATACAGAGACCGAAACAGAGACTTTTCAGGAATTGGATTACATCTGTCATGACAAATTCAAAATCTGTAGGTTAGCCCGGCAGGCAGGCAGGCAACTGGGGCAGGAGTTGATGCTGCAGTCTTTTGGTTAAGTATTAAGCTCCCAACAAATCTTAGCTGCAATTTTCTGTTAGGCAAATCACTTTCTTGTACCTGCATGTTGGTTCGTTATGGAAGACCAAGGATTCTGCCAGGGCAGGGAACAAATCTTGCTTGACAACCCTATTGTGTGACATGTGTAAGTGCTTGATAAATATGCTGTAACTGCGTAAATCCTGTGTAGGGATCACAGAGTTTTGGGAAAATGATGAAGCCATCCAGTATGGTTATTATGAGAATTGAATAAGCTAATATATGCAAAACTTTTAGGACAGCATTTGATCCATAGCAAAGGCTTATTAAATGTTACTTTTGTAGTCATTTATTCTTATCTCCTAATCTTCTAGAATACAAGTCCAATCCATGAGAGCAAGGACTCTAAGTGTATCGCGTATGTCTCATGCCCAGACCGGTGGCTAAAGCATAGCATTCCATGGTCACTACAACACTTCCTCTGTGTCCACACCAAAATGTAATCAAGAGTGTGCTTCGACTGTGCTCTCTCCACTCTCCTGCAAATACCCATCTGCTGTGTAGGATCCCTCTGGCTGAGAGCCACCCTCTGGTCCAGCAGCATGTGGTTTCTCACACACTTGCCTGACGTTTAATTGTTTTCTTCTGATTTTGAGAGGCCCATTTTCATTGTAGAACTTTTAAAAATAGGAAGATTCAAAGAAGATATTGAAATCACCAATAATCTCACTGTTATGAAATAATCAATACTGCTACAATTTGTTGAATGCGGAACATGGACTTTGGAGTCAGGAAGTTTCTTAATTAACCCCCAGTGATCACATCAATCAAATAGGTGAAATAATACCTAACTGTAAACAATTGTTAAGGAAATTAAGTGAGATAATGTATCATTTACACTCAGCCTAGTACTTGGCATATTAAGTAAGCACTCAATAAATTATCTATCTATCTATATATGTCAAAAGGTTTAAAATTACATAAACACAGGCATACATACACATAAGACTTTTGCACTTTACACTGGATTGTATCCTCTATCCTAGGCACTGTCTATATTTGTAAAGAGAATGGGCTCTAGAAATGACTGCTCAGATTCAAATCCTGACCTTTACCAGCTGCATGAACTTATTCAAGTTATTTAACCTCCCTGTGCCTCAGTTTCTTCTTCTATGCACATGATCTCTACCTATAAAGATTATTATGGCGATTAAATTCATTTAACTCATATTATTATTATTATCTTAGCATATCATATATCCCATATAAGACATGCAAAGAAGAGTATTTGATACAAAGTAAATACTTAATCAAGAAACATTAACTGTCACTGTCATTATCAAGAAATCATCTCCAAAAGTGTTATTTGTACTGGCTTCATACAGTTCATTGCATGAGAATTTATTTATTATTATCCTGTGGTCAGATATTGAGACTATTATCTGGAGCTTAGTTTGTGTATTGAGCTGGAATTGCTCAGGTTAGTGAGTCATGTGGTTGATATGAATTCTTGGCTCTTGTTTAATGAGCCACCTTGCTGAAGGGATGAGCTTTCTCTCTTGTGTTCCAGCCTTGGCATTGTCCCAGTCAGCTGGATGACTTTGGGCTAGCTATTTAACAATGGAGAGAGAAAGCAGGTAGTAGAAAGACAAATTGATTTTAATTCAAAGAAATACTAGTATTTCCTGGCACCCTTGTTTCTTGGTGTTATTAAAGATGAGGCTAAGAATGTGCTACGTGAGTAGGAAGTAATTTTGACATCTCTCTACTAGCTGGCCATCCCTCTAAGGCAGGTCACCTCTTCTTTACCTTTCCATCTGTGGAATGGCAAATGATATGAGCATTCCTAACTTTCTTACTTGGTAATAAATATACAAGCACAAAATATATGGGAAACTATTTTGAAAACTATAATTTTTAAAATACAAAATTATGCAGAATTAGAACCATTAGCATCTTTAATATCTTGGAAACGCTTTTCAACTGAGGGGTAGGCTAAATAATTTTGAAGCCGGTGACTAGTGTTAGGAATCCATGATGAAACCCTGCTACTATCATCCCTTGTCTCTCCATCTTTGATGCCCACAAATGATTTGCTTATTTCTGGAGACCAGGAGATGAGCACCTTTCCTAATTTGATAAATTCTTTGTTAGAATGAGGAAAGGTATATGTAATATTGTTTAACATATTGTTACTGATAATGGATATGTAGTGAGTCCATTTAAAACCAGTTTAAAGTGTGTTCAACTGAAATCTGTCTTGGCCTAGTTACAAAACCAAATAGAGACCTGTATAAAGTTTCAGATTATAGATAGAGAGGATTCAGTCTAATCCTCTCACTCTAAATGCCAGATCAAATTATTTAATCTGGATATCTTCTCCTGAGTTTTCTGCTGTCTTCAGATTCATGGCAACATAGTTCCCAGGGCACATTGAAGGAGAGAGCTTGGCACACTCTTGATTACATTTTGGTGTGGACACAGAGGAAGTGTTGTAGTGACCATGGAATGCTATGCTCTAGCTACCGGTCTGGGCATGAGACACACGGGATACACTTAGACTCCTTGCTCTCATGGATTGGATTTCTCATGGATTGAAAAGGAGATAAGAAAAATGACTACAGAAGTTAGCTTCAGACGGTGACAAAATCAATAAAAGAAGCACAAGAAAACTGAAAAACAGAACATATCAATGAGAAGAACAGAGACAAGGGGCCTGGGACTTATAAGCTGCTCTTTGGAGACCAAAGGCCAATAAGGAGGGAAAGAGACAGGAGAGAAGAACAAGATTCAAGTCAGGAAGGGCTTTGTGAACAATGAGACGATCTGGTATTTATTCTGAGGTCATGGAAAGCCACTGGAGGAGTTTAAGGAGAAGGTCATGAGCTCGTTTGCATCTTTAAACAATTACTTTGGGTTTTGGATGGACGTCAGCAGCTACAGATGACAGTTTTTTGTTTTTTTTTTTTATTTTAATGGAGTGTTGTTTTGAATCTGTGTTTGGTAATACGTACTTTGGTTTTATTTAAATTTCTGTTCATTTTCCGGAAAGCTGATGGAGATTGGAAGCCATTGCTGTGCCCCTCCCCCCAAGCCACTCATTGGCACCCTCACTGATGAGGTCTGAGGAATCAAAGTAAACACTTAGTTCAGCCATGGAGTCTTTTTTTTTTTTTTTCCTAATCCAAATGGTTCTGGCATTAGGCTTTTTCAGAGGTGTGTTGAGAGGTTAAAAAAAAAAAAAAAAGACTTTATTAGTGATCCAGGTGTATCATGTGCTTTATTTTCATGCACTTGCTTTTAAATGGCTTTGAAGTACTTTGATTCTTTGATAGTCATTTTGATAATGAATCCGTTAGTTTATTAGGCTGACTTTCATCACTGGGGCTCTTCTTCTGTAAGCCAGATCAGAAAGATAGAAGTACATAAGAGATCTTGCCCTTAACAGAGGCCAGGCTCTCTGTATTCCATTTTCCTCCACAAATGTTTCCATTAAAACCTCTTGTGGGGGCTGAAATTGTGGCTTAGCGGTAGAATGCTCGCCTAGTGTGTGTGAGGCCCTGGGTTCGATCACATAAAAATGAATAAATAAAGGTATTGTGTCCAACTACAACTAAAAAATAAATAT